>NC_059425.1:35676980-36276980 GCF_021028975.2 Sphaerodactylus townsendi | reverse complement strand
GCCCTCTGGGGTCATCATAAGTTGGCTGAGACTTGAAGACACTTACCACCACATTGCAGAGTGGGTGGTAGGAGGGCTAAAGGAGAGAATAATGGTTTGTGTAGGGCTATTTCATATCCAAGGAGACTCTAATCCTAATCAGGGCCATTCCAGCTCTACTGTATGTTTTAGCCAATGCACCACACTAACTCTCTTATAGCCAATTCACTTCAGTTCATATATACTGCATCCATTTCTTTCTATATGTCTGACCAAAACGATAAGCCGACCACCATTATTGCTGAGACCTTGTTGGCTTCTTCAGAAATGCCATCTTTGGCCATCCATTTATTATATTGTAATTTGTAACCTTGATTGAGCTACTGCTGTATTTTTTCTCTACTTTCATTACTGCCATCTTATTCCAATATTGATTTTTTTTTCATTTATAGGACTACAGTGGTAATTTCAGCTAGATGGATCTCAGGTGGTTTTACTTTCTTTCTGTAGGGTTTTTAACAAATAGGGATGGAATATTCAGTACAGAATCTAATCATTGGGCTCCCTGTTATGACTTAAAAGTTTGGGCTCTCTTTGTATTTAATTTCATTCATCTATGGCATCATAAAGTTTATATTGACTTTGCCATCCAGATTTAAAATAGGGAGAAAATTATTTTGTAGAATGTTATTTTCTGTATAGCCTCCTGCATATGAGCAATCTACTCATTATTATATTTTCAACAGGGAGACCACAGATTTTAGAATTCTAATTTACCTGATCTTAGAATTCTGATTTACTTGATCTTGTTTCCAAAGGGGAATCCTCCATGGCATTTTAAAAAAACTTTCAAATTCTGTACAGAGTACTGTGCACGTGTAACTTGCATCAGTTTTAGTTGGATCATTCACATGTATTTTCTCTACATCTATTTCACTGATGTATATGTGTGAATTGATAAAACTCTACAAAAAAGCATCTTGCATTTGTAAAACACTGCCAAAAGTCCATTGTGAGATCATTTCTACAATCACAAGAAGACTGCTTTTAAAAGGCATGTTAACAATGCACAATAGTATATAAGTATTACATAGTGTGGAAAAGGTGCAAAGGAGCTGAAGCTACACCAAACTGTGCATGCTCTGGTTCTAGAATAAATTTGAGAATTTCACCTGGTAAAACTGGAACAGAACACAGTGCAGGAATTAATAGTGGAACATAGCACAGATGTGATAGTCAACACATGGAAAACTTCTGAAAGACTCGTGATAGATGGGGAAAACCCACCACATGGGGACAGCCATGGGGACCTGAAAGTGGAGGTGTAAGGAAGTGTGTGGCCATGCACTGCCAGGCTTCACACATGGCACACACACCATCACAATGAAAGCAGAAGCCCCCACCACACAGAATGGAGCCAGCAGCAACAATGGGGTAAAGAGCCCCACCAACCTGCATACCAGGAGCAGGCCCACTCAGAAGTATGTTCCGCATGATGCAATGGGAGTGACCCTCAAAATAGTGGCATGGAGACAGCCCAATGAACACAGAGCCATCCATGGGTGCTTGGTGGCCACCAATGGTGCACCTCTGAGCACTATGACCACAATACCATGGCTCGCTTCAGGGTATAGTCTGGATGACCTCCTCCTTCAGTGGAGAAGGGGGACCCACAGGTATGGGAGCCAATGTGAGTTTATAAATTGCTACAAACAAGTCTGCAAGCAACCCTTTGATATTCACCTGCAGCCTGTGCATGTACCAAGTGACAGCTGCTTGAAGTGCCTAGCAGCTGTTCCTAAGATACCATGAGGCCCTCCAAGAACTGCTGACCTGGGTCACAGCATCCATTCACTCTTGGTGGGATGCCAGCCACTCTGTCTCAATGGTCATCCATATGGACAAGAAGGTAGTATGGTGTGCAGTGCTGGGAAAGGATCTTGAGCCTATCATGCTTGTAAGTGGCTCTGGATCCCCAGCCTACTAGAGGCCAAATTTTCCATATCATCTGAGGCCAGTACAGGGCTCACCTTGACCTCAGCAGCCTCCTTCCATTCATTGTGGCCTCCAACCCACCAATGTCTGGTGCTCCAGAGTCATCCCCTCCGGGGATGGGGCGGTATAAAAGCTTAAAAAATAAATAAATAAAATAAATAAACATCTTATCCACACTGCTCAGCCTTGGAAGTCCACAATATTTGAGGTCTGGAGGACAACTGTCATGCCAACCATGACCAGTCTTCAAGGGGCGAGGGCACAAGATGCTCCAAGACACCCATGGACAACGTGAAAGTGGAAGAATCTAGTGGGAGAAACAGTGAGAAACAGATCAGTTGACAGGGCCATCTATGCCTTCTGTGGGCCTACAGCCATGTTTTGTGCCTGTGGCCACCTCACCTCCACCCTTGTTCCAGACCCTGTCAAGTAATCATCTGCAAAGTTCATCCTGGTTCTCAAGAAAACCAGGGAGACTGAGGCCAGAGCACCAGGTGCCTGTTTCAAAGCCATTCCTATTGTGCAGAAGTGTTAGATTTCAGCTACTATTCCTCCACGTTCTTACCACATTCCTGGTAGCCATGGCCAAGGTACAGGAGGTTCCCCAGACCTTGGCAAACTGCTGCCTCCACAGCTTCTTGGATTCCATGCTGCTGTAAAGGTGGAGCTGGTCCAATCTATACCTGCCCAGGTCTGCCCTATAGAGTATGATTGTTCCCTATTTGAGGGTTAGATTAGGAAAAGATTATAGCCCCAAGAAGCCTTTCACTCTACAACTGTCAGACCTCATAGGGTAGAACCAGATGAAAGGCAAATGGGGGATTATAGCTGGCATGCCCACCATGGTGCGGGTGCCAGAAGGGTCTGGCCCATTGTCTGTGCTGTGACCTCTGGGCCGGGCTTCCTGTTTGGACACTGTACTGATACCATGATTACCCTGCTGGTTGGTGTGCCTGTGGGAGGACTCAAGATGTGATGTGCCTGTGGAAGAGAATCAGGGTGCAACAGTAGTGCTTGCAACAGGCATATCTCTAAGATACATCAACATAGTGGCTAGTCAGCTCCCTCAGTGGTCCCCCCCCCCTTCAGATTGTTTGTTAAGACTAGTGGAAATGGATGATAGTGATGTTGTTGCCTATGAACCAATTTATTCCTTTGATTCTAGTCCTGCAATGAATATGAAAAAATGGACCTGCAGGGTTTCACAAATACACTGTAGGAAATTCATTGTGTTGTTACACCTTTGCTGTGAGATTGCACTATGTTCTGTAGAATTAAGCCACTAAGAACTAAGTCCATCCTATCTGCAAAACCCAGCTTTTAATTTGCTTAGCTAAACCCAATTGTCCATGCCTTGGTAATTCTGTAATGTGACAATAGGCATGAAGTGTGACCAGACAGCTCTGAGATGAAGTATGCTGCATTGTTTCCCAGTCTTTATTATTTTTTATTACATTGTATTTTTAGTGTGTTGTTTTCTAATTTTGATGACCACATGTACCCATACTGTATTTACTGCATCTTTTTTTTTTGTAATCAGCCTTGATGTTCAACAAGAAAGGCAGATTATATATAAAGTAAACAAGTAAATAAGGCAGGTCAACCCACTCCTCCCAGGTGAAGGATTATAGAGTTGTCACTGAATTGTCACTGACCTTTGACCCGCTCTCTACAGAGAAGAGGCCATCTCCCATCCAGCAAGTTTTCTGACCAGAAGGCTGACACGTAGAAGAGAGAGGGAAACAGTATCAATGACTCATTTTACAACTGAAGTATAATTTATCCTACTAGCAAAATCTGTTCAACCCTGGTTATATGGGTTATGCAGTAATGAAAGTTCAAGTAGCCATAAAATTGCTGTTGAGTTATAAATTAAGAAAAGGTAAAAAAAAAAACCCAACACTATAGCCCAAGGGAATAGCCAAGCTTCAGAAAGGTGTGTCTTAAATTAAACAGGGCTGAGTTTTAAATGATGAGGGAGGAGTGATAGAGAATGGTGGGAAAAAGATGTTTCTCTCTCACACACACTATGGCTCATCTTCTCAAATGCATGGATTGGAAGCCCTGATTTGCTTGCTGCAGTTCTGAGGAGGGAAAAGGCTCTTTAAACTTGTTTTGTTTGTTTAAAATATTTATTAGTTTCCTTTCCGAGCTCAAGGCAACTTACAACACAAGCAGAATAAAAAGCACAGAAATACATAAAACAGATTTTTAATTTTAGAAATCTGAATTATAATCACAGTTTTCAAAAAATAGAAAATGCTACATTGATCAAATACCATGCTGAATAAAACCATCTTCAGCTTCCTCCTAAATATCAAAAGTAAGTGGGCCCCGGGGGTTATTCCATAATCATGGGGCAGTCAACAAAAAGTCTGTTGTGCTCACCAGACATGGGGTAGTCAGGAGAGCCTCTGCCTGTGATCTTACGTCCTGGGCAGGAATGTATGAGAGAAGAAGATCTTTCAGATATCCCAGTCCCAAGCCATGTAGGGCCATGAAGGACACAGCAAACACCTTGAATTGGGCTCAGGAGCAGATCAGTAGCCACTACAATTGTTGTAATATATGGGCCGCATGCTTCCAGTAGCTAACCCTGATCAACAGTCTATCCAGAGCCCCTTGGGGATGGGGTGGTATATCAAGTTTGAATAATAAATAAATAAATAGATAGATAGATAGATAGATAGATAGATAGATAGATAGATAGATAGATAGATGATAGATAGATAGATAGATAGATAGATAGATAGATAGATAGATAGATAGATAGATAGATAGATAGATAGATAGATAGATAGATAGATAGATAGATAGATAGATAGATAGATAGATAGATAGATAGATAGATAAATGTGCTTCCAACACTCTTCAAGGAAAGCCTCAAACAAATAGTACCATCTAGATATAACTAAGGCATGGATCACTGAGACACAGGGACAGAGCAGGGGGGAACTGTACCCAGAGTATGCCTGCATCCTGCGCCCTTGCCGTGCCCCCGCTTGCTCCTGCACCAGTGCGTGCCCAGTGCAACAGCCCCCACCCTGGCCCCTTGGTGCTACAACACTTCTGAGACAAGATCTGATTGGACCAGGAACATTCTGAAGGGGCAACTGAAGTAGTGTACCTTGCATTCAGAAAGCCATGTGTAATCTGTTTCAGAACTCTAAGAGTTGAAACATCTTTTGTGAATATTAGTGCTGCGCCAAATTTTCATGATGGCTGACTTATGATGTAAGCCCAAATATCCCAGTTTGGTACAACCTTCTCAAGGCTTAGGAGCTAAGCAGAGTCAACCCCAGACAGTATTGGATGAGAGACCACCAAGGAAGATTATGTTTGCTATGTGGAGGGAGACAATGGCAAAGCCCTTCTGCTCATCTTTTGGTTGGGGTTGCCAGGAGCTAGCTGTGACTCAACACATTCTTTTCTTCTTGACTTACAATGTGAAAATTGCTTTTTTGATTGGAAGAAAGGGTTTATGAAACTCCCATATGTTAAACGCTCACATTTTTTTTAAAAAAACGTTTTCATAGGTATTGTTCCCTCAAACTGCTAATGTTTCACCACCATTTTTATTCCAAAAGGCTTCTTCAAAATGTGATCTTAGCCAGTGAGGAAACATGCAGTGAACATGCCGATGTCACATAGCCATGCAGATAATCAGATAAGGCTGCATGATGACAACAGATAAAACAAATAAAGCTTCACTGCTATCATATACAAGCATGCACAAGCATGATCGGTGCTCAAATGTGCATTATAAGAATTGAAATGTGTATTCAGTCCAACTGATTCTTTTTCATCATGCTACAATGACTCTTCTAATGCACTTTCAATGTGGTAAAAAAAAGGGACACTGACCCAGTTGCTAAAGCAACAAGGAGGTCTTGACAAGGAGGGATGTGTGTGTGTGTGCGCGCGATGCACCGGGCGCGCCTGCAGGCGGCGCCAAAATCGAAAATACATTTTAAATTTTTTTCTGTTTTTATTTGTTGGCCGGTAGGGGGCGCAGTTTTTAGACTAGTGGCACCAAAATTTCAGGATACCCTCAGATGACACTCCTGATGATACCAGCCAAGTTTGGTGAAGTTTGGTTCATAACTTTGGACCCCCAAAGTGGGTGCCCCCATTCCCCATTGTTTTCATCTAATAGTAGATGGGGCTACCCTTTTGAGGGTCCATATCTTTGGATCCCCTGAACCAAACTTCACCAAACCTGGGTGGTATCAACAGGAGAGTCTCTTGCTGATACCAGCCATGTTTGGTGAAGTTTGGTTCAGAGGATCCAAAGTTATGGACCCCCAAAGGGGGTGCCCCATCCCCCATTGTTTACAATGGAAGCTAATAGTAGATGGGGCTACCTTTTTGAAGGCCCATAACTTTGGACCCCCTGAACCAAACTTCACAAAACCTGGGTAGTATCATCAGGAGAGTCTCCTGGAAGTAGCGTGAAATTTTGGTACTGCTAACTTGAACCTTACTCCCCTGACAGGCACCCTCCAATTTTCCCCAGATTCTCCCTTTAAATCAACCCCCTCCCCTTCTGCATGGATTTAAAGGGAGAATCTTGGCTCCCTAGATAAAAAAAAATATATGAAAGTATTGTAGAAGGCTTTCACAGATGGATTCAACTGATTGTTGTGGGTTTTCCAGGCTGCGTGACTGTGGTCTGGTAGAGAGAAGTCTGTTATAAGAGAGAAATCTGGACACAGTGTATAACAGACTTCTCTCTGTGATACACCTCTGAAGATCCCAGCCACAGATGCAGGTGAAACATTAGGGACAAGATCTACCAGGCTATGGTCACGCAGCCCGGAAAACCCACAACAACCAACACTGAAAGTGATGCTGTTTGGGTGGTGGGTGGGGAATCTACCCTGAAACAGCATCATTTTCAATGTTGTTTAAGCTAGGGAGCCCAGATTCTCCCTGTAAGGTGGATTTGAAATGAGAATCTGGGCTCTCTAGTCTAAACAACATTAAAAGTGATGCTATTTCAGAGTGGATCCCCCCCCCCCAAAAAAGCAGCATTACTTTCAATGTTGTTTAAACGAGGGAACTCTGGGTGTGTTCAGATTTGTGAGTTGGGGCATGTTCTATAATATGACAGTGACTTTGAGATGAAATGGTGCAAAAAATTGTTCTTTGGTTGTAGTGGGGGAGGGCGGCCTTGGGTCGTGGGGAAGCCACCCATACTGGACTGGACCGGGGAGGGGGGCAAAACTCAGATTTTGCACGGGGCTCCATTTTCCCTAGCTACACTTCTGCTTCTTCCCCTAGACTAGCACCTCTGATAGGCCAATGAGCCCTGACAGGTGCCAGAACCTAAATACACTGCACAAACAAAAGAGGGAAACAAACTTAACCACACAAAATTAAGTACCAAGAAGGTAAAGAAAAATTTTACAGGGCCGCTAAATGTACAACTACTAAATGTCAAAATCACATACACATTTATTGCATATTAAAATCATCTACACATGTAAAAGACCCACAATAGACTACCTCATATATACAAAATCACACTTACAATACATAGAAGGGTCCAACAGGATAATATTCTGACCCTAACAAACAGAAGTGTTTCAGCCAAACAACCTTCCTCAGTGGTCAGAATTAATAAAATAATGCAGTGTCAAACTTCCAGACTACAAATACCAGTTAGTCCTAAAAATGTCCTATTGAACCTTTTTTAGATAGATGATTTTAATAAATACGTATGTGGTTTTGACATTTAGTAGTTGTAGATTTAGTGGCCTTTCAAACATTGCATTGTCCTTCGAGGTACTTAACTCTTCTAAAAACACTTTACATTAGGAGATGAGCATTCACCTCTGCTTCAGTCTCTCTTACTTTTGCTTATATTTTTCATTCATTAGCACAATTGTCCTCTGTAGATAAGGTATGCAGAGGCATTAAGCAAAGTTGAGGAACAGATATAAAAACAAATCTAGCAAAAGTTTCCTATGTGCTCCCCAGTCCCTGTTGTTCTTTCCCTTCCTCTTTTGTTCACAAGCCTTTGGATAAGGGTAGTTAAATCTTTGACCTTTTCGGTGGTGGCACCTTCCCTCTTAAATTCCCTCATCCATGAACCACACCTTAGCAGGTTCACTCACAATTTTTACAAGAGTGGTTAAGACCTTCTTGGACCGCTATAGGTCAAATAAACTAATGCGACTGCCTGTCTGTTAGCTTGTTTGGCTGGCTTGATGTTTTGTTAATCTAATTGAGACAATTGGTTTCACTGGCTCTTTACTGTTGCATAATTTTGCTCCATAATTTTACTTTTACAGTTGTGGCCAAGAAAGCAAAACAAAAATAACTGAATGAATGAATGACCAGGCAAATAAATAAACAGATAAACTCTTAAGTCTTTATCTCTGTTCACAGCTTTGATGAGAGAACTCTGTAATAGGATAAATCAAATTGATAGGTGGATCTGCAAAGGAAAGGAAGCTTGCCCATTACACTTCTGAATCTACCCACCCCATTCTATTCTGAGATTGGTTCAGTCCAGCCTTCTTTTCACTGCTATCTGCACTGACCAGCTTTGCCATTTCCCTTTATCTGCTCTGGTTTTCAAGCTAACACCAATGGCCATGTGTCGGCCTACCTAGGCAGCTGCTTGATTCCAATGCCAAACTATACCTTCCCTTTGTTTTGCAGCGGCATCCAAGTCTGCAACTGGCCACTCGGCCGGTTATCTATGGGAAAAGGCTTCTGTGCGGCTGCCCTGCTTCTTTGTCCTCTATTTGCATACATTCTCTGGGATGGGATTTGCTTCCTTTCATGATAAAGGGCCAGACAATCAAGGACATGGCTGAATTTTTCATAAAGCTGAAAAGTGTGGGCCTGAGCATCATCTTTATTTTGCTGTGGAATCAGAGGCTATAGGAAAACCATGTTGTTGTTTTGTTAGCAGGACTGGCAGCTGCTTTACCTAAACCCCAAGGTTAACAAAGCCTGTTCCAAACCCTTGCTCAGTTAAAATTTCTCACTGAAAATAATTCTGGAAGGGAAGGCAGGATCTAAATATTCTCCACCAAAAATATTGTTATGAGGCTGGTCACCCATTTCAAGTTTATCTGTGGTCATTCTTTCCCTTCTTTGTGGCTGCTTTGGCACCATTTCTTCTTCATATAACTGTGTTTTTTTGTGTTCCAGTCAAATAGGCATCCCCTGCTTATTGAAGATGGCATAGTGAACAAAATCACATTTTGATGCTAGTGATCTAGTCAGTCTACTGGACTGAGTGATAGCATCACTGAGGGAAAGCAAAGGCAATGGGGAGTGAGGGCAATGCTTCTGACATAAAGTTATTCGCATAACCTGAGCCAACTGAGAATCTTACTAAATAGGATGATGATACATAGCCAATTCAATCTGGTCACTTACTGATATCAATGAGGACAAATTTAGAAAGCATTGCCATTACTTTGAATGGGCAAATAATTTCAGTCACTTTCAAAACAATCACAGAGAAATTACAGGGTGGGGAGGGGCATTTCAGTGATAATCAAGCAATTCAGGAAAAGTGTTTTAACTTTTCTCCACTAAAATGGATAGTGAAATGGTCAACAGCAGGGTCAAATTAACTGCAATGTTTAGTGTGGTGTAGTGTGGCACTCTTATCCTACTCAAGTGGAATGAATGAGGATAGTTTTGATAGAATGAAGTTTCTGACATTATGGTGGCTTGTATTTATATTTATATAGTTTTTCAAACAGTTTGTACCTGCCACAGGATCAAAGCTTTCTGAGGTGACTTCCATTTAACAACAGCAGTTAAAAATAATTCAATAAACAGTCAAAAAATATTGACCATAAATAAATAAAAATAGATCCATTGTTACACAATGCAACACACGGAAACAGTGCAAAAAAAGAACAAAAATGAAACAATGAAACAATCAAAATCAACAATAGACTGACTGAACAAAATTAAAAAGGCTACCATAGAGAAGTCCCAATCCCTAGTATTGACAAAGGTACAGAAATAATTGAATTGAAAATTTGATTTCTTTATTTATACAGCACTTTTCTCCCCAACTGAGATCCAAAGCAACTCCATTCTCTCCTCCTCCATTTTATTCTCATAGCAGTACCATTTGAAGTTGGTTAGGCAAGTGACTGGCCAAAAAAATTTCCAGGGCAAAGTGGAACTTCAACTGTGTATCTTCCAGAACCTACGCTCTAACCATGACCCATGCTGGTGGTTCAGCCTTTGGTGCTTCAGCAGTTCATAGGCAAGGTCAATGTCAAGAGTCAAACTGATTGAGAACCTGCTGAGGCCTATGGCCTGGCTGAAGACCTACCACTGCCCATCTGGAGACTGGCAAAAATGTAGAAAACAGGAAGCAAAGGAATTGGTTGCTCTGCTATTTCTCCAAATGCCCCCCCCCCCATCAGGAAATGGGAGATTATCCCAGGGTTCCGACCGTGGGCCTTTCCCCACTCACCGTTTGGAAGGTCATTTAAACTGCGTCCATTTGACTCCGCTGCTTTTGAGCACAAAAGCGAGCTCCCCACAGCCATTTTAGCTTTTAAAACCTCACTTAAATAATGTGCGGTCGGAAATGAGTGTTCCCCAAGACCGTGCACTCAGCGGCACTCGGGAGGGCGGGTCTCTGCTGTGATTGGCTGGCGCGCAACTATGGAGCTCTAACAATAAAAGCGATGTTGAAACGTCGCCATGAGCACATGTCATCACTGTCGCGTTTTGTACATTCTAAAAGCGACGTCGCCATGTGCCCATGTAATCATAAAGCTGCTTGTCGCGTTTTTTCCACTTCTTGCTGTGGCCTCTGATTGGCTCTTTCCTTGTGGTGTGCAAAAAATTGCCTTTCTTCCTCGATCATGCCGCAGCACCATTGGGGAGAAAATGGGGGAAGAGTCTCTGAATTCACGGTTCTTATTCGCATTCACTCAGCCCAATGAGTGGACGTGCCGACAGGGACGCCTGTCCTAAAAAAATGGAGGAGAAGCCTGCGCGTGCAATGCGCATGAACCGCCTCCCCTGTTGCCTGATTGGTCGGAAGGTCGCACCTCATGGTGAACGGTGCGAAAATCAATTTCGCACGAACATGCCGAAGTTCCCCACCACCCCATGGCAAGTGCAGCGTTTGCAAAAAGTTGCTGTTCAGACAGGAGCAAATTTGGCTGCAATGTTTAGCCTGCCAACCTGCCCGCCCCACCCCCCGGCCCTACCACAGGGCGCAAGCCTGGGAGCCCCAGCCGGAAGGCTCGTTCTCTCCCCAGATGTGCGACACCGTTGCAAACCCGCCAGGACTGCGACAGTAGGGACCCAAAAAACCCCGCCAACCCTAAATTAAAGGGAGGGTGGGTGGGCCACGCCTTGCTGGTTCTCGCCGCCGGGAAGGGCGCGGACCGGGGAAGGCGTCTTAATATACCCAGGCTCCTCCCGCCTTTTCTGCTGGGAGCCAATCATTGCACCCGGTTCTGCAGCATGCCGCCAGGCCATGCATGCCCCTTATTTTGCTGCGTTGCTCACCACGGCAGCAATGGCTGCCCCTGGTTATTCAGGTGCATCTAATTTGCTGCAGATGGTGAGACCCCCTTCGCTCAATAATTACACCACAACGACAGGCTGGAAAGGAATGGGCCGCAGCCCGTTTATTAAACAACAAACATAAACAAGAACTATTTACATCAGAGCTGGGTGGCAAACGGGTCGCACATCACATCCCAGTGAATGGGAAACTGGCGGGAAGGGAAGCCCCAGAGATCATACTCCTGCTTGCTTCCACACTTCCCGCCCATGCTGAGGAGACGGGCACCGGCTGAGCCCCAAGGCCGCCCCCAGCCCGTCTTCCTCCCGTGCTTGCTGGGGTGTCGGGCACCGGCTAAGCCCGTGGCCGCCTGTCGGCCCAACCCAACCCCACTCCCTGGGGTGTCGGGCAGCGGCCCGGCCTGCCGGCCTGCCAGCCTGCCCGCCCCACCCCCGGCCCTACCACAGGGCGCAAGCCTGGGAGCCCCAGCCGGAAGGCTCGTTCTCTCCCCAGATGTGCGACACCGTTGCAAACCCGCCAGGACTGCGACAGTAGGGACCCAAAAACCCCCGCCAACCCTAAATTAAAGGGAGGGTGGGTGGGCCACGCCTTGCTGGTTCTCGCCGCCGGGAAGGGCGCGGACCGGGGAAGGCGTCTTAATATACCCAGGCTCCTCCCGCCTTTTCTGCTGGGAGCCAATCATTGCACCCCGTTCTGCAGCATGCCGCCAGGCCATGCATGCCCCTTATTTTGCTGCGTTGCTCACCACGGCAGCAATGGCTGCCCCTGGTTATTCAGGTGCATCTAATTTGCTGCAGATGGTGAGACCCCCTTCGCTCAATAATTACACCACAACGACAGGCTGGAAAGGAATGGGCCGCAGCCCGTTTATTAAACAACAAACATATAAACAAGAACTATTTACATCAGAGCTGGGCGGCAAACGGGTCGCACATCACATCCCAGTGAATGGGAAACTGGCGGGAAGGGAAGCCCCAGAGATCATACTCCTGCTTGCTTCCACACTTCCCGCCCATGCTGAGGAGACGGGCACCGGCTGAGCCCCAAGGCCGCCCCCAGCCCGTCTTCCTCCCGTGCTTGCTGGGGTGTCAGGCACCGGCTAAGCCCATGGCCGCCTGTCGGCCCAACCCAACCCCACTCCCTGGGGTGTCGGGCAGCGGCCCGGCCTGCCGGCCTGCCAGCCTGCCCGCCCCCCCCCCCCGCCCCCCCCCAGGGCGCAAGCCTGGGAGCCCCCGCCGGAAGGCTCGTTCTCTCCCCCGATGTGCGACACCGTTGCAAACCCGCCACGAGCTGCCCTCCCTCGCAGCTCACCGCCCAAGCTCCTCAAGCCTGAGCCTGTCTCTACCTAACCATCGACAAAGAGTAAACTGAACTGACTGAAGCCACAAGTCCATGCCCCATTGGGACAGGCGGACGCCATCTGGCTGGAAAAGGTCCATAACGTCCCTGGTGATTTCGGAGTGTTCTGCCACCGCTCCCCCGAGGGAAAGCACCACCTTGGCAGCCGCCTTGTTTACTTTCCTGCAGGCCCTGTCCACTGCATAGGGATCCACCGCTCCGCTCCAATGGGCCCGCTGCAACATCTCGGACCAGACCAAGGTCATGCCAGGCCGATGCCTGGCAAAGCTCCTGAGTGTGGCAGCCACCGCAAAACGCAGGTCAAGGCCCGACCTGGCAGGGAGATCCTCCTCCCCCAGGTGGATGACCAGGAGGTCCGGCGTGGCCAGTTGAAAAATGTACTCTATGACCTTGGGCTCCAGCTCACGCCAAAGCATGTGCCCCTGCCCCATCCAGGCAATTCTTACGTGCGCCCCGAGTCCGAGATGCCGGCCCCATTCGGAATTGCAGGCGTAGTCCCCGACTCTGTTGACGAGGCTGTGCCCCACGACCCACACCTGCCAATAGACAGTCTGCAGCGTCCCTGGAGGCACTGAGGAAGGAAATCAACAGGTCAGGTGTGGGCGAATGTACGCCCAAAAAGCCCCCGACCGCCACCTGCCCAGGTTGCGGATGTCCTCCTGGGCCCTGCCCTCTTGTGCCGCGGTCGTGGCGGCCCCTATTCTAAAAGAGTGCAAGCCGAACTCGGTGGCCGGTAGCCCGGCCCGAGCCAAGCATGCCCTGAACACCGCCAGCATCTGGAACCTGGTGAGGGGGGACCCATCCTCGTGCACCAGGAGCATGCCACCCACCCGAGGCCTGTGCCGTAGCCACTCAATGAGGGGGGGAGGGGGCAGGTGCCGTCGCCCGGTAGGACTGGCATGGTAACCCAGGCCCCGCGGCCCTCTTGGTCGGTTTTTGAATGGGCCAGCCATGCGTAGACCATGTCCCCCGACAGGACGAGATGTTCCATTTGCAGTGTGGTGCTGGAAGGTCGATCCCTGGTAGGGGCGACCAGTTCACCAGGCCTGAAGGCCCCGTGGTGTGCCAAGTGGAAGGCGGCGGTGAAGAGCAAGCGCTCATAGCGCGAAGCGCACACCTGCCTTAACACTCCGGTAACCGCCCTCAACACTTCCTTGGTGACTGGGCGCCTGAGGTCCCTCTGCCTGGTGCCCACCCGCCGCCACCCAGCCACTAGGCGGCGGACTACAAACGCCTTGGTCACGTCAGGGAAACCCGAAACCCTGCAGTAAAAAGCGATGCCCGCCAGGTGCACCCCCATGGTGCGCGCGTGCATCCCCTGCCCATGGAGCTGGACCAGATACTCGAGGAGGAAGCCAGTGTCCACCCCACCGCAGACCGGGCGCCCGGAGGTCGCAGCGAAGCTCAGGAAGTCGTGCACGGCTCCGTCGTACTGCCTGCACGTGGCCGGTGCCAACGAGTTCAAAACACCTGTGATGACGTCTCGTTGCCAAGGTTCCAGAGGGACGCCGGCACTGTCGCCAGGAACAGCTCCGCCCCGGGGGCCAGGCGCCAGAAACGATCCACCTGCTGGTGAGATAAGGCGTCAGCAATCTCATTCTGTAAACCTGGAACAAAAGCAGCTTTGAAGGAAATATTGTAAGTGAGGCAGGTAAGAACCAAATTGCGAACTAAGCGCATGACCCGTGCCGATTTGCTCGACTGTCTGTTCACCACACGTACCACTGCCTGGTTGTCGCACCAGAAAAGCACCCTTTTGTTAAGCCAGAGGTTGTGCCAAACGTGCACCGCCACCAGGATGGGAAACAGCTCCAAAAAGGTGAGATCCCTGGTGATGCCCTGCGCATGCCACTCTGGCGGCCAAAGGCCCTGCGCCCACTGACCCCGGAAGTACACACCGAAACCAAAAGCCCCAGAGGCATCAGAGTGCACCTGCAACTCCAGGCCAGGTTCCAAAGCTGACTGCCACAGAGAGATGCCGTTGAAGCTTCGGATGAAGGACAGCCAGACCTGCAGGTCTTCTTTCATGCCCCGGGAGACCCTGATGTGATGGTCAGGGGACTTGCAGCCCGACAAGGACCTCGCCAGCTGGGAGCAGAAAGCCCTACCTGGGGCCACCACCCTGCAGGCGAAATTGAGGTGGCCGAGTAAGGACTGCACCAGGCGCACCCTGCATTTTCGAAGGAGAAGCACGGACTGGAGCAGGGAGGAAAGGGCTGTGAGTTTGTCAGCCGGGAGTGAAGACGTGCCTAGGACCGTGTCCAGGTGGATGCCCAGGTAGCTGAGGGCAGTGGAAGGCCCCTCTGTCTTGTTGGGAGCCAAGGGAACCCCCAGCTCGGCGGCCAGGGCCTGGAAAGCCTGCAGGGCAAGGTCACACTCCCTGGTGCCCAGCCTGCCAATAAACAAGAAATCGTCAAGATAATGGGTCACCAACCCGGAGGGCACCCTCTGCCTGAAAGCCCATTCTAGGAAAGTGCTGAAAGTCTCAAAAGCGGCACAGGCAAAGGAGCAGCCCATGGGCATGGCCTTGTCCACGTACCAATTTCCTTGGAAGTGGATGCCCAGCAGCTCGAAATCGAGGGGGGAAATGGGCAGGAGCCGGAAGGCGGACTGAATGTCACACTTTGCTAGGAAGGCCCCTGGACACGCCTGCCTGATGCAGAGGATTGCCTCGTCCAGGGTGGCATATCGCACCGAACAAACCTCGGGGTCAATGAAATGGTTCACGGAATCGCCCCGGGGGTGGGAGAGGTGTTGTATCAAGCGAAACTCCCCCGGGGCTTTCTTAGGCACGACGCCGATGGGGGAGACCCTGAGGTGAGGAGGGGCGGGTGGCTATAAGGGCCAGCAATGCGGCCAGCCCTGATTTCCTTGTTAAGCTTGTCAGCCACCACGCCAGGGAGTTCACGGACAGATTTTAAGTTGCCCGCTTGGTAAGCTTTCCTTGGGCCTTGGTATGGGATGCGGAAGCCGGAAGAGAAACCATCCCCCAGCATGCGCGCAGCCCTCCTATCGGGATAACGCTGCAGCCACTCCAACAGCACCCCCAGCTGAACGGGTGTAGGAGCCAAAGACTGCAGCTGCGCGGGCAACTCAGTGTTTTGCGGGGGCGGGGGCGCTGCCCTGGCCACCGGCTTCTTTTTGGGAGGGCCCGGCGCCGGGCGACCGGGCCTGCCGAAAGGGAGAGCGTCCGGCCGGCTTGGGGCAGTTGACCCTGCTGTGGCTGCCGGAACAGTTGGAGCAGACATGCTCAAATTTGCATTTGGGCCGCTGGCAAGCGCCTCTGTTAAATTCCCAGCACAGCCCCTTTGCCTCTGCCCGCCCCGGGTAGGCTCTGCCGGGTTTTACTGGGACGGATGGTTCCGCCGCCCCTCCCATGGCGGTCTGGACCACCACCATCCAAGTTTGGTCGTGAATGAGATCCCAACGGAAAAGGCACTTGTGCGAAGCGTTCTTGCAGATGGCCTCGTCGTAAGCGATGGCCGCAGTATCCCCGGCCAGCGCCCGAGCCCGCAGCACATGCGCCATGTGGGCCACCAGGTGCCAAGCCCGCAGGGGATACGCAGCCCCAATGAGGGCCAGGAATTCAGTGAAGCCCTGCAGCCAGTTATTGAAATTCCGCTCGGCTGCTGCCGGGTCCTTCCGCTTCTTGTCGGCCTTCCCACCCGACAAGCCCAACTCCCCCTCCCGCCGCAGGAACTTAAAAATGTCCACGTAATACCCATCCAGTGCCCGCTCCCGGAGCTTCCTGGGGAGATGGGACCCGGGCGGGTTGCCGCGGTCGTCTTGGGCAGGGCCAGGGGATGGCGCTTCCCCACCCCCCAAACGCCTGCGCTTTGCCAGCCACAGGGGGAGAGCAGGCACCCTCTCCCCCCGCACCCAAAATTCCCCGGTAGCCTGCGGATCATCATCCTCGGTGGACTCACCCGACGATGAAGAGCTGGGAGATCGCCTGGAGGAACGGGAACGCCCCGACGAACGCTTCCTCCTCCTGCCCTCGCGCTCCGAGGGACCGACGGACACATCCACCGACGTGGACGCGCTGACCGGTGGCGAAAGGTGCAGCTCCTCCGCTGCTCCGCTCGCAGCGCCCTCCCGCGCCACACCGGCCGCCGCCGACGCGGTGGGCTCAGGGCCCCCGACCCCCGATGTGGGACCAGACTCGCCAGCCGCTCCACCAAGGACTTGGGAAAGGTGCATCAAGGTGTCCGCCAGGTTGCGGACCAAGGCGGGATCAGGGCCAGCCTCGCCGGCAGGTTCAGGCCGGGAAGATGCTGGGCCGGCACCCCCCGGGACCGTGGGGAGGGCCCCCCCTAAAGGAGACTGTCCCGCCAGGCCCACCGGCCTGCCCCTGCCGACGAGGGACAAGCCCAAGCCCGCGGCCGCCCTCGCCGCTGCTCCGATCCGCCCAACAACGGGGCCGTCGTCCGACGTCCCAGGGCCAGTCTGGGCCCTGACCCTGTTCAGCAGAACGCGAGCTCTGCCTGATGTTGCCGCCGCCCCTGTAGCAGGCTCCCTGCTCTTGGCCCGTTTTGGCCCCATGGCGGCTGTGAGACCGGTCACGACCCAACAGACGGTGAAAAGAAGAAAAGGTTGAAGCGAAAGAAAGCGAAGAGAGCCAGAGAAAAGAAGGAAAATCAGCGAAGAAAGCCGTGACCCGTCTCCTTCCAGGCCTTACACGAGACACCAACCACACCACCACGCCTTGCTGGTTCTCGCCGCCGGGAAGGGCGCGGACCGGGGAAGGCGTCTTAATATACCCAGGCTCCTCCCGCCTTTTCTGCTGGGAGCCAATCATTGCACCTGGTTCTGCAGCATGCCGCCAGGCCATGCATGCCCCTTATTTTGCTGCGTTGCTCACCACGGCAGCAATGGCTGCCCCTGGTTATTCAGGTGCATCTAATTTGACGCGCGCTAAGGAGGTGGGAGAGCACCAGATTCGGGGCGGCTGCGCTGAGGCTGCTGGTGTGGTGGGGAGCCCTGAGGAACCCTGGGTCATTTGACGAGATTAGCCCTCAACATACAGTGAGTGGGGAAAGGCCCCATGTGTCATTGAATCTCTGATCTCTAGACAGAATCAGTGCTAGGAGTGGAGCTATAACTCCTCCATGTTCTGTGTAGACTTGTAAGTGCCTGCATGTCTACAAGGAGCACATACCCTGTTCCTTCCAGTGAAAACAACACTTAGGAAAAAGGGGATAATGATGGGGGCACTTGAACTCTGAGGAGCCATAAAAACTTGTAGCAGTCCCATTTCAAACTCACTGGCAGTCGTCAAGCAGTGGCTAGTCAAACATTTGTCAGGGATGATCTAGGAGGCTGATCCTGCTTTGAGCAGGGAGATAGCCAGTACGGCTCCTTCCAACTCTATAATGCCATGATTCCATATATGAGGACATACTTGTTTGCTATGTGAAATTTAGAGTGCCATAATAAATAACTTAATTAAATAAATAAATGTTCCTATAATGCAGTGGTTCTCAACCTTCCTAATGCCGCAACCCTTTAACACAGTTCCTCATGTTTGGTGACCCCCAACCCTAACATTTATCCATTTTACAGATGGAGAACACTGATGCAGAGAGTCTTAGGTGACCCCTGTGAACAAGTCGTTCTATCCCAAAAGGGGCCACGACCCACAGGTTGAGAACCGCTTCTATAATGCAAGGAGGCACATGGAAGAGGTAGTATATTGCATTTGTGTATAATTCATTGGTATAACTTACTCTGCCAGCAGAGATGTTGGGTAGAGATGCATCAGTTACATACCCTCATAGTAGGCTTCCAATTGTATCTCTGTATGAGTCAGTGTAAACTTGCTTTTCCCCTGTCAGAAAAACAAAAAGGTGGCCTCCTTGAAAAGTGGCTTTTAAAAATATCTCTCACACATTAAAATCAAACTTGTTAAGGGAGTAAAGTAAAACATGTTGCTAATGTTAACTTTTTAAAAGATGCCACAGCTTTTAAAAGTCTGGGCAACCTGATTGATTCTGAATGTGTTTAGTCACCTTATTTCTTATCTCTGGACAATCACTGAATCAAAGCACAATAGTGCAAGCATCTAGATATCCTCACTTTCAGATACAATATTAAATTCTAAAATATTTCATGGTTTCTGGACTGCATATGGAAGCTCTCCAAATGCCAGCAAATTACTGGCATTCAAACCTCTTTACAAAATGTTGCTTCCTTGCATCGTCTAATTATTCTGGCCTGCTTTCTTCAGATTTCGACTTGAAACCCAGCACGTGCATGTGTTACGTGAGGTAGAGCTTTACAACATTAGTTAAATTGGAGTTAAATAAAATAGCTCAGCCAACTCTTATCCTTGGGCAATGGATATGCTGAGCTGAAAATAAACCGCTATACATTCCTCAGATTGAAGTTTCTGAGGTGGAAGATGGGTCAGAAAGACCAACATCAAAGTTTCTCTCCCTTGAAAATGATCCCTTTGACAAGCCCCCACGCTCTCTTATTCTGCTTGTTAATGTTTTGACTGGAAATTTCAGGAAGTGTCATCGGCAACAGAATATTTTTATGAACTCATATCACTGAGGGATTTCCCCCCTCCCCTTGGTGGAGATTCTAATAGCAATGCAATGGCTGCTTAGCCAGCCTCTGTTATATGTCTCTTAAGGGAATATTTTTGTTAATTGCAAATATTTGATTGACAAACATGGGATGCAATTAGTAGGCGAGCACAGTAGGAATGAGCAGTGAACTGGATCTCTGAACCAACCACTCTCAACTCTCTCAGCTTGATCTGAAATAGACTGGAGCATTTAAACCATATGTTTACCTCAGCCTGCCCCCCTCCCCCGTTCCTTTCTTCTGAAAATCCCTCATTTCCCTAAACTGGCTTTCTCTTTGCTTGCCATTTGCCAAGGGAGCCCCTTTCCTCTAGAAGGATTGTGTCAAAATAAAGACAGAAAATTCCTCATGAGCCTCAAACTTATGCTTGTGATTTTGACTCTGGCAGTTAAAATTAATGAGGACAAAGACAGCACATGCTTTACTAAAAGCCTGAGGTGAAAAAGAAGGCTGGATAATTCAACTTTCAGTGCTGAAAGTTTAATAGATTATTTTTTTTAAAAAAAAAACCCAATGCCATCTGAATATGTTTAGTATCTCCCCATCATCTTTTGAAAAAGCAAAACTACAACAGGTAGGCTATGCTTCCTGAAGTGATGCCCAGCCTCTCTTTATCTTAATAGCTCAGTTAAGGTTGCAAACAAAGCTATATTATATAGTGGTTAGAGGAAGTCTATATAGTTTGGTTTCTAAGAACTTGAACCTGTGGATTTTAATTACATTAGGCTTGAATTTTTATCATTGTATACTTTTTGTGTGCAAGGTGTCCTGGTCTTGGCTGGGGTAAGGGGGGATATAAGCCTAAATAAAGTAAAATACTTTAAAACTGTACAGTAGGGGTCCCCAATAGGGTGTCCATGGTGCCTACCAACACCTTTTCTGGTGCCTGCTGCAGTGTTCCCAGTCTTAAAGCCCAGGTGAAAGCTGACTAAAGTCAGCTTCACCCAGTGGTGGGATCCAAAAATTTTAGTAACAGGTTCCCATGGTGGTGGGATTTAAACTGTGTCGTAAAGCCAATGGGGCTGGGCGGGGCACAATGGAGGCGTGGCTGGGCATTCCAGGGGCGGGGCATTCCTGGGTGGGGCTGTGGCAAGGACACAGCCGCTGAGCCAGTCCTCGGGTGGGAAACGAATGCACGCAGGCGCAGGCTGCCACGCACGCTGGTGCACCTCCTGCTAGACTGCTTCAAGTTCTGCATGCTACTGCTGAGAGGAGGGCGTAACTAAGGCAAAAATCACGTGGCAAAATCACCAATTAGTAACCCCCTCTCGGCACACACAAATAATTAGTAACCTACTCTTGGGAACCTGTGAGAACCTGCTGGATCCCACCTCTGGCTTCACCCCAGGCTGCCCTCTCCCACACTGGCATCTGATCAGACTCCTGTGTTGCTCCACAGCAGTGTCCACTTTTGGGTTTTACTGCCATGAGGTGCCTGGCCACTGACCCCTTTGCCCTCTATGCCGACAGGTGTGCCCCTTTTGCCAGCAAGGGGGGGCAAATGCACCAGTGGGGCCCTGCAGCACATCCAAGAGGTGAGAATCCCCCCCACCGCCGCTGCCAGACTGAGCCATAAGACCTTCTAAAGGAACTGAATGTTTGGTTAGCAATCATCTTGACCAAATTGTCTTTAGACTAACAGTTTAAAGGCTTGTTTCTTCAAACTACAAATATGGAAGCCAGTGATATTTTTCCCCATTATATCCTACCATTCTCCCTAGTGGGGGACCCAAAGTGATTTACATCATTCTCTTATCTTCCACTTTATCCTCATTACATCCCAGTGAGTAGGGTTTTTAAGTCTGTGTCTCTCAGACCATATCCAATGATCTAACCACTATACCACGTTAGTTCACATATAGTTCTGTTCCTGGCATCAGCCAGGAATGATGCTGTGATGAAGAGCCTGTTTATGCCATTGAATGGCTTTGGAGTCTTTCACTTCCAGGACAGTGGCCAATACTCTACCTGGTTAATGATAGATTTGATGGAAGGTGTGACGAATGTACTTATCCTGCATTCAGGTTACAGGGTGGACCCGCCCCTGAAAGAGTTAAGCCCTGGCCAGCCCTGATTGGCCAGAGAAAACCAAGCAGATACTATATATACGGTCAGCAAGAGTGCTGAAGGGTTCTTTCTTTTGAGTCTTTTGACTTTTTGGCTCTGTGTGAGCTTGTGTGCCTTCGGGTACCTTTTGGTGACAGAGTGAGGAGAATCCGACCAGATCTCTCACTGCTGTGGTAGTATTAGCTGAGGAAGCTATTAAGCCAGCTAAAACCCTGAGATTTGGAGGAGAGTGTCCGTCCTCAGGTGTTTTGTTTTGTTTTTGAGGGAAACCTCTTGAAAGTCTGAAGGTCTGTCCTCCACAGTTAACAACAGCCTTGGGAGGCCCAGTCCCTGTGGCAGAGAAGCCAGATTTTGGGAGTGTGGGAGAGGGAGGCTGTTATGCCTGAATCCCACTGGGCGTAGACTGGGTGTTTTATTTTGTGGTGAGGTGCAGCGGACTGAAATCTTTTTATTTTTAAGTGGGAGTGTGAAATCTCCACAGTAACATCTTTAGGAAACATCTTTGTATGAATAAAAAAGTTGAAGTAACATCTTAAGTGAAGTGCCTGAAACCGTTACGTTAAAAAAAACAATATTACTCTGAAACCGCTAAGCTGAAAACAAACTTACTCTGCAACCGTTAAGCTTAAGACAAACTGACTCTGTAACCGTTAAGCTTAAGCGAACGTTCTCTCTGAAACCAACACGCTTAAATCCTCTCAAACTACCTGAGAAGCCTCTGTTTAAGCCAGCAAATAAAGTTTTCAGTTTTTGTTCATCTTTAAAATCCGTTCCAGTTATTATTATTTTTGTCTGTGTGTCTGTGTTCCCCAATCAGGGTGGTGACCGTGAAAAATCAGTTTTTGTGGGCTATAATAAAGAAATTTTATATTTTGGTGGCAGCGCAGTATAATAGCCCCTTCTTCCACAGAAGGCACACTGGGAAAGTATTGTTTTCAGAGTTTGTATTGTGCTGCTTCATGCCTCCACAGGAACTGCTTATTCTACAGTGTGATGTCATTTTATTTTATCAGTTTTTATACACTGAAACATTTTACCCCCTTTCCTCTTGGCAGGTTGCAGCTTGCAGTTGCTTTTGCCCAGTTCAAGAACTAATTTTTCTTAATTTGATGATGAAGGCACATATCCTTTGTAAGTCATGTTCAAGTAATTGAACATACTTTCTTGCATTGTAAAGTAGAAATTATTTGCAGCTCATCACATTTTTGTACTTATGCAGATGGATGTACCCTTTAAATTACCAATATTTGCCATAGTGCATGGCCTGCATTGTGTATCTTTGGAGTTAGAGCATTTGTCTAAGAAATGATCACAAGAAACAATCACAAAATTAGTTGGGTTCATGGACAGATGCAGAAGACCCACAGAGATACTAGTAATAAGTTCAGTTTTAAAAATCTCAAATTGATTTTATTTTACCTTCTAATTGTGGTTTGGATCCAAACTAGCATTTTATGGGTGCAAGGATTTCCACTCATAGAGCAGGATTTTGTCATAGTCCTTTCTACTGCAGCCCAAAATGCTTCCACTCTAATACTTTTGGAGAAAGGAAGGGATACACCTATACCAGGAGAATTGCCATCTGGCATCTGTCCTTGGCCCAGTCCTCTGCTCATGATAATTTGAAGATTGGGAGGAGAAAAAAATGAAGGGGGAGCATTGATGCTGCTGCTGTTGGGAATTTCTAGAATGTTGCCCAAAAGTGATGCTGCATTCTGTAAACCTCCACCCAAAAGTGAACTGACTTGGGGAATTCCTATAACATCACAGGAGATGTGACATCATATCCTCTGAAACTTCACTCTCCCTAGGCACCATCCCAAAATATCCCAGCATTTGCTGATGCAGGATTGGCAACTTTGACCAAAAGTAGGGTTGGAATGCCAGGAGGCCAACTCTAACTCCTATGTTTAAGGGGAATATGATCATGAGAGGACAAGGGTGGTCAGAATTCCCCTTTCTCTGTCTCAGGCTTCAGGGAAGGTACAAATGGATTTTGGGAAGCTCAGAGTCACCAAGCAAATACAGGACCCCTACAGAATTCCATGCCACCTGGGATTCACTGGTGGGAATGATTCATATGATATAGGCAGACCAACAAAATAATCCAGCCAAAATGCTTTTACCTTGGCATGATACATGTGAATTAAACTGGAAATCAAAAACTGAAAGGCACACTGGTGGGAACAGAGGCAAAATATAGCGCAATGCTTTATACAAGGACTTGATTTATACAATGCTTTATACAAGGACTTGATTTATACAATGCTTTATACAAGGACTTGATTTATACAAGGACTCAGAGACTCGACTCAAATGCCTACTCTGCAACAATATTCAGGCCAGTCATGCTCCCTTAGCCTGACCTGCCTCACAGAGTTGTTTCGAGGATAAAATAGGCAAGGGAAAACCATGCTTGATCCTCTGAACTCTTGGGCAGAAGGGTGGGCTAATTCTTAAGAAAATAATCTTTGCTTCTTAAGAAAATAATCATTGCTTTTAAACACTGGAAAACCCTTCATTAATCTTACAATCAGTTCCGTGCGGGACGATTAGCACATCTGCTAGTAAAACCGCAGCCCTGCCAAAGTTTTAGTGACCTTACCAAACTTTACCATCCTGCTAGAATTGGAGGATATGAAGCCAGCAAAGAAGTCCATCCAAAGCATTTTAAGAAAAATAGGTGTCTTCCATGGCAGTTGCTGTAGAGTCTGGAAGCAACAGCTGCTCTAGACATTTTTTTGTGTGTGTGAGAAGAATTTGGTCCTCTTTGCCCATCACAACCTTCTCGGTGCTATCAAAAAGGGAAAAGGCAAAACAAACAGATGCAATTGCCGGGGGTGGTTAAAGGCCCCTGACTGCCCACAGCCCCATGCCCTCAAAGGAGGGGAAAAGAAGAAGAGCAGGCTCCTGCTACTGCTTGCCCATTCCCTGCCTAGGACACTGGCCTCATAGGGTGAGGCAGGAAGCCAGAGGCCAGTGTCCTAGACAGGGAATGGGCAAGCAGGAGCCTGATTTTCTTCTTTTCCCCTCCTTTGAAGGCATGGGGCTGTGGTCACTCATTCCTTGTGGCGAAGCATTCTGGTGCCCTATGCGGGACTTTTGCACAGGACTCTAGAATAACTAAGACTGTCCCTGCCAATTGTAAAGATCTAGAACTAGGTATTTAGAAGCTGTGCTGGGGAAGCATCCTAAAAGTGTGGTATAATAACTCTAACAACAGTGCAATCCTATGGAGAATTACTCCACTCTAAGGCCATTGTTATCAATATCCTTACAGTGGAGTAATTCTGCATATGATTGCACTGTAAATTTATCACTGTGTCAGCTATCATCTTGTCTGTCCGCACCAAGATATTATATATATTTTTTTATTTTATTATTTGGGGGATCCAAAGTGGCTTATGAAATTCTCCTTTCCCCCATATGAGGTTATGTGGCAGCCTTTTCCTGTTCCATGAATATGCATGCACAGTAGAGGCATTGTACTATGAATGCAAGCACTTACAAACTGTATTGATACCACATGAGCCCCTGATTCTCAATAACAGCCCCACGGGGCAGCTGGAGCTGTTCACTGAGGCAAGGTGTCTGTGTATTTCCTTCCAGACGATACCGGCACAACCTCTGACTGTGCTGATGAAGAATCATTCCCTTCACAACAAGGAAGCATTTCCTTCACAACTTTGGTCAGAGAAACCATGAATTAATGTCAAGAGTGATGAGAAATGACATATTGATTTCTGTGCAGTTATACTTTATATCATTGAAGCACAAAGGTTTAGATGATTATCCTCTATGGCTTGGAATCCTGACAATCAAATTGTAGATTCCATTCGGCTGGCAACAGCAGTACAGCATAGACTGTAATCCTTCCCCACCCTAAATGTATTGTTCACAGTAAGATTACCCTCAGTGTTGCATCACTAAAAAGGAGCATTTGAAACTCCATTTAAAGTTACCTGTATATTCTCCCTCTTCCTCAGATACCAGCATCTTGACTAGTGTGGTCGGAAAACATTTTCACTTGGGGTGTCATGTTATTTGTGCTTTTGCATAATGAAATGTTTTCAAACCAGTGCCCATTTCTAGCCCTCCATTGTTCCCACAGTTTAATAAATCAACTGTGAAAAAAATGAATTACAGAACTTATTATGGAAATCAAGTTGCGGAAACAGAACTCACACCCCATCTCCCTGTGTATTACAGGGTCCTTGCTAAACTTGGTTAAACCTCTGCCACTCAAATGATATTGCAATATTACCCTTCTATCTCCCCCCCCCCTTTTTTTTCCTTTTCCCTCTTTTTCTTCTTCATGATGATTGTTTTCTGTCCATCTCAAGCCGGGTGTCAGTTCATTTAGATTTACATCAAGTAGTAAATTAAAATGATCACTCAGCAAACACTCTCGGCTCAGTTTTCCCTTTCAGTCAGGAGTTACGCGAGATGCTCGGAGCATTCATGCAGAAAATATTGCTGTCTAGATATTTGTCCTCTGGGTGATAAAAGAGGCATTGTCTTGGGACCTACTCAGGCCTCGGAGCTGATAGTTGCCGTGCATCGCAGCTGTGAAGTGTGCTTTGTTATGTGTCTGAGGATTAGGGTTCAAGACCTTGTTTTTCTTGAAATTCCAGACTGATCAGAGCTGCATATGTTCAGGGGAAAGCGGAGGTCGATGGTTCTCTGTCCACATTTTTACTAGATTATTCTTGGACAGAACTCTCCGAGAATACCCTGCCACTAAAAGCCATCCCAGGAGCATCCCCCACTCTATTATTTGTTCATATTCTGCATGATAGCAGTCATAGATTTTTTTAAAAAGGCATAGTTTTATCGACATGCATCAGAAACAAAAGATGACAGCCTCACAGAGTCTCCGGGCTTTGAACTTGCATTGCCAAACCAGGAGGTCATTCCTTTGTGCTTTATTTACAGTACAGAGAGATGTACATTATTATAATAACCCAGCACAAGTACAATGAGAGGGCAGCCAATCTCTAGATGAGCAGCTAGACTTAAAGCAAGGATAGTAGAAAGTGGTGTGTGTGTAGGGGTGGGGGGGGATTGACATTCATCAAGGAATGGCTGGCATAACCCCTTCATCTTTATCTGCAACTGAAATGAAGCCAGAGTACATTTATGGGCATTTTTTGCATAGTCTGAAATTAATACTATTACTAGCTAAAGGATCACTGACTGATAGGCTGAGGCAAGGAGAGAGGAGAGCCATAGTATTTTCCCCAACCCTACTCCCCATCTACTCCCCATTAGGGATGAGTGAATGTTCCCGATTTCATTGCTATTTTTCATCCATAGTTTCAATTTTCTGGTCCCCCCCCCCCTGTTTTGTAGCTTTGTTCGTATTGTGGATGCTTTTGGTATTTTAAAATTGTATACAGAACTTATCTATGTGATGTACACTAGGGTGTTTGTGTGTGTGTGTGTGTGTGTGTGTGTGTGTGTGTGTGTGTGTGTGTGTGTATATATATCAATGTGGAATTATTGTTAAAAATGTGTACAATGCAATGAATAGCAAAACAAAATGGGCCTAAAAACAAATTTGTGAATTTGCACAAGAGAGAAGGAAAATTGTAATGGAAATTGTGGGGTCAAAACAGCAGTGATAATAAATCTAAAACATTCCTATTCTGTACCTTCCCAATCCATTAATGTGGTTATCGGATTTGGCATAGGGCAGGCCCACTTTTCCAAAATAGGGCTGACTGACTGGCAGCAGTTCACTTGAGGGAAATTAAAAGTGTCCATGGAGGGACACTATTGGGAGTGGGATCACTGGTGATATTGGGGAATCCCAATATCTGGATTGAGAAGCAGGTTTCCCCCTTTCAGTGGCTTTCTGACATGTGTCTCACAGAACTTAGTGTAAACCACCAAAAACAAAGTCCACCAAGAACTGAATCTGCATCACCATGAGATCATGTAGGGGCTGGTGGAATATACAGACGTCTGCTAGCTCTGAGATGAAGCATAATTTACCTAAACATTCCTCCTGCCGTTTCACCTTTCCCCCTTCCCTTGTCAAACCTCTCTAAACTACCACATGTCTGTCTCCATCATAACTGAGTGACTTTTGAGATCATGTATGAGTGAGTCTGACATGGTTCTGTGTACTCCAGTAATACATCCATCCTAGGGTTCCCAATAATGGCAGGCAATTGCCTGCTGATTTGTTCTGCTGCCCACTGACACTCAGCTGGTAGACAGTGGAAGCATGAGGGGAGATATTGGGTCCTCTTTGTGATGATGTTGTGTCCAGTATATGCAGAAGCACCAGGATCTAGTGCTCTCCCCAAAATCCCTATGCAAACCAGAGGGGTTTGTTGCAAGTGTTGCCCCCCCCATGTGATGCCAGCACTTCCACTTAAACCATATGTGACATCATCATGCAGGGGATGCTGATCACTGCCCCCGAACCCACTTCCCTTAACACTCCTCTGGTTGCCAGGAGGGACTTGGAAACCCTAATCCATGCTCCCTTGCCACCATTTTCTGCCTACTTCCATATATGCATTGTCAAAACTACATTTTGGCACACATGCTCTTTTTCCAGATCTAGTGCCATCAGATCTCTGACAAACAGATTGACAACTTAAACTCTGCCCAAAGCCCAACATTGTGGCTGATTGTGCAGGAGGCCCCGCCCCCAGCATGCTGGCAACTGAACCCTGGTGCAGTAAACGTCCTTGCACTGATGTACAAGGAAGTTGTTGTGTGTAAACTATCAAAGAGAAAGTGATGCATGGCAAACTTCCTTGTACCAATGTACAAGGACATTGCTGCATGCCTACTACTGTTGCTCTTGGCTTTCCCCACAGAAAACAAGAGCACTTCAGGGGCGCACCTGATGCCACAGCAGGGCAAAGAGGAGGTAAGCTCCCCTGTCCGTAATCGGCCAGTATAAACTATCAAAGCAGTTTTCTTATTTTTAGAACACCTTCACAACAACACTCAGAGCCACAGTACATATTACACAGATGGAGATGATGGGCTAAGGAGCTGGAATGATGAATTATACTACAACCTATTGGCAGGGGTAGTGTTTCCTATTGTAGGGAGGTTAAGTACTTCCTCATTTTTTAAAAAAAGCCTTCCTGTAAGTACTATACTGGCCCACCACAAAGAACAGAGCACATTATTTTAAATTCTTATCCTCGGTATGCAAGCTTACTACATGGAAAGAGTAAAAACATATAATTTCCCCACATGCTGTCTGACGTGGTACAGTCCAGAGTTCTATCTACCTCCAGCTTCTTTTATATGGCCCTGTTCCTTTTAATGTGTAAAACGGCTCTTAACTAAACCAATATCAGAACTGACCAAGTGTGTAACAATCTTCAACCATTTTTCATGTTCCTTTTTAGTTCCAGTCCAGACAAGACACAAAGGGTACAACCACTCCCCAGATCTGATTGCCACTGCTGTTCATTCTCTCCATGTTTATTACCCCTTGCTTATCTGTCTCCTTATACCCTAATTCAATTACCTACTAGTGGGGCAAACTATTGCATTCAGCACCTCACTACTCTCCCTTCACTATCTTAGACTGATTGTAATTACAGAACAGAAGAAAGTAGAACACCAGGTTAAAATCTCAGTGATTTGCTGATATTGTGATGTTATAAGTCCCATGAAATGGGAGCCATGAGTAGCTTAGTGGATAAAAAGAAGAATTGTGTGTGTCAGGGGGGGAGGGGGAGATAACATTGGCTTTTCTCTTCTGAAAACCGCAGTTCAAATCCAGCTTAAGGCTCAAAATTAAATGAGTCCCTTAACCTCTTCAAGCAAGAAGGTGATCCTTCCAGGTCACTGGCGAGGTTGCTGGCAGGTCAGCCCGTTGATGCTGGTGTTTTGTTGGCCTCTGCATACTCGCTTAATGGCATAAACAAAGGAATTAAGGTCCAGAGCTTGGCCAGGTGCCAGAGAGCCAGCAAAGCATTGGCAGTGATGTGTCTGCTGCTAGCCAACTCCAGAGAGAATTCTTGAGTCGCTGGGCAGGATAATGGGGAGGGGGGTGGAGAGGCATCATTGAACTCTAAGGCTTCATTTGCATGGACAAAGGCACACAGCATTCAGTATGGCAGTTGAAATTACCAGATCTGCTTTGCTAGGATACAGCTATCAAGGACAGAAAATGATGCTTTGCCAAGTGGGACAGAGGAGAAATCTGGGATATCACCACATGATTTCACTGAACGTAACCCACCTTGTGGCGCACATAAAATTTATTGCTCCCATACTTAAGGATGTGTAAAAGGTGCAGAAAAGATTGAACAGGAGTATTTACACAGTGAGCCACAGATCCATGAGAGACTCAGTCCGCACCTGGCAAATGCAACCTACATGGGATATTCTGCAGTGTTATCATAGAATCATGAGAGTTGGAAGGGGCTATACAAGCCGCCTCATCCAACCCTTCGGTAAGGAATAACCACATCCTCCCTCATCTCTCCTGATTACTATTTGCTGTATCTTTATTGCCAGGATTTCACTCCAATGACATTCTGTAGAATTTTGGGGAACTTCAAGGAGCAAACCCCAAAGGATTAACACCAAACCTATTTCCTTGTTGACCAAGGATTTTTCCCCCAAGTCCTGGATGTGTGTGCACTTTAGCCACCTCAAGTACTGTATACCTATGGGACCATGTTTTTTGTGTGATTTGAACATCTACCAGGGAAAAATCATAACATTTGTCCATAGGATCTCTCATAGGTTAGGCTATGACCTGAACAGGGGTCCAGCAATGGAGGGAAGGAAACTAAGTTTTGATGACAAAATCCACTCTAATAAAATGTCCTAATCATTCCTAATTCTAGTCATTCTTATTTTGATTCAGTTACTGCAGCCTCTCTCCTCCTTTATCTCTCTCTATATAAGTGAATTACACTCACTGACTCACTCGCCAACACAACTCAAAAACCGCTGAACCTACGCACTTGAAATTTGGCACACCGGCTCCTCATGTGCCGGAGGCGCTCAATAAGAAAGGATTTCCAAAAATATTGAATTCAACTCGAGATATTAGCTATTTACTGTTTTTCCTATTTATCTCTGCATATCTGCCTGAACATTCCGTGGATGAGTTGAGCACCAAGGGACTTCAGCTGGCTTCCCAGTTCCTCTGATGAGTCACTCACTCAAACAGTGATTGGTACTCTGCATTTACATCTACAGCTTCCTGTCACAGGACTTTTCAGTGACGGCCACATTGCTGCTCTAACTCGACTATCCCCATCGACCTCAGCTGTGGTACTGCTCCACCAAAACAACAGGCAGTACAAGCTTTGAGTCCACTGAGTCGCGATGCCTTCAAATACACACAGCAACTTTACACATTGCATTACACAATACTGTAGACGAAGCGCCAGAAAGCTGCTGCAAAAATATACAGAAACCCACCCCGCCACTCCACCTTGGGCACGCTGCCAGAGGAAACAAAGCTACATGGGGTCACCCCTCAGTTCACAAACTCACTGTACAGAACTATGCTGACTATCACCCTGAAATTCACAGAGACACAGCTCTCACCAACACGTAGCGAACCACGGGTGCCCTGCTATCCAACAGCAACCTGTTCCTTCTGCTGCAACCACTACAGGGGGATGCAACAAATTCATGCAGATGCTGTGATCACCAACATGTAGCGATTCACAGGGGCCCTGTCTAACACCGCGCTCCTCAGCACGTAGGAACCTGTTCCTTCTGCTGAAACCGCTAAAGGGAGAACATGCTCCACTGCTGCGCCATCTGCCTTCTAACACAGCACTCCTCAACACATAGGTTGTGCTGAAGCATGCGCACTGTCACACCAAAATTCACACACAGTCTGTGCGGGAGCATGCTGAATGTCACCCTCAGGACAACAGACAAGTGAAAGAGAGCAATTTCATGCCAACATTCAAAGTGCATGGACAGGTCTACCACAGGACAGGAAGCCTCAAACCAGGACTCCAGCACCATGACTGCACCATGGCTCACACAGGAGGTATCGAGGCCCTAAGTAGGACGCTCCAAGTATTACTGGCCACAACCGTCTTACGGGTGGAGTTCTTTGCATTTCTTATGGGTGGAGTATTTGCATTTCTGCGTTCCGCTTTTCTCAACTCCCTGTAGCGGGCACCCTGCTAGTGTTTTGATAAAAACAGCCCTTGATTGTGTTCTAAAGTAGAAGTACGCTGCACAGATGGTATCTTTGACAGAGAGGAAATTGCTTACATTGGAAATCTGCTCAAGTGAAGTAACAGATACTTCAACCTACACTTCTTCCCTCTGACATGTGGATGGGTTCCCATCCCATACCTAGTTTCAAATTTTGGATTGTCTTCCCTTTCTTTAGTACTTAATTATTTCTAAAAAGGGAAGTGCTGAGGCTTAAGTTTGTGTGGACATAAAGACATTTTTAATTCTAAGAGAATGGGAATAGGTTGCAGTTGGTTGTTTGGAGATGAGGGGAAAGGTACTCTGTACATGCTCAGAAGACATTGTTATTTCATATATGACAAGATTTGGGGTCAAACCAGATGAGACACCCTCTGATGTTTGTTTCAGTGCAGAAGAAACCAAAAGCCACTAGGTCAAATAGGAATTAAGCAGAAGAAGCATGCTATGATTGCTTTGGGAGTAAAGGGTTCCCCCACCCCCACCCCTTATAGTTAAAGTCTGTGCTGCCAAATATTCTTAATATAGATGGTTCAAGAAGCTTTGGCTGGTTAGACCCTAATTAACTATGATACTTGGTTGGCACATTGTAGGTTGTTGAGGAGGGAGTAGAAAACGGGTGAGAACCTGGAATCTCTCAAGCACTGAAGAGACTATTAATCAACCTTATAACAATCATCAACCAAAGGGTACTTGGCATAGGGAACCTCTTATGGTTTGCTTGGGGCATATGACAAGGCCAGACTTTCCTTGGCCTGTGGTTAAAGTATATGCAGTATTAGCAGTGATGCTGCCACATTCTGAGGTAAAAATTGAACTTAGAGAGGCCTTTGAAAGATAAAACAAAACTAGATTTTATTTTACTAGCTTTCTTTTCAGGTTGTTGTTACAGAGAGATACTTAAGTGTTTCTGGTTTCTTTAGGCAGATATTTACTTAGATGTTACAGAGCAAATGCAGTTTCTCTTAAATGGCTGTTTCAATTACAAGATATAGCTTCACTTAAATATGGATGTTTCAGTTTCCAGATAACGTCACACACACACAGGTGTCTCTGTTTAGGGTAAACCTATTCAACACAGTCTGAATGCTCTCCTAAAACTCCCACACTTAACACCAAAGGGAACTCACACTGGCTTGGGACAGAATAAGCTCTGGGGTTTCACAAAACCCACATTTAACTCTGCCAGCTCCAGTATCTAGGTGAGGTCTCCTCTTGAGACAATAGCCAAGCCCTCTACATGGTCTTAGGAGTATCCCTGTGAGATAAGCTTCCCTCTTGTTTTCCATCACCACCAGGCCTCCTAGCCTTTAGTGAAAACAAGTCTGTTTTCTCTCAGCCTTTGAGATCTCTTTGAGAACACTGCCCCCCTAGCTGTTCTCCCTCTGTCTCTGGCTCTCTCTGCCTTTAGACAATATCTCGTGACTGGGCCTGAGGACTGATACAAACTGTGTGTCACACAAGCTCACAAACTGCTTTCCAAACTCTGAAATCTCCCAAGTCCTCAAACTCTTTTTGAGTTTCTGACAGGCTTTTCGAGCTTTTATATGAGCCAGCACATCCTATCTGTGGCTCCTGGTTACTGCATTTCAGCCAGCCAATCAGACTGCTTGGTGCTCCTGCTCTGGCTGAACTGCACCTTTTCAAATTAACCATATAACAGTCTAATCCATCACACCCTCTGGTCTGTTAATATGACGATGCAGTATAATGAATGGTGTGATTTTATTTTATTTCTGCTCACTTTTTCTTCTTCCACCTTTATATTTATTATTAAACAGTAATTAATGTTCTTCAACTGCTCAGGAGGAGAAAAGTGTTCTGAGGGAACACAAAAATAACCCCTTTCCCTCTGACAGAAAATAAACAGCAGGCACCAGAGGCTTTTAAAAGTAAAAACTATGGAACAAGAACATTTTATTTACAAGAAAAATGAATGTTGGCGAAGGAACAACTATTGATAAACAAGAGGCGGGTATAGAGTAGTTCTTATACACAAGTAGTTACAATATCTCTCTTCAGAAGTGCTACTAGTTTGGCTCAAGTCACTAGCTTACTGTCTTCAAAGTGTTTCATTCAATTATTTTTAAAGAAACAGACACATACCAGTTTTGGTGACACTATATTCAGTTGGTTTTAGTAATAGATTGAAAATACTTTCCTTTTCAAGACCTCTGGTAAATATTTCAGAAACAGTTCCTTAACCAACAGTTTGCAGACAATCTTTTCTACTAAACAAGTCTAGCCCACATATTGCTTCAAGGACCAGGAATTCCAGCTATCCCTCAGGAAGCCAATTCCTCTTCTAATTTCTATATTCAAAATCCCACACTCTCATAAGCTTCTCTGCTTAGTATCTGAGTGGGGTTTTCCTCAGAGGAAAACAACCAAGATACCCATGTGCTGATTTAGTGTCACTGTTTTTGTTTTCACCAGGGACATGGTACAGATTCTCCGTTTAATCTCCAGTCCCTCAAACAGAGCAGTGTAACCATTTCAGAATGGAGCCCAATTGCCACACACCCATTCACAAGCTCACTCTGATAAAACCTCTCAACCACTCTAGCACTCAGATTAGAATGCCCCTCAAAAACTCACATAGCCTTTAGAATTTTGTCTTGTTCAGCCAGCCAATCACAAGCAGTCCTGACCTAACACCTTGTGTGCTGCTTGCAGAAAATAAGGGTAAGTGTTGGTAAACGTCACAGAAGGCAATGGCAAACTACCCTGTGATCATAGTCTGCCTACTAAGTGTTATGAGGTGACATCACCCCATGGGTCAACAATGATGCAGTACTTGCACAGGAGGACTTCCTTCACCTAAAGATCCATACATATTTGTAATGGCTCTTCAGGTTGCAGAGAAGGAGAAGGCAAATTGTCCAATTGCTTCTTCCTGCTGCAGACCCCTAGGCAGCCTCTCACTCTTTGGGTCTACCAACCTGAAGAAGTTTCACTATGGTAGGGGGGCATAAAAGGCTGCAGGGGAAATTGCTTTCCTCTAACTCTACTCATGCTAGTTAGAACCCATGCTATAATGATTATTATTTGAGCCCAGTCAATGTGAAGGATTATACTACAAGGCATTTCTATCTAGCTATGAACATTTTATGTGTACTTCCTGGTTTAACCATCAGATTTCACCCCAACATTGACTATCTTTGGGTGGCAGTGTAATTGCACTCTTACTATCTCAGTAATTTCTTAATTTTGCTTGCTTCAAAATTTCATGTCAAAAATGACTTTCCTCAATTATTCCTTTTTTAAATGTTAACATATGTACATTTGATGGAGTAGTTGTGCATGATCATGTAGGAATTCACTGTGGGGTGTCTGATCTGACAGCAGCAGCAGAGGAGCACAGAGGCAAAACAAGAGTGTGAGCTCGACCATCTGAATGGAGTGTTACCCTGAAACAAAACACCTGTCTCTCATTCAGTGCTGAACTGACAAGCAATAATTTAGTTGTCCAAACACAGAGCTTTCCAGATTCCAGACTGCATAAATGTCAAAAGACAAGGAAGATGCACTGATAAGATTCAAAGGTAACTTGCAGTATTAGCAAATAATTCTAGGTGCTGGATTTAATCTACACAAATAAGCATGGCAACCAGAATTTCACTGAAAAAATTCACTGAAATTTCAGTTGAAAATATGGAGATTCCCAAACATTTGAGGACTTTTGAGGGAATGTTTGGAGAAGCGATCTAGTGAAAGGGAGGGATGTCCTTGAAAGTTTAGGCTGTCACTGGATTTCACCCAGTTAAGAATAAGGTTGGTGACTCCTTCCAAGGTGAAACAGCCAGAGTGGGGAAATAGTTTCTGCAACATAAATGTATCTCTCATAGACCACATATTACCCTTTTAAATGGTTCAAAGAGGATCATAACAGAGCCTGTTATTGTTCCAACATCGTATTTTATTACCTAAGATCAGCCTTTACAGCTATTCATTTTCAGACTATGTAACTGGCCATATTAGCAGGATGGTGCTCTTAGGTCACCCGGCATAGATATATTTGTGGTGTGTCAGAGGTTGAAGTTCTTGTTCAGTATATACTGCACTGTCCTCTAGATTTGAAATTCAGACATAAATTTCTTGCAATTATTTTATTTGTGTACAGTTGTGGAGGAAACTTTTTTGTGTGGACACAGACGTATACCTACCTGGTAACATATGTATGTGTATGTTTTGGCCACAAAGAAAGTTCAGGCAAAAGTTTACCCAGTGCATGATTTCTCACACTTAAGATATTATATTTCTAAGTACCCACTTCCGCAGAGCAGTGAATAGGTGTACATCTGTATCAAAGGATGCAGCCTCTTACCATTCTTAAATCTGAACAACTCTTTCTTTCAAAATCAACATATTCCTCTGTGCATTTCTATAATCAAAATGAAACTTTCAGGATCTGAAAGAAAGTAATCATAAATAGGATATCTTCCACAAATTTCTTCATCCAAAATTCACTCCAGATTTTGGAATTCTAAATTATATCCTCTTATTTCTGGAGTGGAACCATTTGTATTAGGAATCCTGCACATTCCATTTTTATTTCAATTTTTTTTACAGACTGCTATGCATCAGCGGTTTCCACTGTTTCTTCAGCACATTTGTGTCATCCCCACCCCACCCCGCCATGGTAACAATGAGCACATGCAATACACTGCAAGTCAAGCAATCTTGATGTGATCATATCTGCAATTTTATCAAGATGCATTCTGTGTCAAACCCCCCTGCCCCCATGCCTTAGGACTCATGGACACATCAGTAAAACATGGCATCAAAACAATCTTAATACAATTATATGTATAATCACATCACGTTTGCTTGATTGCAGCTTTTTATCAATGTGCACACATGGGTAATGCAGAGGAAAGAACAACTTCAGCTGAACTCCTACCTGCAACAAACTGTATATGTTTCAATTCCAAAATTAATGTTAGAAATTGTCCTAATTAAGCCAGAATTCATGAAAAGTGGAATTCAGGGCAAACTATTTATTTTATTTATTTATTTTCTAAACTTTTACCCGGTAGAGTTCTGTGCAATACAAGAACCAATCCAGGAGCTTCCCTTCTTCCCAGGTATGAAAATTTCTGTTTCTTTCTCCCCCTTTTGGTTGTACCCCATTCTCCTATTCTGATCACAAAAAAACCCATTACCCAAATAACTTAAGGTTGCATTTTAACTGACTGATGCAGTGCCATTAATTTAAACGACAGTAACCAGATGCAATTTAGTGTGATGCTTTAAATTGTTTCTTGCATGTGCATTTAATTGAAATTTATTGAGATGGTTATTTATGTTAATAAAATAATTAAAGGCAGTTATTTAAGACTAACTATGAAATAGCTGTGTAACTACCTATATTAATAAGACAGTTAGTTAAGGGATAATGTCTATTGCTTTATAGTAATTGCTATAAACAGCTGCTGAGTTTGATTAAATGCCAACGACAGCAAAAGAATCAGAGCGATCGTGAAAGCTGTTAGTTGCGAGTACATGACAAAGTCAACGGTGAGTGTGCCACAGTTCCAGAAGAGCTGCTGTGAAATATGGTAGTGTCCAGCCAGTATTACCCCCACATCTCATAATGGAAACACAGTCTTAGGGGAGAATATAAAATTTGGTGCATGTGTAACCCCCATGCCCAGAATGGGTTGAACCAGTAAGGGGGTGGAGACTCAGAGCAGCAGAAAGGCTGCAGAGCTCTTTGGAGAAGACAAGGCTACCAGACTCGGACCTTGATTTCTATAAGCCCTTAACACCTTGTTAAGGTAAACTGCAATATTATTGGGAACTACTGGGAAGGTAGTTGTTTGTTTTTGCTATGTTGTAAATGTTGGAGTTTATTGTTTCAGGGTTTCTTTTTGTGGTTGTAATGGGTGAGAGTTCTCCTGGAAACCTTCATCATGTTGCATCCTGTTCATCAAGCCCTTGGAGTCTTCAGGAGCCAACCCACTTGCAAAGAAGAATTGGACTTGGCAGTATCAGTAGCCTGTAACTAGAAGGACTTGAAATGCAACCTGAACAGGACCTTGAATTTAATGTTAAATGTTGATGTTTAATGTTATTTGTAAAGAGAAGTAAACTGTAAATTTGGTTCTTTGCAACTCCTTCCAAGTACTGCCCCACAGAACCCACAAGCTGAGGTTACACATGCTTCACATTCCTAACTGAAGAAGTTGAAATTCACAACAGGTTTCTGCATTGGTTACAGCTGGACTCAAAGCCCAGAAGGTCTAGGTTTAAGACTTCACCCAGTGAGCCAGTCTTTCTACACCTAACCTTCCTCATAAGATTGTTGACCCTTTCTGCACAGCACAGATAAAATGTCTTCAAGATGCTGAAAGACGCATTTTGGGGAGGAATTGCGCACGGTTTTTCTGCAAAATATTTTCAGGATTTTTTAATTCAGCTCAACCGAGGTTTTTCAAAAAATGCTAAATAAGCAATCTTGTTTTCCCCTGAAGTTGCTTTGAAAAGTCTCTTGCTGTGCAGAGAGAAGGAGACATCTTATTTTCTGCCCTCTTTTCAGTTTACACTGAGCAGCTCGCACCTGCCATTTTCCAGCCTCTTCAGGAGACTCTGTGCTGCTGCCATTTGCTCAATGTTCTCTCAGAGAGGCCCTTTCCGCACACAGGCAGAAACGAGCCTCCACCAGCATAATTTATGCTGATGGAGGCTCTGGGACCATTTGCACACTAGCTTGCGAGTGGCCCCCACTCCCCCCACAGCCCCCTCCACTCACTGTCATGTCCAGCATCGCCCTGGAGGACTGCATGGACCCACCCACGCTGCCCTCTGACCTCCAGGGGTCGGAGGGCAGTGTGGGAGGGTCCCTGCAGCCCTCCAGGGCGAAGCTGGACATGACAGTGAGTGGAGGTGATGGGGGAAGCAGCGTCTTCCCAGTGGTGCGGTTCGCAACACACTGCTGGGAAGGCGCTCCTTTGCAAAAACCTCGCTTGTTTTGCAAGGTTAAAAGTGGCAGCTTCACGCCACTTTCGGACGGCCAGGATGCGCGAACAGCCACCCAGGGACAGCATTTTTGCCATCCCTGGGCCGCTGTATATCGCCCGTGCGGAAAGGGCCAGAATTGCCTCTGCTTGCAGCTCATTCATGCATCATTTCAGTGTATAAAGTTCATAAATGAAGTTCATTTTTCCTGGCGATCCTGTGCACATGTCATTTCCCCCCTTTTTTGTTTTAAATCAGATATCTTTGAAGCTATGATGTCATGTGAACGTTCTGCAAATGGCAGTATGGATCCTCCTGAAGTGGGCAGAAAATGGCAGGTGTGAAGTGCTCAGTGGAAACTGAGCGGAAAATCGGGGGGGGGGGATTGCTTTCCCTGCTGACGCTTTATTTGTCCATGTTATGTAAACAAAAAAAAAGCCAAAACGGTTCTTTTTAAAATATCTGCAAGGTGTTTTATTTGTATTGTGCAGAAAGGACCAATGAAAAACTGGAGAATTCCTAATACATCAATTCTGCCTTGAAAACAAGAGAGATTTACATTAATAGAATATCAGACACATTCCTAGTTAAAACCTATGGGTGTGGGTGCATTGAATCAGGGGCAAGCTGTCAGGTTGTGGGTGCATTGAATCAGGGACAAGATTTCAGGTTAACACCTCCTCAAGATAACAGAAGGGCTGCTTCTTTGGGTTGGCAGCTTCACCATGAGGCAGTTCAAATCCACCTTCAGTACAGCTACCTTCTACCCACGCCTTCTGCAATGAAGAACCCAGAATCTGGACTATGTCATCAACTATCAAAGCCAGAACAGAGTGCCATCTACACACTCATGTATCCTGAATGTATTGTTCTATTGGGTAGAATTGCATTTTTTTTCTATGCCATCATGTAGGCTAATTCTGGCTGAAATAAATACAATCATTGGGAAAAGTTATTTGTTTAATTTTGCTATGTGTCCTGCAATGGAAAACATGCGGGTACGTATCTGTAAGATGTCTATATATTTTCTTCCTTGGGGTAAATGACAGCTTCATGTGTGATGATTTTAGACTTTGAAAATGCTCTGGTGAAAAGGGTTGATCTCCCTCCAGCATCTTGTGTAAATTGATATTTGGCATTTGTAAGGGTAAGAATAATCCACTGAATGAGAAAGCCAGCTCCCATGTTTCCCTGAAAGTCTATTTATGTTTCAAGAATACCAGGAAGTCTTGTATATATTTCTGACACTAGTAGTGATGAAATAGCAGGCATTAATTCATTTATAAGGTACTTCACCATTCCTCCTTCAAATTACAACAGTTAACTTCCATCCTTTATTCAGAGCTGTTTCCACATGAACTTGACTTTCAAAGACTCCCCACAGTTCTGATGCAGAAACTCTGTACCTTGGAGAAGATTCTAGTGCATGATTTAGGTTGCAGGTGGTTCACATGGAGAACTGAACTTATGAAGCCAACTTTGCCTACACTGACTGGCCAAAGCTTGGTAAGGTCTCATAAAGAGACAAATCCCTCCCAAAACCTACTGTTAGTGACATTTCAAAGCAGAGAGATTCGACACAGAATCTGGGACCTTCCACATGGAAAGCACATGATCTACTGCTGAGCCTTGACCTCTCCAAAATGAGCTGCATGTATTCTCTCAGTTCCCAACAAGGGAAGACTGGTAGCATGGCCAAGCTGTCCCCTCACAGAACAACTTCCCGGTCAGGCTTTGGAGAAAATTCACCATGCTCTGGAATACAGAGCATGGAAACCCAAGATGTAAGTCTTAATTAAGTAAGGTGTTGAAAAATTGCATTAAACAAGATTGGGTTGTGGAGTCTTCCACCAGAATGGTAGGTAGGTAGGTAGGTAGGTAGGTAGGTAGGTAGGTAGGAAGGAAGGAAGGAAGGAAGGAAGGAAGGAAGGAAGGAAGGAAGGAAGGCTTCTTATTAATTTGAAAGGGAGGAAGAGAGAAGAGGGGAAGAAATATACTAGATACTCTATTGCTAAACAAAGGAGTGTCGCAATTGTTTAATTCAGGATCTTATAAACATACCAGGGAAGGACATGAAACTAGAATCATTCACAGAGAATTGGGCTCTTCTTTATTTTACAAGAAGCTATTTAATTGACAGTCAAATGAAACTCCAAAATATTTTGATTGCCTTAATTAAGTGTAATTCATGGTTTATGAGAGATATATTTATGTTGCAGCAACTTATGTAGATCCATAATGTTAAACTATATGTTTTGGTCTCAGTATTATTTGTTTACTTAACATTACATCTATTACAAGTATTCAGCAGAATGTAATGAAATGCTTGTGTTTGCTGGTAGCAACTTGACACTGGTGTTTGGCTGTTTTCAGATTGCCAGAAAACAGCATCAATGCTGTACTGAACACAAGAATGGTGGTCTACAAATGTATTGCATTTGAGATAGGAAGTCCATTCTCCAGGGGATCTTCCTTCAACTGTTGTAAGAGAGACAGCTTTTCCCTCATAAACATGCTGTCTTTCAAGCTGACAATTTGCTTTAGCCCAGCCAATAAGTAACAGTGGCAATCGTGGCAGCTAAAGAAGCCATATCACACAATATTTATTAAAGGAAATAAGGACATAGATGTATTATTTTAAGATTCATGGAGTTAGTATTTAGTGAGATGATAAACTTGGGTGTGTACTGAAGTATGTCAACCTGTATGTAGGGCTCACATAAGTTTGTGCACCTCCATACAAAAAACAAAATCCCTGCATGTAGAAAACGATAACTCGCATAGAAGATTTGTGTTTTATACCCCCCTTTTCTCAACTGTAAGTCTCAAAGCGGGGTTTCCCAGGTCCTGGTCTGACATGATTCTGGTTGTCATCCAGAATATTTAGCTCATGTTTATGTTGCTAGAAACCCCAAATACCCACTGAAACATCTTTAGCTATTTTGTCATTCAAATATCTAGATAAAATATCATGTCATCAGTCATAGGCCGTTTCCCCACTCCCCATTTGATGTGGGCTATTTACGGCAAGTAACCCGCAGTCCAGCGGCACTCCCCCTGGCGGCGGCGGTGGCAGCGCAGCCACCTCGATTCTGGAGCTCTTCAACCCCGTTAGCGCGCGTCATTTTCACTCCTGTTTGCAAGAGCGTCTTTTAGAAAAACCCTCGTGGAGCGCGGGCCGCCGCTCCTAGTGACATGGACACTACTGTCCAATCAGGCCACAGTGGGGCTCCAGCCAATCAGAAAAGAGATCCGCATTTCTGACGCTGCGGAAGACAGCGAAGCTTTCAGAAGGCACAAGCTGCAGTGGGGTGTAAGAACTCGCGCTGAAAAACAGCGGGTCAAGCGAGACCGGTTTGTCTTAGCTTTTTTTTTTTTGAAGTGGGGAAACGGCCATAGAGGAATGAAGAAAATTTATTTCAAATATGTATATTTGGCACAATTTAGTCCACTTTCATTTTATAAATACTTTTGGGGCAAGATCTGGGTGGTATTCATTCATGTATCATAGACTTGAATGCCCAACCTGCTCCTGCTATCAAGATGCCCCCAAAACATAATAGAATAGACCCTTATAGAGGAAGACTCAGGGCAAGACATGGTAATCTTTCCTGACCTTTTTTCTTCTGTTAGTTTATTGAAAACACGGATGTCAAAATAATTGTCAGCTGTCGATGTGGCTCCTTCTCTCCCCACCCCATCAGCAATAATATTTCAATTTACTTCTCATTTTCATCATTGCTGTTCATAGTTAATGTATCAGTTTCTGGGAAAGTGCCTGTTTTTACCAAGTTCTTTAACTGCCTGGAGAAAGCCCACCTTGTACTGTAGCCTTGGTAAGTTTCTAGGTCTAGCGGGTCTTGATAAAACTGCCCTGGGGGGGAAACTGAGCAGCAATGGATGAAAGACTTTGGCCTCCCAGTTCTGTTACAAAAGAGATCTTCTCTTATCCTCTTAGTGAGAAATCTACTTGAATGCTTTAAAAAAAAATATTTCTAACTGTTGCAAAAAATATAGCATCAGTCTTCTTAAAACAATTCCCAGGCACAGGCAGGCCTTTTAATTCTAATTCTATGGTTGTACCACGTATAAACTATTTCACAAGGGAAGCCATTCAACATGGCTTCTGCCAATGCAACAGCACCAAGAGTAGGATCGCCGCAATGGTCTGTTTAGTGATGACAAAAGAAGAAAAGGGGTGGGATGGTGTGGATATTACTGGGATTAAAATGAGGCCTAGGCCTTGACATCTCCTGTGTGATGATGTTCCTTTAAGCCTGGTAAGCCAGTTGGATAGTGCCAGGGGGAAGGGACCCAAAGCAGGGGATCCACTTCCCCTTGTGTGGGTCTGGTAGCCTTATGTTCAGCAGCTTCACTTCTTGCAGGAGGATCCTAGCAGTCCCATCACTCTTGAACATGGCCTGAGGTTTTTCTCTTTCAGCCCCTTTGTTGTAAAACAGCCTTCCAGGTAAGGAAAAGCAAGCCCCTACCTGTTAATCCTTGTAGCAATGCAGAGCTATTTTGAAAAGTTGTAGAGCAGTTTGAGAGCTATAGATAGGGGCTCTGGCTTTTCTGTTTGAATGATGTATTGTTGTTTTAACAGAAGAACAGGAGGAGGAGGAGGAGGAGGAGTTTGGATTTATACCCTGCTTTTCTCAACTGTAAGGAGTCTCAAAGTGACTTACAAACTCCTTCCCTTCCTCTCACCACAACAGAAACCTTGTGAGTAAAGGGCTGAGAGTTCTGAGAGAGCTGTGACTAGCCCAAGGTCACCCAACATGAACATTTTTATATTTCATTTATTGTTGTGACATACCTTTGTGCATATTGTGTGAAAGGTTGCATATAGATGTTAAACAATATTGGCGAGAGAATCGCCCCTTGTGGGACACACATCTATGAATGGCATGCAGAAACTCTCTCACCAGTGGCAACCCTCTGTCCCCAACCCTGGAGAAAGGAGCACAGCCATTGCAAGGCAAGTCCCTTGTACTCCTATGTTGGCGAGGTGGTTGGTCAAGATACCACAACTGACCAAGTCAAACGCTACCAATAGATCTAAGAGTATCAGCAGTGTTGACCCACCTCAGTCCAGGTGTCTCCAGAGGTCAACTGTAAGAGCAGCCGGAGTCGTCTCAATCCCGTAGCCAGTGCGGAAGCCAGACTGGAATGGATCCAGGGCTGATGTTTCATCAGAAAATACTGGAGCTGTTCTGCAACTGTCCTCTCAATTACCTTGCCCAGAAATGATGAATTTGAAAAGATTCAACTAGTGTTTTTAAGAGATATCTTTCAGTTGCAACTGAATAAGTGAATTGGCAAAAAAAATGAGATCAAAGCTTAAATTAAACCAGGTATAAGCCTGAAAAGTCTCACACTGAGGCCTCTGGTGGCCATATCCAGAATCACGTGACAGCTTGTAAGAGAAGGAAGCTGCCAGCTTACTCTCTTCTGCTGTTCATCATTACCAGTGAGGGTGGATGATGCTGTAAAGGGTCAGGTGATACAAATGGCCAGTGTATTCCACCTGAGTCTAGAAAACTTTCTTCACATGCTCCAACTTGGTTTCCTAGTCTAAGAATTTAGTATTTGGCATAAAAGCCAGCTGCTATCTGACTAGAGTTACCAACCTCCAGGGGGTGGCTGGAGATCTCCTGCAATAGCAACTGATCTCCAGACAACACTGCAGTCTGTACCGAAAAACAAAGAGTTTTATGCCTAAGTCTGATTAGTAGATCATAGATATTTTGATAGCTGCTAGGCCAGAACAGACTAGCAGATAGCTGACGTGTGCATGCGCTCATGTTAATTTGCATATTTGGCAAAGGCTTGTGGGATATGCGTTCGAAATGAGCACCATAACACAAAAAATGGTATAAAACAGGCTAGCTAAGAACAAGAAAGGATTGATTTGAGAAGCACTGAAAGTAGTCTTCTCTGAGGAACAAAGGTGGTTTTATAAGCTACGGATCCAGAAAGGAATGAACAGAAAGAACAAACTTGTTAGCTGGAAGAGCTGAACCATCTTCCTTGAAAACTGCAGTACCTAGAAAGAGCTGAGCAGCCCTTCTTCAGAGCAGAAGTAATCAGGTAATTTGCCATAGCTGCATTCTTCAACTACTGTGTTGAAGCACTCTAGTACAGAGCTTCCTCACCTAGTCTTGCCAAGAGAACAGGGGAACTGCTCCAAGGGCAATGACCAAGCTCAAAGACTCATCCTGTGTGTCTTTCCAGGAAGAGCTTCTGCTGTGATAAGAAGGTTTTTTGGGGACTCTGCTCCAAACTTGTTCTTAAGAACACACAGTACTGTCTGTACATTCTGCAAAGGATTGTAAAGAGGACTCTGCTATAAGACAATGGTTAGTGAACCAGTGTTAACCTTTTTGGTAATGTTTTCACAAATGCTTTCTGTTGTATTTTAATAAATTGGATATATATTTTGAGTTTATTAAAATTAGCCTAGACTTTGAACCTGACCCTTGGGGGCTTGAGGGGCTACATTAGAGATCAGTTTCCTTAAAGAAAATGGCCACTTTGGAAAGTGGGCTCTATGGCACAATATCCTGTTGGAGTTCTTCACTTCCCCAAAGCCTACCCTTTTCAGGCACCACCTCCAAAATCTCCAAGTATTCCCAAACCAGCATGGTGTAGTAATTAAGAGTAGTGAACTCTTAATTTGGAGAATCAGGTTTGATTCCCCACTCCTCCTCATGAGCAGTAGACTCTTATCTGATGAACTGGATTTGATCTCCACTCCTATCATGAAGTCTGCTGGATGACCTTGGATTAGTCACAGTTCTTTCAGGACTCTCTTAGCTCTTCCTGCCTCTCAAGGTGTCTGTCATGGGGAGAAGAAGGGAAGGAGTTTGTAAGCCACTTGGAGAATCCTTACAGGAGAGAAAGGAGAGGTATAAATCCAAGCTCCTCCTCTTATTCTTCCATTGCTGGCAACCCTACATTGAACGACTTGGGGTCCCGTTTGCCCATTAAGTACTGGCATTGCCACCAGGACCAACGATCAGTAGTGGGACCACGCAAGCTAAAGTTACTGAACTAATTTTGTGACCCAGACCTGAGCTGTGGGCTATGTGAAGTAATAATAAAGATGAGGTTATCTCTGAAGCATCCACAGTATGCATCCGCCTCAACTCAGAGACAATTTCGGGGGCTTCAATAGCTCTCCTTTCCCCCTCCATTTTCAGAAAACACTTCTCTCTTCTCCCTGCTAAAAACTTCTCTTTGAAATTCAACTATGATTTAAACCTCTTGAAACTTTAAATTCCTTATTAATCATCCACCAACACCACATGGGTGGGCACAATTCCCTCATTGGTTCAAAGCATATGAGATCTTGAGCTTCCTGACATTCCTTTCCATTAAAATTATATTTGGAAGCTTGCTGTGGGGGGAAAAATTACCCATCTGGCTCCTTCATTTTGACACCTTGCTTCTACTGGATTTAACACTGGTTCATTAGTCAAAGAAACAAACAGCTCCATTTCCGTATTATTCACACTATCACATTGCATATCCCAGGTCATACATATTCTGCAACTTGTTTAATAATTCTTTTATCCTTTTACAAATTCCCATTAATCTCTGACCGGGATGAGCAATAATAGGTTAGTTAGTCATCATATATAAAAATCAGAATCAAGTATCTTTAATGGCTTTCATTAATTACATGTCTGCAGAAAGGGGGGTGGGGAGAGAAAGCCACCTCTCTTAAACTCCGGTATCTTGTCACTTGTCAAGAGGAATCTAATTCCCGAAATTAAAGCAATGGTAACATTGGCCAAATCAAGCAGAAAAAAAAATGCACAGACCGAAGAAACAAGGAATACAGTGATGGTGCTTGCTATTAACTTACAAGGTTTTTGTGTGCTCATTAGCAGATCTTTTATGTTTCTTTTTTTTTAAAAAAAAACCTTGCTAACAAGGAAGCACAAAGCTTGTGAGTGAATAGTGACCACAGTGATTGTCTTGCTTGGTTGTTTTGTTATGTAGATTTTTTTGTGCCTGGTTAGGCCCAAGAATTGGTGCCTTTTTCATTTCTTTCCTCCTGTCCTGGTGTTGTTTCCTCCAAAGCCGAGAGGAGGAGGAGGAGGAGGAGGAAGAGGAAGAGGAAGAGGAAGAGGAAGAGGAAGAGGAAGAGGAAGAGGAAGAGGAAGAAGAAGAAGAAGAAGAAGAAGAAGAAGAAGAAGAAGAGTTTAAATTTACGCAGACACCCCTTTCTCTTCTGTAAGGGGCGTACAAACACCTTTTCCTTCTCCCCACAACAGAAGCCTTGTGAGCTAGGTGGGGTTGAGAGAGTTCTGTGGAAATTGTGACTAGTACAAGGTCACCCAACCCAGAAGGAATGTAGGAGTGGGAAAACAAATCTAGTTCACCAGATAAGAGTCCACAACTCATGAGAAGGAGTGGGTGCTGAATTGCAATGAATTAGCAGAGTAAATGATATAGCAGAGATGCAAATGTGTTGTTTGGTAGAACTTTACCAAACTTTTAACAAAATAAAGTTCCACTAAATATAGGAACAGCAAACTCTATCTATGCAAGTGCTCAGCTATATCTGTGCCTATGTAACTGTCTCTCTTCTTTTGATGCAAGAAGAAAGCAGAGAGATATTTCCAGAAGCTCAAGTGATTTCAGGCATGTGACTTCAGTATTCTAACTACACGCTCAACAGTAAACTCTTGCTTGAGTGAATGAAACAGTCAGTAGGGAATCAAACCCAGTTCTCTAGCTCCAGCTCTTAACCACTAAACCACACTGGTAGATTATAAGCTTTTTGAGGCAGCAGACCCTCTGGAGTGGTGACCAGTGCCATGCAAGGGGTGCAGCTGAGGTATCACTAACCCCTTATGCACACAAGGAAATACTTTCTACACATGACCTTTGTAGGGGTGCCGGTGTCCAGATGGAGCCTAGAGATAACCTGGAAGTACAGCTGATCTTCAGGTTACAGGAAACAGTTCACCCAGAGAAAATGGCTGCTTTGGAGGTACGGATGCCAGCCTCCAGCTGGGTCTTGGGAATCCCCCAAAATTACATCTGATCTCCAGAGATCAATTTCATTGTAGAAAATGGATGCTTTGGAGGGTGAACTTTGTGACATTGTATTATGTCTTCCCTAGGATCCATCCCCAAATTTCCAGGAGTTTCCCAAGCTTTTTTTTTTGCACATTAAAAATGCCCGTTGTTGCCATGGGGAATGCCCCGGCATAATGGGGAGTTCCCCACAGCATCCGGCATTGCAGTGTGTCTGCCACACTGTTGCCCTGGCACCACCCCACAGCAGTGGCTTTGCTACAGGACTTTCAAGAATCACAAAGGTTGAGGACCTTTTGGAATGCCCCTCTGTTGCTCCAGTGGCTTCCGCTACCTTGGAAACTCCTAGGCTGCAGAACAAAGCCATTCTCCCTGCCTTGCCACTCTGGCCTGCCCTTCCAATGAACAGGTGCCTCCCCCCCCCCACCACCACGCAGTGGAATAAAAAACACGGAGGGAGAAACCTTGCAAAACCTTGCAAAACCTTACAGAAGGTGCTACGAATGGGGTTGTGGTGATTCTCTTACACAAGGAATTAAACGGGGGAGGGGGGTTGAAGTTCCGTGATTCCCTCGCACATGCAGGGATTTTAGATGAGGGGGCAAGGGCCCTGATTCCCAGCACCTTTGTCCAGAGTCAACTAAATTGGTGAAAGTGAGGCTCATTCCGCACATGCAGAATAATGCACTTTCAAACTGCTTTCAGTGCTCTTTGAAGCTGTGCGGAACAGCAAAATCTACTTGCAAACAGTTCTGAAAGTGGTTTGAAAACGCATTATTTTGCGTGTGCGGAAGGGGCCTGAGTGGGGGGAGCGGAAGGGAGGGGAGATTCAGCCAATCAGAATGTGGGAAACAGAAATTGCCCACACATGCCTAGAAGACATTGCCAAAGACCTGACGGTACAAGTGAGGAGAGCTGGGGAGCAGTGCGAAGTCAACAGCAGGGTAAAGATCGCCGTGGCAGCTGCGCTCCCGGATATAGCATGGGGCATTTTTACTGTGTGAAATCAGCCCACATCTGAATCTGAAAACCCAACTTCCCTGGGGGACCAGATAATTCTGTTTGGAGGGCATTCTATGACATTATAGCCCATTAAGGTAGTTCCTCCCCAAACCCCACTGAGTCCAGCATCCGCCCCCAAATCTCCCATCCTGGAGTCCTAGTATTTAGATACTAGTATCCTAGTAATACTAGTATCCTAGTATTTAGATTCCAATGAAACTTAATAAGCAACTGTGGTTTGAATATTGGACTAGGCCTGAGAGGCCTGGTCTCAAATCCCCACTCAGCCAAATAAGGGAGGAGTCCTGCTAAAATTACCTCTATTGTGTCCCGCCATCCAAGAAAAGTGGGTTTTCCCCTCAAGATGACAGGGAATATCATATTCTCTCTGTGTGTTTTTTAATTATCATTTAGTATTCATCCACTACTTGGCTGAGACTCAGATCTATTGTGGTGAGAAAAAAATCGCAGAACTAATGAGGGACCCAGACTTTTTGGCTATCATTCTAGCAAAATTTCCTTTCAAAAATGAAAAAAAAGAACAAATACTGTATTTCAATCATGGCGCCTGTGCAAAATGTGTAACTTATTCATGTGTTAAGAATCTACATGGGAGCTTCCTTGGAGTATTCTGGCACTGTGATGAGTTCAGGATGTAACCCGTGCTGCTGCCCTGGGCCCTGCTTAGGGTTGCCAGCCTTGAGGGGGTGACTGGAGATCTCCCCCTATCACAAGTAATCTCCAGGTGACAGAGATCAGTTCACCTGGAGAAAATGGCTGCTTTGAAAAGGGGAATCTATGCTATTATATCCTGTTGAGGTAGCCCCTCCCCAAACTGTGCTGTGCTCAAGCTCCGCCCCCCAAATATCCAAGTATTTCCCAACCTGGAGCTGACAACCCTAGCCCTTGTATGGATTTAGGACATGTTTTCAGAGACAGGAGATCAGTTGTAATAGTGGGAGTTCACCAGCCACCGTCTTCAGGTTGGCATCCTACAGGAAACATTTCATTCTCCCCAATGCCAAACATACATGCATACACACAATTTCCTCTTTTCCTTCCATGAAGGCCCCAAAAGTCAAATATGCCACATTGAACGCCCATGATCAGACTGTGAACCCATCAAGAGTATGCTCGGCTTTCATCCAACTGGGTGGGAGAATTCTTGAAGATTTGAGTGTGAAGCAAGAGGAGGGGAGGGCTTTGGGTCACGAGGGGAGGAATCTCTGGGGGGCATAATGCCACTCTCCAAAGCAGGCATTTTCTCTAGTGCGGGCGGAACCAGAATGAGACTCAAAGCTGATGGAGGATCAACTGGGAATGGGCTTTGGACCCACCCATTCTCCTCAGCAAAATTGCTACACACTGCAGTTAGAGATCACAAACGGTCACCTTCTGATATTTCCATTGCAAACAGGAGAATAGAAAAAGACAATTTATTTTACCTCCTCTCTAGAATTACTTCTGGTGGAAAAGGGAACCTGTTTGGTTTTGTTAAAGGATTTACAGAAAGGGTAGGGACTGGGGAAGGATTTGAAAAGTCAAGAGAAATAGCATCTCATAAGCATTCTGGAAGGCATTTCCAGGCATAAGAAATAGTGAGAAAGGGCAGAGTAAAAAGGGCAACATTTTGAAAGGGAGAAGGAGGTATTTGGATCGCTGAAGGTGATAAGGAGGAGCAAAGGTAATGGGCAGGGGTGCATCAAGATATGAGAACAAAGAGATATAGGGAAAGTTGCAGCCAAAGACCGGTAGGCAGCATACACTTAAACAGATGTAGGTCTTAATGAAGAGGTTTATTCTCTGCACAAAGACTTAACTCTGCACTAACTTAACATGCTTCTAGTGTATCTATTTGCCTAGTTAGCTAGTTACCTGGAGATTCTGTAGTAGACTAGCAGATGCTTAATCCTAGGGCAGTCTAAAATGCTGGCCTGGGTGAAGGGATGTCATTGTCACAAATACCACATTGGAAAGTTATGCCATAGGGAGCTTTGAAGACAGAAGTAGGGTTTAGTGATGGATCTAGGAGTGGACAGAAAGTAACTTCACGAATTTGCATATCAGACATTACAAGGCTAAAAATGTCAACATTTTGGCTACTTCTAAAAGTTTCTTTTCCATGACGGAACAGGGTGGTTCGAACAAAGGGTTTACCCTCTCTTTTCTACCTGCTGATTTTAGAAAGACACTGAAAGCAATTAAAATAAAAACAAATAGACTGGAAAATCAGGTGTGATTTAAATGACAAGCTTCAAAAATACAGCTGCAAGTAGGTCATTAGAGAAGGGCTGCTCTCTCTCGTAATGAATTCTTTATCAAATGATAAGACGTTTCCAATGAAAACCACCAAAAGCAGTTGAAAGTCAAAAGCTGTTATTGTCTAGTATTTCCACGATGCTTTTCATTTGCAAAGTGTTTCTATCTCCATAGGTCTGCCCCCACAAACACCAGATAATCACTATGGCTGATTCTGCACAGCAAATGTACAACGTTTTGCAGTTGTTATAAAGGAACCCGTTTTTCTTTTTCCTGGTAACATGCATGCTATGCAGGTAGCAATTTGAGTCCCTGGGTTGCTTTAGTGCCTTCGCACAGAGATACTTCTATTTTTTTAAATTTCCTGCCATACATGTGTAGCTGTGCAAGCATACAGAAATGAACCCTCACAATCGAATCAAATATAAGATTCCTAGCCCTGCTGCAATATCCCAAGACCCCACTACAGAGCCATGGTTGAATTTGGCATTTCCTACCACACCCTGATAAGACATTCACTACACTAAACTGCTACTTCAGATTGAAATTCAGAGCAATCATAGAGGCTCCACAGCTGCTGAAATGCGGAAAACCAGAGAGCTTTGATTAGCCTATTGAAATTTCCCAGTAGTTCCACACATGCTTAAGTTGTTGCTGGGGTTTTTTTTTAAACTAAAATTAAGTTTTGAAGTGAATGTGAAGGTTCTTCCTCAGGCAGAAACACCTGTGACATTTCCATATCCAAAATGTCTCTGGAGGAAACTCTTGTTTTACAGAGGGCACAGTTTAACCGGTACAGAGACTCAGTTAAGGTACAGCAGGAAACTATGGTACATTCATGAAATCAGCTAACATATGATATTTCAGGCCATGGCTTGCCTCAATAAATGTTTGTTTGTTTGCCTTGGTTCTTCTCAGTTGCCCCCTTCAGAGAGTTCTGACTGGTATTCTGGTTCGCCTTGTGGCAAGAGTGCTGTTGCTAACAAGCCAGGGTTAAGGCAAAATGTCCATATTTTTACTATATAACTGATCAAGGCAGTTGTGTCAATCAAAATGATAACTCAGATTAACCATGGTTAATAAACTGATTTAAAATTATGGTTTCAAATTAGACTGATTGTGCTGGTCACAGTCAGCTTAGTTAAACCATGTTTCTGTGGCATCAGAACCAAACCACACAGTTCCCATGAAGCATTGGCCAGACCTGTTGAGCCTCACAATCACCCTGAAGCTACTCAGACTACACTCTAGAATATGCCCAATGCTCCCTCTTGATTGCACATAGTAGAGAGCAATCAGTTGGAGTTGATAGGGTCACTTGTCAACTTACCTTTTTGGTGAGGAACGCCAAAGTTTATGAGAATACTCAGATCTCCTTGGGGCACAGTTTAGAACAATATTCATTAAACATGAAGAAGTAGAGACCTGCCTGGAAATGCTGCTTGTGAATTTCAGGTCAGTACACAATATATTTATCTTCAGTTGGATGTGCTGTCGACCTGACTTTTGTGATGGGAGAGGTCCATTAGTAGGGTGGTCCATTAGTAGGGTGACTAAAGATCTGTTGGATCTGAGGCCAGGGCAGTGGTGGGATTCAGCAGGTTTGCACCACTTCGGCAGAACCGGTTGTTAAAATGGTGCTTATAAGCAAGGCTGTGTGGCTGTGGTCTGGTGGATCTTGTTCCTAACGTTTCGCCTGCATCTGTGGCTGGCATCTTCAGAGCTGTATCACAGATACACCTCTGAAGATGCCAGCCACAGATGCAGGCGAACGATCAAGGTAGATCAGACAACAACCAACCAACTCCCACCAGAACCAACTGAATCCGGCCGTGAAAGCCTTCGACAACCAGTTGTTAAATTATTTGAATCTCACCACCAGAACCGGTTGTTAAATTATTTGAATCCCAACACTGGGCCAGGGTGCCCCCTGGTAACTACTGTGATGTCTTTGCTGTGCACTTTCAGGATAAAGTCACTCAGATCTGCATGGGATTAGACTTCCCTGCTGAACAGCATCCCATGGAGGTGTCCAGAGCACCATTCAATCTAGTCTTATTGGATCAATATCCGTGTTTGAGGTCCAAAGATGTGGACAACTAGCCTGCAGGGACTCAGCCTACTACTAGTCCCCTGGGCCCTTGTCATCCTAGCGGATAAAAGTTTCCTGGGGAGCACAGGGGGCTGGTCCAGTGAGTTCAGGAGGTGGCAAATGCCTCTGTGATATAGGAGGTAGTTCCATCACTTCTGAAAGAGGGGCTGGTCCACTGCCTCTTTTAGAAGTGCTGGCACTACCATTTCTATTGGGCAATTATCACCCAGTGGCCAATATCGCATTGTTGGGTAAGGTCCTGGAGACAATGGTGATAGCTCAGTTGCAAATTTACTTAGAAGAAACGATTTTCTGGACCCACATCAACATTTTCTGGACCCATATCAACATGATTATGGCATGGAAATGGCCTTGATCGCCCTGACAGATGACCTTTATTGGGAGAGAGACAGGGGAGAATTCTACCCTATTGATTCTCCTTGATCTCTCAGTGGCTTTTGTTTCTATAGACCATGGTATTTTGCTCTGGTGAATGGGGTTAGGGGGCATTGGGTTACAGGGGTTCTCTTACCTTTGGGGTTGGTTTTAGAAGATAGGGTTGGGGACTCATGTTCACAATTTTCGGAGCTCCCTTGTGGGGTTCCCTGGGGCTTGCTTTGTCCCCTACATTATTTATCATCTATATGAAGCTGCTGGGTGAGGTCATCAGGGAATTTGGAGTCAAGTGTTATCAATATTGGGATGACAGCCAGCTCTATCTCTCCATTTCATCAGAGTCTGGAGAGACACTCTGTATGCTGGATCATTACCTGGATGCAGTAATGGGCAGGATAAGAACCAACAAGATGAGGCTGCATCCGGACAAGATGGAGGTTCTTTGTGTTCCATACTCCCAAATCTGTGAAATGGTGCATCCAGTTCTGGAAGGGGTTGTATTGCCCCAGGAGGACTGGGTGTGAGATCTGGGGGTGCTCCTGGATTCACTGTTGTCCTTTGAGGTTCAGGTGACAGCAGTGGTCGTGAGATCTTCCAGCAACTCCATCCGGTTCACCAGCTCTGCCTGTTTTTGGACAAAGGGGACTTGCCCACAGTGTTACATGCTCTGGTAACCTCTCAATTGGACCACTGAAATGTGCTCTATGTGGGGCTGCTGAAGACAGTCTAGAAGCTGGGGTTATTTTAATGCTGTTTTTATTGCTGTTTTAATTGTTTGGTTTTATTTATGATATTTTATTGTGATTAATTTTTTTTAAAAAACTGGGTATGTCAACTAGAGATGCTGGTATAAGGCAGGGTCTAAATATTTATACATAAATAAAATACAGATGGCACAGAGAAATAATTGCATGTAATAGAAAACACCTTTGCTAAATGGCACCTCTGTTTGGGAAGGGGAACTGATGTCAAGCTGCCGTACATCCAGTCTCTAATATGGTGATTCATCTTGTTCCAGAAGTAGGGTCTGGTTTTTTTCTGCTTTAGGTTTCCATCCCTGAGAAATCAGAATAAAAAGCACAAAAAAAGAGACAGACTGAGCTATATCATGATTAACTTGCTGCTAAGATTGGGGGATGAGGCTTCAGATCCTTATTCTGGTATGAAGCTTTCTGAGGGACCTGGGGCTAGTTATTCTTTCTCTGTTTAACTTGTTTCACAGAGTTATTGCAGGGGAAGGAGAGTTGTATATGCTAACCTTAGTTCTTTAGAAGAGGGTGGGGTAAAAATACAATATTGTTTGGTGGTGTTACCAATTCAGCTTCAGTCACTCAATCAGACTGAATTATTCTGATTATCCATTTTCCTTTGCATCTTTCAGGAGAGGGAAGAGGTTGGGATATTTTGTACACAGAGTTTCTTCCTCCTGCTTCAAGCCCTCTGCATTCTAATAGTGACATGCAAATTATTTGATAAATAATGTTGGCCTGGGAACTATGAGTGAAAGAGAAAGCGAGAGACAATGGGAGAGAGAAAGAGAAGATATTAATTAAGAAACGGATTTAAGCCGCCTCTGTCTCATACATGAGACAAAAGGTTAAGTAAATGCCAAGGCTGCTATGGCTTTTCAAACAATGAATATTAGTTTTAGAATCATTAATGTCTGCTTAGAAAACAGAGTCATATTGGAGACTTATATGCCAAAATAACCAAGATCAGGGCTGTTTCTTTACAGAATTGGAAGCTAAGTTATTCTTCAGCCAAGGGCTAAATATATGCAATTAACAGAGCGAGGTATGGCAATGGGGAATTAAACTTTCACAATATCACCAAATTGAGTTCAAATTACTGCCTTGTGAACAGCCCAGTACTGTTAATTCTCTACCCTGTGATCACTCCCCATGCTGGAGCTGCTGTGGAGAACTGGGCAGATGTGAAGGTCAGGATGGTAACTTCCATTGCTTAATCAGTGCTTTAACTGTAGATAGGGATTTGCTATGCAGTTCAACAATTACTTTTACCAACACATTGTGGGCCCTTCTTGATGTTACCTTTAAGATGAAGAGTTTGGATTTATACCCTGCTTTTCTCAACAGTAAAGAATCTGAAAGTAGCTTACAAACTGCTTTCCTTCCTCTCCCCACAACAGACACCTTGTGAAATAAGTGGGGCTGAGAGAGTTCTGAAAGAACTGTAACAAGCCCAAGGTCACCCAGCAGTCTTCGTCAGAGTAAGAGAACAAACTGGTGCACCAGATAAGAGGATTGTCAGAATTTGAAAAGGAAATTTCTCAGCATAAAGAAACCTGATTAAGTAGAATATATAAACTTTTACTGCAATACGATACAGAAACAGAGCAAATGAAAACAAACATGATCAAGTGGATGCAAAACTTCAAGGAAGAAATATCTTTCTAACAATGGGAATCCTTGTGGCCAAAAGGAATAAAATCCACAGCTTTTAAAGAGAACTGGTACAAGATACTGAGAAAATTAACAAAAATTACAAAGGAAAATGTTGGAAATGTTAAAAAGCTAATTGTTTTTTCTCTCTTATGTGATGGTTGTGTATAAAAGTGACAAAATTCTGGAAAGAGAAACACACAGAAATACAAAACATTTTCAAAATTAAATTTGCCATGGAAGGCAAGACTAGGCTGTTTGGCATACATACTTCCTAGCAACATTCCAAGAAAACTGGAAGAACTTTTTCCAGTATTTAATGATAGCTGCCAGAATGAGTCTGTACTTGCAACAAAATGGAAAGCAGAAGCATGCATGTCCTAGCTTAGAAAATTGGGAAAATAAGACAACAGAATAGGCAACAATGGCAAAATTAATGCCCTCTGTGAGCAGAACTGAGAATTTCAGCACAAATGGAGGTATTTTGCTTATTACTTTTAAACTTAAAATATTTACAAAATTTGATGCAGATGGCTGAAGTATTATATATAAATTATTTATCATTATTCACAGTGCAATCCAATTGGGGGGCAAATTCAGTTGTGAAACCAGTGCAGGGCTGTGCTGATGCACTTGCCCCCTCCACCAGTACAAGGGGCACCTGCGGCAGCAGAGGGGGCAAAGGCGCCAATGGCCAGCCGCCCCTCACCTCCATGGCAACAAAACCTGGAAGTCCAGGCTCCCTCAGAGCTGCCCTTGCATCTGATTGGATGCTGGCATGGGGGGTGATGGGCTGGGGAATTCACAGATGTGGAGCCGACATTAGTCGGCTTCCACCCCAGGTCTGTGGGCAGTTGTACCATGACCTGGGGCTTGGACTATGGATGACTTTACAGCAAGGAGGTTTTTTGGATTTTCTGCCTCATCGCATGACCAGAATACCCTCTGGAGGTACTGCTGTGGTGCCAGCCCTGGCAGTCTGGGGCTGTGGATTGCACTGCCTGTCTTTAATACTTTGTATCAAAAAGGGGAAAAATAAATGGATAATTGTACTTTAAAAGATGGTAAAAAATCTTAGAAAACAATAGTAATGATATATTAATGCTTTTTTACCTGTGGGTTAACAGAATTTATTTTAAAAATGTATTTTGTCTTATCTTTGAAAATATTTTTTAAAATATGTTGATTATTGTATGAGTTTATAGAGCATTATTTTACATAATTATATTTGCTCTTTCAGTGGCCAAAACTTTAACTAAGAAAATATCCTTTCAAAAATTATTGCTATATTTTTGTTGTTATTGTTGTTCTACTTCTTTTTTTGTTATTATTTTCCTTTTTAAAAAAAATCATCAAAAATTGGCTGTTCTGTTCGGCAGCAGCTCTTCAGGGTCGCTGATAAAGACATTTAACACCCTCTTGATCTTTTAAAATAAAGATACTGAGGATTGAACTTGAGACCTTCTGCATACAAAGCAGATGTTCTATCACTGATCCACAGCCCTTCTCCAAACTTTGGTACAGGGAGCAATTTTTGTTTTCGCCTTGAGATAGGCCAGATGGGAGAAAGTTCATTTTACCCTTGAGGCCAGTCTGACTAAGTCTGCTTTGCATTGCCTGTTTGAATCACCCAAATGTAATGTATGCAACGTTCCCAGTAAGCCATTCAACTGTGCAGGCCCCATATTAGTGGTGCATAGGTTGGGCAGCTGCCTGGCAGGAGGAGCCCTCGCTGGCGGCTCAGTTCTGTTGAGTGAGAGCGAGCTTCTGTGCAGCAGTACAGAAGACTTACAGGGACTATTGCATCTATGGTACAATAACTGACTAGAAATGGAAACCACACACTGGAATTTCATGAGTGACATGAGTGGTTAAGAGAAGGATGCATTAATGACTTAGGAGAACAAGTTCATAGAGTCACATACACTTTTTGCCTGCACGGCTGATCGCTGGCTAAAAGAATAGATTGGATTACATAATAACTGCAGCCAGTGGAAGTATAGGTTTTTGTGTTCCTTTCTCCCTAAAAGTCCTTCCCATCTCCTGGAAAATAGATTTAAAGGATCAAACATTTAGGTTACCATCAACACTACAATCATATCGCTCAGATCTTCTCAAGAACGGTCACCACATTTTGGATGTATTAAAAAAAAGCTGGAGAAGGAAAGTTGATAACAAAGCAGGTAATGTTCTTCTTCCCACTTTCTGACTGGGGAAAAAGGCAGCTGTCCCAGCTACCCAGGAGGGTGTTATGCCATTAACATGAAATGTGTACAAAAGGCATTTGTCCACTGGAGTGCTACATGATGGTGATGATTCTTAATCAACAGCTAGATCTCAAGCCCCACTTGCTGTTCTTCTTGGCATCCAGCAGGGTTCCATGAGATTCTTGGAGCGTTCTCAGTTAAGACTCCTGGAATCTACTAGGTGATGCACTAGGCTCTGAATTAATCATGGCAGAACCTAATAAACATTTAAAGGTTTATTCAACCTCACAAAATTGTGTGATTTACCAACTCCAACCAACATAGCCTAATACAATAGCCTCTCCCCTCCCCATCCTTAACATCTTATTTACTCTATTCCCTTCGAATAAACTCTTGATTAGACCTAAACATAATACTGATACCCTTCCACAAATAGAAAGAAAACCTAATCAACACTGACCATTAGAACTAAACTATTTAATCATGTTCAGTTTTTGCTAAGTCACTGACAAGGGTGTGAATATAGGGATGAATCACTGGTCTGTTCTGCTCAGCACAAAAAAGACATCTGTGGGATTAGGCTTGGAGATTCGGGTGCAACAAATACTGGATTCAGCCCAAGTCTGAGTGAATTTGGGCATATTCGGGCCAAAATCAGCTGAATATGTCCTCCCCGAATATGAACAAATCTGAATGCAAGATATTCGGGCTTTTTTTTGGTATTTTTTGGTGGTTTTGCTTTTTTAAAGCCAGTAGCACCAAAATTTCAGGATATCATCCAGAGACTGTCCTGATGATATCACCTGAGATGGGTGAAGTTTGGTTCAGGGGGGGGCAAAGTTATGGACCCCCAAAGGGGGTGCCCCCATCCCCCATTGTTTCCAATGGGAGCTAACAGTAGATGGGGCTGCCCCTTTGAGGGGGTTACCCCTTTGAGAACTTTCTCAATGCACTCCCTCTCACCGCCCCCAGAAGCAAAGTTCACCAAGACTGGATGCTATTATCAGGAGGGCCTCCTGGAGCCACCTTGAAAGTCTGGTGCCTCTACCTTGAAAAATGTGTAGCCTGCTTACACACTCAGAAATTATCCATTGGCTACAATGGAGCCATGACACTGCAGAGCAGAGAATCGGGGCAAATTTATTGGGATGCCTGCCAGGGGTGTATTTTTAAAGCCAGTGGCACCAAAATTTCAGGGCATCATCTGGAGACTGTTCTGATGATACCAACAGAGTGTGATGAAGTTAGGTTGAGGGTAAGGGCAGCCCCGATCCCATTGGAAATAATGGGGGATGGGGCACCCCTTTGAGAGTCCATAACATTGTCCCCCCTAAACCAAACTACACCAAACTCATGTGGTATTATCAGGACAGTCATTGGATGATACTCTGCAATTTTGGTGCCACTGGCTTTAAAAATATACCCCCTGCAAGCCAAAATGTGAAAAAACCCACCAAAAATACAAAAAAATCAGATGGACCCGAATTTTTTGGGTATACTCGAATATTCAGGTATATCCGAATATGTTATTTGTCTTATTTGGGCATACAGATAATTTTATTCCCAAATATATCCAATGCCAAATTTTACCAAATTTCTAGGGTATTGACCAATCCTATGTAGGACAGCTTAAAAAGAGGTAAGTGCCTCTTTTCAGTTTGCACATCCAAAATCCAACGTCTGGGGGGACCTTAAAAAGAGGTGTGTTCTGGTGTGCTTTCCAGATAGCAAAAGCATCAGAGGGAAAAAGAGGCTGTTTCTCACCTGACCGTTTTGCTCTCTGGTCAGTTTCACCCTCCACTTGCACCTGACATTTTCTGTGCTGGTGAAGGGATTTACCTATCCAGAGGAATACATGCAGATTTCAATAAAACACTATATTATAGATATAATTGCACCAAGGTTTTGTGTTATGTGCACATAGTGATGCAAAGAGGGGTGGGAATGCAAGTAAACTGGATGAACTGAAAGTACCGGCAAGTTACACAGGCTGAAATTCCAGAATTGGTTTTAGAAATTCTCCTAGGCCGTTTCCGCACGGCCTCCCTGTCGCCTCCACGCCGGCAAGAATTCCGCCGGCGTGGAGGCAAAGGCCGTTCGCATGCACGCATGCGGGCAGCCTCAGCAGAGGCTGGCAAACGGCGAAGCGGCTCGCGCGGAGCCTCTTCCCCTGCCCATCCCACTCACCTTGTCCCGTCATGCCTGCTGGCGTGAGAAGCCCCACTCCACACCTCCGACCTCCAGGGGTTGGAGGGACAGCATGTGAACTTTGACGGCCAGCAGCATGGGACGGGGCAGGGAGACAGCGTGTTCCCGGCGGTGCGGTTCGCACCGCACCGCCGGGAAGACGCTTTCCCCCCAACAACAACCTTTAAAGGGTTGTTGTTTAGGGCAGCCTGACGCTGCCCTGGGGGAGGGGGAGCACAGTCAGGTCGGCGCTGCTGCGTTGCAGCAGTGCCGCCTGTGCGAACGGCGGCCTGGGGGCGGCGTTTTTACCGCCCCCAGGCCGTCGTTTTTGGCCCATGCGGAAAGGGCCCTAGTTAAACCAAAATTAAGGAGGAGAGATGGGAAACACTGCAGATCAGTACAGGAATGGAACTGGGGACATCTGCTCAGTCCTAACACAAAACTAACCTTTTGGCTGTGCAGCCGGCTTATGCTGGTGTACAATATACCTTTAGATGCAAATTTGCATTAGCATTGCTCTGTTTACCTAGTTCCCATTGAACCATCTGAATGTCAATTTTTAATGCAGATGGAGAAGTGCAGCTTTATCTGGGGATCACTAATTATTCTGTGTGATTAACCACACAGCACTATTATTTACTTAATTCCAAAATGTATATAAGTAGCCCTGTGGGATCGTGAGGTAATTCAGTTTTTAAAAATGATACCACCAAAATCATAGTACATCATAGTTCTTGTAAAACTCCTCATGCCTGCTGCTGAGGTCCCTCACACCCCACACAGAGAAAATCCAACTGCCTGCCCACCACCCACTCCCTCTCACAAATCAACTCACATTTGTGTGTGAGACACAATGGAGGATTTCCCTCCTGCCTCACACAGGTGACCTTCAGTCTGTGTTCCACCATTTCCTCTCCTGAAAACCCACTACTCTCACACAAATCCACCACATCCTCACACCATTCACTCTGACCAACCTCACATTTCAACATCACATAACCACTTACTCACCACAATCCTACACACCTCTCTGCCTTCATATTCTCACTTCTCTCTCACTTCCAATAGCCAATGAAGTGGCCCTCACACTATAACCAGGGCCACTGGGTTGGGGTGAGTTCAGGGGTGTGTGCATTATACTCCTGGGATTTCACTGTAGAATATTTTGAACATTATACATTTGTTGGTTGGGGGGGGGGGGGCGGAAATTCCAAAATCCAGTAGTAATGAAATATGTTTTCAAAATTGTGCATATGGGTAAAGTCCCATCAAGTCACTGCCTATTCATGGTGACCCCAAAAGGTATTCAGGCCAAGAGACATTCAGGGGTGGTTTGCCACAGCTTGCTCTTACCCAAGCCAGGACTATGTGTGTCAACCAGCCTCATGGACAGCGGGATTCACACTCTGGACAGTTCCGTTGTGGAATGGAAAGGGTTACCTTATACTAAAAAAACAAGACATCACCATATAACAATGTGAATTGAAAAGGGAAAGAGGGATTCCATTTGACCACCCCAAAAGGCTATGCTGCGGATCATTGGACCTGCATGGACATCTGTGTGGGTTGCGGACTGTGATGAGAAGGACAATTGCCACAGCAACATGTGGCCGGGCCCCGCTAGTGGTTTCATAAAATTGGAAAAGAGATTCCACCTAAACATTAGGAAACACTTCCTGATGGTAAGGATTGTTCAGCAATGCCTTGGAAAACACTGCCTTGGAAAGTGCTGGAGCTGTGGCATAGCGCCAAGGGAGCTGGGTGTGTGTGTGTGCGATGCAGTGGGCGCATGCCGGTGCAGGAGTGTTATGGGGGTGTGGTGGGGATGTTACGGGGTGGGCGGGGCGTAGCAGGGGCGCAGGGCACACATGTGTCCTGGGAGCAGTTCCCCCTCGCTTCGGCCCTGTGCTGTAGTCTCCTTTGGAGGTTTTTAAACAGAGGCTAAATGGGTATCTGTTGGGAGTGTTTTGATTGTGTGTTCCTTTATGACAGAGGTTGAACTGGATGGGCCTTGTGGTCTTATCCAGCTCTATGATTCTATGGTTTGTTGTTTTGGTTACTTGCTGTTAGGCCTTGTAGTGAAGCAGCTCAAACAATGTAGGCAAGATAAATATAACTAATATCTCTCTTTTCCTCTCTTTCAGATCTCTTAAATGTATTATGCTAAACAAATGTGCTTTATAATTACATAGCAAACTATCCAGTTGATTATGAATTATATATTATTTTTTAAAAAATGGTATGTGTTCAAATAGGCTGCTACAGAGCATACTTTGAGTATCTGGAGAAATCAGCCTGAGGTGATTCTGTCTGTTACATGTAGGTGAGATGAGCTAAAGAGGTTTGGAAGTATTCAGTCCTTTGAGGGTTGGGAGCTTGTGGCTACAGAAATGTCTTTTGCTCTCCGCCTGCTGCTCAGGCAATCATGTCTTTCTTGTAATTCCAAGCTTCCCCCTGACTGTTTTCCACTACTGGCACTCGACCAAGATGTCCTGTCGACTTCTGCATCTGTCCTGGTGATCCAGCAGTGTTGATGTAGCTCTGCTGGATAATAGATCGGAGTTCCAGCTTTTAACTACTTGTTGAAGACTAGTGACACTTTTTCCACTAAGAAACATTGAAAACATTCAGTAAAGAGGTTGTGGGATGGTTTCAAGGTATTGAGTGCCTTGATGGGTAATCTTGGTGCAGAAATTCCCACGTCCAACTCCTGCTTAAAGGAGTTCAGAAACAAGATGGGGTAGAATGGTACTCTACAGATTTTGATCAGTAACACAGTAAGGACATCAGTAAGGTCATCACAGGGACATCATAGGGACATTGTGGCACTGGTTGAAAGTTGTACTGGACTATTTCCTGAAAGTCCTTCTCCAGCTCATGTGACTGGTGATATGAGCTAGAAACAGTGAGAATATATCTCTATCTAAATTGTAGTTAAAGTTGCTATCTGCACACCCGAGCAGGTATTTGCCCACTAATTCTCTCACTTGCCTATCAGTCCTTACTATAGTGGCAGGATAAAGGAGAGGGGATTATATCTGAACCCAGAAGTGACACTCTCAGAATCCCCCAAATCTCTATGATCTGGGAGACCTGAATTGAAGTCTCTGGTCTCCCATGAAGCTCTCTGGGTGGCCTTGGGCAAGTCACTACCAACTAACTCTTAATGTTGTGGTGAGAAAGAAATTTGGAAGGCAGACTCATGTATGCAGTCCTTGGAGGAAGGGTGGGATGAAAATTCATTTTCTAATTAGTTTTGAACCAGATACAGTAACAAGCACTGTCAACATTTTCATAGCAAAAATAGTCTATTCTGCCCAGCACAAAAAAGATGTCTGTGAGACAACTTAAAAAGAGGTGACTGCCTCTTTTCATTTTGCACACTCAAAATAACATGTCTGGGGGACATATTTTTTTTTAAAAAAAGGCAAGTTCTGGTGTGCTTTCCAGGCAGCAAAGGTGTCAGAGGGGAAAGAGACTGTTTTCTGCTCAACCATTTTGCTCTCTGGTCAGTTTCGCCCTCCGTTTGTGCACAACATTTTGTGTGCTGGTGAAGGGATTTTTCCTGCCTCCATTTGCTGAAAGTTGCTGAAGGTTGCCCTAGCCTAGGACATTTGCTCTGCAGGATCTGATCCTGGGTTTCTTTTCAGCACAAAAAGTACATAGTTGCACTCGGCTGGTTTTGCTGATTCCAGCAATATATGCTTTTCCTAATTTGTTTTAGGAGCTATCTTTGTGGCTACGCAAAAAACTCATAAGAGAATCATAGCCACTCGGAAGACAGGTCTGCTGCTCCCTTGAAAAGCATGAGGTTGACCTGCCCTCCTCAGACTGACAGTTTTTTCTTACTGCGTAAAAAAAATTGTTGGTCCACAGAGGGCAGGTCAACCCAATGCTTTTCAATGGGCCGCAGTCTTCTGAGCGGCTAAGATTCTCTTCTGTGTGTCTGTGTAGCTATGAAGATAGCTCCTTAAAAAAAAATTTTTTTTTAAAGGAAAACTATGTATTTCCGGAATTGGCAGGTCCAGCTGAGTACAACTATGTACATTTTGGACTGAAAAGGTGCTCAGGATTGGAGCCTGCAAAGCAAATGTCCTGAGGCAACCTTCAGCAGCTGGCGGCAGGGAGAATCCCTTTAGCTGCACCCAAAATGTTGGGTGCAAGCTAAGGGTGAAAATGTCCAGGGAGCAAAAAGGTGGGAAACATAAGATGCCTCCTGAGCTCTGCATTGTGTACAGCCAGGTTGAAGACATCTTCCAGGCAGCTTAGGGGGAAAAGGGGCACTTTGAATTGTTTTTTTAAAAGATGCATTAAGCCAAAATAAGGTATTCCAAGGACATCTTGGAAAAAAGGCTGTGCACAGTGCCTTCCCAGGATGCCTTTTTTGCTTCCTCAGGACCTCTTATTTCAGCTGTGCAGAATGGACCAATGATATGCAGTACTCTGGCAGGAAGAGCAAGTTGCCAGGGGAGGGAAGATTTGTGGAGGGTTAAGAGCTCACTAGGGGTGTGATGATATTAAGTCCACCCTCCAAACGTGTCATTTCTGCCTAAGGAAGGGATCTCTGTTCTCTGGAGATCAGTTGTAATTTTGGGAGATTTTCAGGCCCCACCTTAAGGATGGTTACCCTACTCTTAGGCTTCAAAGTGGCCTGACTGTTCCATCATGTTTTGAATAAACAATATTATCCTCTATGGTCTATGGACTGAATACCACTGTTCATCTGGGTCATTTAGGAAGCTTACAGTTTCACAATGAAAAAGATCAGTAAAAATTTCATGATTACTGAGGAGAGATAGAAATGTATATATCCCAACCATAGATAAACACACACACACACACACACTCACACTGTTAACAACAGTTGGATGTTTGTAGAAGTCCCCTTTCCCTTCTTTTTTATTTGGATCCTGACAAGCCTGTTGGCAGAATTAAAAGTATGACATTTGCATGGCGCAGACATTGCAAAGGACTTTAAACCTGCCATCTTCTTTGAAATAAAGGGCCTTATTTATGATTCTTATAGGAATATGAGGTTATTTTTATTCCATCAGTGTACTAATAATCAGAAGAGAGCTCAAGAAATGAGAAGGCAAATTGACAGGGAAGCTTCTTACCGTGGGAGGAGGGAGCTCTCTGGAATATTCTGACCCCTTTGTAATCACCTCCTTTTGAGCGTGAGGTTATGACTGTGTCAGAGTGTGATTCTCCAACAACCATGGCTTGTAGGAACAAAGATGAAAACCATCTAACGGAACTCAAGCTATATATCCCACAAGAAGAGGAATGGCTTCAGTTGCCAGAATTTTAGTTTTGTTTCTGCAAAGGTGAAAGGGGCCATCTTGATCCTTGCCAAGTTCCCAGGTGCAAGCACATCCTCCTTTATGGTCTGAAATTCCACAATGGCCAAGAGAGAAGGGGATTATGAAGATGTGACACAAGGAGATTTTGAACTTCAAGTAGAAGGTGTGGACCTCACACCTAAGTTGGATTAGGGCCACAGTTCAGGGGAAGGGGGAAGGTAAGATCTTTCTTCTAGTGTCATTTTTGTGAATTTTTCATATGTATATCCCAGCCTGCTGTTTGCCTTCAGGGCTGACTGAAACAAGCATCTATATGATGTCCCTATAAGAGAAATAACATTGAGACAGAGGCATAGCTGGGCCAAACTGCGCCCGATGCGCAGTCTATATTTTCCGCCCCCCTGCCCCCCTCCCTCATGGTGTCCCCCTTCCCCCTTTCCCCCCTTCCCACACTTACCTTAGTTCCTTTCCTTTTCCTAGAACTGTTTCAGGCTGAAAAAAAGGCCTATTCACAGTTCAGGCTTAAAAATGGCTTGATGGGAACTATACTTCCCAGGAGACCTTGTGAGCCCCAAGGTCTGCTGGGAACTGTAGTTCCTCAGGCCGTTTTTAGCCTGAAAAAGTTCTAGGAAAAGGAAAAGTACTTAGGTAAGTGTGGGAAGGGGTGTGGGGTGTATGCTGTGGGGTGGGGGTGCCGGGGGGAAGGAAGGCCTGGGGAAGGGGGAGGGGAATTTTGCACCCCCCACGTGACCGAAAACCGTGCACCCGGTGCGTGGCGCATCCCCCCTCCCCACATCACCTGGTAGCCCCGCCACTGCATTAGGGCCACAAAAATGGCACAAGGAAAGGGGGCTTATTTGTATGTTTGCTTGTTTCTTGTGTAAAAATTTTATATCTCACCTTTCTTGTTCAGCCCAAAGCAGTTTACAAGCCATAACTATAAGGCCAAGAACACGGAAATCAAATGCACTGCAACCTTCCAGAGTTGGCCCAGTCTCCCAGTGGTACTATTTACTTTTTAGAAACAAACAACTATCTGCTACCAAGTGTGATGTAGTAGAGTGTTAGACTAGGATCTGGGAGACCCAGGTTCAAATCCCTGCTCTGCTATGGGTGCTTGCTATGTGATCTTTTTTATTTGTTGTTATTTTCAATTACAGTTCCTGAGTCTTGTCAGAGCTTGGTAGCTAAGCAGGGTTGGCCTCTGTTAGTACCTGGATGGGAGATCACCAAGGAAGACTGGGGGAGGGGGAGGGGCTTTGCAGAGGAAGGTAATGGCAAACTTCCTCTGCTCATTCCTGGTCTTGAAAACCCCACAGTTTTGGGGCAGCCATGAGTCATTTGTGATGTGATGGCACACAACGATTATTTTTCACTGGACTCAAGGCAGATCATGATAAAACCATTCAGTCAATTAGTAAATAGGTTACAAGATATCAGATTTGAATTTTAAGAACTTCAGGAACCTTCACTGTGTTCTCACTATTTGATGTGCAAGTGGTAGCTACATGGTGTAGTGTGATATCAGCATGTCATATTAAACCTATGCCTTTTCTGCATGCATAGTTCACCACAGATTTTCCCAATGGTCAAACCCTATGCCTCGGAAATGTTTTCTGTGAAACACATCTCCTTTCCCCTGTCGTTCTGGAGTTTTTTGGCCTTGCATTTATTCTACACACTACTAACGACCATGTATTATTCCTGATAGTGGTGGGTTGTCATCCATGAGACAAAACAAATCTCTCCCCTTTTTTCTTTTGTGCAGGCATTCTAGCATTACTGCAGGGGTCAGTCAGTTCTAGCTAAACAAGGGCTGCAGAGGAAGAGTCTTTGTTCCAAAGGGGCTCCTCCTTGTCTATCTGCCAGATGCTATTCACATGCTTTTCTTCTAGAACAGTCTAGCACTCCTCTCACAACTAGAAAGGCAGCTAGGTTAATCTCTTCTTTTTGCTATCCAGTTAGCTCCTAAATGAAGCTTTGTTACTTTCTAGCAGTTCAGTTCCCTGATTGCTGCACAGGCTCACTGCCAACATCAGGCATGCCCATTTCTCTCTTTGCCTTCTAATATTTATTGTTAAGCGAAGGTAATTGTTTTTCAGAGAGTTTTTGGGATGCCTTAATTGTTTCAATTTTAAGTACAGATGAGTGACCTAAAACAGTAATCTTCTTCCCATAATGTAGATGAGAGAACTGAGGAGGAAAGGGAATACTTTACCTGCAAATTCTAATAGAGATTCCAGACTGAAGTCTGGATTGCTCATTTCCCCACACATTTTGAACATGGTGGCAACACTAGTACACTGTCAAACACAGGAACATTCCACTGGGTCTCAGTGCCACTGGTGTTACATTCAGGTATTGGGAGCCTGGCTAACATGTTGTTTTGAGTCCACTCCTCCTAATAGACATTTACCATGTTGTCTGATCAAAGGAATGTGCATACAGCTGCAGTATGTACAACTAGTCCCCTGGGAAAATCCAGTGGTTAGTTCACACATACCACAGTTGTATGTTCATAAAAATATGTTTAGTACCTCTTTTCAGAAGTTCCCTTATGATATGCCTGGTTGACAGCTCCCAGTGCAGGTAGACATGATATCTGAACCCACATTTAATGTCATATAAAATGCCATATAAAATGGCATAAAATGACATCAAAGAATTTAAGGGAACCAACAACAAATACTGAGCACTACAAAAGGTCTCACAATGACAACACACACTAAAGAAAAGACATAATGCATTTTCATCCACCTGTGGTGATGAAAAGTGCCATCAAGTCACTGTCAACTTATGCTGACCCCTGCGGTTTTCAAGTCAAGAGACATTTAGAGGTGGTTTGCTGTTTCCTGCCTCTGTGTAGCAACCCTGGGCTTCCTTAATGGTCTCCCATGCAAATACTAATCCAGGGCAAACCTGCTTAGCTTCCAAGATCAGCTGAGACTGGCTAGCTTGGGCCATCCAGCTCAGGGTTCATCTATCTGTATATACCAGTATTTTCTGCTGCCATGCATAGGAAAACCTGTCACGGGGTGGAATTTTAACTCTTCTGAACAACTTCCTGTTTCTTTCATTATGAGAGCTATGGGCACCATCTTTTCTTCAAACCCAATGCTGCTGCCGCTAGAATAAGAAAACTAGTGAGCAAAAAAGTTCCAAGAGTGCCGGCTGTTTAGCTTTAATGAAAAGTCACAGTAGTGTCTAGCAAAGGAAACTGGAATTGTATAATATATGCAGGATGAAGTGAACCAGGATGAGTTCTGTAAAGTAAGGAGAAAAAAATAATCCCTCACTCAATAAACTCTGGGTTAAATACATTTGGTGTGCATGTCGAGGAAATGGAAAAGCAGGAGTGGCTCAACAAAATGTTAAAGTCAAGGCTCACTTGCTCCCTAAAGACTTGTGGGGTATTTAGACCTTGGTTAATACGATGAGAAGGTCCTGAGTTACAAAGCTCGCCTCTAGATCCTTCCGCAAAGTTTGAGAGTGTTTGAATTTGCCCTGACAGGGATGCCTTACTGTATCCAGACTTTGCATAAACTTTGCATAGGATCATTGAACTGTCTTTTGGATCCATAAATGGAAATTATTGGCTTCTTGGCAGAAACCATGTTCCTAGAAGCTAGGGCATTAGAACCAACTTTCTCAACAATTGTGGTTCAATTTGAAAGTTCAGGTCTTTCTTTTGTGTGTCTCAGCCACCAGGAAGAAATTAGTCTCTCCCCAACCCATCCCAGATCAAAATAATGACATATTTATTTATTTATTTATTTACATTATTTATATTCCTCCATTCTCACAAGGAGTGAAGGCAGATTACACATAGTGAGTCAGTACCATCAACCGAAAAGGGCATTCAATAACCGCATCGGGATTTTAGAACTCTGGAACCAACCAGAAAGAACTGAAGCATAGCATAAGTATTAATGTGACACATTAACAGCCCAATCCAAATAGTAGAAACCTTCCCCACTTCCAGAAAGCCCTCCACTGGGGCCAATGGACCTACACCATCCAAGCCTTGAGTCCTTTCTGCTCATTCTGATGTAACTTGACAGGAGGAAATTAAAATGCATTCAGGAGTTTTAAAAACTTCAGGAGGCAATAATTTACTGGAAATAACTGCAGAAGTTGCTGAAGATACCCTGCTGGTCTTTTTTTTCAGCTATAGTTTTCCTCCCATGGTCTCCAGTTGCTTTCCGCACAACTGGATGTAGATGCTTATATTTACCCTTGCATGCATGCATCTGGAATATCATGGAGGAGAGCAGTTTATAGTGGGGAAATGGGGTGGCTAGAAAAGCATTAAGCTTTGCCCCCTAACTCTCCTGATCAAAATCATTCTCTGAAGACCCATGCCAAACTTCGATCCAGTATTTCTGACTTCAAGAGAGAGATGGTGCCAAGACACCTGAAGATCAAGATCCTTTTTTATTTTTAAAAAATCCAGCCTGAAGAAGATGTCTGCAGATCTGGAAAGCTTGTGTTTTGTTTTGTGTTGATTTTGTCAATCAATATTAAAGGTATTGCAAAGCTTTTGCTTTGGGATTTTGCTTTGGACCAAGGCTGTCTCTATATAAACAGAGAATGCCAAAGGCCTGATTATTTGTTTAACATTGCTTCCTCCAATAATATAGCTCTAACCCACTGAGTGTCATTCTGGGAATTCTGAGAGTCAGTATGGTGTAGTGGTTAAAGGCAGTGGACTCTAACCTGGAGAACTAGGTTTGTTTCCCTACTCCTCCATGTGAGTGGTGAACTTTAATCTGGTAAACTGGATTTGTTTCTCCACTCCCACACATGATGCCTGCTGGGTGACCTTGAACTAGTCACAGTTCACTCTGAACTCTCTCAGCCCCTCCTACCTCACAAGGTGTCTGTTTTGGGAAGAGGAAGGGATTATGATTGTAAGCCATTTTGAGACTCCTTTAGGTAGAGAAAAGTGGTGTATAAAAACTGACACTGCTGCTGCTTCTTCTTATCCAGTTCCACCACTGAGGGAACAAAAACAGCTGCCAGTCTTCCCCAAAGAGCTTGCCTACCACTATGCAACCCACAAATGCAGGAGTGTAAGATTTGTTGACTGAGGCTGTCATATTTTGTTCAAACCATAAAATGATGACTGACTGGAAAAGACAATAATGCTAGGAAAACTGGAAGGCAGTAAAAGTAAAGAAGAAGTCCTAACATTAGGTGGACTGACTCAATCAAGGAAGTCATGGTCTTCAGTTTGTAAGACCTGAACAAGTCTTTGTATGATAGGTCCTTTTGGAGATCATTTATTCCCAGGGCTGCCATGAGACAGAAGCAATTTAATGGAACATAACTCATGCGCATTATCATCACCATCGTCAGCATCAAAACCAAGCACAGGCTAGTCCAAGCCATCATCTTCCCCATAACCATGTATGGGTGTGAAAGCTGGACGATAAAGAAAGCCGACTGAAGAAGAATAGACGCTTTCGAGTTGTGGTGTTGGCGAAAACTACTGCGCATACCATGGACAGCTAGGATGACAAATGCAGAAGTCTTGAGCCACATAAAACCAGATACAGCACTAGAAGGGAAAATAACCAGGCTCAGACTTACATACTTTGGTTATGTGATGTGATCAAATTCACTAGAAAAATCTATGATGCTCGGTCTTGTCAATGGCGGGAGAAGAAAGACCTGGACGCCAAAGAATGCGATGGCTGGATATCATAAAAGCTGATACAGGCTGAGCATCAACCAACTGAAGGAAGCAGTACTTAATCGAAAAATGTGGAAAGAGCTTGCATATCGGGTCGCCAAGGGTCGAGAACGACTGAATGGATAACATCATCAACGCATGCGCACACATGATTTGGTAACATTTCTGACAGACATGAGAACCAGTAGGCCTGACTTGGCCCAACCAATATTCTGCTAGAACAGACAATGCAAAACACCCCAGAATCCTTTGCAATGCTCAGGTGTGCCTTAATAGCAACACTGATGTGGAAGTGCTTCCTGGAAAAGCACTGCTCTAACCAATGTGCCATAGCACCTTTTATTCATCTAGTGGCTGAGCACCTCTTTGCTGTGCTAGAGAAAGCAGAGCAGGTAGCTATTCTGTCAGTCTGACGCTTCCCACTCACCAGGCACGGGGATTCATTATACTCACTTTATCAGCAGTGAGGTTTACGGCTGAATCCATGAGAGAGATTCGTGTGAAACATGAGCTGAGAGTGAGGCATTGCATCTTTTCATTAATAAGCCCTCTTCTGGGATCCGGCATTAGTGAGATTCAGCGGATCATAGAGCACAGGGGTATCATTTTTACATGATTACTCTAAATTCTTAAACCGGAGGCTTAAGAGAGAGGCTTCTTACAAAGGCAGCTGTGGGAATTGCTTAAACGATTGCCACTGTGCGAGGCAATGGGATGAACCATGCCAGGTACATTCAGGCATGGGGCACCGGCAGGCAGTTTCAGTGCCCACCAGGGAAAGCAAAGGGTGAGACATAAGAGGCAGGATTGTACTAAACTGGCAAAATAACCCCTCTCTGTTGATTTCATTTTTCAAACCGTGGAGAGCAAACCTTCATTACTAGCACTCTTCTGGAGGTCTGTCTTAAATGCCTCTTGGCCCCCTTTCCCTCTCCCTCTCCATCTCTCCCCCTCATGTTTGCTGCTACATTTCTTTCCTCTTTTTTCAGAAGCAGGCCGGCATGGACAGGGAGGACAGATGCAACACAATTCTACTTATATACTTTCTCCACCACTAAACAAAACTGCAGACGTTCTCCATGGGAGCCTGAAAAATCCGAGCAGTCTCCCAGATGCCTGCCTGCCTGCTAGTTACTGGCCCAAATGCAAAAGTGGTGCATGGGATAACGTGGTTATGGTGAGAAGACTTAGAGACCCCCAAGAGAAAGGAGCAGCTGACCATGGTCTTCCAATAAGAAGGACCTTGAGTTGCTCCTTGCTATATTTTGCCAGATTCCCCTCTCTACTGCAGCCCGCATTCAAGGTCGCTTTGATGCCATGGGATGGGTCCCACTTTCCCAAAGACAGCCTTTTCAGTGGTCAAGAGGAGTTTCTCTTGACTCTTGTGCTGGAGAAAATGCTAGTAAGATTACCAGGATACAATCTCTTTCCTTCTTATTAGTAATCTCCATTGTCTGTCTGATAACCTGGTTTTAGAAAATGTAGTGACAGCGTTTACAATTTAGAGATATTCCCTTATATTTTACAATGTTAAACCATTGGTAATTTATGGGCTTGCTTTAAACTCACATGGCTTTATTTTGTTCCAATATGGCTGAAGCCCTATTCACAAGTTACAGTGAACTCACAATCCATGTACAATGTACACTTGATTTTTTGCTGTGTGCACTGAGTAATTCTCATGTTACATTCTGCATATATAGAGCTGAACTTGTAAACTGAAACTTCACATTTATCCATATACTAGTTCCTGGTTTCATGTGTAAAGTGAAAATATATTAATCTGATCTCACAAACAGATATGCAGATACACATGCAGATAGGATGTATGTGTATTCACTGTAATGTGTGAAGAGGACTTTAAGGACAGCTGTATCTTGATGTATATAGTGGCTTTTTTCCCCAAGTATGCATTAAGACATTCCTCATTCTGTTTGAATTTTTCCATGGACCCAGAATTAGTGATGTGGATTTGGTAAAACCAAGACAAAAATAACTTTTAAAAATATCATATCAGAATTGTGGAGATATTTGCCCCCCAAATATATTTGGGGATTTTCTGGGATATCCAAAAAATTGTCCCCCAAATCCTGGCAATATTTGTGATTAACTGACAATATTAGAATCCAGCATTTGCAGGCTTCCAGGATTGTGTTTTTTTTGTTAATTTTCTTGTAGTTTCTGTGTATCCTGAACATTTCTATGATTTGCCAGGCAGTTTCTGTAGTTTTAAGTCTGTTTGTCAGTTTCAATAGTTTTTCTTTTGTTGCCAGATTTGCTTTGTTTGGTTTTGTTCTGCTGTGATTCTCTGGGTCGACATTAGTTCTGTTGAGCTTCCTCTACCAGAGGGGTCCTGAGTTCTGCTGGGCATCTGTGCATTGTACATTCTGCTAGACTTACAAAATCCTTCCCCTCCCTTTGATCTCAGGAACAATGGCTGTGGTTTTTAGGGTTGCCATTGCCAGGAGAAAAAAACTCCTGTCCCTTCAAATTCAATAGATTAGTGTGTGAAAATGGGCAGTTGAAGCTTTTCCTGGAATGCTGTTTGTGGCGAAACGGGCTTGCTTTTGGCTGGCAGGCCCTATTTCACACTCTGCACACCCCCAGGAGTTACCGACTTTTCCTGGGGAGGGCTAACTTTCTCTTTGGGTATGCTGCCACCACCTGATCAGTTGAGGACTGCCTGCTGGGGAAGATCAGGATTTCCCAGCTTCCTTTCCAACTGCACAAGGCCCCTGCCTCAGTTTCCCCTTGGTTCCCCTCTCCTGGGTTCCACAGGGTAGACTGGAGATCCTGGAGGAAAAGCTGCTCAGCCTTCCTCTACCTCCTGTTTAACTAGCGTGTCCAAGACAGTAGGGCATAAGTGGTACAGAGAACTTTCCTCCACAGCTAAGGTTTTAAAAAGTATTTATTAAAAAGAAAATGATTACCATATGTTTTAGCACACACCAGATTTAGCAAGGGTTACAAAATAAAGGAGATAAAACGCAAATCCTCTTTTCCTATCACTAATACATACCCTGGCTAAAGATGGTAGAAAGCAGGGTAGGTCCTTAAAGTTTAAAATGTTGCCATTGGCAAAGAGCTCACATTACCTGGCTGAGCACATGGTCCAGAAAATGGATGCCGCCTTCCCAGTTCAGGCAAGAGCTCTGCTCCCCTCCAGAGAGACCTGAGCCAAGAGACCTCGCCCCTCTCTTCCCCTCAATTTATCAAATCCCAGACCCCACCCTCCTTTGACCAGGTCAGGCTGGGTCAAGATATCATTTCCCCCTAGGTCAGGTAGCATTTCCTAATGTATCTCTGGGATTTCTAAGTCCTCCAAATCTCTGGTACCTGGTTGGAGAAGGAGAGGATGAAAGAAAAAGGAAACAGAAGGGGGGGGGAAGGAGCCATTTCTCCACACTGTTAAAAGACATCCCTTGATAATTGCTGTGGATCCAGTGGCGTAATGTCCATTGGGCAATGTGGGCAGCTGCCCAGGGCTCAGGAATTTTGCAGGGCATGTGCCTGCGTTTTTATTTTTTGTGTGTTTTTTCACATTTTGGCCTGCATGGGGCGCATTTTTAGAGATATCGGCACCAAAATTTCAGGGTATCATAAGGAGTTCGTCCTGATGATGCCTCACATGTTTGGTGCAGTTTGGTTCATGGGGTCCAAAGTTATGGACCCCAAAACGGGTTGCCCCTATCCCCCATTGTTTCCAATGGGGGGTAAGGAGATGGGGGCTGCACCTTTGAGGGTCCATAACTTTGTCCCCCCTGAACCAAGCTTCACCAAACTTGGGGGGTGTCCTCAGGACAGTCTCCTGACAATACCCTGAAGTTTTGGTGTCATTAGCTTAACAATTGCACCCCTGACATGCACCCCCAGAAATTTGCCCAAGAATCTTACTTCTGCATTGATTTTTCCATAGATGTCAATGGGGAATTTCTGGTGCAGCCTGTGGTGTGCACATTTCTGAAGGCACAGTCACATAACTTTCAGGGTATCTTCAATAAACTGTCCTGATGACACTCCACCGGTTTGGTGAAGTTTGGTTTAGGGGGGCTAAAGTTATGGACCCTCAAAGGGGCAGCCTCTCTCTTCTATTAGCTCCCATTGGAAACAATGGGGGATGGGGCACCCCTTTTGGGAGTCCATTAACTTTGGCCCCCTGAACCAAATTTCACCAAACTTGGAGGGTGTCATTGGGACTATCTCCTGAAGATACCCTGAAATTTTGGTGCCAATATCTCTAAAAATACACCCCTGCAGGCCAAAATGTGAAAAAAGACCAAAAAAATAAAAACACATTCGAGAATCTCGGATGTTACCGCAAGTTCGGATCGCGCAGAGTTTGGAGGGGGCGGGCTCGGGCCCTTGGCCCTCTAAGCACCTCCGAACCAGCTCAACTCGGCCTGATCCATGGATCGGGCCAAGCCAAGCCAAACTGCCAAGCCTTGTTGCCTGTACTCCACCTCTTGTCAGCCCTGCTGCGTCCTCAGATGGATCTTTGTGGGGTGGCAGGACTAGCAGTCAGGGGTGCACACGCACCTGGCCAACCCATTGACCGCATCACTCTCCTTTGGATGCCGCCACTGCCTGCCCCCGCCCCCCGTCCCCGCATCTCATGCCCTTTTGCCGGTAAGGGGGGTGCCTAAGTTCAGCTGGCAGGGAGGGGGGAAGCCACCAGGGGAGGAGGACGGGGGAGCTCCACCTCCTTCCACCACCCATGGGGGGGCATCAAACTCAGGTTTTGCCCAGGGCTCCAGTTTTCCTCGTTACGCCCCTGTGTGGATCAAAGCTAGAGGGACCAGCTGGCAACCCTAGTGGTTTTCTATTCCCCACCTTATCTGCAGAGTCCCATGTGGTAGTTAAACTGAAAGAGATTCAGTAGGCCAGGTGGGGGTTTGAGCCCGGTTCTGCCCAGTCCAATACTTTAGGCACCTCACTGGTGCTTAAATTGCAATACTGATGTCTCACAGCCCTTTTCAGATGCAGAAGGCAACCATGAAGTGTGAGCATCACCTGCAGTTGGTGCAGAGGAACGCCAACTCTAGGTTGGGAAATTCCTGTAGATGGAGCTTGGGGAGGGCAGGTTTTGGGATGGGAAGGAAGCTCAGCAGAGATGTGATGCCATATAGTCCACCCTTGGAAGTCATCATTTCCTCCGGGGGAACTGATCTCTAAAGTCTGGAGATCAACTGTAAATCCAGGAGAATTCCAGGCCTACTTGGAGGTTGGCCAATCTATTTTACAGGCAACATGAACTCTTTTGATGGGTACAGTTGCATAGGATCCTGCCCTTCTACCTGGGCTTACTTCCCATCCACAACTCCAGATCCCCCCCTCAAAAATATATCTGAACTTATGTATCTAAGGCTTATTCATTAAAGATACTATGGTGCAATAAGGAAGGGATGAGTTAGTTCATCTCTATGAACATCTTTATTTGCTACATTCCAGAATGTTGTCCCCAAATGTTCTAGAATTCTAGAACATGAGATGTAGCAATAGAGAAAAGAGTATGCCTGGCTATAAGCAGAGCGCTAGATGTTCATTAATTATTACTTTCAGCCAAAGCCTACTCAACTGAAAACAAAAGGACTTTGAATCCACATGTGTTCTGTTTTAGACAAGTGTGAGACCTATTTGGTACTTTTTCATCACCTGGATGTTGTGGACAATTACTGCTCAGACGTTCAGCTCTTCTAGCAAAAACATTTCACTTCAAATTAACTTTTACTGGGGCCCAGGTAGTTAAGTTAGAAGGCTGTTTACCTCTTACTTGATGGAATCAACCATAGCACAGTTTGATGTGCAAATTGAGCAAAACCATAAGGCCATGAGAATAATAGTTCTTGATAAAAAGTTGTAGAGAGGTGAATGATATTGCCAGCTGGGCTAATAATCATTCTTGTTCAAACTCTGAAGGATTCAAGCAAAACGTAAGAAAAACGGTCTTTTATTTTAATTATCTTTTTCAAGCTTCGCGTCTACTGTTGTAGAATACTAGCCAGTATATACTGTATCTTCCCCACTTTCTCACTTTCCTTTTCAACCATTTTCTCTTTCTCTTGGTCAGCCATCCTACCCCCTCCCTTAGCGATTCATTTTCCTAGGATTTTTTTTAAAACATTCAAAGTCAGATTATCAATAGATTGTTGATATGAATAGAAAAGTGAATGCTAAACTAACATTTCTCTCCCCCTCCATGTTCAGGTTGGATCAGACAAGCTGAGTCAATTTCATATAGAACTCCCAAAGCTAACATTCAGGCAGAGAAGCAAAGAGACTGGGTGGATAGGATCAGTTTGTCAATTTCACATAGAATTACAGAATCACCAGTAGCAAAGCCCTTTGCAGGTGAGGTGCAATGGGCCCTAGCAAAGGATGGAAGAAGAAGCATTTTCCCTCTCCCCATGCAATACTTCCCACCTATCACTCAGAACTCTCATGTCCAGAAGTGGTATCTCCATGTCTAGAAACAGAAAACCCCTGAATACCAGAACCAGAGCTGGTAGGCAATCTTTGGGGAAGACTTCGGTCTTAAATCTTGATTGTTGATCCTCTAGGGAAAATATTTGGTCATTGCGTAATACATGATATTGGACTAAATGGACTACTGGTCTGATCGGGAAGGGGGTTCTTCTTACATTTTTAACTCATGTAGGAGTTCACTGACTAAATATTAGATTGAAGGATAGACTGTAATTGTTTTTGGGTTTTGTCACTTCAAGTGTTCTGTGCAGAATTTTTTTTTTTAATCCAAGGGAACATTCAGTCAGGCAATGACACAACTTGAAGAATAAAGTGATGCAGTCCAGACATGCATTTTTCACCTCACTTGCTATTTTCATACATTATGCCTTTGAAAGAGCCCATGGGTATAACTGTCTTCCTCCTAACAATAATATTGCCAAGCCTTGGTTTTCCCATGTAGTTCTGGCCCATTTCTAAACTGGTATCACTTCCAAGAAAACCCATCAGCTGACTTCCACCCCTCCCCACGTTCCCACCTGCTACCCAGAGCAAAGAATCATACACAACTTCCTGTGTTAGGCAGCAAGGTTGTTTTTGTGCAAAGTGCATTTTTCATGAGAAGTGCAATTTTCACATAACACTTTTCTGTTCAAAATGTATTTCTGTTTTATAGTGAAACAGCAACGTTAGTAATGGCCTTCATATCTTTTCTGCTTTCAAATCCACCAGAAAGTAGTACAAGGAATTCCACAAGAGAGTATTTCAGCAGCAGCCCAGAAAGGATGGAATGGCTTGGGGGGAAAGCAGTCTCAAGGAAATTTTCCTGGGGAAAAAAATGCACCTTTTGGTTTCAGTTTTTGACAATTTGAACTCTGGTTGTTGTTGAAAAAAAATAGGATGCACATTGAATGTAGTAATATTTAGCAACAGTTGGTTAAGATTTAGAGGGTTTTTTTAAAAAAAGCAAACATTAAACTTTTACTTTGAAATTTCAGAACTTTACATTGTGAAGTCATGTACCTGTTTTCTTCAAAGGAACACTATTTCCCCCCACCAGGAGTACCATTAAGAAAAAAGGTGGTTGTCATATATCCACATAAAAGTTGTAGATATGCATGGTTTTAAAACCCTTTTTTGTGTATAATTGTTTTTGGGGGGCATAGCCTTAAATTCAAGATTCTGTTCCTATCGAGAAAAATATAGTAACCTTTTGCTCATTTCCTGGGGGTAGGACTTTTTGTGCCATACTCCAAAAGTATTCTATGAAACTCTTCATCATGCTGGGTGTTTATAGAATGAAGAGGAGACCTCACATACTGATTTAGGTCCAGTGAAGGGAAAAGAAAACTTTGAGTTGCTTGGCTGATGGGAAACATTTTCCCCTTTCTAAGGTTTGAAGTCCTAGATAGGCTATTAGTCTCTATAATATTCATCTTCCTACAAAATCAGCACTGGCTATTGCCATGCCTGACTTATGTTTACATTTGGGATTGTTTCATGTATGTGCCATCTTTTCCAGTTGTTTCCCACTCACTTGCATTTCAGGGGTTTTTTTCCACTCTCATGCTTTTTCCATCACTGAACAATGGCTGTGAGCCAACTCCCATCTCAACCAACTGCTATCTGTATACAATCTCAATCACATTCAGCTTCCTTCTCACTTGCTGTTCTCAAGGTTTGTTTCAGGTGGGCATGTTCAAAAGACATACATTTCAATAAACTAAGCCGGCTGCCTGATCTGCAGGTAATATGTGACTTGATGGTAGCTCATCCAATTTTTAAGGGAGGGCTCACAGACTGACAGATAAGTCACCCTATACTTACCTCACGTTTTGTTCTTTTTCTGAGTCCCTGTGAATTTGAGGGGGAACAAAATGGCCCTGAAACATCAGAAGAGCACTACTGAATCAGACCAATGGGGTATCAGACCTAGACCAACATCGTGTTACACACAGCGCAAGCCAACAAATAGCACATACAGGCTTTGATCCTACCTCCTACCGCTGGTATTCAGGGATTTATTGCCTCTAAACATGGAGGTTCCCTTTAATCATGCATTGTACAAAATTGCAATTAAGGCCTATTATACAAGAAATACTGGACCATTGATAATGAGGCTTGTAAACAACCAATTGTTAAATTATTTGAATCCCACCATCAGAACTGGTTGTTAAACTATTTGAATCCCACCACTGCCTACATCTACATACATGAATACTCCTATCCTGCCTGCATGCTGCCTTAGGATCCTGGCACATGGTTTTTGTGTGTGGTGAGGCAAAATATGTGAAGGTAGAGGAATTACATGTACGAAAAAACCACCCTCACCCCAAATTTTCTATCAAATCTCTGGCCAACATTGGAAGGCAAGCTGCACATCCTAGACTGAATTGCTATAAGAGGTAGAGTGGAGCCCTGGAACAGATGTGACCTCTGTCCTCCATCTGGGACTCTCCACTCAGGCCCCTCCCACACATGCAGAATAATGCACTTTCCATCCACTGGCACAATTGTTTGAAAGTGGATTTTGCTATTCCGCACAGTAAAATCCAGCTGCAAAGTGCAATGAAAGTGGATTGAAAGTGTATCCTTTTGCATGTGCGGAAGGGGCCTCAGAGTATGCAGAATTCCTCTTGAATAACAAACTCCTTCCATTGCTTGCAAAAAACAACCCAAGGCCTTTTTTATTTGGAGTTGCTGAACTGCAGTAAGGTTGGAGTGAATATCAAGACTGGATTTTATGATTAAAGAACGGAAGACTCACAAGTCACTGGGCTGAACTAGTACACAGAGGTACTTTGCTTGGCAAGAAAAATGGAGAAGAGGTAACGTGAGAGTTGGGGGGCAGGGAGGGAATATCCTGCAGCCTCTTTGCTTCAGAACTCTCTCAGCCCCACCAACCTCACAAGGTGCCTGTGGGGAGGGGAGGTGATTGTAAGCCTCTTTGAGGTAGAGGAAAACGGGGTATATAAACCAACTCTTCCTCTTCACAAATGAGTAATTGTCCTGGGTGAGCTCATTTCAATTAACTGCCACTATCAGAACAGTGACTCATGAAAAACCAGCAAGGATAGGCTCCTCTGAAGTTGGGGACACACTCAGAAAATAAACTTGAGGGAGGGTATGTCTGTGCGATGTTCCTCTAGTTTGAATTGAAAAAAAATTAGGTACCAAATTTTTTGGAAATGCTGAGTTATTAATTAATAGAAGTCACCGGTGGTACTAGTAGTATTTTAAACAGCTCTCCTGGCATTAAGTCACACCTCATTCTTAGAATGCCGGAAGACAGTTTCCCACAGGTAAATAGGGAAAACTTGGTCTTAGACGATCTCAGTGTCAGATTTAATTGAATAACATCTTTTTCTCTCCTTTTTTCTCCTTTCCTTTTTGATCAAACTGCTTTTGGGGGGGAGTGATACTTTGCATATCTGCCTAAGTGCTGTTAACAACCTCTGCCTGCGGTTTGTTAAAATTAAAAAAAAAAAGAAGAGGGGGAGAGGGGGGGAAGAAGTGTGATCTTGCTAGAGAAGTAATTTGCTTCTCTCCAACCAATGATGGCTTGCACTTTATGCAAATTGGTACCTAGGGACAACAAATCCCATTTAATACATATGCATAGTTCATAAAAAAAGCGACATGAGAGGAAGAGAGCACAAGAAAAGATAAAGCTCCGAGTCAGCAAAAGAACAGGTTCCCGGGAAATTTATTGTCCCAAATTGGACATTTGTAACAGATGATGTGAACAAGTGTTAAGTTTGTTTTCGGCGGCTCCTCATGTACCTTCACTAGATATCACATAGATTATGGTTTAAGAATCTGAACTGTAATAAAAGAGAGAGAGACAGACAGAGAGAGAGAGAGAGAGAGAGGCTATGGGCTTTAGAGTGTTGTGTTCCATATGGTCGGGGAAGTGTGGAGTTATTGCGACAAGCATCTTGTGAAGCTCATTACGCACGGTGGTGGCAGCGTTGGATGCGAAGTGGTGCTCGTAGCTATAGGGTACATCCATGACAACCCACCGTCAGCAGATAGCAAGTGGAAATGAAAGATGCCGAAGCTCAGACTACAGCTTCAGGGAACATGTTAGACAAAACATCTGCTGGTATTGAAGCGCCGCATTATCAGATCATTGTGGCCATGAATTTTTTATAAACCCATTTCTTCCCCCCCTCCCCCACCAGGCTGCAACTTTCAAAGTGACATTTCGTAGCAAAGTTATTATTTTTTTAATCAATGCGCTTATGATGTCAGGATAAAGCTGATCTAGTTCGACATGGGAAGGGAGGAGCAGCCCATAGTAAATGCATGAGGGAAGCTGGTTTCTCCTAACGGTCCATTCATCTACAACTGCTGGTATCCTGTCTAAGGGAGACTTTATGAGGCTGCTTCACAAGCGAGTGGCAACTGTTCACAACACTTAACAAAAAACAAAAGGATTGTTGCCATCACAGTTTGAGAAAATGAAAATTCAAGCTGAATTTGACAATCTTTACTGAGGAAAAGTATTTGAGAACTCATGAAGGAAGCCAAAACAGCTTAGAGGACACAAGTAAGACGTCTTCCGGGGTTTCCCTACTAGGCCCTGCAGCAGATACTAAAACAGCTGACATTTTAGTTCAGCTGTAACTTATTTGCTTCTTAACAACACTGGATATTTGGGGATGGCTTTAAAAAACCCCTCTCTATGCAGTGACCAAAGAGAAGAACCAGGACTGAGGAAACCTATGGCTTATTCTGCACATGCAGAATAATGCACTTTCAAACTGCTTTCAGTGCTCTTTGAAGCTGTGCGGAATGGCAAAATCCACTTGCAAACAGTTGTGAAAGTGATTTGAAAACGCATTATTTTGCATGTGCGGAAGGGGCCTATGTTTCTAGAGGAGAAGTCTAGAAAATGACAGCAAGCAAAGTAGAGATCATGGGAACAGGTGAGAGGAGGAAGGAAGGTGGTGTAAAAAAGAGGCAGACAGTCTCCTCCAGAAGATCAGAAAGAAAGGAGAATGTTAAATGCAGTAAGAGACTAGCAAGGTTGCACAAGTCCAAGGAACCTGCAAAAAAAAATGCAGGTTAGAGAATCCTTCCTGGCAAATCTAAATGGAGTCTTGTCAAATGGAACTGGGGAGACGTTGAATCAGAAACAGGTTAGTAATAAACCCCACAGCATATGGGGGAAGTGGTGGAGGAGAAGGTAAAAGGCTAAGAAGAAAGCCAATTCACGTATTAAGTCATTTTATACTCTGGATTTAATGGTCTTGAGGGTCCACCCTCCAACAATAATGTCAGCCATTCTGGGAATTACAATGTGCAGAATGTACTTGAGAGGAAGGAAATGTAAGGCTCAAGGTGGAATTAGACTGGGTACAACCTGGTCATATTTCAATTACAGCCTACATTTATCCCCCACCCTACTGAACAAAGGTAATTGTGTGGAGATGCCACTTGCCCACTTCTAGTGGGTAACCTCCTACCCATCATCTGTGGTACCTGTCACTGCTTGAATAAGCAGTGGAGAGAAATGGGGATGAGAATATGGCATTGCATGATGCCTTGATGGTATTTCTGGGTAAAAAAAATTCAAAAATAACATCACTGTGATGCAGTGAGACTCTAGGAGTTTCCTCAGTCAGGGTTCCTAGAGCATCACCACAACTCAGAGAGGTCACTTCTGGGGGTGGGGTGGGTGCTGGAAAGGATGTCAGGTCTTTGTAGTGATGACATATTCACCCATCCCCAGTACAACAACCTCCTGCTTCCAGACCATCATGACCTGACAAATCTGGGCTGGGGTCCTGGACCTTTTCTCCAAACTCCTGCCCTGATAGAAATCCTAGAAGGGGAGAGTTCAGTTATTATTCTGCCAGTTATTATTCTGGAGTTCTTGGCTTGGAGCAGCAGTGGCATAGTGGTTAAGAGCAGGTGCATTCTAATCTGGAGGAACCAGGTTTGATTCCCCGCTCAGCCCTACCTACCTCACAGGGTGTTTGTTGTGAGGGAGGGAGGGCAAGGAGATTGTAAGCTCCTTTGAGTCTCCTACAGGAGAGAAGGGGGATATAAATCCAAACTCCTCCTCCTCTTCCTCCTTCTTCCTCCTCCTCCTCCTGATGGTGGGGACAGCAATCCCAATAAAATCTTTTTGTGGGGCAGAATCCCTTTCACTTGACAGCTGAAGAGCTGTTGTTGTGCCTTCACTCATCCCCCTCCCTTATCCATAAGATTTCATGTAAATTTTGAGGAGAATTTTGAAGGATCCTACGTGGGAGAAGCATTGAAAGAATTTTTTGGGGGTGGGGGGGATTTCCACAGGATGAGTTAAACATCTTAGGGAATTCCAGATTCTGCCCGTTGATATCTATGGAGTCTCCTGACTCAAATGTACATGTAGTCATTTAAAATGACAAGGTAATTTAAAACTTGCCCTGTAAACTAATATTGTAACAGAATCAATTTGTCAAGCTGCAAAGTAAAACAAACTAATGCAGGAAGCAGCAAAAGCAGGGACATCAGTTGCTCAATTTTGCCAATGCTCAACTTTTCTTCTTTGTCAGCAGGTAGTGATTCTTTTAAATGACTATATGAAGGGAGTTTGGGATGCTGGACTATTTTTCAGGAAGCTGAAACCTCCTCTGATGGAAGACTGGCCAGTGAAAACTCACTGAACAAAAGTTTGTATCTCTTGTTTACATCATGTCCAAAGAAAGACGCAGGTGAGGATGGCTGGGTTGTTTTACTAGAGGCTTCAAGAGGCATTTCAACAAACTCCTGGCATTTCAAAAGACATTTCAACTCAGGATTGGCTAGTTGCTATTAGAGTGGGACTTGGTGAGAGTAACCCTTGGAAGCTCCCTATTCTGGCTGAATAAATGGAGGTTAGGTGTTTCATTTGGCAAGCACCCTGAGTCAACAAAACCAGACACTGTGTGCTTATCAGTCCATAGGGACAGAACTCTTTCAGTACTGAGCATCAGCATCTTGGGAACCAGCATAGGGGAATGATGTTAAGAAACAGCATTTCTTATTGCATTTCAGTATGCAGACACAGAAGATTGAGGGCCAGTTACATGTAAGCCCATGGGCTAGAAAGGTTTTCAAAGGGGAAAGGGGAAAATGTCCATAGCCCTTTCCATGCAATTCATTTCAAACGTTGTAGGCAAGAAAGAAAACTTTTCCTCTATGGAGTTCTGCACTGTTTTCCCCCCCAACGGTTTATTTCCAACCTCCAAATATTTTCTTTAAATCCCCTCTCAAAACGATTCTTGTGGCTGAAACATTTTCAAAATGAGGTGTTGTGTGGTTTCCGGGCTGTATGGCCGTGTTCTGGCAGCATTCTCTCCTGACGTTTCGCCTGCATCTGTGGCGGGCATCTTCAGAGGATCTGATAGTAGGAAAGGAAAGCAAGTGGAGTATATATACCTGTGAGTAACAATTAAGATAGCAAGGTCACACAGGTATATTGTTACTCACAGGTATATATACTCCACTTGCTTTGCTTTCCTACTATCAGATCCTCTGAAGATGCCAACCACAGGAGAGAATGCTGCTAGAACACGGCCATACAGGCCAGAAACCACACAGCACCTCAGTGATTCCAGCCGTGAAAGCCTTCACCAATACATTTTCAAAATGGCCTCCCTGCTGTGCATATCTCTTTAAAACATTTTTCACACCATTCTGCCATCCCCAAACTTCCTCCTCAGTTCCATTTTGTAATTTCACTCTCCATTCCCCCTTCCCTGTGTTTTAATTCCCCCTTGCTTGTGTTTTAATTATTTCTGTGAGTTTCTGTGAGTTTTTGTTATTTAAGGAAGCTAATCTTCAAAGCAAAATGTGGAGAATCACAGCCCAAAGTTATGAAGCATGGAAGCACTGATTCACTTACAAACTCAAAAAAAGGAAAAATCATGTAATAGCAGGCATGAATCATTTCTAGGGGGTGAGTGGGAACAAAAGTGGGTGACTGAAAATGTTTTACAAATGTTTTGAGAGATGTGTGAGGACAGGGCCCATGTATCTGTAGGGATACAGTGAATTTTGCCATGAACATGTTTCACAATGGAAATTACCATATTTGAAGATGTCAATCCAATGTGAGCTAATTATCCAGCCTATTAATTCATGCTGAATTGCTTGATGAACAGGTTTGTATAATTTTTTTTTGCAAAACTATGTAAGTATATAGATGCTGCTGATTCAAACTGACCATCAGCTATTACTGTCATTACAGACCACTTAAACAAACACAAAAAGGTGGGTTTTATTAAAACATAGAATTTATTTATGATTTACATGATTTAGTTTGTTTAAACAATTGCCCACTGAGTGGAGCAGTTACACAGCAAGGACGGGTGTGGGGGGACAGAATAATAAAACTCACTGGGACTGTTGAGAGCATGTGGACATGAAAAGCTAATTGCACTGTGTTGTATGGTAGGAAGGAATACAACGGGGCAGCCTGCCAACCAGCCATGAACAGGTCAACAAACAGTTGAGCAGATCACTGAAAAATCAACTTCTTGTTCACAACTGGCAAACAGGATGTGAGCTTAACTGGTGGATGTTCAAGCATCCCTATGTGTGTGTAATGTTTCCCATTTGAAAACTTTCATGCAATATTCTGAAACTGAATTTTGCATTTGGCAAGAAGAGTTAAAGAAAATGTGTAAGTATTGTCAAAGGCCACGGAACACCAGTCATGGTGACATGCTTCTGAAGATGCCAGCCACGGATGTGGGTGAAATTTTAGGAGCTAAAACTACCAGACCACAGCCACCCAGCCCAGCCCACCCAGCCCAGAATTTTTTTTAAAAAAAATTGGGACCAGAGCATAATTCTTCATTGTCCCATGCTCCAACCAGCTTCATTATGAGTGCTTCATCCACACTTTCACAGCAAAGTCTAGCATGGCCAGTGGTGAGGTCTACTGATTTACTGGAAACCCAATGGATTAAATATTTCATACATGGTCCAAGGCCACTAGTGAACTCTAAAGGGAATGACAACCATTTTGGACCCTGGACTGAACTGTGAAACAAATTTTGGGTTATTCTGGAGTTCACCAAGGTCTACTGGAACAGGACCCATTTCTCAAAGACCACCCCAAATCCACTTTGATGCTATCTCTGGAAACTGCAGCTAGTTAAAATTTCCCCTGTTGCATCCCCCAACCCCAGCATTAAAACTAATTGCTTTTTTTCTAAGGAACAAAAATGGAAATTTCAGGACTGATTCATCTAGTAGTTGGTATCATAAATGTACATAAAGTACACTCTTTCCCCCCTTTTATTATCATTTTTTAAAGTTAGCACATGGATGAACCTGTCCACCTTCAAGTTTGATAGATGAAGACACAAAAACAAAAGACTGCATTTTGGCTAATAAGCCAACTTGAAAAGACATTGAAAGGTTGGAATTATGTATGGCAGAAGACAATTATGTAAGCTAAATGATTCTTTAATAATGAGATCCATCAAATACAGCAAAGGAAGGACAGCTGAATGGAAAGCTTTATGGCTTTCTTTGTGTGTATGCCCATACATACATGATGAAGCATTGAAGTTTTTATATGTGGGGTGTCTGAATCTAAACATATAGCCAATTATGCAAGGCACATTAATATCTAGGAGCTTTGAACAAAAAACAGATTTTTTCCCCATTTATATAAGGCTGGGATCTTGGCGATCCCCAATTCAAATGTTTTCCAAAAAACCCAACAAAACTTCAGATGTCTCAGCACCCTACTACATGTCTGCAATATTGGGATGATAGTAATGGCCTACCTTACAGTGGGAGTGGAATTCGAAGGTGTTTTCCACCGGCAGTATAAGCACAGGGCCATTGTTGCCAATAGCAGAGGTGTTTCACTCCCAGGGCCAGACGGGGACGGGAGCTCAGTGAGTTGCAGGGGGAGAGGGAGGGGAGAAAGTCGCAATGCACGCCACTCTTGCCAAGTCCCTGCCTAACTGGTAAGTAAATCACAATTCAATTGAATTAGGAGACAAAACTACAAATTCCCTAATCCCCAGCACAAAATATTGACTGGGAAACAGAAGGCTCCCAATGGTCCTTTTCAGTATTTCATCCCCTGCCAGGCTTGCTGGGTGTATGCCTGGAATCCCTAGAAGAGTTTGCGGGGGCAGGGGAGGGAAAGTGGGGAAAAAGAAGCTGATGCATCAACAGCACTTTTGCCTAATACCTGGATGTGATGTCCCCAACACTACAGCAGTGGTGATATCACTTCCAGGCTTTTGTCAGAAGTGACATCAGCAATGTCCCCCTCCCCTGTAATAAAAAGGGTAAAAAAAATTTAACAGACTAATGTTTGCTGAAGAGTTTCCAACTGCAAGATAAGATGATAAAGAGAATAATGTGTGTTTAGCAGAATTTATCAACCACAAGATGAAAACAGATGATATAAAGATGGTTGTTCTGAATTATGGGGTAGAAAGTACCAACCACAAGATAAGAACAAATGATAAAGAAAAAGTGTATAGGCAACACAAGTATACGAGTTATAATAAAACTCACACAGCTGCTTAGACATAAACAGCAAACAGAGGCCAGCAGGGGTAGGGAACCTGCGGCTCTCCAGATGTTCAGGAACTACAATTCCCATCAGCCTCTGTCAGCATGGCCAATTGGCCATGGTGGTAGGGGCTGATGGGAATTGTAGTTCCTGAACATCTGGAGAGCCGCAGGTTCCCTACCCCTGGGCCAGACCATGGCCACACAGCCCAGAAAGCCCACCACAACCAGTTGAATCCGGCCGTGAAAGCCTTCGACAATACAGAGGGCAGGAAGCACGCGTAAAAGAAGAATGCATAATTAGCTAATGCATATTAACTTTTACGCCCCAGTATGAATAAGCGGCTTTGATAATGGTCATGGGATTGTATGCAAGTGGGGAGGGGGCTTGCTACTTGTGGGGTAGGGGGCTTGATAGGCATTCTGGAAAGGCATTCCGGAAAGTTGTACTTCCATGTTGGTAGTTCCATTGCAAACATACAGGGTTTCCTCTTAGTAGACACGTTGGCCGATTACACATAAGGCATCTGCTGCATGATGACGGTAAATGTTTGTTGCAGCAAAACTTTTAGTATGGACGTATTTCCTCAAGCCCCACTTTCAGCTTCTAGTCTCCCCAAGGCAAGTGAGACCACTTCTAGCACAAATTTAATTTTGCTTCACTGCCAGAGCAAGGAGATTTTCCAGTGAGCACAGCTTTGTCCCAGACCACTTCCCTCCATCCACAGCCAGCCTGCCTAGCTTCACCCTTCCCATTCTTCGCATTGCTGTCCATGCCTTCCTCCTTGTTCCCCCTTCCACATTGCTGGCTTTTTCTTCCTTCTCCAAATGCTCATATCGATACAACAGAGTTGGCTTTTGCAAGGAACAGCACAAGCAGGGTCTGTTTCTGGCTCCAGCCCACCTCCCCCCACTCTGCTTCTGCTCTCCCTGATGGCCAGGAAGGCTTTTTCAAACTTTTATTTTTCTTTTAGACAAGCCTCTTTTTTAAAACAAGCCTTTCTCCTGCAGGAGCATGAAGAGAGAGGCTGGGGGAGAGAGTGTGAGTGTGTGTGGATGGGAAGGGAAGGGAAGGGAGAGGTGGAGAATATCAGTTCTACAGTATTAGGACTATTGAGGGTTAAGAGATCTATGCCTTGAGGAGCAACAAAGTTAAAAGAACAAGGAAGCAGAGGCTTTTTGAGACTAGCTGCAGGGAGGACCAGGCTGCTTCCTCATGTGTAAACAGAGACACACAAGGAGACCTCACTTCAACCCCATCATGCAACTAAAAAGCCCAAAGTAAGTGTTCCACAATTAATCAGCTGTTGGTGTACAATAAATTATCTCAAGGTAGAAATTCTGAAAAATACTTCTGAAAGCCAGACAAGGAACTGACAGATGAGCTGGGATCTGAATCCTAACCTCTTTGGCTTACCCAAAATCCCACTTGGTCCCCACAAGCAAATGGGGAAGGTCCATATCTCAGTGGCAGAGTCTTGAGTTCAGAAGCTCTCAGATTTAGTCCCTGACATCTCCAGGGGGGAAAAAAGGCTTAGGTGATGTGAATCTGAGCGCCTGTAAAGCTGCTTCCAGTCAGAGTAGGCAATACTGACCTTGATCTCCCTTTGGCCTGACTCAGTACAAGGCAGCTTCATGTCTACAACAAATTACAAGTTTTATTACAAAGCATTAATTCAGGTGGTCTCCCCTCCTCTTTTTGCCCCTTATTATTGTCGCTTTCTATATGAGCATATTATAACAGGAATTAATATCACCAATTCTTTATATTTGATTTTATGGGAGCCTAAGGTTGTGGCAGCGAATCAGTATGTGTCCCATTAAATGAAGTAATATGGTCATATAGAACCTAAACAAGCATATCCCAATAAACCTGTTTACTTGTCTGCCAGTTTTATTTATTAGGCTCACTGGCTTAAGCCTTGAGCAGAGTTGGTACGATAATACACAGAAGTCGTGGATATATGTTGGGGGCTATTCCACTATCTTGGATTGACCCAGTGCAGAAAGTCCACAGAGTTCTGACACAATCACTTGGGGCTGGTAATTGTTTTGGACGTGTAAAATTTGACATTGACTGGGCACTGACCTTTTTTCCTTTAACTAGTTCAGAAGAATCTAACAAGCTACTGCCTGTTTGACTGCAAATTTGGAAGATGTTTGAGGAAAGGCAGTGGAAAGAAGTGATACATTTGAATGCCAGAGAGGCAGGATGAAGGAACAGCCAATGAACTCTGATTGTTAAGGTTTAGTTCAGTCTGAAATAAATCAAAACCAGGATGGAAGCATTCAGAGTCACCCCATCCCTTGGCCTTCTCTCTCCCATCTCTTCATGTGTCCAAAGGTCTCCTGCTTCCTTAAAGAACTCAAGTCCCCCTTTGGCTTTAGCCTAGAACTGCCTCCCAGAATACCTTTTTCCAATCCTTCATCTTTTCTATTTTGTGCAACATCGAACAGCCCCATTAGGGGGGTCGAATCCTCCATTGGGAGCAGCATGGGGTCACGTCAGCAGATTTCTGCTCCCTGGGGCCCTTGGCCTAGCAGAGGGGTGAATCCATCATCAGGTGGTTGCTGTGGCCCTCCCTAGTGGACAGAAGCAATGCTGGATGTGGCACCAACATCCCTGCATTCCACTGTGGGGTTCTCTGGGTGTGTGGTCAGGGGAGGAGTCAACATTAGTCAGCATCCTCCCGGCCATTGCCCCCATTGTGCTGGTGGTCAGGGCTTTCAACTTATGCTACTGGAAAGGTGGCATAAGTCCATGGCATAAGTCTGTTAAGCCAAATGGGGGCTTCCCAGCAGCAGGGAGGAACTTTGCATTTTAAGCTTCTCCATGCTGACAGAAAGCCTTCTTGGGAGCAGTGGGCCAGCGTGGCTGCAGTGGCATGGCTGGGCATCCAGCCCGTTGAATGAGGCTACCTGCCTCCCTTCCCTACTGAAACTATACCTCAGAATGTATAATTGAAATGAATTCATCTTTCCCCCCTCCTTCTTTTGTTCCACTTGTCTGAAATTGTATGTTATTTGGGGAAGGATTGTTTACAAAGCATCCTATTTTAATCTGCAAACTGGACCCTGAGTTTCTGGCACAAGGTCAATGCCACCGCTACCAGTCATATCATTGGTACGCACCATGACTTGGAGACTGAAAAGTGTCACAAATCTTGCCCTCTTCTCCATCCCACCATTGTGGTTTTTATGACCATAAGAGACAGTTCTGGTCACACTTCTCATGCTGCTTACTGCAGTGAAGCCTGCAGTCCTTAGGATGCAAATCCGACCCTCTATGCTGTGATGTTCCTTACATGTTTATTTTATTTGTTATTTATTATTAGATTTTTATACCGCCCTCCCCCGGAGGGCTCAGGGTGGAGTACAAATAAATATATGCAGACAGGGGAAAGTTAAAAAACAGTACAAATATAATACTAGCCCTGTCTCCCTATTAAAACCAATAACAATGATACAGTCAGCATCCGAGAACTAAAACCGACCCCCCTCGGGGAACCCCAAAAAGTCCCCCCTAAATGGGCCACATAATAAACAGAGAACACAGGGAGGAGGGGAGGGGACCGGGGGAACCCTCAGCAACTGACCACCCCCCCAAAAGCCCAGTGGAACAGCTCAGTCTTACAGGCCCTGCGGAACTCACCAAGGTCCCGCAGGGCCCGGACAGATGGAGGGAGGCTGTTCCACCAGGCAGGGCCCTGTAAAGGCCCTGGCCCTAGTGGAGGCCAGCCGCATCATAGAGGCCAGTGGAGGCCAGCCGCATAATTAATAGAAACTGTTCAATCTTTGAGCATGTGCTTTGCATGTACAGTGACATGGGTTTGATCCCTCAGATTCCAAGTTAAAATAGCCTAGATCTCCCAGAATTACAACTGATCTCCAGACTACAGAGATCAGTTCTCCTTGAGAAAACAGCTGCCTTAGAGGATGGATTGTATGGCATTTTCCTCTTCTGAAGTCCCCCTCCCCTCAAAAGCTCTCCCATCACATTCTCCCTCCCAGAATCTCCAGGAATTTCCCAGCCCAGAAGTGGCAAACCTATTCCCATCCCTGTTTACTGCTGCCAATTCTGGGTTAGGAAATTGCTGAAGATTTAGGGGCGCAGCCTGGGAAAGGCAGGGTTGAGAGAGAGGAGAAACCTCCGTAAGGTATAATCCCATGGAGTCTACCTTCCGAAACAGCCATTTTCTCCATGGATTCTGTAGTCTGAGTATCAGTTGTAATTCCAGGAGATGTCCAGACCCCACCTGGAAATTGGCAACCCAAGGGCCTGGACCACTGATGCTAATCCATGTAGACTGTACTTGGTTAGGTAGACCAATAGACTGACATAGTATAAGAAACAGAATAATACATTTGCACTATGCACTAGAATTTTCTGAAGAGAATTCAGAACTGGCGGTCGCAAACCAATCTCTCTGAATTCTGGATTGTTTGAATTTCATTAATTTCATTAATTTATGTATTCACTACACTGATATCTAGCCTTGCTCCAAAAGGCTCAGAGTGGCATGACTGATGGGGTGATCCTATTTGTTTTTAGCAACTGTTGTATCTGCTTCATCACCCTGAGTCTCTTCGTTGAATCGCTCCTTCAGGAGAGAAATTAATATACTTTATGGTCAGATAACAGCACAATGAGCTATGGTGGAAGCGCAACAATAGAAGCCCCCCCCCCCCCCGCAATAATAAGTAATGCTAGGCAATTTTAAGCATCCCCCCCAAATTTAACAAATATTCCAGCAGAACTGCACTTGCAGAAAAGTCTGGGCATCAAAACTACACTCTTCCCCATTAATGGCCAGCTCTCATTGTGCTGGGATTTTATTTGTATTTAATATAGATTTGGAACACACCGAGAGCTCCAGATTTCCATTGTGACAGCTCAGCAGTGAGATTTAAAGGTTGTGGTGGCCAGAGAATTGAAATGCAAATCACTCTTCACATACAGTCTCCTGCTGTGGCCCAAATTTGGTAGAGATCAGGTTCTACAGCCTCTGATGAGGAATTTGTGATCCTGCATTCACCAGGATTCACAAATTAGTTGCAGCCGAAGGTATCATTCTCGACAATATAATTGTAACGTAGGAGATGAAAGTTTGTCACCGAAGACAGTCCCTCCCTCCACTGTCTGCCATTATGTTTTTTTCCAGCTGAATCACTACTAAGGATTCTCCCTCAGACAATATAAACGTGCGTGTCACAGCCTCCTTGCTCTGAAATATACACTCCTAGAGTATAAACATTTCATGAAAATTGTTTCTGTCTCTTTTTTAAAAACATGCAGATGGTAAAATACTGACTGCCATGAACTTCATCACAGAAATATGGGTCCGTTCCGCGCAGCCTAAATAAGATGTCCCGAGGACTCAGAAAAAGGCATCTTGGAAAGACACTCCACACAGCTTTCTTCCCAATACGTCCTCAGGATGCCTTGTTTTCACTCAAGGCATATTTTTGGAGAACACTTCAAAGTGCACCTTCCCTCCTCCCCAAGCCACCTGTAAAACGTCACCTGCCTGGCTGTGTGGAATGCAGAGCTCAGGAGGCATCTTATGTTTCCTGCCTGACCATTTTGCTCTTTGGTTAGTTTCACCCTCAGCTTGCACCAAATATTTTGTGTGTACCTGGAGGGATTCTCCCTACCACCATTTGTTGAAGGTTGCCCTAGGATGTTTGCTTTTCAGGCTCCAATCCTGGGCACCTTTACCATCCGAAAAGCACACAGGTGTGCTCAGCTTGTCCTGCAGATTCTGGCAATATGTAGTTTTCCTGGTTTTTTGGAGCTGGGGTAGGATCTATCTTCAAAGATAGGCAGATACACATAAGAGAATTTCAGCTGCTCAGAGGACTCTGGGGCTGCAGAGAACAGGTCTACCGCCCACTGAGAAACATTGCATATCTTTGAAAACAGTTCCTCCAAAATGTTTTTTTTAAGAAAAACTATATATTGCCAGAGTTTGCAGGACCAGCTGAATACAGCTATGTACTTTTTGGGCTGAAAAGGTGACCAGGTTTGGAGCCTGCAGAGAAAATGTCCTGGGGCAACCTTCAGCAAATGCTAGCAGGGAGAATCCCTTCAGCTGCACACAAAATGTCAGGCACAAGCTGAGGGTGAAACTGATCAGAATGCAAAACAGTCGGGTGGGAAACAGCCTCTTTCCCCCTCTGATGCCTTTGCTGTCCGGAAAGCACACCAGAAGCCACCTCTTTTGGGTGTGTGGAGTGAAAAGAGGCAGTCGCCTCTTTTTAAGACGTCCTACAGATGTCTTTTTTTGTGCTGTGTGGATGGACCATAGATTAACCTCTTCTAGAGGGCTATTTGAGAGAAAAGTGCCGTTCTTATAAAATATCATTTGCAGAAGAATAGTAGTGTGTATCGAAGAATCCTATTTGCTAATTACCTCTGAAATTTTCAGGTAAGAAATGAATTCAGTTGCAACGCAGAAACATTTTGGGTAACTTTGTCTGGGCTGTCATTAGCCAGTCCTTCCACCCCACAGTACTTCCCAAAAAAGAAACAGAGCCAGCAATCTGGTAATAATGAAGCAATATTTGACATGATCTGGAAAATGGATTGACAGCCACAGAGATAGGAAATTCTGTATCTCCAGAGGGGGGAAAAAAGCCAGAAATCCACTTGTACAGCTGGCACAATGGAGGTTATGAGAATGTATCCAATTTACTATGACTCTTTCCAAGGTTCTCTTTCTAGCCCCTTCCACACATGCAGAATAATGCACTTTCAGTCCACTTTCACAATTGTTTGCAAGAGGATTTTGCTATTCCGCACGGTAAAATCCAGCTGCCAAGTGCATTGGAAGTGGATTGAAAGTGCATTATTCCGAAAGTGTGGAAGGGGCCTTTCTCTTTCCAAAATTCCAAATGAGATTATTTCCAGCACATTATAGTTGGTCCCATAACATACTTCAAACTCTTGGTATAATCTTCACCTAGTTCTCAAAATGCTCGCAAGGAAGTGGGATGGTTTTGCTTAAAAGCACGTTTTTCACCACTGGTGTGACCCTGCTCATGTGCAGCAAATTGAGAATTTTTAAAACCACTGAAAAGGAGCAGGACTGATTGTGGTCCACTTGCAAATATGTGAATCCTTTCCCACCATTTGACACTGACAGTGTGTCCCTTGCTTTCCATTTCTACTCATCTCCCTGCCCTGAAAGTTATTATTACTTGAATAAGATTCCTGCTATTATTCTCTCATGGTTTCTATGTCATTCCCTCATCTCAGTTGTACAGCAAACCCAGAGATATTCCCCACAGAAATAAAAATGTCCTACTGACATTTTTACAAGATCCGTTATGGCATTTTGTGTTCCCAGAGCATGGAGAACACAAGTATTGCCAGCCAAAATGGATCATTTTTCCCACCTGCTGCACGGAGCTCTTTTCAATTTCACAGTTGCACCTGCCATTTTGTGTGCTACTGCAGAGATTCCCTGCGCCTCTGCCATTTGGTGAAGGTTTTCCACTGAAGTTTCCTCTGCTTTCAGCAGATCCGCATGCAATTGCCATGTAAAAAGTAGATGAATAAAGCTTGTTTTGCCTTGCAATCCAGCGCATGTCATTTTTCCTTTTTTTTGTTGTTTGTTTTGAGAGGGATGTCTGCGAAGCTATGGTGACACAAATATGCACATATTGCAGCTTCTCTGATCATGTCGCTGTAGCTTCGCAGACATCCTCCTCAAAACAAAACAAAAGAGAGACTCTCTAGGGCAGGGGTCTGCAACCTGCAGCTCTCCAGATGTTCACAGACTACAAATCCCATCAGCCAATTGGCCATGCTGGCAGGGGCTGATGGGAATTGTAGTCCATGAACATCTGGAGAGCCGCAGGTTGCAGACCCCTGCTCTAGGAAGTTACCCTATTCAGTGGTAGCCCTGTTTTCTCTGCCATATCTTGTTCTACCCTGACTCAGACAATTAATTTTGGGGTGCAAACTAGGGGCAGCAAATTTTGAAACACTTTTGTCCAAGATGTACTGTACTGGAGTCTTTATCTTCAATGGTTCTAGGCTCTTATGGCTTTGGGAGAAACGTGCCCAAGATGGTAGGTGCACTCAGTGTATCTATGGTTCGTCTCACACATGCAGGAGAGTGAAGTAACCATGAGATGGCAGAGGTTTAAGAAAGTAGATTGAGCTCATCTTTAGTTGGAGGAATGTCCACATTTTTACATGTTCTCTTATGTTAAACCTACAGCCAGTGGAGGAGAGCAGTGGTGGTCCCGGGCAGCCTGGCATGGATGGGCCTGGTGGAACCGGGCCAGGCCGAGGGGGCGCCCTGCGGGCCTACAGCAAGCTCCCGGCCCTGCTGGCTGAGGCAAGTGGGGTGCAGGGGGGGGGAGGCAGGCTCCTCTGCCAGCTGAAGGTGCAGCTGAGCCAGGAGCCTGCCAGGGGCCCACCGGGTGATCCTCGAAGGCACACCCCTAGTATTGAAGGCACACCCCTAGTGAATCAGAGCACCGTTTACCAAGGGATGTTCATTTACCAAGGGATGAAATAATAGATCAATGCATGGCCTCATAGACTAGATATGTTTCTAGACTCACACAGTCCATTTGGAAGAGAACTACCCAGTGAAAAGGGTCATAAGGGGCAAAGAAAGGCATGGATGAAGGCAGAGTTCAGTGTTCCACCTTTTCTGGAAATCACTCTCACAACACATCCTTGCCCATGATCCACACTGAAAGACATAGATCTTCCACCACCTTGTTTAATTTGGCCCATACAACCTCTGCAACCTTCAACTGACTCAAGAGGGCAAAAATTGAAAATAAATGTATTAGCTGCTGCACTTTGTGTTATGAGTCGGAAGAGAATGCCATCCTTTTAGTTAAAACAAATTCCATTTTTCCTGTCTAGAATCAGCTTTCCAGGCCAGCAGCACCAGGCAGCTCTGTGGCCACCGGGCCATGGCTCAATTCAGCTCACAGCCAATCTGCCTATGTTTCCTTCATCCATTCCAACAAAGCAGCAGCTCCTTTAAAACTTCAGCGTACTCTTTCAAGTGCATTAGTAGCTCTTTTAATAAGATCCCCTCCCCCATTTCTAATGAGCAAATGGCTTTCTTTTTTTCATTTGCTACTCTAGAACCCTAGCAGCCTTAAAAGGTCCAGAAGTGTAGCATGTATTTTATGATACAGTTAAAAATGAGAAGGCCGCATAGGGAAGCCATGGTCATAAGGAGAGGATTGTTAAGTAAATCCCAGCCTGTGGCTGTTTTTAATTTACTTTTTGTTTTATGTGCAAAGAGAAACTTGGCCTTGTGGGTCTGGCTAATATCAGAGCCTGAAATTTTGTAGATGTTTAATCAGGGGCCATTTTTCAGGGCAGGGAATTCGAGGGGGGAGGATCTGTTCATGTTTGTTTTTTTGTCACTGCGTCTGGATTTCCTTAGCCGACTTTTTCCCCCATTTGCCAAGTTGGAGCCAAGTGCTTGATTTTAACTTATACAAGGCAGGGTGTACCCCAAAGTGGGCTCATTTAGCTTTTTAACAACTCCTCCCCACTTTGTTTGCAGGCTACTTCCCCCCCCCCCCCCCCCACCTCTTCAAACCACAGATGCCATCTGCAATTTAAAACCGCCCCGTGAATTCAGCATTCGTGCAGATTCCTCGATAGTTTATGACCCATCATAGCTGCATGGAAAGCATTTCATATATTTTGGGGAGAGTTTTCATCCCTCCACCAGCATGGCAAGTAAATCCCCAAGTATTTTAGCACGTGCTATTAATATGCAAATAGCGGAGTGAGTGCTAGTTTTAATCGACCTCCCAACTACATGGGAGGTGTCGCTGTTGGAGCAAATTAACTTTCTATCATCTGTATGCTTTTCATGGCCTCCTGGGATTATATTTTAGATCAGAAACAATAAAAGCATATGCAGTGAAGTTTATTATTATTCTCTCTCTTTTTTGCATGCAAGTAATTTTTGAACTTTGAAGGAAAGTTGTGCTAACTTGGTGAAGCAAAATGCCTTGTTTTTCTAAGAAACGTTTCAGTTTTGTCATTTTCAAGACTTCTCTATCTCCCACCCCCACCCCTAATCAGTTCAGACCTAAATGGTATTTGGGGGAAAAAATTCTCACAAAAATTCCTCTACTGAAATGTTGGTCAAAGTCTAATGCTGTACAGCTAAACAAAATCTGAAGGGGAAAGCTACATTTGTGTAACATATCTGCCCATATTCACAGGTATAGGACAAGGCACTTTTCCCCCTGGTCTATTTGCAGTAGCTAAAGCAACCTTTTGAAGAGGAAACAACCACAGCCAGCTTCTGCCAACGAAAGCCTTTTCATTGGAAATGGAGGACACAGCAAAAGCATTGGAGCTTTTACCTCAGCATTGCACATGAATAAAGTTGCTGAAGGGAAAGCACCATATACCATGCTTACAGCTACTGATTTCAAAGACCTTCATGTTACTTGATAGTGTCTATGACCAGTTTTAAAATATGCGCCAAAACTGAACTTTTGCCTGGAACCTACTCGAGGTTCCATTGAAAAATTCAGTTCCAAGTAAAGTATTTTATGTATCCTATGCCTAGTCATTGTTCCATCTAACTGCAGTTCTCTACGACAAGGGTCCCCAATGTGACGATGGGCACTATGATGCCTGCCAGTGCTTTCCTTGGCATCTCCTAAGCTTTTAAGAAAACAGTTGGGGCCATTTCATATCAGGTATTCAAACTGGCTCTGTGTCCTGAGGCAATCATTTTGGGTTTGGCTGTCCCTTCTGTGGCAGACATTTTGGAATAATGTTTACCCATTCCCTTTTAATTCAACGATGCCCACAGATTCAAAAAGGAACTAAACCTCAAGCTTCTGCATGCAAAATATGAATTCTGCTACTGAGCCCTGCAGGGATAGGGTGGGATACAAATCCAAAAAATAAATACTTGCCAGACACTTAATCACTAGTTTTGAAATGTATATGAAATTTTTTGGGTGCTGTGTGGTTTCCGGGCTGTATGGCCGTGTTCTAGCAGCATTCTCTCCTGACGTTTCGCCTGCATCTGTGGCTGGCATCTTCAGAGACATCTTCAGAGGATGCCAGCCACAGATGCAGGTGAAACGTCAGGAGAGAATGCTGCTAGAACACGGCCATACAGCCTGGAAACCACACAGCACCCAAGTGATTCCGGCCGTGAAAGCCTTCGACAATATATGAAATTTTGTTCCAAAGGTGTGGAGTATTTCAGCCTATGGTGGTCTACCACCAGACCACATGGCTGAGTGAAATCAGCATATGATGAGCAGTAGTAGCACATTCTGTGGTGGCTGAAATATAATGAATGTGAATGTCTGAGCTCCTGTGTGACAAATTAGGTGTATAAAGTTTTCAAAATAGCTTCACTTGCTGTGCAATCTGTTTACTACATTTCCCATACCTCTATCTCCATCTCCAGTGAAAGGGATCAGATAATCAATAATGTGAGAGACCTTTTCCTGAGACTTCAAAAAGCCACTGTCAGCTTTAACAATACTGAACTTGACATATCAGTGGTCTGATTCAGTGGGAGGCAATTTCTATGTATTTTAAGTTCAAATATCCAATCACCCGTCAAGAATACCTGGCAGCCCATCTCTCTCAGCGTAAGCTACCTTACAGAATTCTGAGGGCAACAAGGAGGATGGAATAAAAAGGTGAATAATTATGTGAGTACCCCTTGTAGTGGCTACTCAAGAAGAAATTCATCTCTCCTTTCCCATCTGACTGACACGGCACTGGCTCCCCTTACCACTTCCTCCTCAGCTTCTATTGTTGCTCTACCGCCACAGCTGCCATTTTAATTTTCTAAAAGAGGAGCAAGCATCCATATTATCTCATGATAATCATTTGCAGAAAGTAATGTACTAAATCAGTTGGCGCCTTGGCCAGTTACAATAAAAAAATGGCAGCCCCACAATTTTCAGATGACATTGCTATGGCAAGCTAGTCATAATATGCTTGAGTTACTACCATAAGCAATGGATTTAGAGTATTATGAAAATATATGCTTTCTTAAGTGCTGTGAATTATACCAAATAATTCTGAACATCTCTTTTACTAGGCTAATGAATCAGAGACGGCGCTTACTCGTATTATCTGCAATCAGCATGGAGAAAATGTATTTGGAAATGCATATTTCCTAGACAAATAGTGCATATTCTCTAATGAAGTAGGGTCTGATTATATAATGGAAGATATGAATGAAACAAAAAGATATGCATTTCCATGTGGGAAAAGGTACATGGGATGGGGTAGAGCCACACATTTAAAAAGAACACCTTGAAATACCCTTAAATGACTCTTTAGATTGACATTATCACTAGCAGTCCAAGAAAGAGCTTGAATCAATGCAGCAGAGAGATGGGGTAGCTTCTCTGGGGCAGTCTCTTCTCCCACGCCCACCATATTTTCTGTTTGCACAAATAAGCAGAGCTCATGGGCCGTTTCTCTACTCACCTTTTGTTGCGCCCTACTCTTGTCAAATAATCCGGGGGCCTGCTGCATTCCCTACTTCCTCAGCGGCGACAACGCAGCGACCCTGATTCTGCTGCTCTCCTTCCTCCTCAGCGCACATTTTTTCTGCTGCTGGATGGTCCAGCACCTTTCTGAAAACAAGCTGCGGTGAGGAGTCAGACCTCGCGCTCAAAAGCTGCGATTCAAAGGAGCGCTGTTTGCCTCAGCGTTATTTTTTTAAGTGGGGAAATGGCATTGGTTTACACCGCAATAGGAGGGTGAGAAATAAGAGAGAGGGAAGAGCTAAGTTATTTAGTTCTGGGACCTGATAGGTTTGGTATTGTGCTGATCCACTATTTCTGGGGCTCCTTCACTGCCTCAGTTTCCCATCTCTTTTTGCTGCTATTATGTCTACTTAGTTTTTTGCTGCCCAGAGTGGCCACTGCCCCAGTTCTTCACCACAGCTTTCCAAAATTTGCCTTTTCCGGTGATGAACTGTTGCCTTGGCACCATTTCCTTGCTTAACTTCTGTCTTCTCATCCCAGTAACAGGAAAGTAGTTCTGTAGCCAAAGAGATTTGGTTTCAAGTTGTCAACTGCATGGGGAGAATTTGGAGAACATTTCACCTCCCTCATTTAAGATCCCTGCCATGTCAAAAGTGAACATTTGACACCTCCCTCTATACCATTAATTTATCCTTTCCACTATTCCTTGCAATTTCCCACTATCCAACAGCAACAGTTTAGAAAAAATGCTTCTTTACTGAATGAGTAATTAAATTGTGGAATTCACTGCCAGTGGAGGTAGTGATGATTATGAACAGAGATCACTATAAAAGGGGGTTAAATATTCATGGAGGACAGGTCCATCAATGGCTATGATGATTAAAGGGAATCTCTGAACCCCAGTGCTGGAGGCAGCATCAAGGGAAGGCCTTGACCTTTGCTTCTAATTTTTGCCCACATCTGTGGCTGGCATCTTCAGAGGCATGTCAGGGTAAGGTGAAACACGAGGAGCAAAAATTAGAAGATCACAGCCACACAACCTGGAAATCCACAACAGCAGTTGATTCTGGCCGTGAAAGCCTTCAACAAACATATAGTTACTACCTTGGAATTTCAGTCTTCAATCTTGGAATTCCAGTCTTCAGTGGGTCTTCATCCAAAGGAACATCATAGCCTTCATTCCAAGCTCAACTGTCTCCACATAAACTCAACAGGGTGTAAAGAGCCTCGCTTTGGCTGGATCGTGTCTTGATGTGTAAGTAAACCCTACACAAGAGAAGCAGAAAAAGAACAGGCCAGGTTACACTGAATTGCCGACACACAGCATGAAAAGCAGGCAGACTTGTATGCTGAAACTATGCTAATTTAAGTACGGTGGTAACTGTGCCGAACTACTGTGAAACAATTCAGACAGTCAGCAAACAGGGCTAATTGCTAGTGTGGGAGATATTATGGGTAATTTACTGCCCACTGAGGGATTGTACCTCAAAATCAGATCCCCTCCCCTTTCCTCTGGTTAGGCTTTGCATGTTAATGCCTGTTGCAATCATATACTGAGTAGACATCTTGATATGCGTCCATAAACACACTTCTAGCATAAACCCTCATCGGAGATCCTCTGATAGCTACAATGTTTTGAACTGCTGAATAACCACAGGACTGCAATTAGAGGATGCTGGCAAAAATGTTTGATTATCTTAGGTCCATGGGTAGTAAAATAAAAAAGGAGATAATGACACATCACAGCGCTTCCTCTGATCATTAGCGACAAGGCGAAAGAGGGGAAAGGTGTATAGATTTTCAGAATGTTGCTACTCAGAATATGCTGGGCAAATTCTTGGGGTGTCAAAACAAAAGTCATTAAAGAAAAAGACAACAAATGTTTCATCAAGGGATGTGCAGATACAACATGCATGTATATCAATAATTTCATGTGGGAATGGCTCACCTGAAAATAGAACTGGAAGGACTGCTTATATCTAATAGTCATGTGTGAGGGCTATGGATACTTATGGTTGCAGATTGGGACCATTTATGCACAAAATAAGATTTTTCAAAAAAATGTGGGGAACCCTCTAGGTTTGCAAAAAAAAATATCTGAAAATTGGGGAAAATATGAAAGACAGTTAATCCCCCCCCCAAATAGAATAGAGTTGTCTACATAGAGAATGCAAATGGGAAAGGAGAGTGGTAGGCACAGGAGCTGGGAGACAGGCAGTTGGTTGGGGTGTGTGTGTAAGGAATGAGGCAACAGCCTTCACTGTAGCAGCTGCCACTAGAAACCACTTTTACTCATGAGGTAGCCAGGGAAAGACTAGCTGGACAGGAAGAGGGGGGAGGAGCAATGCAAGGAGAGGGATGAGAGATGGGCAGCTGGGGGGGGGGTGCTGCCTCAGCTGCCCTCAAACTATCTGCTCAGCTGCTGAGAGGGCCAGGGGGAGGAGACGGAGAAAACATCTCCCAAACTGTTCATCAGGAAGGGAAGGAGGCAGTTGCAGCAGAATGGGCTAAGCAAGAAAGAGAGAATGAAGCAAGTCAGAGAGAAAGTAAGAGACAGAAAGAAAGTGAAGGCTTTGGGAGACAGAGCAGGAAAGAGATAACTTTTGACAGATTTGGGGAAGAAGTCATTTGACAGAAGCCATTGTGAGAGGGAGAATGAGGAGGAGGAGTACAAATGGAGGGTGGACAGCAGTAGGATGAAGGCAAGAGCTAGGAGGAGATGTCAGTATGAATGTGAGTCAGGTGGGTGGTGCAGCATGGGCAGCTGACCTGGCCAGCAAGAGAGGCAGCTGGGGTGGTGGTGGTAAGAGACAGCATGGCCAGGTGAATCCAGAGGGGGCAGTGACAGGAGGGTGACAGAGAAAACAGGTAGCAGTGATACTTGACTCACCAGCTGAAGTGAATAGCAATGGCTGCTGTGGATCATCTGGAGCAGCTGCCAGTCAATGGGAGAGGGCAGATGAGTGAGTGGCAGCAGCTCCTCTTAGCAGCTGGGAGGTCAAACAAGAGGGAATGGCTTTTAGGAATAGCAGGTGCCAGGCTCTTGCCTGCTGCTCTCTCTGTCAGTGCAATGACCAAGTCTGGGAGAGGCCTACTGGGCAGCTTCTTGACTAGCACCACTCCTCATAACTTAGGCTCAGCCCTAAGAATATTGAACTGCACTCAAGCTACCAAGGGATCATGAGTCAAGATGTTAACAAGATGTCTTTCTTTATTAGACAGGTTATTCAACTCTGCATTATTTCTCCTGTCTTATTTATGCTCCACTGGACACTCTTCCTTGAGTCCTTTGGACAGGCCGCCTTCTTTCCTTCCTTCTACTGCTCTATAGCCTGCAATGACAGCCCAAATCTCTGTAGCTAAGATAGAGTTGTAGTTCTGTGGAACTAGTCACCCTGTAGCATGACAACAAAAGACTGTGCATCTGCATTAACGTATCAGAAGAGACATCCATTCAGTTCAGTGTGGTCCAGGTAAGCACCATAAGGCTGATAGGGATGAGAACATCAAAAAGGTACCATGTATTTATTTATTTGTATGCTTGTTTATTTATTTGCATCTTGCCTTTATGTTACGGTTTATAGTGTAAAATAGTTTTAAAAAATGAAACCCAACAATAAAAGAACAGCAGAATTTTCTCAGTCCATCTGTGATCTATGAAAGAGCTCTATTGGCTGCACCTTTCTGAACTCCATCCAGACATGACAGTTGGCATTTTCTTGTGTGTGTCCTCAGTTCATCCTAAGAAACTCCATGATAGTGTTCTTCCTGAATGGTACCTGTGCATGGCAACAAAGCAGGCATTGGGTCCAGATCCTGGGCTTCCCAACCACATAGCCCCAGTGTATATTGCTGGTCTGTAAGAGTCTGTCTAATCCAATCTACCTATCTGCCTATCCATCTCTGTCTTATTCAGCCATCTGTCTTCCCACATTCATATATGCTGTTGTGTGTGAATATATTTGGTGTGTGTGTTTCAGTCTGAGTTTGTGCGTGTGTGTGAGAGAGGCAAGGGTGATAGATCTAATTTATGGCTCTGCGGCTTCATTTTAGTTACTTCACGAGAATATTTTAAACCAAGCCTGCATAATATTAAAATAAGTTAAAATCTATGTAAAATTTATGAGAGCTTGTCAGGTGTAATGCTTGATAAAGTAAGTTTAATGCTTTGGAATACTCTTTTTCTCCAGGCTGAGTCTAGCAGCTCTATCTTCCCGTATAATTTTAGAAACTCCTTACCATTATACCACTCTCTTATTAATGAGATAGAACCCAATTTGGCAAAGAAAGTGTATATCCCCCCCACACAGACAGACACACACACAAACAATAAAATAAAATTGTACATCCTGTTGAGCTAGTTGGAAAGGAAAATTAACGTTTCTCTATTGTTAGTTGCATTTTTTTCCTTCTTCAACATGGTGTCTCTGCTGGAAGAACACAGCTTTGTTTTTTGTACACAAATAAAGCTAAAACCGCTGACCTCCCTTAAAATATTTTATTCATTCTGCAGAGTTGTGATGTCTTGTTTTGTTCCCTGACACTCCATATTACTATGATGGGCCTAAACAAAATGTATGATGGCTTCTTTTCCATTTCCATTCTCAGTTTGGCTTGCAGCTGCAGCAGAGACAGTAAGTGCCCACTAAAAGAAATGACATCGCTCAAACTATTGGTTTCATCCACACAAAGTAAGTTCAAGGCAAAGTGTAGCTTATTGGTTATCTTATTATTACGGGGCTGGTTTTAAGACTGGAATGTGGGGAATAACTTTCTATACCCAGATATTCACATTGTTGGCACCAGCTATGTATAGCTGCTTAATGATATTTCTGTTTTTTATAATGCTGTTTTCTGGGTTTTTTTTTTTTGATATTTATTGATTTTAGATATATGTAATTATAAGTTAAAAGCAACCTCAGGATTTTTTTTTACTGGAAAGGGTAAGATATAAAGGCTCTAATCGATTAATAAAACATGCCTTGAGATGCCTTGAGATAGTCTACTGAAGCTATGGTTAAGAATTGGTGTCTCTTAGGAAAAGGAAGTTTAGGTTTGCTAGCTAACCTGGAGGGAAAATAGCCTGACTGAACCATTTGGTGGATTTATAAAGTAAAAGATAGCATGTCTGAATATTTTGAATAAAGAAGGTTGTTTTTTTAAAAAAAAATGAAGTTAGGAGCATTACCATTTCAACTTACTGTGTGTCCTCCATATATGCATTAAAGAACATAGAACATTCCCAAACATGGTGATAGACACTGTGTCTGAATGCTTCCTACACATGTAGGCTTTGTGGTGACAAGCCATGATTGTGTATCAGTGCATATTCATGCTCGCTCGTCCTGTATGTGCATTGACCTCAACATGCATCATGTATGTAGTGTGGATAGCATCTTCAAGAGCAGCCCCACTGACAGCACATTAAAGTAATCTAGCCTTGAGGTCACCTAGCATGAATTAGCATGCTTAGGTCAGCTGTACCCAAGATAGAGGACTATTTCCATGCCACATATAGTGGGAAAGTGTACACCGTGCCCTTGGACTTCCTCCCAGATCATTCACCCCTTCAGGGACTCAGCTTAAAGCAAATGCTCTGCTGAGTCCAAAGGTTGAGGAAGTGGAGTGCGGGAGAAAGAGAGACTAATGGAGCTTTATGATGTATAAGAGTGTGACCCAAGAGAGCGATGGTATCTAGTCAGCAGACAGAAAGGATGTAGTCTTTATAAACAATGCACACACTGATATCCTTGAGATTCCCTTGCACCATTGACAAGATATGAATACATCCCACAAATTCTGATTTTGGAACAATAAAACCAAATACTTTTTTGTTAATGAGAGATAACTTTAAATAAAAAGGGCTTTATTTTGAATTTGAAGAGACTCATCATATGTCTTGGTTATTTTTCAACTCTTCAATGCTACCTCTGTGAAAGTCTGGGACAAAGTAAGACAAATGCTCCAAGCAGCAGAGGCCCATTGCTGGAAATGGAGGCTCTTGCAGTACAGCAGATTTATTGCAGAGCAGAGCAGTAAAGTAAAACCACTCTCCAATTTTGCACAGTAACATGTTTGCCCTTTTTTGTGGTTAACTAAAAAAAGCTATGATCAAAGGAAAACTGTTGACTCTATGAAATATTAGGAGGCACTTCACTGAGGATGTCAATAAGACTGTTCTATTTTCTCAGTGTCTTTTTGCTCCAATCACTCACAGTCTACTAGACAGCAACAAAAGTGTTTGTCTAGTGCTTCAGTTGGATCTTGGACAAGCCCACTGCGGTGAAAAGTGAACACCCTTTTGCTCATCCTTGACTCATTCATATTTCAAAAGTATTCCAAACTCCTACCAAAACCCACAAATATTTTTGAACCTTACCATGCTAGTCCTTAAACGATTCATATTTTGCAAGCATTCCTGTGAAGTAGTCAAAATGGCTTTTTTTAAAAAAAAATCTTCAACATGATTTCCTAATGGGGTTGAGAGGAATGGCACCATTCTTAAAGCATCCAGAATTAAAAGGCCAAAAACTACTAGCGAGGAGGCATACTGGGATGTCTGGGAGGAGCCATTTCCCAGTCGTATAGTCCTGACATAGTTCCTATGTTTGAAGAACCAAACCACTACAAACTGTTAGCTTATTGCTGATAGTGGGTGAGGTTTTTTTTTTGCAGAGGGCACTTCATAAGTAATTTTGAGTTGAGCAGCTGTTCAAAGGAGCATGTGTCCCACCCCCAGGTGTTTTTAGAGCTAGGGAAAGTTGCTTTTCAGGTTTATCTTCAAGAATCACTTATTGCATGCAGATAATTTATTCAGGTAGTTGCCTGATATCTCATAACAAGTAGTGGTGCAGGATGGCCAGTTATCCTTTGCAGTGATGCAGATGGTGCTAGGCTGGCAACCAGGGACATAGGTATAGATTTTTAGGGGGGGTTCAGGGGTGGGGCCACACCCCCACCCACCCCTAAGGCATGGCCATGCCTCCCCAAGCCCCTCCCCCCGGCCTAGCGCTTATAAAAGCAGTTCTCTAAAGCCGGGGACGGCAGACTCCCCCGCCCTTCCCTCCCCTGCCCCTCCCCTCTGGGCAGAGGCATAGAGGGAAAATGGAGCCTGGTGCAAAATCTGAGTTTTGCGCCCGCCCCCCCACCCCCACAGCCTCTGTGATGCTGGAATCCACCCCCAAAAAGCATCACTTTCAATGGTGTTTAAACTAGAGAGCCCAAATTCTCCTATTAAATCCACCTTAAAGGGAGAATCTGGGGTCCCTAGTTAAACAACATTGGAAATGATGCTGTTTTGGGGTGGATTATCCCCCACCCTGAAACAGCATCACTTTCAATGTGGCGTAGTGGTTAAGAACAGGTGCATTCTAATCTGGAACCGGGTTTGATTCCCTGCTCTGCCACTTGAGCTGTGGAGGCTTATCTGGGGAATTCAGATTAGCCTGTGCACTCCCACACACGCCAGCTAGGTGACCTTGGGCTAGTCACAGCTTTTCGGAGCTCTCTCAGCCCCACCCACCTCATAGGGTGTTTGTTGTGAGGGAGCAAGGGCAAGGAGATTGTAACCCCTTTGAATCTCCTACAGGAGAGTAAGGGGGGATATAAATCCAAACTCTTCTTCTTCTTCTAAACTGAGGACCTCAAAATTCTCCCTTTAAATCCATGCCGAAGGGGGTGGATTTAAAGGGAGAATCTGGGGAAATTTGGGGGGTGCCTGCTGTCAGAGGGGAATTGTTAAGCTAGAAGCACCAAATTTTCAGGGTGTCTTTAGGAGTCTCTCCTAATGATACCACCCAGGTTTGGTGAAGTTTGGTTCAGGGGGTCCAAAGTTATGGACCCTCAAAGGTGTAGCCCCCATCTTCTATTAGCTCCCATTGGAAACAATGGAGGATGGGGCACCCACTTTGGGAGTCCATAACTTGGGACCCCCTGAACCAAACATCACCAAACTCAGGTAGTATTATCAGAAGAGTTCCCCAAACAATCCCTGAAAGTTTGGTGCTGCTAGCCCAAACAATTCGCCCCCTGCAGGCCAAAAACTGAAAAGCACTAAAATGTTTTTAAAACCCACAAATGGAGGGGCGGAGCTTCGGACATGAATGGGGGGGTTCAAACCCGAGAACCCCCCGCCTTACCTACGTCCATGCTGGAAACCAGTGGGAATTGGAGGTGGCAAGAAATGAGAAGGGGGTGCCATCAGTGCAATGGCATTGCGTTATTTCCAAGGCAAACTCAGAAGTGACATCATGACTAGAAAGACATGATTTACTTCCAGGTTTCCACCAAGAGTGATGTAATTCTATATGCTGATTTTTTTTCCCTTCATTTTTCTCCCACCAGCAAGCACAGCAGCTGTGGGCAGCAAGGTTTACCAGCAGGAGACTTGGCAAACCTAGTGCAGGAACACAATCAGTACAATCAGTGCTACAAAGGAAGATAACAATCAGTACAATCAGTGCTACTAAGGATGATAACAATTAAAAGTAGAATATTGTAAAGCAATCATACTCCCCCCCATTCTTCCCAGTGAGGACCCTAAGTGGTTTACATCATTCTCCTCTCATCCATTTTTCTTCACAACAATCCTTTGAGGAAGGTCAGGTTGAGAGTGTGTGACTGGTCCAAGGTCTCCCAGCAAGCTTCTACAGCAAACTGGGACTTTGAACCTGGGTCGTCCAGACCTAGTCCAATACTATAATCGAGATACCACTTCGGGTTTTTACAACGCCTTTATACAACTCTCATTCATTTCATTAAGGTTTAGACAGAAGGACACATTTCAATTGCTTGTGCCCAGAATGAGTTATTTTATGCAACGTAGTACTGTTGTGGGAGTCACTTCATTATGCGTTCATCCCACAGTGCACCCATAGTATCTGAAACCTTTCATCTTCGTGAGGAGTTTTCTTCATTACTGGCATCCTCCCACTTAGGTGGCACGTGTCATCATGACCCTCTATGAATTCCAAAATGTCTATGATGTTTACCATAGAGATTGAGGTGTTCCTGGACTATCATGATGTCAGTTCAGTTTACAACTAGCAGTGGTGTCACAATGCCACATGCTGTTGCTCCACTCCATTTTTGTTCTCACTGGAGCAAAAGGGCCAGCTGGCAGCCCTACTCTTACTTGGTGGGCTGCCAAGACTGCGTGAAATGCATGATTCTCCATCACCATCTCATGATACTGAGCCTAGCTAGGTAACAGAATGAACAGAATGAAAAGTACCTCCCAAGGTAAGCTGCCAATAATTATAGTTATAAAGGTATTACTACTCTTTGTTCAAAAGAAAATTATTTGTGGGACTCAGACTACAAAGGGAAAGAGCTTATTGAAAATCATGCTTCTGTTAAAAAATAAAAATAAACACCTGTCTAAAGCCAGAGGAGTCTGAAGGAAAGCATTACTTGGTCAGAATGGATTGTTAGGCCTGAAAGTGAGTAAACTTACCAATATGTAAACGTGGGAATGAAATGGCATCTTCAAAAGAGTTCAGTCCCTGAACCAGTCAGGGAGGATTTGCAAATTCTGTGTTACGAAACATCACTTCTTTCACTCAGCTGAGGACTTTTGCCTTTCTCAGCATCTAGAATGATCACGTCACCACAGTGGGTGTCCCATATAGGATTCAAATCCTAGGACCATCTCCTTTTATCACTATTCCTGGCATCACTGTTAGATCTACAGAGGTTTTAGGTGAATCAAAAGGCCTGCTCCAAATAGAATAAATGAAGAGCCTTTACAACAAGGAGCTGGAACGAGTGGGGGTGTCCTGCTGCAAACATTTTTATTCACACTAAAAAATAACAGGGACTGAGCCTGTTTATTTTTTCGATTTGCCCTTGCAGTAGGCATTTTACTGTTTCCGGCAGTTAAATGGGATAAGATCACAACAAAAGATTCTGTATTTGCTTCAAGATAACTCTGTGCGATAAGAGAGAAGTGCCCTAAGCTGAAGGCAACACCAAGGTCACTTGTCTTGCACTCATAAAGCCCCCATGAATGATACTTCTTTTCCCTGATCAGAATAGCAGTGCGCTTTCAGAGGCTCTCTCCAAGGCGACTGTCAGGGCTGGCAAGCAGGCACTTATCAGTCAGGCAGTTGATAGTGGAAGTAGAAATGCAGGCTTGGTGTCAGGGGCCAGAATCATTAGGTACCTTCAGAGACCCACATCCCACCTGGAGCTTCGCTGCCCCCTCTCTCCAAATGCTGCTTTTGGATGGGAACACCTTTTCCATTTTAGCTCGCCACTTCCCCCAGCTGTATCTTCCTTCGATCACTGTATCGCTTCCTAATCTAATGTCAAAATGTATTATTAACAACATGAGATGGTTATCTGAGAATTAATTCAAGCCATTTGTTTTAAACAAAGAGAGCCCTGAAGTTGACTGGGCCTCAGTGTTATTTGTTAGAGATGGCAGCTTGAAAATCTGTACATTAAAGATATGGCCTCTAATCTGTTCCCACTGAATCATTCAGTGCATTAAAGAACATGAGTGAATGCTTCTCTTTCAAAGTTTAGATATCCTATTCATGCCCTGCATCCATTTCTGGTAGTTTCTCTTACTCCCTTTAGATATAAATCATGAGCTGCACACAGTGGCCATTTGAATCCTTGTTTGTAGGGAGTCCAATTTTCCCAGGTGCCCATATTAGACTATCACAGTAAACTACAGTTTAACTGAAGCCTTCCCAACCAAGATGGTTTCAGTCATGCTTCATGCATAATGGAAAGAGTGTGAGAACATAGCAAATAAGGCCTGTTTTCATAGCAAGGATTTTGCCTGATAGCTGAAATGCTGTCAACATTCTATCAATTATATATAGATGTACATTAACAGCCTAGCTAGACTGTCAATGAGTAACAGCACCACACTAAGCAGAGTTATACCTAAGGTTTGCCAGCCTCCAAGTGTGGCACGGAGTTTTCCAGGAATTACAAGCTACAGACATCAGTTCCTATGGAGAAAATGGCAGCTTCGGAAGGCAGAATCTGTGGCATCACATTCCCACCAAGATGCCATCAAGATCCCAATCTCTGCCCTCCCCAACCACCATCCCCAAATCTCCAGGAATTTCCCAACCCAGAGTTGGAAACCCAGTTATACCCTTCTAAGCTCTTGACTTCAATTGACTTAGAAGGATATAACTCTTTGGATGGCACTGTAAGGCCCATATGTGTTTGTCTGGGGGGAAAATGCATGGTAAACTCAACTCTGATTTCCATGTGTATGTATCAGTGTGCATACCAGGTGCTTGGGCGCACACACATACAATTCCCTCTCCCTTGCCAGGAAGAACAAAATAGACTGACTTTGCTTTTAGCCCAACAGGAAGCCCAGATTTCACTTATCAAACACTTTAGAATGACTTAATGAGAGCTCAAGGAATGTTAATAAAAGTTTAGACGTGATTCAGGCTTCACCAGAGAAGTTTCAATGCTTTGGTTCGAGATTACAGGCGGCTGTGAGAAAATATGGTATCCAGCCGACAGAACACCAGTGGATATTTCACTATCCAGAGATCTCTAATTACTAATAATGTACATGAACAGTGTGATACGTCCTTACAATTTCAGAACCCTTTTCAAAGATAATCTCTAATAGTTTATTTGACAACCTGTAAAATTATAGAAAATTATTAGTCTTGGGAATTATAAAAATCCCCACAGCACCGTCAAACAATAAAATTATAATTACCTGTGGGTAATTGAAATTTAACTGTTTTTATTGTATATTACACATCAATAGCAATGTAAGTTCAAGAGAATTTTTCACTCTCTCTCCTTCTCTCTCTTTTCCTTATCGATGCTGAAGAAATGGACAGCCCCACTGGAGGCCTCTGAGCTTCCCTTCCAAGCATAGAGCTGGAAATTTTTCGATTAAAGCAGGATGTTTGAGTCTGTCATTAAGCTGACATTAAATTACGTATGTGGAGTGTTAAAAATAAAGGGAACAAAAGCTTATGTACCATTGCCTGGGTGGTTTAGGACTGTGATTAACTTTTGAATTCTTATATTTTTCTCCTCCTCTTCTCTCTCTATGTTTCTTTGAAATACAGGGACAATATGTGGAGGTTGGTGCCAGAGACAGGGAATGTGATCCCACTCCCCACTCTTGGTGCTAATTCTGAACATCTGAAAGGGCTTTAGATGGCCTGAACATGCACTGAAAAGGTATGGAACAGAGAAATATCACTAATTTTATTGAAACTTCCCATAAAATACCTCAAATAGTTTGTCTAGCTAGTTTGCAAAATTCTGTAATTTGCCTTGAAATTTCCCTTTAGGAGAAACTGAGGCCTAGTCTTAAAGTTTTCATTTAGGGCTGCCAGTCCTTCCGCTGTAGTGGAAGGAATCCTGCTGGTAGCCCTAGTTAACTGCCACCAGCGGCAGTGTGAGAAACAAAAACTGGTAACAATGGCTGCATTTCTTCACCACTTCTGGGGTAAGGTAGCTTTATGAATCTCTGAAAACTCTATAGCAAAACCTGTAGTAAAATCCTAGAGCTACTCTATATCAGATGGGCTTCCCCCAGAAATGATGCCATACCCCTCCATGTCACCAACCCTTCCATGTGTTGCCAGGCTTGGCCTGGTAACCCTGTTACCCTGTTTCAGCAAGGGGCTTTCCAGTGATGCTCCCCATTCTCCTTCCTTGCTTATGGGGGGAATGGAGGGGAGAAAGGCATTGATTGATGTCTTGTCATTAATTCTTGTTTTGGAATTGATGTCATGATACTTTAGGAATTTCAAAACCTCTTGTAAAGGGCCAAAAACAATGTTCCCAAACAGGAATTAACATCCCAGAAGTCTCCACCTGCTTCAGTGTTCCCAGGCTCTGGTTGCTATACTACCTTGTCTAGAATGGGCTCGCTACTGTACCACTTTAGGTTGATAAAGGGTTGAAAACTTTCACTTTAGGTTGAGAAAAGGTTGCCACATTTTCAAAACAACAACAAAATGGAAAGGCATTCAAAACTACAACACTTTAGGGTGGTATCATCCTCTCTGACTTCTTCCTCTCTGGATTGCTTTGAACTTCCCATTAGCCAGATGATCTTTGTTTACAAAAACATGCAGCAACCCCCTGCAACCATCTCTTTAGTTCATGTTCTGTCCACATCTTGTCCAAGACAAGCTTACTTTCACATGTAAATGAAAAGCAAAAGCTTAAGCAACATTTAGCAGTTTCTAACAGTTCATGTTCCACCTTCCCTCCAGACTATCTTGGTATTTTACTTCAACCAGCAGTTTTTATTCTTTTACTTTTCATAAGTTGCTCCCCAGTTTTTTAAACAACCTGACAGAGGAACCTTCAGGAATGAACTTCTGAACTTGGGCCAGCGTAACCAGAAATAGCTTAACCTGTCTCTTGTTTCCAGATGTTTCCCAGAAGGTCTTCCAGTAACTTGCTCTGTCCACTTTAACCACAACTTAGCAAATCACCTTCTCAACACACAGGCCTCTTTGTATAGCTGGAAGTCTTCTTTTTTCCCTTAGCTGCAACCTTTAAGTTCTTTAATTCCTCAAGTAAGTTCTGACTTTCGACAAAGTTCCCCACCAAAGACTATTGAGAAAACTCAGCAATGAAGGAATAAGAGGGGAAGTCCTTCTATGGATTAAAAACTGGTTGAGGAACAGGAAGCAAAGGGTGGGTGTAAATGGGAAGTTCTCGCAATGGAGAGATGTAGGGAGTGGTGTCCCCCAAGGATCAGTTTTGGGACCAGTGCTATTTAACCTATTCATAAATGACCTGGAAGTAGGGGTGGGTAGCGTGGTGGCCAAGTTTGCAGATGATACCAAATTATGGCTCGTTCTGCACATGCAGAATAATGCACTTTCAAACTGCTTTCAGTGCTCTTTGAAGCTGTGCAGAATAGCAAAATCCACTTGCAAACAGTTGTGAAAGTGGTTTGAAAATGCATTATTTCGCGTGTGTGGAAGGGGCCTATGTAGGGTGGTGAGAACCACAAAGGATTGCGAAGAGCTCCAAGCGGACCTTGATAAATTAGGTGAGTGGGCTAAGAAATGGCAAATGCAGTTCAATGTAGCAAAATATAAAGTGATGCACATAGGGGCAAAAAATCCAAACTTCACATACATGCTACAGGGGTCAGTGCTATCAGTCACAGACCAGGAAAGGGATTTGGGTGTCTTAGTTGATAGTTCCATGGGAATGTCAATTCAGTGCATGGCAGCTGTGAAAAAGGCAAACTCTACGCTGGGGATAATTAGGAAAGGAATTAATAATAAAACTGCAAAGATTGTCATGCCCTTATATAAAGCAGTGGTGCGACCACACTTGGAGTACTGTGTTCAGTTCTGGTCGCTATAACGGAATGGGGCTTATATATTCTGTTTTTCGCTGCCACCAAAAATATATTTATCTATATAGCCCACTCAAGACTGATTTTTAAACACGGACACCACCTTTTTGTTTGGGGAAGCACACAGACACAGACAGAAATAATAAACTGGAGCGGTTTATAAAAGTTGAACAAAACTGAAAACTTTTATTTGCTGGCTTTACAGAGGCTTCTCAGGTAAACTGGAGAGGAAATAAGCGTGTTGGTTGCAGAGAGAAAGTTTGCTTAGACTTAATGGTTGCTGAGTAAGTTTGGTTTTAAGCGTAACGGTTTCAGGCACTTTACTTAAGATGTTACTTCAGTTACACAGTGTGTGATTCTTCACTTTAGACAAAGATGTTCTACACAGATGTTTCTTTTGGAGGTTTCACACTCCCTCATAAAAATAAAAATCAGTCCGCTGTACCTTCCCACAAAAATAAAACACTCAGTCTACGCCCTGTGGGATTCAGGCATACAGCCTCCCTCTCCCACACTCCCAAAAACTGGCTTCTCTGCCACAGGAGCTGGGCCTCCCAAGACTGAAGTTCACTGTGGAGGACAGATCTACAGACTGCTAAGAGGTTTCCCTCAAAAATAAAACAAAACACCTGAGGGCGGACACACGCCTCCAAACTCAGGGTTGTAGGTGATTGAATAGCCTCCTCAGCTATTCCTACACCACAGCAGTGAGAGATCTAGCCAGATTCTCCTCACTCTTTCACCAAAAAGTACCCAAAGGCACATACGCTCAGTCAGAGCCAAAAAGTCCAAAGACTTAAAATGAAGAACCCCTCAGCACTCTCGCTGACAGTATTTATATGATCTGCTTATTTTTCTCTGGCCAATCAGGGCTGGCCAGGGCTTAACTCTTTCAGGGGCGGGTCCACCCTGTAACCTGAATGCAGGCTAAGTGCATTTCTTCACAGTCGCCACATCTCAAAAAGGATATTGAAGAGATAGAAAAAGTGCAGAGAAGGGCAACAAAAATGATTGAGGGATTGGAGCACCTTCCTTATGAAGAGAGGCTGCAGCGTTTAGGACTCTTTAGTTTGGAGAGGAGACATCTGAGAGGGGATATGATTGAAGTCTATAAAATTATGCATGGGGTAGAAAATGTTGAGAGAGAGAAATTTTTCTCTCTTTCTCACAATACTAGAACCAGGGGGCATACATTGAAAATGCTGGGGGGAAGAATAAGGACTAATAAAAGGAAACATTTTTTCATGCAATGTGTGATTGGTGTTTGGAATATGCTGCCACAGGAGGTGGCGATGGCCACTAACCGGGATAGCTTTAAAAAGGGCTTGGACAGATTTATGGAGGAGAAGTCGATCTATGGCTACCAATATTGATTCTCCATGATGTGAGATTGCAAATGCCTTAACAGATCAGTTGCTCAGGAACAACAGCCGCAGAAGGCCATTGCTTTCACATCCGGCATGTGAGCTCCCAAAGGCACCTGGTGGGCCACTGCGAGTAGCAGAGAGCTGTACTAGATGGACTCTAGTCTGATCCAACTAGCTTGTTCTTATGTTCTTATGTTCTGACTGGGTTGTGGGATGGGGATTCTTGGACGCTAAAGTGTAAGGTTCCATGTAACAGCATTTTCAGTGAAAATATGTTTTTAAAGGAGCTCTGTGTGAACATTAAAGTGCATAAATGGTCTTCTCTGAGCAGTTGGCTAAATAATAGGGCTTAGATCTAGCCACCTTTTAACGCAGGCCCTTTCCGCACTGGCGGATTATGGCGCCCTGGGGACAGCAAAAATGCCGTCCCCAGGGAGCCATTCACACAGGGGGCGCAGCTGCTTCGCAACCGCGCCGCCCTCACGCCGCCCGACCGACGCGAAGGTGCCGTTTCCCAACCTCGCTTGGCAAGCGAGGTTTATGGGAAACGGCGGCTTGGAGCCACTGCCGTGCGAATGGCAGCGGCTTCCAGGCACCTTCCCTCCCCCCACGACTGGGCGACTTACCTGTCCTGCGGTCCTCCGGCGCGTCGCAGAGGCCTGGGGACACGCCCCCTTTGCCCTGCGACTCTGGAGCGGTCGCACAGGGCAGGGGTGTGTGTCCCCTGGCCTCGGCAACGTGCCGGAGGGCCGCAGGACCGGTAAGTCAATCTGACGATGGCGCAGCTCTGCGCCGCCATCTCGGCCGATTCTGGGACCGTTCATGCGAACGGTCCCAGAGGGGTCGGGTCGGCATAATCCACGCCGACCCGACCCCTTCCGCCTCCGTGCGGAAACGGCCAGAGTCTCATACAGTTTCCTTTACTACCTATATTAAACATGCATTTATTTGTGTGTATCTATATATCTATAGGAGCTGTGTGGTGTAGTGGTTAAGTGCTTGCACTGCCACTCACATGATCAGGAGTTCGAGCCCCCTGTGGCTCAGATATCCTGGCAGCTGGCTCATGGTCAACTCAGCCATCCATTCATTTCTTGGTTGGTGAATGAGTACCTAACTCATAGCTAGGGGGTAAAGAATAGCCAGGGAAAGCAATGGCAAACTACCCCACAAAAACGGCTTGCCTATAAAATCACTGCTCGCAGTGGTACCCCAGGGTCGGACATGAATGAAGGGGAAACTTTATCTATATCTACAGCACAATCTCTATATCTATATCTACAGCACAATCTCTTTTTTTTTATGATCTTTCACCAGCTGATGGGATCTAAAAGTTTCCAAGAACCCCAAGGCAATTGGCTGCTTCAGGTAGCTGTGCTATACTATCTAAGACAGCACAATCTATATCTACAGCACAATCTCTTTTTTTGATGATCTTTCACCAGCTGATGGGATCTAAAAGTTTCCAAGAACCCCAAGGCAATTGGCTGCTTCAGGTAGCTGTGCTATACTATCTAAGAAGCAGGCTTCTCTGAGATAAGTTCAGGAGGTTTCCCATTGCCTTACCAGCATGGCCAATTGGCCATGCTGACAGAGGCTGATGGGAATTGTAGTTCCTGAACATCTGGAGAGCCACAGGTTCCCTACCCCTGATCTAAGAGCTACAGTCCAGGACCTTTGGAAATGCCCTACAGATGATACTGGGGCAGCACTCCTGGGGTATTTGTGCCCCATGTGTGATTAGAGTGTTTTGTCTGCATTCACTGCAAGATTATTGTTTGTTGTTTCTTTATTATATACAATCATTGATCAGGCTTACAAATAAAAATAGCATTCAAAATCCTCACAGCTCTAAATAAAAATTCTACTCTGTATAATAATAATAATCCATAATTCAAAATTTGACATAAAAGGAAAGGTAATTAAATTTCTAAAAAATAATTACTCTATTCAGCATTTCTGTTTGGCTACCTGATGAGACACATATATGCACAAAAGTTTGCACCTTGCATAGAGACCTGAGATTTATCATCAGACAAGAACATTTTGACCCAATCAGATTCAGATCTATGTGGAATTAAATCTAATAGTGAGCAGATGAACTTGAATCAAGCAGCTTCATAGAATGGATAGTGGAAGAAGACAGGTTCCACTGCAACATTGCAAAAGATCCTGTATTATTCTTCCCAGATTCCACACTGCTTCTTTAGTGCCCCTGAGAACATCAAGTGGTTGTTGGGAACATTCTATCCTGGAGCTCCAATCCCTCATATGCTATGCAAGGTTAACACAGGTAGACTTGAACAAGCCCATCCAGAGCCAAATTAGCAATTCTGTTGTTTGGAGATGGAAAAATTCCAGTGGTAAGTCACTTCTTTTAATGGAATTATAAGAATGATATCAGACCCTTGAGACACTCACATAGCCTTGTCCATCATTTCAGTAAACGAGGCCCATAGGTCTTCTTTTGCACACAGTAGTCTATTCATAGTTATATTTATTAGCATAGCTGACACCATAAATAAAAGTTCATGGGCCACCGGCCATTACTAAGACCATAATTCAACCTGGTGGGTGAGGGCCCAAGGAGCTGATAACGCAAATAAATGGCTCCTGCTTCACTCTCACCATTTGTTACGTTTATCAGAACTTCTCAATGGAATTATGGGCAGGTCATAACTATGTGACCAAGCATTAGTATATCAAAGAGGGTGAAAACACAGCAGCTCTGATCACAGTTCCATGAATAGGTGTCTGTGCTGGGTAACCTCATTTGGCTCAGTGCTTCCACAACGTTACTTCCTTTCCATCATGCATTTTCAGGGGGGAAAAGCCTACATTGTTTCAAGGTTCTCTTTCAGCACACCATGCCTTCCCATGTGCTTGTGTTCTCATTGAAAAAAATCCAGTTGCCAGCAAGTGCCAACAGCTTGGGGGCTATACCCTGCTTTTCTCTATCTTTAAGGAGCCTTAAAGCGACTTACAGTCACCTTCCCTTTTTCTCCCCACAACAGAAGAAGAGAAGAAGAAGAAGAGTTTGGATTTATATCCCCCCTTTCTCTCCTGCAGGAGATTCAAAGGGGCTTACAATCTCCTTGCCCTTCCCCCCTCACAACAAACACCCTGTGAGGTAGGTGGGGCTGAGAGAGCTCCGAGAAGCTGTGACTAGCCCAAGGTCACCCAGCTGGCGTGTGTGGGAGTGTACAGGCTAATCTGAATTCCCCAGATAAGCCTCCACAGCTCAGGCGGCAGAGCTGGGAATCAAACCTGGTTCCTCCAGATTAGATACACAAGCTCTTAACCTCCTATGCCACTGCTGCTCCTTGTGACACCTTGTGAGGTAGGTAGAGCTGAGAAAACTGAGAGAACTGTGATTAGCCCAAGTTCACCCAGCAGGCTTCTTGTGGAGGAGCAGGGAAAACAAACCCGGTTCACCAGAGTAGAGTCTGCTGTTCATTTGGAATAGTGAGGAATAAAATCTGGTTCCCCAGATTACAGTCCACCTTTCTTAACCAAAACACCACACTGACTCACAAAAAGGTTTGTATTCCCCATGAAGCTAAGACAGGTCATCGTGTGTAATATCATATATTCTGCAATATCACACAATTAGCCTAGCTCCTAGAACAATGTTTTTGATCCTGCTCATGGAACCATATGTGTGGCGATGAATAGGGAAATGGAAAAGCAGAACTGCTATGGATGAGTGACAACATACATACCTCATATGTATGTCCCAAGTTAAGTTCCCAGAATCCCCTGTCAAAGTACATCAGGAAAACATATTCCTTTTCCTGAGACCTCAGAGAGATACTGCAACTTCCAGTGGACAGTGTAGAGTTACAGACACCAACCACCTAAATTAGTATCGAGCAGCTTCATATGTTCCATCCACAGCCCTGTCCCTGCTGTCCTCCAGCAAGGAACTGAGTATAGATTCATACATAGGTTCTGTCTGCACAACAGAAAAACTTGAACAGATAAGTTGTACATGAGTCAGTTTTATCACAGCATTGGATGAACAGGTGGAGATCAGAGAGTGGATCTACACCAGCATGGTGTAGTGGTTAAAACCAGTGTACTCTAATCTGGAGAACTGTGTTTGATTCCCCATTTTCCACATGAACGGAGGATTCTAATCTAATGAACCAGGTTTGTTTTGCTGCTCCTCCACCAGAAGCTTGCTGGGTGACCTTGGGCTGGTTACAGTTCTCTCAGAACTCTTTTAGCCCCACCTATCTCACAAGGTGACTGTTGTGGGGAGGGGGAGGGAAGACAATCGTGAGCTGCTTTCAGACTCCTTTTGGTTAAGAAAAATGGGATGTAAATCCAAAGCTCTTCTCTCCATATCCTCACAAATGGTCTCATAATGGTGTAAATATGCTTGTGTATGATCCTGTACATTAGGATCACATCCGTGTATTGTCTGTATAAGCAAAGTATGGAATGTTGCTCAGAGATTTCTGTTATAGCCTTTCTTGCTATGCCTGGGACTGTCAAAATGGTGGTGCTGTCAAACCCAAAAGACTACAATGCAAGTTGTTGGTGGCTGCATTTGGCCTGGGCTATAGGGCTTTGAACGTCTAGGCTCCTGATAAAGCATGGCGACACTTCTGAAAACAACATTTTAAAGCCAAAATTCTGTCAAAAAATGTACAACTAAAATTCTATCTAATACTAACTCACACCTTAGCACTATATGCCATGGATGGATATCTTGTTACTTCACATCACACTGTGGTATGTGGCAATGCAAAACAGACACTTCAGAAAAATGCTAAAAATCAGAGGCATTTCTTATTATTAATTTCAAAATGGAATCCCAGATGCAGATGTGTTCTGTCTTTCACCAAAGGGGACCAGTTTGACAACTTCTGTTTGCTGTTTCTCGTGTCCACACAGTTTCTGGTCTCCATTTGCAGGCCAAAGCCCAGGCAAGATTCTTTTGTGCAAGTTCCTTTTCTTTGTCGATTGCAAAGGAAATGGCATTTTAATGGCACTCCAAATGGGGAATGGGGCATTTAGAAATACATAATAAATGTGTATTAGTGAGACAGAAAATTGGAAAATGGCCACCTGCCAGCAGCCACATAAATTTTTGGAGGCGATGCATTTTCTGCCTTATCGCAGGCATTGCAAATATTTATTAAAAGTATTAAAATAGCGAGAATGTTAAAAAAAAATTCCAGAAGTGGAAATTTACACTGTGGCATAAAAAAGATGGGTTATTCTGATACAGTATTTATTAAAGTGACTTTATTTTATTAGGTTGTCATCTACAATAAATGGCCAGGTGTAGTAGCAACTAGATCTGTTGTAGTAAAAAAAAAAGAGGAGATTTGTGGAAATTAACTCAGAGGGTTAAGAATACATACAAAATCAATTTTAAAGTGTATTAACATACTATCCATCGTTTTGATTTGTTTATATAGTCATTTTAGATTCAGTACTCTGTTTTTATTTATTTACTAAATTTGACCCACACACTAGCCTAGTAATGTCAGGGGTAGACTTTCTCGCTTGTAACTTCGTTTTTCTAGATATAGCTATTGAGTCCTGTCACCCTCTTTTTGTGGTTGAAAAGAAGAGTTCTTACTGGGATCCTTTTTAGCTTTTCATAAACCTTTGCGTTCATTGACCCTTGTGGAAATTTGAACAAACATTAAGGTCACCATCCTGACAATATTATTTACACCCCTGCAGGTCCCCCTTCCAAATGCAGACTGCCAGCTGATTTTTAAATGGGACAGACCTGCAGAGTAGGACTTTCCTACAGAAACAACTTAGTATTTGTTCTTTGTTCTGACATTCTATGAGGGTTTGGGTTGCCAACTCCAGATTGGGAAATTCCTGCAGAGTTGGAAGTAGAACCTGTGGATTATGGGGCTTGGGGTAGGAAGAACCTCAACAGTGTATAATACCACTGAGTCTATCCTCCAAAGCAGCCATTTCCTTCAAGCAACTGACCTTTGCCATCAGTTGTAATTTTGGGAGATCTCCAGACCCCACACAGAGAATGGTATTCCTCTCTGTGTGTGTGTGTTTGCATGTGTGTGCATTTTGAGTGTGTAATTGTTTTGTTTTTTTCTATACACCCCATCTATGTCCACAGCTTTCTGGCTTCCTTTTTTCCCTCAGACCTTGCATGAAAATTAAATATTGAGTTAATTTTCCATCGTTAATGGTGTACTGCCCTGGTCAAATGTCATGCTACCTCACAGAAGATCATTTTTAAAGCCTTAAAATCTGAAGTTCGCTGTGAAACAAAAATCTGATATTTGAACCAGGCTTCAAATTCTTTGGAAGATTGTTGGGTTCCAGAAAGAAATTGAGTTAAGAGGAAGGAATTAGAAGGATTCTTACATGCATATGCCTTGACCACTCATTTCAGGTCAGCCCCTTCCAGATAGGGAGGCCAGTTCCCAAGTAGGACCCGGAGTCCACCAGAACTACATTGCATCTCTAGACGACACAGATCAGTTCTCCTGGAGAAAATGGATGCTTTGAAGGGTGGATTCTATGGCATTGTACCCCACTGAGGTCCATGTCTTCTCCAGGCTTCACCCCCAAATCTCCAGGAGTTTCCCAACCTGGAGATGACAGCCCTGATGGGCAATGTGGCAGCTATATTTCCAGACCTCCCCTACAAGCAGACATCGGTTTCTCTCAGAGTTAAACTAGACATTACTTTTTATACAAATTCACCTTGTGGACTTGTAGACATCCTGCGTAAAAACAGCAGACCTGTTTTCGGGGGGAGGAGGGGTTCAGTGCATGTGTAGCCTCCAAACAGAGCAGATATCACCCCCCCCCCCCCGCAACATGCAGCCCTTGATTTATTTTGGCTGCCAAAAACAATTCAGGTTGGGGAAGGCAGAAATCTCTTCTGTCTCCATGCTGCAATCTCAATCAGAATTGGGCCTGTCTCAGTGGTGGGATTCAGCAGGTTCGCACCACTTCAGCAGAACCGGTTGTTAAAATTGTGCTTGTGTACAATGAGTTGTTAAACTATTTGAATCCCACCACCGGAACCGGTTGTTAAATCCTTTGAATCCCACCACTGGCCTGTCTGTACTACTTACAAAGCCACTGATACCACTATGTAACCAGTATGGCTGCAAGTCAAGCTTGTGCAAAAAGTCACATCTAGTTTGGCCCTCAGATTCTTGTCATACTGCTTATCAGAGGCAAAAATCAACAACGGGAGTGGAGCCATGAAAAGAGATCTGGGGGGGGGGCAAGGGGGGAATTGGTCAGTAGGGCTGCTAACCTTCAGATGATAGCTAGAGATTTCCTGCTATTAGAAAGACCAGTTCACCTGGAGAAAATGGCTGCATTGGAAAGTTTAATATATGGCATTATATACCTTACACTTCAAAATAATGGTTGTCTATATCAGCAGTGGTCATTGAGAACTGAAAATATGTAAGCCGAAACTCCACATTATCTATCCTTTTCTGGGTTGTGTTGTTTTAGACCGGCATATTTACCTGCACCAACATATCAATAGTTCCGGCCCATATAACAGAATTTTACAGCCCTGTGACATCACCGTTAGGACTGGTTTTAAGTTGACAAATACAGTGGGGGAAGAAAAGATGGGTTACACTAGGTGGGATCATTTGAGACCTCCGTTACTGACATAGAACTCTCCCCATACAAGCTGGTTTGGGGTTAAACTGCCGCACAAGCCATTTTGGCCCGTCTCAGACCACCTTAGGTGACGGCTTTGACCTTAAGTTCTACTATTTTCAATTATGGTGACTTGATTCAGTTAGGTTTGTTCAATTTTAAGCAAATTAGCTGAACGAATCAAAGGCAAACTGGAACTAATCGAGACTTAAGTTGGAACTAATTGAGTGAATTGAAATCAAGTCTAAATGGAATCTTGAGCAAATATTGGGAAGGGAAGGAGAATGGCCTGTCAAGTTCAGGTCAGCACTGTGATCCAATGAAACAAATTCTCACCACATATCTAGAGCAAACAGCAATGGACACACTTTCTGTGGCTCAATTCATAAGCAGCTCAGTGATTTTCTTGTGAAGATTTGGCGGGGGTGGGAAAGCTTGGATGGTTTCCTTCTCCTGTTTTGTAATGCTAGCACATGTGCTCTGATGGTGCCATATGCATGGCATGTGGTTTGTCATGTTGTCCCCTAGGACATGAATCCCCTGCACCATGCATGGCCGAGGGCAGGCTGAAAATTATATGCACAGAGAGATCAATACACCAAGACAGGTAGGAGATCTGGATAGGAGGAAGCAACTTCATAAAGTGGTTGCAAGAAGCAATTGAGAGAATTGATCCAAAAGCAAAACAAGAAGGATGCTTGGCTGGGTGTCTTTGGTCACATGCTTCACAGCAATCAATGAGAATTTCATCTTGAGTAAGCAGTTAATGTTAAAGAACTTCTGCGTGTGTGCCCGGAAAGCAGCAGGATTTGTAGTTTACATCACTTCACAGTAAACAAGGGATTAACTTTTGTAGATGTACCTATGAAGCAGCCTAGTCAGCCTTAATGCTCCCCATACATATGCAAAGTCGTGTTTTATATTTTGAGCTGCAAAAGAACCTTTAAGGGGAATGATGTTCAATTCAGAATACAGTGGGAAAATATAGATTTCATTGTGAATCACCTTTCTTTTTGGACCACAGAGAGAAGGCCTTGTGGTTTTATTTCCTGTTGCAACTCCTTTCTGGTCCAGGTTTACGCAGTCCAGTGGTCTCCCATTTATTTTACCATTTTTTCCATCATATTTGAGGCTTGCTGTGGTCTTAATTTTGCTCTTGACAAGAATTCTCATTGGTTTAAAAATATTTTTGTTATTTGTTGTATTGTCTGACTGGCTTTAATGTGTATTTTTCTAATGCTTTGGTGGCCTTTTAATTTCTTTGTTGTGGGACTTATTAAGTTAGAACAGGAGGTACATACTTTAAAGAAAATTTTAAAAAATTCTACTCCAACAGAAGGTTTCTGGTTAGAATAGGAATAGGGGGGTGTGTATGTGAGTTTGTGTTCACACAAACACACACACACAAGCATGAGACTCATCTAAGACAGTGAAATTTACCTCAGAGCTTGAAATACCAAAACATTTATATCACTATAAATTGATTGCAATAAACTTTGATATGTATAGGTGAAACATGTAGGAAATACGGTTACATATGCATTAATGTATTCACATAAATACAGTGCCGCCGCCACCACTTGCTGAGCCACCCACTGTCTATGGTACTTGGCAACTGGCAGAAACTTCGGGGTGGGGACAAAGAAGGCAGTGTCATGTGTGCTACTATAGAACTTCCAGGTATTCCTAGAGCTATCCTACACCACTTCCAGGTTTTCCTCAGAAGTGACATAACAGCACTCATGACACTGTCTTGTTTCCCCCTCCACAGCTCAGAAAGGCTTGGCAACCCTACTTTGGTGAATTGCTGTGCAAACCTGAAGCTAACTCAGATTTGTACAAATATTGCCCTGCCATGTACCTGACCCAAGTGTGCAGATTTAACAATGCATACACCAAATCCAGTTTCAGAATTAGATACAGCGGTTCAAAAATTTTCTCTCCACTGCAGAATCAAACTGGCTTGCAGTTGCAAACACAACAATAAAATTTAGACAAATTAACAAAAACTTTAGACAAATTAATACAATATTAGATTTATATGATGTATAACTCCCATTCCTGAACTTCCTCTGTACCTATTAGATCAGCTTAGGATAACAGGCTGAGAGCCAAGGGCAAAGCATTCTTTGGCTCCTGTCCATCTCACATCAAAGGTTCATGTTACTGGTCACACCCATGATATAAAGCCACAACAGAGGAAGGAACTGAAGCTCACACCAAATTGCATTTTGCTGGCAAAGGGCGATTCCCCACTGCAGAGTCGACATAGGTTTGACACGGTGGTACTGAGCCTAGGTTGACTCTCGTCACTCCCCACAGCAACTAAGTTCAACTCAGTTCGTCAGTTGAACTGAGCTCAGAGGGCAGGATCATCTTTCGCTCCTCGTTCTCAATTGTCTCTTGTTTTACGGTAGGAAACGTGAGCGTGCGTCTTTTTTTATATATGTCGCAGCTACGTAGAACACGTTGCAGCTACATAGAATACGTCGTAGCTACATAGAATTGGCACCTAAACATAGAATTGGCACCTCACCGTAACTTTGATAATAGCAGTTAAAATTAAAAAGGCACGCTTTTCCCATGGCGACTCTCCCGTTCTGCTCATGCCCAACACGTAGCTCTTGATTGGCTGAATGGGAAAGTCGCCACAGACAATTCCCCACTGTCTAGCTTCCAACTGAGTTCGATCTAGGTTCAGGGGAAAAGCTGTACCTCAGAACTGGAATCAGAAATTCCAGTTCTGAGGGGGGCAGAACTGAAACGAACCCAGGTTGAACTCAGCGGCAGTGGGGAGTTGCTGGGATGAACCTAGGTCGAACCTAGGTCGACTCTGCCAGTGGGGAATCGCCCAAAGAGAGGTTTCCAAGCTCCCTCCCCTGATACATTATATCTATCTGCCCTATCAGCCAAATAGTTTTGCCTTACCTCTTGGCTTTCTGAGCATCTATGTGGGATGTCACATTCACATAGAACTGGACGGTATGAGTAAATACATGAGTCAGACCTATGAAATTTGAATTTTACTACTTCTTTGACCTATATAAATGTCTAGAAAACCTAGAGATGGGCATACATATGGAATCCCATTCATCCTGACCTCTGCATGTGGCCTGTTCTCATGAGTGCATGTAATAGAAGAACAGTTCGACTTATATCTTGCTTTTCTCTACTGCAAGGAGTCTCAATGCAGTTCACAACTCCTTCCTTTCCCCTCCCTACAGCAGTCAGCTTGTGAGGCAGGTGAAGCTGAGAGATTTCTGAGAGAACTGTGATGAGCCCAAGGTCACCCAGCAGGCTTCATGTGTAGGAGTGGGGAAACACACCAGATTCACAAGCTTATAGTCTGCCGTTCACGTAGAGGAGAGGGGAATCAATTCTCCAGATTCCCCTTCTATTAACCACTATGCTACGCTGCTGCTAAGCATTGTTGCAATAGGTAAGAGCTACCGAAGATGTATCATGGCTATCAAGGCTAGAATTTCTATAGTTTCTTCCCACCCAAGTGTGAAGAGGAAGCAAATCCTTGCTTTCCCATCCGGAGAAATAAATGTTAATGTATGCATGAGATGCCTTCCCTCACAGGCTGATTTAGCAACATCTTGTCTGGTTCATCTCCCACTCTTGCTCGTCCTCATTTACTCGACGTGCAGAGGAAATAAATAAATAAATGTGCCTCCGTCTTATTTATCCTTCTTTGGACATTTCTTCGCCAGGCAGATGGTCAATTAAGAGCACTAAACAATGACACTGTTTTCTCTGTAAACATTTTTTTTCTAATAGCCTAACAAATGAGGATCTGGGCTGCCATACCGCTGAATACCATCTTGACTTTCTAATTACAAAGAACTGTGTCTTGATAGTAACAATTACAGCTATAACAATGATGCCGGTACTTGAACAATATAGTTGGAGGCAAAGTACTTATCGGAATATTCAGAAAATAAAGCCTCTACATTTGTGCCCAAGCTGGAAATGGGAGCTTAAACAATTGGGGGTTGGAGTGGAGCGGGGAGAAGAAGAAAGGTTGAAAACATTGGTTTTAGTAGCTCCAGATGTGAATTTGAATCCAATTATTCCAAAAGCAAGGCCATGGAGAGGTGCTGTTTCCTTCTGTTTTGCTAATCGATAGGTGAAAAGGGGTATTAAAATGAACATGATAATAACTCTCATTTTGATATTTAGCTACACTTCATGTTATTTTCTAAGCACAGCACTCTTTGTGTGAATAATACCAGCGCATGTTTCCTATTGTTGGCAAGATGGTAGCTCTTGGTGTTAAAATGAAAGACTTTCCAATTTCCCCTTCCATTGCAAAGTTGTTGTTTTTCCCCAGTATTCAATCGTGTGCAAGCCCAATACAGGGGGTGTACAGTTTCAGGGACTGGTGAAGGTCTTTCATAGTAGAATGGGAATCAAGCCATTGAAATTCATATTCAGTTTTTTCAGGGTATAAATGAATGACTTTGAAAAAAGTATTATTGGAAAGTTATAGATAACTGGAAGTCTTGGATTTCTGATGCAGAGTGTGATTCTGTTCTGAGATACAGCAGGGGCCCTCTTTTTGAACTTGCAGTCTGTCTGGAATTCTGACGCAAGGTGGTGGTTGCAACCACAAGATTGCCCCTATGGGAGGTGGGCCACAAAATGGTAACCATGGGAGGTGGAGCCAACCGCACCTGAAAGAAGCCCAAATGCAGGGGACAAGATGAGTAAATGTTAAAAATACAGTGGGAAAGAGGAGTCAGCGAGAAAATAAAACTGACACTGTATTGGCAGCTGCTGCTGAAATGTACTTTTAATCTGCATGGCCAATCAGATTTCCAAAGGGCACTCAGAAGCCCACCTGGCCCCACCCACTTTCTAAAACCATTTGGTGGGCACCAGGAAAGGTGTTGGAGGTGCTGTGGCATCCCTGGGTATCACGCTGGTAACTCCTGGTGTATAAGATGACAATGGTATTTACATTAGAAATATCATGACAAAGACATACAGTGCAATCCTAAGAAAAGTTAGTCCAATCAAAACACATTTATTTCAATTGGTTTAGATTGGAGTAACTCTGCTTAGGATTGTGCTGAAAGTGGTCTGTGACCCACTTATTTTGTGGCTCTTTGTCTTAAAGTGGCTCTTTGTCTTAAAGTGGCTCTTTGTCTTAAAGTGGGGTTTCTCTGGGTTTGTTTGAGCATATTTGCAAGGTGTCTGTGCTGATCTGCCCTACTCCCCTTTTTTCAAGGGCTCCCAGTGCTTCTACAGACTTTCCCCTTTCCTTATGCCCCCTTTGTGGCATAATCCCAGAGGGAGGATTACAGAGACTATCAGATCTGCCTTCTCAACTTCCCATAGAGCTTGTATAGGGCAGAGATCTATATGGAGGGGAGGGAGAATCCCACAAAAATGAAACACACTTTTTAAAGTGCTGCTTTTCTCTTGCATCGAGGGAGGGAATGTGAATACCTTAATGTGCACACCATGAGAGCCAGCATGATGTAGTGGTTAAGGTGTCAGACTAGGATATATGAAACCCAGGTTTGACTGCCATGGAAGCTTGCTGAATGACCTTGGGCCATTCACACATTCTCAGGCTCAACCCTGGCAAGTATTTGGATGGGACACCTCAAAGGAATACCAGGGTGGTGATAAAGGGGCAGGCAATGGCAATTACCTCCACAAGTTTCTTGCCTGGAAAACTCTACAAGGTTGTCACAAGTCAGCTGTGACTTAAGAGCAAAAAAGAAAAGGAAAAAAAGTGAATACCTGCTTTTTTCCCCCTGAGATACTTTAAATTGTTTACAACTGTGAGAATTAAGCAGATGTAAACCTGTCTGGAGGGATCCCATTTTGCAGCTGTGGTCTAGTTCTGCACAAAGAATTTAAATGAAAATATTTATTTATTTATTTATTTATTATTGGGTTTTGTATACCACGCAACCTCGAAGGGCTCTGGGTGGTGCACAACAAAACTTTACAATACATACAAGAAACCCATTAAATTAAAACACAGCAGATAATATAATAAATAAAGGGCATCCAACAATAAAACCCCATATTAAAACCCTCCCAGAGGGGGGAAAGACAGACGGGTCCCATAGATGGTAAAGAGACCCCAACCAGGGGAATGGGGGGGCACTATCAGCGGCTGGACACTCCAAACACCCATGGGACAGGTCTTACAGGCCCTGCGGAACTCACCGATATCCCGCAGGGCCCGGACAGCTGGAAAGAGAGTGTTCCACCAGGCAGGGGCCAGAGCCGTAAAGGCCCTGGCCTGCATGGAGGCCAGCCACATCATTGAGGGGCTGGGAATCACCAGCAAATTGGCCTCTACTAAACGCAGAGGTCAAGTAGGGACATACAGGGTAATGCGGTCCCGCAGGTACGAGGGTCCCAGGCCGCGTAAGGTCTTAAAGGCTAATACCCAAACCTTGAAGATGTTTCGGAATTCAACTGGGAGCCAATGCAGGTGGTGCAACACAGGTTGGATATGATCACGAAAGGTGCTCCCTGTGAGCAAACGAGCTGCCGCATGTTGGACCAGCTTTAATCTCTGGATCAAACACAAGGGTAGGCCCGCATAAAGCGAGTTACAATAGTCCAACCTGGAGGTGACCGTTGCATGGATCACAGTGGCTAGGTCTGTGTGGGAGAGGAAGGGAGCCAGCTGCCGGGCCTAACGGAGATGGAAAAATGCAACCTGGGTTGTATGGGCCACCTGGGTCTCCATTGAAAGAGATGAATCCAGGTGGACCCCCAGGCTGCGAACAGAGGAGGTCGGCACCAATGAGACCCCCTCCCACACCTGCAGCTGGAAATCCCCAACCTCCCCCCCCCCCGCGGCCAAGCCAAAGGATCTCTGATTTATTAAGTTTTAACCTGCTCTGCTGCAACCAACCAGCGACCGCCTCCAAACAATGCTGTAGAGCTGCATTGGTGGAGACAGCCCCCCCTCCATCAACAGAATGAGCTGAGTGTCATCAGCATATTGATGACAGATCAGCCCAAAGCTCCGCATCAACTGAGCAAGGGGTCGCATATAGATGTTAAATAAGAATGGGGATAATAGCGCCCCCTAAAGCACTCCGCAATGAAGCAGGCACCTCTGGGAGGCTTGATCCCCGCACCACACTTGCTGACTCCGATCCCAGAGAAATGAGACAATCCATTGAAGGACAGTGCCCTGCACTGTGGAAGTGGCCAGGTGGTGGGTCAAAAGGTCGTGGTCGACCACATCAAACACTGAGGTCATGTCTAACAATACCAGCAGCGCCGATCTGCCCTGGTCAAGCTGCATACGGAGTGTATCTGTGACAGCGACGAGAACAGTCTCCATCCCATGCCCAGCACGGAAGCTGGACTGGAAGGGATCCAAAGCCGATGTGTCATCCAGGAACCCTTGAAGCTGCTCCAACACCACTCTCTCAATTACTTTCCCCAGAAACGAAAGATTCGAAACAGGGCAGTAATTGGCCAGATCATTAGGATCTAACAATGGTCTTTTCAAGAGTGGGTGGACCACTGCCTCCTTCAACCTACCTGGAGAGACTTTTTGCTCAAGGGAGCCATTGATGATATTCAACTGATGATATTTTGATATGCAAAATATATCAAAATATATCAAAATATATTTGATGATATTATGACTGCAAAATATTGCAGTCAAATCATATCTTTCCAAATTCAAATTACATATGAATTCATTGAATATTATACATTCCCTACCATCACTAAAGCCCTTGCATAAAACCATGCAGGTGTATTTTTCCCCACAGTTGCACTACACCAAGCGTGGCCGCGCCTGACACACGGCCACCATTGCAGGAGGGGAGGGCATGGCAAGGGGGCCGTTTGCCCGGCCACGGGCGGGTGGCCAGCATTAGCGCTCGGCCCTGCGCTTGTGCGCCAGATCCGCACGTGCGCAATGGGCCGGGCAGAAGTTAGCTCGCCCGGAGCGTGCCAGGGAGGGCGAGCTTTTATTGTTTGTCATGCTCTCGCATGATGCGAGAGCACGTCATGAATGGGGGCTGGGGTCAGGGCCTATATAAGTCCCTGCCTCGTGGTTAGGCCCCAGTCGGCGCCTGGACACCGAGGCTTTTCTCGCCCACCCGATCCCTGTTATATTGTAAATGTTTAAAATGTTGTTTTTGTCATAGCCATTGGCAGGTTGCATATGGGGGATGATCTGCTGGAAAGGGGAGCTGGGGGAGCTCCCCTGTTTAGTACACCTCCTTAAGAGGTGGGGGTGGAGCAAGCTTACGGTAGGGATGCCCCACGGGGGGCTAAGAAGCTTGTGCCCCTAGCATAGGTTGGAAAGGGCCTCCAGTCATGGGAACTTCGCTGGTCTGGATTTTGTCCCATTCCAATCTTTCGCTTTGGTATATTCCTCCAGCAGCTGGGCTGAGTAAATGGTTTGCTCTGGGGGACAGCATTCGTGCTGCCCAGATGCCTAGATCACCCCCGTGCTGCGCCATCTATTTTCCTATGTTAATAAATTCTTTGGCTATGGCCAGTTTCTTATCCACTTAAAAATTGTGTTGGTGTTTTACTTGGGAAAGACTAACTGAGCATGAAGGGCCACCCATCTGCCCGCAATGGATTTTGAAGTTTTATATGTCATTTCCAGAATCAAAGGACTTGGAAGTACATTCAAATGAGAGTATGAAAGAAAGCAGAATCTAAAATGTCAGTACCTTCATTCTTGAAGAAGTACCTCTTCACCTACCTAATTTTCATGTTTGCTTGTTTTCAATACATTGTTGACCCACCAAGCTCTTTCTACCCTGCTTTTCTGTAAGCCTCTACAAGATGATTAGAGCAAACAACAAGTAGTGAATGTGGCTAGGGAAATCTGGCTACTGAACGCACTGGGCAGGTACCAATGGACCACAGTCTACACTGTTGTCATGGCCATGGTGCTACTAGGACAGACCATTGGTTCAGTTCCCAGGTTGCCAGTTTTCAGGATAACTAACTGGATTGCATATTTTGCTGTATCAGTCTGAACCAGTTTTAATTAAAACAATATAAAGAGGATCATGAAATTCCAGTGTTCACATTTCTGTGCTGTAAAACAGATGGAAACTAATTTGTTGCTTTGTCAGAACAATGAGAAGAAGGGAAAATACAGTTGCCAAAGAAGGGCAAGGAATCTCCCTAGGTGAGCTATCAAACACATCCCATTTCACAAGCCAGCTCTTCTAGCCAGGCCATTAGAGATATAACAGGCCAGATCTGATATCTCTACCATCACTAGGGTTGCCATCCTCCAGGTTTGGTCTGGAAAACTCCCAGAATTACAATCAATCTCCAGACTACAGCAATCAATTCCCCTGAAGAAAATGGGGCCTTTGGAGGGTGGACTCCATAGCATCACAATCCTTCTGAGCTCTCTCAGCTCCCCAAGCTCCACCCTCCCAAGGCTCCATCCCCAAATCTCCAGGAATTTTCCAGCCCAAAGCCAGCAACTCTAACCAACACTCCAAAAAAAAAGAGAGTTGAAATAAGGTACATGCTGTCCATTATTGTGGACAGGCAGGCCAAATATACAAAGAATCTAGACTGTCATTAAGGAATGCAGCCCTGAGTGCCAAAGCCCCATCACGACTGAGCTTCTTTTCTAAAAGTTAATGTATTCCTGACATTACCATCACATATCCTGCATTTCCACTTGGCTGTACTGTTTCCTCATAGGTTGTAATGAATACAGCAAAGCACCGTGTAGCAACAGAAAGTTTATCAGCTTGTAGTTTTTCTCTATTGAAACTTAAGATGGAAAAGTATTCCTTTTTTCAGTTTTAATTTTTTTTTATTCTCACCTAAAAGCATTTTAATAACAACAAAAAGTTACAGAGATCACAGATAAAGGTAAGTACATTTATTGTAGGGAGCTCCAACTTTGTCTGCATCATTAGTTGTAAATAAGTCAATAAACAGTTCTGTCTTTGTAAACATTACTTATTCAAGTGATAAATATCATAATCACACTTTTCTCTCTTCGTGCTTAATTTTAAAAGTCCATTATCCTTCAAACCCACTAGTCATCAGTTCATTTTGTTTTGCTTTTTTATGCATAAAATCTATCATAGGTTTCCACTTGTCCAAAATTTTATTCAAATTCCTTACCTCACCATCTGCCGCTGAGTCTCACACGAACACCACACCTAGTGAATGGAAAATGAAGAGGCTGAAACCAAACAATGTGTTTCTCAGGCCACTGAATATAAGGGCCAGTCATAGTTCTCTCAGAACTCTCTCAGCCTCACCACCTCACAAGGTGTCTGTTGTGGGGAGAGAAAGATAAAGGAGTTTGTAAGCTACTTTGAGACTCTTCAAATGTTGAGAAAAGTGCGGTATAAATCAAAACTCTTCTTCTGTGTGGGCACAGTTACTGATATCATTCTCCAACACGGGTTGCTTCTACCTATTCATCACTAACCCACTTTTACAGAATAGAAGAGTAGCAGGACAGTCCTAAAAAGAGTTATTCCCTTTCAAGCCCACTGACTTCAACAGACTTTAAAGGGTGTAATTATGTTTAGGACTGCACTGACATGTCCCTAAACTGTTCAATAATGAAACTCTGTATTCAGATTTATTTATTATGAAACATCATCAGAAAAAAGCATTTAGACTTCTCTTGCCAGAACTAAAGTTTGAGCACCAAAACACCTCCACGTTATGTTATGTTATGCCCCTCCACGTTGCACCCCCCCTGAACACCAGTTCCCAAAGGGGGTTGGGCCACACCCAGTCCCACAGTCCAGAGACAGCGCAGCCTTCACTTAGGTCAAAACAACCCACATTCTCCAGTGTGGAAAGCAACTGCAAGCAGGTGTCTAAAAGCAGATTAGGCTTTACTTGGGAAATGAAGCTAAAGCAAAAGCAGACAGGAGGAAAGGAGGGAAAGAGGATCCCACATCCTGCCCAGGAGACATGGCAGGATCAAACTAGAACAGGGCACATGATGAGTTAACAGCACTGGATCACCCTGCCTTATTCAATGGCACTCATCAGCAGACGCTAGTACCATGCCCGCCAACCATGACACAATCTACTAGCAAGTCTGGAATATTGTTTCCCGAAGTCACTGAGCAGTTGCCTCTGGGTGCTTCTGGGTTACATGCATGGTTTTCCCATGCTTGTTCTTAGCCTCACAGCTATCACAGCTGAAAGACAGTGACTGGCCCTAGGTCAACCACTGGGCTACATAGCTGAGTGAACTTTTTTTTTACAAGTTAATGAAAGGTTTTAAATTTTAGAAACAGGCTCAAGCAATGGGACAGTGAAATGAAACACACCTTGTCTATCCTGAATGCAGGAAATACTGCATCACTTTTTCCAAGTGAAGCTTCTTCATGACATAAACAAGGATTTGAGGAGAAAAATAAAATGTTCCCCAATTTTCCTACCTCACATTTCTTTAGGGCTTTTTGCAACCTTTTGGCCATGCCAGTTTAGCATCACTTGACACCAATCTTCTTCTTCTTGCTAGAGGATTCCAGCCTATCAGAGATAAGATGGCTGGTGTGATGATACAACATATCATGAAGTTGTGTAGCCAATCAGAATTTGGTGAATGATGACATCACAAATCCAATTCTGAATGAGGACAGGAAACGCTGCTGTTATTTTGCATGGTATCAGGGAAGGGGCTGCTGTGAAAATGTTCACTTCATTTGCAGCCTCCTGAAAAAATCACTTTCAACAATGTTCATGCAAAAGTTTTCTCTAGCTGAAACTCTGCTGAAGCTCCCCCCCTCCAAAAAAATCCCCCAGATTCTTTGTGAAAATGTTTTCAGCTTTGTGGCTTAATTCAGAAAGTAGGTGATTTCACATCTGAATGAGACACAGTAGGCACATACAAGAGATTACTTTTCCAACAAGTTAATCTTCCTATATCCATTATCTGGAGTAGTTCAAAAAGCTTCAGGAAGAGAGTGAAAAAAGGGTACTGTTGTTGAAAAAAGGAATACATGTTCAGGTAATTACAAATAACAGACACATCTGGTTATCTTAATTGTTTGAGAATGTTTCAATTAGCTCTGAATGTTTTCATAAGGACTTGGAGACAGTAAAAAACTTTCTCGCAGCAGATTGGATTAGTTGATGAGAGGCAACGCTGAATGCTCAAGCTGCTTAAGGCCACAGAAAGCTTTCAGAGCAAGAGCAGCTGAGCTTCTACTTGTCTCTCTAGAATCACAATACCAAAGTTAAGCAGGGCGGAGGGGGCCTGCAGAGGGCATTCTATCCATAGAGAATTGCCCTCAAAGAGGAAATGCGGGGGTGTTGGCACGGGAAGGAGCACTCCTTCCCATCAAATGGCAGGCTTTCTGCAGATGGAAACAGTAAAGCCATACTAAACCTGTGTAATTCTGTGTCTAAGCTAGCACTTCCCTCCAGTGTCCTTCCTGTTAGAAAAGTACATTGTTGTCAGTCATCAGCCATATTTCATTATTTATTGCAATTATGACTCCTTCTTATTCAAATGTTAGGCTCCCTGGTGCAAAACTTCATACCTTGAAGAGCTTATAATATATATTTCAAGAAGGAGGACATGGCAAAGAGAGGGAATGGGGATACATTCGTTCAGTTTTTTAAGAAATAACAGATAAGCTTATTTAGGAAATAACAGGTTGTAGATGTGAGCATATTTATTTGTTCATGTACTTCAGTTGTAGTTCACCTTTCTCAGTGAGGTTCAAGGCAGACTACACAATGCAAAATAATGCAGTCAGAGAAGTATTGGACAATAGTATACATGCAAACAACTGGGCAACAAAGCGCATTTGCAAAATTGGAGACCAGCACATTAAAAAAGTGCATTGCATACAATAAAACAGAATAATGCATATAACAATGAAACAAAATTGACTTCCAATACTAAATAGTGAAACAGTGTTCCATAAACTATGATCAAAGCAATGAAAACTACCTGAATTTTTGCAGACTGTACATGAGTCAATTTCCTTTGTAAAAGGCCCTTCTGAACAGTTCTGTGGAATGATAGAGTGTAGGAACCTCCCTGAACTGTCTGACAGACCAGTCTGCCAGGTGAGAAGCACAACAGAGAATTTTCAGGTGTGGACAGTGTTGTTCTACTCTCTCTAAAGGTGGCACCGTCTGAAGGCTTTGCCCAGATGAGTCAAGTTGTTTCAGCAGGGCATACTGAGAGAAAAGGAGTCCTGCAGATATGTGAATCCATGGAAATCTTTGAAAGTGATAACAGTACCTTCAACTGAACCTGAAACAGAAATGGTAACTGCTGGAACAACTGCAGAATGGAAGTAATATGCATATTCTGCCTAGTTCCTGGTAGTAATTAAGTTGCAGTATTCTGTACTAGCTGGAGTTTCCAAGTTGCAGAGTCCTTGATGTTGACTTGGGGAAAGACTATGCAAAACCAAAGAGTGTTGGGAAGAAGTGGAAATACAGAAAGGAAGCATCCCAGGCATTTGGAGTTCCCAGTTCCTAAGTCTTGTATCCAAATGGGTGCAATGTATTAAGAATTCCACATTGTTTTGCTGTCTTATTTTAGAAATAGAATTGTGTGCTGTCCTTATGTTACTTGCCAGAGGTTTCAATTATTTCTAGTCATTTTTCCTCCTCAAGCTTTGGAGAAAAATCCTCCAAAAGCCATCTCAATGTGTTGTTATATTTGTATCAAGACTCTGGAGCATGTTGGAGCCTGAAATGCAGCAATAAAAAAATACTGGGCTGTGAGAAAAAGGCCAGGATCCTGATACTTAGATCTTGGCCAACACAGAACTTTCATAATGCTATCAACTGTCAGGACTAAGTTTCAGGTTCATTTCTCCGGGATGTCAGGACTAAGTTTCAGTTTCATTTCCTCAGATTCCCTGGTTCCCGCTGCTCCAAAGGACCGCCCACTCACACACCCTATATATACTGGAACTGAGGGCAAGAACCCTCAGTTCCAGCACCCTGTAGCTAGGGCGACATATATCAATAAAGTTATTCCTGTTTTACAGAGCTGACTTCGTTTGAGTGTGTTCAGCCTTACAGTCAACTTCTGGAGCCAATGTTATGCATCTCTTATGTATCTGAAGATGGTTCTGAGTTCTCTCTCGAGGCTCAGTCATAGCAGTAAGATATGAGGTTCTCGGTTCAAGTTCTGACAGTCTGTTGAGTCACAGTGTGGTAAAGACTAGACTAGGAGAAGATGCTGGTTCATTTTCTCCGTTCTGCTGTGAAGTACATCTTAGTGCAGATGCATTTCTTTTAACGTACCTTAGACTGATGTTGTGAAGAGAAAAGGGCCCATGAATTTCTTGGCAGCAAGCCAGAAGAAATCAATTTGCTATAGTGGTTGAACTGGGATGTGGGGGGGGGGGGTACCATCAAGTCAAAGCTGAATTATAGTGACCCTTGAAAACTAGTGTTTTCTAGACAGGAAACATTCTGAGGTGGTTTGCCATTGCCTGCCTCCACATGGGCTGAGAGAGTTCTGAGAGAACTGTGACTGGTCCAAGGTCACCCAGCAAGCTTCATGTGGAACAGTGTGGAAAGGAACCCAGTTCTCCAGATTAGAGTCCACCACTCTGAGCCACTGCACCATTCTGGCTCTGAGTAAGCTAAGTTCAAAGCCCCATCTGCCACAAAACTTACTATGTTACCCTGGGCCAGCCTTAATGTCACTCTTGCGCTTATTTCATAAGCTTGTAAAGATAAAAGAGCACTGAACAACCACCGCTGCTCTGAGTATCCTTAGAAGACGAGCAGAGTAACAATGTACTAAATAAATAAGGGTAGAATAAAGATGTAAATACAATTAATAGAGTGCCTAGCAATTCAGTTGATAGTGATCATTCCAGAACACTACAGCTTTGCAGAGTGGCTGTGTCAGGTGTGATCTATTTTTTAAAAAAACAGATAATGATTAAATCCATAAATAAAGACTCTTCATTAAAAAGCAAATCTGCTCCCAAAAAATGTTCAAGACGTTAAACACATTTTCTCCAAAGCTAAATTGTCATCGGTAGCATTTGCAATATGGAGTGTGAACACATTTGAATGGGGCTTTATTTAGAACTCAGCAAATACAGGCACAAAATGTTTCTCTCCCACAGTGAATCTATGTCCACAATAGTCTGAAAACTTTCAGCCCTCCCCCCATCCACTGCACACAACCCTATTCCTTAATTTTTTTAGGAGAGAGAGAGAGATGTCGTTTTTATTGATTTGATAGAACTTCTAGGCTCTGTCTTTCTATTAAAAAATTAATACTTGTCAGCTTACAATAAAATCCATACACAGATCATCCACAAACTTCACAGTGGAGGTGAAATTTGAATCAGGTGCTTCATTTTCGTGGTCTTTATGCAATCCCACGTGGACTGCACACACACAGGCTGACACCGAGATAGGATCTTCCAAGCTTCTTCTAGAATCTTAGTTAAATGGACTGTTCTGCCCTTCTCTCTTACTTGGCATGATAGCTTCCCACCAAAACAATCACATGGTAGGAGCAGGGGAACTCTCTGTCTCCTAGTTCTTTCTCTGCCATCACAATGGTAGGATGTACTTCTTCACAGTTGGCTCTCAATCTCCAATGCCTTCCCTGTGTTTTTTTTCTCCTCTAAGGAGTCTCTTCTATCAGGAATGGAAGGTTAAAAGACTGTCTTGTTTAAAGAGTATACCGGTTGTGGCTTCAAGATGGCTGAGAATGATGCTCAAGATTGCTTAATTTCCCTTGGGGAGGCCCAGGTCCCTCCTAAGTGCAAGGCCTGTGCTGTGTCCTTTTAACACCTAAGGCCTGGCAAGTTCATGCGGATCGTTTCAAGGCGACTTTGTGGGAGCAGTCCCTCAGGCCACCTGGTCTTTCCCAGGGGGAGTTGGAGACTGAGGAAAGAGCCCCGTTGGTTATGTCCATTCCTATCTCCCAGTTGTCCACGTCTGTGTTGCTGATGGATTTGACTAGAGCAACTGCAAAACCATCATTGACAAAGTCCAAGAAGGGCCATAAGTGTAAGGATGGCAAAGTAAAGAAATCCAGGGGCCAAAAAAGACCTTAGTGCCAAAGGAAAAGGAGGGGTCTGTCACCTGGCTGAGGCCCACTCAGCCTGGGGGGAGGGCTAGGGGGGGAGATGAGAATGGCCTATCATCTGGTCATTCAATGCTAAGTGGAATTGCTTCAAGCATTGGGCTACACACAGAGGCCTAAAGACCACACCATGCTCATTGCCACTAGTTTTTGAATATTTATTGTGCCTTAAGGGTTTGGTTAACTCTCCGAAAAAGTTGCACCTGGTGGCCATATCAGTAGTTCACGGCGAGGTGGACTTTAAATCATCATATTTGTGCACATGCTCCAAAAGGTTTCTTAGTGTAAGACAGCCTTCTTAGTGGCCATTATGTAGGCCCTGAGGGTGGGGGACCTCTGGGCTCTGAGGCATGACCCACCTTTTCTGAACATCCAGCAGGATAAAGTGGTCCTTTGCCCCAATTCAGATTATACCCACAAGGTGATGGCAGCATTCTATGCTGGGAGATGTCCCAGGACATCTCCCTCCCTGTGTTCTTCCCCAATCTACAGTCTGATGGAAAAAGAGCCCTGCACACTTCCCCCAGTTGTTCACCTCTGTTCTGGAGGTGGATTTAACTAGAGCGACCGCATAATAAATGTTGGACTGCACAGAGACCACGAATATGAAGAACAACTCTGCACTTACCAACAACTATTGTTCATCAAATGGTCTTCTGTGCAGGCACATATTCCTCCCTCCCCCCCTCCCTCCCTCCCTCCTTGTCTATTGCTTTGAGTTTTTTTCTGTTCATGTTTTTTTTCAGGTGAAAGTGGCAACGGACGGAGAACTGAGAGACAGAGTGCTCCCCCTCCCCTACCATGTTTTGATGAAAAGCGATTGTACCAAGTGGGAGGACAGGGCCGATTACCCAGTGGTAGGATTCAAATAATTTAACAACCGGTTCCGAAAGGACAGCGGTGGGATTACACCAGTTCTCTGAACTAGACAAAAAAATTAGCTACCGGTTCTACCAAATAGGGGCGAATAGGCTGAATGCCACCACTGCGATTACCCCATTTAGTGAAGATTTTAAAAGAACCTTGAAAGCTCTTATCTCTTTGACTGACTTGCCTGCGTGCAGTCCTGTGTGTGCCTTCACAGAAGGCCACTCAATGAACAACACTTATAGTCACTCCATAACAGGTTCAAAATTCTTCCATTCAAATTTGCTATTCACAAGGTGTCCAGCTACTTCAGCTCTCCCGTTCTGTGCAAATGTGGACTGGCACCCATTTTATTTAAAACAATCACAGAACTAACTGATCAAAAGGCTGAATCTTTATTCAAGACTCTTTTTAATACTTCTGAACATCTGATTTTCACTCCTGAAAACAAACACCTCCAACATCTGTTGCCTCGCAAAAGCTTTTGAGCACTCCAAAAGTACTCCATCAATCCTAAGCATCTTGATCACAAGCTTTCATCAGTGCACCGAGTTAGACCATCATGCGCATGAAGAAATGCATTCTCAAAAGCTGCCTGACAAGTTTAGAACTCTCTTCCCAGGATGAATCACCCAAGCTTCAGCATCTTGTCAAATTTAACTGCAAACCTTTTCTTTTTTCCCCCCCTTTTTAAAAATCTCATCTGATATTTGATGATGGGAGTTAGTCAGCAGGGGGTTTTCAGAACCCATTTTATTCATTTTCCTGTGCTATGTTTTTTTTTATGTGCTGTGCTGTCCCATATACAGATTGTGAAGGCCTGAGCTGGACTCCAAAATCTATATAATTAACTAAAATTATTTTTTAAAAAAATATGCTTCCCCCTTTCAAAGAAGCCCTCTTAAAAAAATAATCCATCCATTCTACTACCTCATGCAAATCTGGACCTACTAAAAAGTCTAGTACATCATTAGACAGAGGAGACTCTGATGATGAAGTGCTGCTTGTGCTCAGGTACTGCAATGGAGCTATATCCTTCTGATCTGCCTGTGGGTTTAATAAGCATTCCAGATGGCTTACTGGGCCTGAAGCAAGAATGGATAATCACATAGTGCTGTCCTCCCAATCATAATAAACTAAGGACACTGGAGGAGCAGAGGAGCAGAGGGGACTCTTATGTGCCCAAACCATTCAATAGAGCAATCACCAAGGTACATTTATGCCTGAGCTCTTTACAGGTGAAAGGGATGCCATTTTAAATACAACATGGGCGACAAATATACAGAGTTATTGTTATTATATATGACACTGTGCAGGAATTTTTGAGCTAAGCTGCCAGTAAGGATGTCATTTGCCCTGTTAAAATGTATTGTTATTCCTGCTTCACGCATACTGTATTGTTCTGATTGGCAGGAGGGGAGGGTTTGGGCCCAGTGTTGCTAAAGACCCCACTGTCGCTTCTCAATAACCCCATGATGAATACATCTTTAATCTATTATTTACCAATCTTGTTTCTTGGGCATGCCCATCAGCAAAGTTTCAGGGCATCAAGTGCACTGTAATGAAATGTCACATAAACCTGGCCTCTTTCAGCAAAATGACTTGTCAGGGAAAAAAAGATAATTTTATGGCAGTATTCCTATGGCTGCTGGAATGGGGTGGCAGGAAGGACAGCTTTGCCCCACCCACCTCTCAAAGGCTTCAACAGCTCCTGGGAAATAGCCTCCTTCAGAGAAGTCACCTGTCAAACTAAATTCTTTGAGCAAAAAGCTGTCCAGTCCAATGCCATGAGCAAAACCATGTGCTATCAGTGTGGCCAGGGGATTTAGCTTCGCTGGTATCTGTTCAGTTTGATGGTATCTGTTCAGGTAATACATCTAAGGGATGGAGACAAACGGTGTACAAAGGTACTCACAACAAATCAGGTGCTATGGGAGGTGATGACTTCCCCAGGGTCATCTTCTTCATAGCTGGCGAGGAGCTTCTAGGGCTTTTCAGTCCAAGTTTTCTCACACAAGTTTCTCTTTTCATCATCTTTTAAGCAACCAAGATGCTACAGAAGCTATCTGTGCCTTGCACTCCTGCTTACTTCTTCTTGGTCTAACCAGCCTTTCTTTTCTTCTGCATCTTATACTATCCAGCTTTTACTTGTCTCCATCCTTATACTCAGGGAACATTTTTGGATAAGCTGAGTAAAATTTCTCAGTGAGAAATCAATCAGATTTCACAAAGTTTCACCAAAAACAATTTTTTGATATAAGTGTGGATGGTTTATAAATTATGTTTCTATATCCCCACCTTTCCTGTGTGGTTCAAGATGGCTTACATTTCCAAGAGATAAAATAAATCTCTATCAGTCGCCTTCCACAAGAAAATGCCTGCAGCTTAAATCCCGCTTAGAGAAGAAACAGTCCCTAGCTCCATGGCTGTGAAGGGCTTTAAAAGTTATAACCCGCATTTTGAATTGGACTCCTCAGGAAGGTGTGCATGCTGCCCCCACCCCCAATCTTTAGGAGGTAACTGAAGATGAGTTTATTTGGGACTACATTTGGTTAAGTTTACTAACATTCCTGAATTTTCATTTAAAATTTTGGTTATATTTTATTTTATGCATTTATCTATGTTGTAAGCTGCCTTGAGCTCCATGAGGGGAAAAAGGCAGCTAAAACATGTTTTAAACAAACAAACATACAAACTTAGAAACAAACTGCCATGGCCCATGTAGGCATTTTATTAAGAGACATAAAAAATATTTTTATGTCTCTTAATAAAATGCCTACATGCAACAGTCCAGTAAATATACATATGCCTGAAAGAGTAGTTTAGTCCACTTGTACCCCGGGGGATTGGTATACAGGGGACTGCCTGGGAGTTGTATAAAAAGAAATACCACCTGGAGCAAGACAGACAGACTTTGTGTTACTTTCAAGTGCTGCTTCTGCGTCCTTCCCTGGCAAAGTTGTACCTTGGTTATTGTGACAAAATACTTTTTGGATGCACACCTTAACATAGTGTTGTGTGAGTCAGTGAAGCTGGGAGCAATCCCATAAGGTGTCTAGACGCTGACAAGCAGCTAAGCTCCTAGCAGAACATTTAAGACAGAACGGTCACAGCTGAGACAGAAGACTAAACTGTGCCCACCCCTTCAGGGATCAATGGCCACATCAGTAGAAGAGAACAGAGATTTCCAGTGGTGATGGGGACAGAGCAATCCTTAAAGTCTGGCTACTGGGCAGCAGCAGTAGTGAAAAGGGACACTGGTGGAGGATCTTTCGTAGACAATAGCAGTGCCACTATAGCTAACCCTCACTAGTATTGCCCAGAAGGCAATGTTAAACCACTTCTGACCAATCGTTACCTCAAAAATCCTATGATGAGACAATTAAAAATGAAAAATATATAGAGCTGGAAGATGGTACCCCCAGGTCAGATGGCGATCAATCAGCTACTGGGGAAGAGCAGAGGACAAGTATGAGTAGCACTATACTTACTGATGCAACTGGACTAAAGCTGAAGGGACATTAAGTTGTAAAAGGAAAGTCCAGAGCTTTCTGACACATATTAGAAACATGGAACATGAGAATCAGGAATCAAGGTAAGCTTGAATTGCAAAATGAGAAATGGGACATTTAAATCCTGGGAGTGAGTGAACTAAGGGGAACTGGATTAGGACATTTTCAGTCAGAAAATTACAGTGTTTTATTCAGGGAATGACCACAACAGAAGAAATATAGTTGCTTTAATTGTGAGGTGAGATGTAGCACAGGAGATAGAATGTAAAGTCTGATCAAATAATATCAGGCTCCAAGGAAAGCCTATCTATCAACAGAACCATCATTGAAGTTTATGCACCAACTGCAGATGCTGTTGAGGAAAAAATGGAAAGCTTTTATGCAAATGTCCAGGAAGAAATTGATCACACACCCAAAAATGATGTGCTCATAATCTTAGATGACTGGAATGCAAAAGTAGGAAACAAAGCAGAATCAAATATTGTTTATAGATTTGGGCTAGGACAGGGGTAGGGAACCTTTAACACTCAAAGAGCCATTTGGACCCGTTTTCCACGGGAAAAGAAAACACTTGGAGCCGCAAATATTTTTTGACATTTAAAATAAAGATAACACTGTATATATTGGGCTTTTTTACCTTTTACTCCACTCATTCTGAGAAGCGCATAGATGCACCCGCTCTGCTGCCTGCAGGGTGGGCAAGGATGGGGCTACGTCAGTCCTCGGCCGTCGCTGAAAAGCACCCGCCCGGCCCAACGGGTGGGCGAGGAGAAGTCACGGTGCGCTCCCAGCTCGCCGGCGGCAAGAATGAAGCCGGCCGCCCGGCTCAGAGGAGCCTATAAGGGCAGAAGAGCCGCATGCAGCTCTTGAGCCGCAGGTTCCCTACCCCTGGGCTAGGAGAACAAAATGAAGCAAGAGAGCAACTCATAGAATTCTGTGAAGACAACAATTTGTTGATGTGGGTTTTCTGGTCTGCGTGGCCGAGGTCTGGTACTTTTTGCTCTAAATCAATTATCTGGAACTAGGGATGAATAGCGTGGTGGCCAATTTTGCAGATGATACTACATTATTCAGGATGGTGAAAAAGAAAGATGATTGGCAAGAGCTCCAGGAGGATCTCCACAAATTGGATGAGAAGGCAACAATGTGGCAAAAGAAATTCAGTGTTAGCAACTGCAAGGTGATGCACACTGGGACAAAAAAAAATCCCAACATCAAGTATAGGCTAATGGTATCTGAACTTGCTGAGAATGAGAGGGGAAAAGACCTTGGGGTTGTACTCGATAGCTCGGTGAAAGTGTCAATCCAGTATGCTGCAGTGGTGAAAAAAGTAAACTATATGTTAGGGATGATTAGGAAAGGGACTGAAAATTTTAAAAAAGCTGATTTTTAATGCTCCTGTATATTTCAATGGTACAGAATAATTTAGAATACTATGTACAATTGTGATCACTGTATCTCTCAAAGGATGTCACAAAGCTGGAAGAAGTGCAGAAAGGGGCAGCCAAAACTGATTAGAAGGTTGGAGTACCTTTCCTATGAGGGAAGGCTGAAGAATCTATTATTTTTCCATTTAGAATAGAGACAATCTAAGAGGAATAGAGATTTACAAAATTCTGCACAGGGCAGAGGGAGCTGCAAAACATACGTTTTTCTGAGTCTCCCAAAATACTAGAACTAAACAGTACCCAGTGAAGCAGATGAGCAGTAGATTCAGAATGGGCAAAAGGAAATTCTGTTCTACATAACGAGTCATTAAAGTGTGGAATTCACTGCCAGAACCTGCAGTGATAACCACAAGAATAGGCCACTCTAAAAGAGGATTAGATAGATTTATAGAGGCTAGATCTATCAGTGGCTAATAGTCATGGTGGCTAAAGGGAACCTCCACATTCAGAGGCAGTCAACCTCTGATTCCCAGTGCCAGTGGGCAGCATTGGGGATGGCCTTGTTGTAAGGCATCCAAAGTAACTGGTAAGCCACAGTGTGAGACAGGATGCCGGACTAGATGGACCACTGATCTGATCCAGCAGATCTCTTCTTATTGCTAAAGTTTTCTGCAGGAACTATATTGCTGAATAGTGAGAGAAGACATATTTTAAGAGACATAAATACCATGGATGGTTTTGCGTAGGGCAGGCTGGAACTACAAAGCCAAATATAGCTCACCAGCCATGTCTTGCTTTTCTGACACCCTGTGTTTTGGCAATCTCAGAGAAGCAGCTAAGAGGTTATGAGTGCTTGAGATGAGTCCCGATTCATAACTGGTCATCTGTGTTTGTCCTGAACTCAATAAATGTATATTTATATTTAGGAAATTATAAAATATTTTGCTGTTCAGTTAAACATATTTTTCCCAATAACAGGATTTGACCATGGAACATTCCTTCCATTTTTATCCCCTCTTTGTCCTCTGAAAAAGTAACTCCCCCTTATTTATATGATGCTGCGAAAGAAAGAAAAAAGAAAGAAAGAAAGAAAGAAAGAAAGAAAGAAAGAAAGAAAGAAAGAAAGAAAGAAAGAAAGAAAGAAAGAAAGAAAGAAAGAAAGAGATTTGGAATTTTAACAGTAAATTAAGTGAAAACAGCTTTTTTTTAATGTGTGTTGTCAAAGTTGCTATGACAGCTCAGAAGCTGTTAGGCTTGATGTGTCAAGAAAATATACTTGGAGAAAAAGAACATGGAGTGACTGTGAAAAACCACAGGAGGAATTCCAAGCCCTTCTATATCCCTATGAATATGAAACTATTGTTCCATTTTAACATATAAACACCCCAGTGGATCTGTAAGAGTTAATGGCATTGCAGTATAATGAATTCAATAACGAGGAGTTTAAAAAGGTCTAATTAGTGAGTAACCGCTTTATTATGAAAAGAAACAGTAATGAATTTAATAGCTCAAAATCATTAACAATATTTAGTTTGCTAGTACTTGTACTGTATTCTCTTCATTAATATGAACATTTAATATGTTTTAAAATGGATTTGTAATACTTTCTGGGTCACAGGGTCATGGTGACAGAACAAGTGTAATTATTTCACTAATTGTTATCTCTGGATGTTTGTGCTCTAAACTGCAGCCTATTTAGGTGGCAAGTTTTGGAAAAAAATGATACAGAAATGAAATAAATAAAAGTAATTAAGAAAGAGAAGTTAAGGAAAAGAATTAAGCAAGTAGTCTTGAAAGCTCACTGAAAAAAATGCTGGGGTTTTTCTCTTCCTAGAATTGTTCAGAGAGTTGACTGAACAGAGAAAGCTATTGTTGCAAACATCACAATGTTAACTAGTGTATCAAAGACATTCAGCAATGATGCCGGAAGGCCCGACTCTGAATGTGCCACAGCCATGGACTCATTGGCTTGGTTCAGGCACAATGGTTTGGCCCTCAAGGTTCTCCAAGTGATTCCTCCTTCCTTCATGCACCCACAGCGTAATGAGTCACTACCTGGTTTCAGCAAATTATAGTTTGTCATGGCACTAAAGTAGGGTTACTAGGGCTCCTGCTATAACCCCCTACAATGCCCCCCAGTGGTGGGATCCAAAAATTTTAGTAACAGGTTCCCATGGTGGTGGGATTCAAACAGTGGTGTAGCGCCAATGAGGCTGGGCGGGGCATGACGGGGGCTTGGCCGGGCATTCCGGGGGTAGGGCATTAATAATTTCTCTGTTAATGTAAAAAACTCTTACTGTAAAAAAAAGTTCCTAATTTCCAGCTGGTATCTTTTTGTCCATAATTTAAACTCATTATAGCAAGTCGCATCGTCTACTGCCAACAGAAACAACTACTTCTCTAATTGACTGCCTGTCAAATACTTAATACTTTCAAATACTTAATTTTGTTTCTAGAAATCAAAAGAAGGATACTTTCCTTAAACAAGGAACTTTACCATATTTCTAAAACATGTTTTTAAAACAGCCCAACAGGGAGAATTATCCCTTTTTCTTACTTGCTAACCAGCCACGTAGGAAACAACAGGGCTTTCTAACGGAAAAGCAGACCCAATTAGTAACCCTCTCTCGGCACACACAAATAATTAGTAACCCACTCTCGGGAACTGGTGAGAACCTGCTGGATCCCACCTCTGATGCCCCCTAACCCTACTTCTGCTTAGTAGCCCAGAAGGGAAAAAATGCAGGAGATATTACCATTACATTGACAGCCTGAAATCATTTCCATGACAAACATGGAAGTGATATCATGCTGTACTTGGATTCAGTGGAAATTCTATGGTAAAATCATAGAATTTCCGCTAAATCCTAAAGCAACGCAACACTGCTTTTGGGTTCACCTTACATATGATGTCATGCAGCTGAGTGATGGTGCCTTCCCATATCCCTGTTCCCTAGTCTCCCTCAGGTGCCAGCCACCAGTTAGCAACCTTACAGTGAAGCCATAAACATACACCATGCTGAAAATCAGGAAGTGCCTGAACTAAAAAGCATGGCCTTTTCTCCCTTTTCTTGCTCTTAGTGAAACAATTACTTCCTGGTTCAGCAGTAACTAATTGTGTGTCTTAAGTTCCATCAAGTCAATTTCAGCTTATGGTGATCCTATAAATTAAGGACTTCCAAAACACCCTATTGTTAATGGCCTTGCTCAGGTCTTACAAACTAAGGACCCCTTCCGCACATGCAGAATAATGCACTATCAATCCACTTTCACAATTGTTTGCAAGTGGATTTTGCTATTCCGCACAGTAAAATCCAGCTACAAAGTGCATTGAAAGTGGTTTGGAAGTACACTTTTGGCATTCTGACATGGGACAATAGGTGCAACAACAAAATGGCCACCACAGGAGGCCAGAGTCTAATCCCAGAAACTGGACAAAGGCTATAGTTGTCCCAATGTTTGGGGACTATATGCCAAATTTCTACTCACTAGATTGAGTTAATGGGTTGCCTTGAACGAGATATTAGGCCCTGGACAGATAGGGTTCAGTAAAGGCAAATCTACTCTTGATCACATTATGGTTATAAACTAACTTATAGCTAAAACTTGCAATAAACGTGGAAGGTCTCTGTACACTGCATTCTTGGACATCAAGGGGGCCTTTGACTCTGTCCCCAGAGACAAACTATGGGCCAAGTTGGCCAAAATGGGTGTTGAGGACAGACTGATTCTGCTTATTTAGGCCCTTCACCATAACACCGAGTGCCAAGTCAAATGTAATCAAGAGGGACTGCTCACATCTAAAATATCAATCTCCAGGGGAGTTAAACAAGGCTGTGCCCTTGCTCCAGTTCTCTTTAATTTATATCTAAACGACTTAGCACCAGTACTTAAATCAGACAATTCACACTGCCCAAACCTAGCCGAACATCAAACCCCTCTATTATTATATGCAGATGATGCAGTCCTCTTATCGCTTAGTAAAATTGGTTTGAAGCGATTATTAGTGGTCTGTAATGAATATTGTCTTAACAATGGCTTAACACTAAATCTTCAAAAATCTAAGATCGTAGTGTTCTCAAGATCCTGGAAGCCATCTCAATGGCTGTTAGGAGGTCATCAGCTGGAACAGGTCAAATGTTTCAAATATCTGGGTCTGCACCTTCATTATAGAGGAGGCTGGGTTAGCCATAGAGACCACATGATCACAAACTGTGAGGCCAGTGTTGCAGCCATCATACTTTTTTTTACAAGGGCAAACAATATGTACCTGTGGCTATTAAAGTGTTTAATACCAAGGTATCCCAGCAGCTTCTGTACAGAGTCTCACTTTGGATAGGCTCCTGGTCTAACTTAGTTGAGCAGGTACAATCATGATTCCTGTATAGGCTTCTGGGTATGCCCTGCTGTGTGCCCTATGCTACTCTGTGCCTTGAAACTGGACAACATCTACTGGAGACAGGGGCCTGGCTTGTCACTTTTAAATTCTGGTTACGCCTGTGTTTCAGTTGTGAAGCCACCACTCTGATTAATAAGTCACTACAGCTTTTCCATCAATCTGAATGGTGGGGCCATATCGAATCCAAAATTCTTATGCTGGGCTACTCTCTGGATTCCTTGACCATATTTTCACCCAAAGAAATATTTCAACTCCTGAAAAGGAGGCTGCTGGATTAGGAGCACTAAACTCTAATTGAAAAGGCCACAAGGTCTTGCTCCCCTCTCGCCCTGGGTATCCCCTGCTCGGGAAGCAGGGGGGCTGAAGATCTTCATCAATTAATCCCTCTCAGGTTTTGCAGAGCAGTGATGCTGGCCCGCTGTAATGCTCTCCCATCACCTGTGCTATCAGGGAGGTTTGCCAAAACTCCCTATCAGCAAAGGCTTTGTACATGTAATGGGACACTATAGTACATATTTTATTATACTGTCGCCTCCTTATGGCACCTAGAACAAAATGGCTATCTCCGCTGTTAGCAAAAAAAAAAGAGCATGCATCCGATTTGCAGAAGATCATCTTTTATTAGATAACACCAGCAGCGAGGTAACAGATCCAGTAGCCAGATTTCTTGACCTATATATAATCCAGAGATCCAAGTGCTAACTTGCCTAATTCCTTTCTCCCCCTTGTTTTAGCTTTCAATTTATGTATTGATATTTATTCATAATTTTATTTTCATTACCTGTTGGTGACTGAATTCTCTGTGTATTGAGTTGTTGAGTTGTTGAGTTGTTGAGTTGTTAAGTTGTTGAGTTGAGTTAATAATTTTATAAATAAATCATAGCAATTAGACTGGGTATGGACTCCTGAGTTTCCTCAGTGATTTTTGTCATGGCTTTATTATGGGTGCATGGGGTGAACGTGATGGTGATCAAATTATTTCCCCCCCGTTTTTCTTTAATTGAAATTAATGCAGCTACAGATGTCTTTTTGTTTTTTCTGGGGCTCTAATCCGTGGGAAGAATCCATGTGAAAATGAGATGTGACAATACACTTTTATCAGTGCTGTAGGACTTTTCTAACCTGCAGGCAATTAGTCAATGCTGCCATCACTCACACAACCAATTAAAGAGTTAAGCAATGCTCTCCAATTCAACAGGAACACTACTTTTCAAGTGATAAGATTCTTAACTGACTAATGTGCAGCATGTTCCTAAGCATAGTTACTCAGAAGTAAGTGCCAGTAAGTTCAATGGCCTTTTTTGCTGTAGTAAATGAGTTTGGGAGTGCAGTTTAGTCACTTTGCATTGGCTAGAATTTTATATAACCAAGTGACAAAATGAATGTGAAAAGAGCCCTGATTCTAGTGATCCATTTCTCTTTCATTCATAGTGGTTACTCTTTTGCGTGGGCACACCAGTTGGACCACAAAACAGTCCTGGGCCGAGGAAACGTAACACTTTCTTGTAGTATCATTTTCCCCATCTAAATTGCATTGCCTGAGGGACTATGCCTCTGCAGACATTGCACCGGAATTATGTTCATGCAAAGCAGGAACCTGCCAGCCATGCATTTGAGGATCATGATACATACAATTGACTTATCACATGAACTGGGCAAAGTGTGGACATGAAAAATCACATGATCACATCATATGGTGATTGTGCATATTGTTCTCCCCATGCACAGGGCTGGGAAGCTCCCATTTCTGTGTGAATGGAACACCAGTGTAACATTTGAAGAGAGCTATTTGCTGCTGGAGATAAAGTGTAGATGAGTGTAGAAGACAATGGCAAACCACCCCATAAACATAGTCTGCTTAGTAAATGTTGTTATGTGATGTCACCCCATGGTCAGTACAGGGGACTACCTTTACCCTATTAGCCTTGTTTTGTGGGTCTTTTTAACAATCAAACTTCAACAACATCTGGGTCTGGCTAGGGATGCCAAACACTAGATAAAGTGTTCAACAATGCAACCCTAAGCAAAGTTACACCCTTTAAAGTATACTGAAGCCTATGGGCTTAGAAGGGGCTATGTTTTTAGGAAAGCCCTATAAACGGTAGGGGCAAGCCATTTAAAAAAAAGAAAAACACTCTGAAGGGATTAGTTTTGAAAACATGGTTTCCCAAACAGGTGGTATTTTGGAAGCCATGAACCCCCAAATTAATGCAGGAATCCAAGAATGTGCATATATTTTCTGATCCAAACACTAAAAGGCCTGTTCAGTGCAGCTCTATTGCAAAGCTAACTGGAATCAAAAGTTAGGACTGAATCATCCTGAGAGGTATTTCTTCTTTCCCCTTTTGTAACTTCACCACTAAGACAAAACCCACAGGGCATCCCAGGGTAGCAGCTTCTTGATGAAAGCATGGTATAACTTGAAGTGAGTGACATCATGGAGTTAAATAAATTGGACAGTCCAGTGACTCAAGGCGACTCTCCTTTCCCTGCTACCACACGGGAGCCAGCAACATTTTGATGCAGCAACTAAGGCTCTCCTGTTTTCCAGGTCAGTGGATGTCGGGAGCCTCACCAATATGACACACTAGACCACAGAGGAGGGAGTTGAATCAATAGTTGCAGGCACTAAAGGACACTTTGTGGTAGAGACAGAAGACTGTTACTTTCTCAAGAACAGAAATGGGGATGCAGAAGACCAAAGAAAAGGAAATCTGTGCAGAACTTGCCATGGCTACTTAAGCATTTGTTTGTCTTCTCTATTCAGTGTACAATGTATTTCATAATCTTAGGTTGACATGCAAAATACATCCCTTTATCTGAAGTGCCTCCTCATAACTTTTCTATATCTATCTATAATCAATCTTCCTACTTACCCAACTACTGATCTGCTCAGTTTACCTTGCAATGTTTTAAAATTCAAATTTATTCGAGCATAAAATTATCTGTATGCCTGAATAAGACAAATAACATATTCAGATATACCCGAATATTTGGGTATATCCAAAAAAATTGGGTCTGTTTGATTTTGGGGGGGGGGGGGTTCGTGCTTTGGCCTGCAAGGGGCACATTTTTCATGCTAGTGGCACCAAAATTTCAGGGTATGCTTCGGGGACTGTTCTGATGATGCCCTACGAGTTTGGTGAAGTTTGGTTCAGAGGGGGCAAAGTTATGGACCCCAAAGTGGGTGCCTTTGAGGGTCCTCATCTCAGCCAGCAGACTTCACATGCAGGAGTGGGGACAAAATAACCCTTTTGGGGGCTTGGCAGAGCTGCCAGGAAGTGACCTGCCAGTGAGCAGTAGAGCCCTCTGACTGAGCACCAGACTCCTTGTCAACTTCCTGTGCCCTTTTCTTGCTGATTGCAGCCTTTGGACTATGAGCCATGGACCTATTTGAGAGTCACCACTGGTGGGAGACTTGTGTAATTCTATCAGCTGTCCTGTTACTGTTAGGCAGGATTCTGTTCCTTTAAGAGGGTGGGGATGTGAGTCGTGGACAAAGCACTGTAGTTTTTGGCCTTGTTCTTTGGCTGTGACATGTGTAGGGCTGGATCCCTGGTCCTGCCACCCCATGATTGGTTCTGCCTGCCCTGTCCATCATGGTCCTGCAGTCATATCTAGTGAAGTAATGTAAGGCTGAACACACTCAAACGAAGTCGACTTTAAAAAAGATATGAACTTTATTGATTTGTGTCACCCTAGCTACAGGGTGCTGGAACTGAGGATGTGTGGGCAGGTCGTCATCGTGGTGGGAGCCAGGGGATTCAGAGAAATGAAACTTACAAGGGAAAGTGAAACTACAAGGGAAAGTGAAACTTAATCCTGACATCCTGCTTCCCTTAAGGCCCCCTCCCACCCGGCTTGTCCAGATATGCCCGGTGAAAGGCTCGGAGGAGGCATGGTGCAGCGATGTGTTGGACCGCCACCTACTTGTTGTACCCGGGAGGGAGATCCTTTCACTCCACCAGATACTGCAGCATACCCCTATGCATGCGGGAGTCTATAATGGGAGTTATCTCCTGGTGGATCTCCCTATTGACCACGTACAACTCAAGTGGAGGGGCATCTGGATGCCAGGTGTTGCTGGGAGCTGCTTTTTTCAGGAGGCTGATGTGGAACACCGGGTGGACATGTGCTAGTTCCTTTGACAGTTCGAGTTCCACTGCGACCAGGTTGATTATTCGAGAGACGCGGAAAGGTCCGATAAACCGTGCACCCATCTTACGCGTCCCTGGGAGACCCTGAAGGTTTTTGTGGAGAGAAATGCCCGGTCCCCCACACTGTAGTCCACCGGTCCGTGTTTGCAATCTGCAAAGCGCTTGTATTATGCCTTGGCCTTGGCTAGAGATTCCAGGCCGGAGCTCTATGTAGCACGCAGGGAGGTGATACACTTGTCTAGGTCCATTGGTCCATTCAGTGGCTCCTCCTCCAGGGGGAAAGGAGTATTGTCATGGCCGTATATGGCTTTGAATGGGCTTTGACCCATGATCGAGTGGAGTTGTGCACATACTCGGCGAACGGGAGGAGGTTCGCCCAATCGTCATTATGATACGTAGCAGCGCAGGTACTGCTCGAGGATGCCATTAACCCATTCGGTCTGGCCATCTGTTGCTACTTGGTAGGCGGACGAGAGCCCCAATTCAACTCCCGAGAGCCCCATGAATGCCCGCCAGAAGTGCAAGATGAACTGGGGGGCCCTGTCAGAAATGATTTTGCGGGGGGCCCCGTGGAGGCAAGTTTGCGGGGGGCCCCGTGGAGGCCAAGTTGAGAGGGAGAAAACACAGTGCCCACAGACCGATCTGCCAACGAGGAGGAGTCAGGGAGGCAAAAGAGGGCATCAGCAAGCAGGTTGCTTTTCCCCGGGAAGAAATTGAGCGTGAAATTGAAACTGGCAAAGAAATCAGCCCATCGTAGCTGTTTGGCAGAGAATTGACATGGGGATTTGAGGAATGCCAAGTTTTTATGCTCTGTCCACACTTCGAACGGAAGTAGGGCCCCTTCCAACCAGTGACGCCAGGTAGCCAGTGAGCGCCTGATGGAGCTTGTCTCCTTGTCCCCCACCGTGATGCAATGATGTGGTTGCTGGGGATGCTAAAATGGTTGCAGGCTATGTGCTCCTAGTTCTTGGTCTTTTACCTGCCTCCCAGTTTCTGGATCAGGAGAAGACTAGATTAGACTGGTGTTTGGCTACTGAGATGCCAGTAGCCCGTATGATTGCAGTGTTAATCAGAAAGCACAGAGAAAAATTGGCAAAGAGATCTCATAAGATGTGAATACAGGAAATATGTGTTGTCTGACATGCAAATAGCAAAGCACTGGAAAACCAGATGAAAGGACTAAACGGGGACATATGACATGCCAAGAATAAAGGCCCCTGTGCACCACTTAGAGATGGAAAGAGGGAAGAATATGATGATATCAGAGTTGTCAGGTTAAGTTTGTTTTCTTCATAGAGGCCTCTTCTTTTAAAGTTAATTATATCCCACAGCAGTAAACATATCCTGCTAATACTTATGACACAGACTTCTTGTGCACTAAGGGCCTTGAATAAAGTGAGATTTAAATTCCTGTAATGTAGAAATAGCCACATCATATTTATCCATGTCACCGGAATAAATATGCCCTCTTTCTTCTCCACTCCTCACAATAAAAATAAATTCTTCATTCTCAAGGATGAAATCCTTAATGGTGTGTTTTAGGGGACCAGACGAAGCGTCTTCAATCAGTAAAGTAACTCTGACAGAAACGTAAGCGGCGAAAATGTACTCCGATTAATATAAATGCCCTGTGCATGCTTCCATCTGTTTAGGATTATGATGGCAGAATATTTTCCTCAGAATTGATGTTGACAGAGATCAAGAAGGCAGTCATGCACCAGTCAAACATTTACCATTTAATAGGGATAGATACGGATATAGATAATATTTGGGCCCAGGCAATTCCATAGCTAAGATCCAAGTTCCTATATTTAGATTTGCTATGTACCTCTACATGGACTATTTATCATACTATAAGAACAGAGGGACAGAACAACCATGCGACATCAGTAGTTGTGTAATGGGTACTTTCCTCTCACATAGCCAGCCTGCCTCAGTCTTCAAATCTCTGCCATTGTTTTTCTACATCCTGTGTTCCTCGAGTCTGTTTCAGTCCCTCCATGGCATCCAATGCCAAACTCACTACAAAGACATCTCCCTGCATGAGCTGCCCCTAGACATACATACAGACATAAGACACACATGCCAGTTAACTGGATACAACATATCAAAGCACAATATTTCAATCCAGGCTCTCAAACCAAGGACTCCATTACAATCTAGGGATCGACCCTGAGCACCTCCATGCAGGAGCCTACTCAGGTTTTCTCAGTGGGGCTTGCACACAGGAAGTATCCTTAGAATTGCACTTTACCACTTCCTGCTTCAGAACCCCGGTGATGAAAGTGAAAACACTGTAGCTGGAAGAAATATTCTGCCACAAAACAACTTGCTGCAAACAACAGTCAGCCCCAGTGCTTATTGCTGTAACCCTGCAGTCCAGCCCGAGTTACCTTTGTGCCCATATCATTTGGAAAGCAGTATCTAATCACCTTAAGAAAGAATCGTTAGGCCATCTTAGAAGTCCATCTTTAGACTTTCATCACTCGAGAGAAATATTTTGCAGCGCAAGGCCATCTGTTATCTATTCTTATTTTCCTCAGTATGTGAACATATCTCTCCATCTTACTCTTTATCAGTCTAGTTATTAGTTATCAGACAAATGCACTGTTCATGTCAGGACCCTTTTCAAACTCTGATTTCTCCACTATTTTATTTTATCATCACAGAATTCAGAGCAATGTCAGCTTTTACCGAGTTCACTGGTTTGCAAACTGTGTTGTGTTGAACCCTAAAAGTCTTCAGAAGTTTCAACAAAGGTTCTGAAAGAAGACCATGAGAAATGGTGAACTTAAAAAACAAATAGCTCGTCTATAATTACTGCATATTTTCTGATGTTTTATGCATGAAAATGGGGACATGAGATTATAATGCCCCATTTCTCATATCAAGGATCACTGCCCAAAGCCTACCATCATTTATGTTTTTATGACTACAGCCTTGTGAAAGGTAAGGTTGTGGCCAAGAGTGCCTTCGATCAGCCACATTTGGCTCCCAACTTTCATTTCCTAGATTCAGCTAATCTGACCACACTGATCCATTATTGTTGGACTCTATATAAGGACAGAGAGTATTGGCATGGTATGGTGCTTAAGAGCAATGGGCTCTGATACGGAGAACCAGGTTTGTTTCCCCACTCCTCCACATGAAGCCTACTGATTGAGCTTGGGCAGCTAGTCACAGTTCTCTCAGAACTCTCTCAGTCCCACCTACCTCACAATGTGTGGAGGGGAAGGGAAGGCGATTGTAAACTGCTTTGAGACTCCTTAGAGTAGAGAAAAAGTCAGGTGTAAAGGTGTAAATTTCCAGGCAGCTGGTTCAAAATGCAGCAGCTCAATTGTGAGTGTCTAGCTGATAGGAATATATCTCACCCACCCTGCTTACCCTGCCTGCTAGTTTGTTTCTGATTCCAGTTGAAAGTGCTTTTTTCAAGCTTGTCATGCTATGCATGGCCTAGGACCCACATATCTAATGGGTCCTTGATTGCCACTACTATCCTCAGACTGCCACCTACTGGCTGTTCCCCCAATTAAGGTAGCCCACCTGGTATCCACCAGAGCCCATGTCTTTTCCTTTGTTACTCCCTCTGTGTGAAACAGACTACCTGAGGAGATGGTGGAGCGCAATTGTTAGAAATCTTCAGGAAACACTGAAGGGTTTTTAAAGAGATATAAATTGCAGGTGTCAGTTGAGGGAGGGGGTTATCTGTGGTTTTATTTTGCTGGTTTTAAATTGTAATGTTTTAATTGTTGCCTTGAGCCATGAGGGAAGGTGGGATGTACATATTTTAACAAAAAATATAAATGTAAAATTACACAATGCTGAAGGCTCTACTCCAATTGCTGAATGCTGTTTTCATCTGCTCTGCATTATGAATAGTACTGCAACAATGGTATGGCATGAAATGGCCGGCATGATCATTCAGCCTTCATGCATATAAACAATACTCTTATTCCCCAGTCTCAGATTTAACTTCTAGGCAAGAGTGGGTGCTAAGTCCTCATCGATGAATGACACCTCTAAGAGTGCTCGATAGGTGTACCAACCCCTGAGCCTGGAATTCACTCTCGATGACTAGCAAACTCTAGGCTATAAACATCAGTTACACGAGCAGCTCTGGAGGGTATTGTCTATAGCAGGGGTCTGCAACCCGCAGCTCTGGAGCGGCATGCGGCTCTTTCAGCCTTATAGTGCGGCTCCGCAAGGCCTCCAGCCCTCTAGAGCAGCGCTAGAAGGAAAAGTGAGTGGAGGGGCCGAACCAGAGGTGAATCTGTGCGTGAGGGTGCCGCTTTTCGTGTCCCCTCCACTCACCTCTCCGTCCAGCGCTGCTCTGGAGGGCTGGAGGGACACGCCCACATTGCCGTCCGACCCCTGGAGGTCAGAGGGTAGCATGGGCGTGTCCCTCCAGAGAAGTGCAAGAGGCAGCAGCACCAGGCAGGTCACAGCCGCCATCCCCCCTCTGCTTCACGGAGAAGGTGGCTGCCTGCTCCGTTGGGCAGAGGGGGTTTCTCTACCTGGCGCCTTCCCCTCCCAGCGCTGGAAGGAAGGGTGAGTGGAGGGGCCAAACAGGAGGCAGCTCCATGTGGAGCCGCCTCTCCCGCTCAGTAGATCTTTGGGGTCATGGAAAACGGGTCCAAATGACTCTTTGGGTGGTAAAGGTTGCCGACCCCTGGTCTATGGCATCACATCTCTGCTGGGTTCTCTTCTCTCCCCAAACACCACCCTTCCCAGATTGGGTCCCCCAATCTCCAGGAATGTCCCTACACATAGTTGGCAACCCTAGTGTTTGATCCCCTCCCAATTCATCTTGTGGCCTATCCTCAAATTGAGATTATAGGAATGTAACAGTAAGCATGCTGCTGTTCTGTGCCCACCAAGTAGATCCCTTTAATCATTTGATCTTGACCCGGAAGAGATCAAGAAGTGTTACAGCTACATCCACAGGCCAGGCACCTGGCCGTGGTGCTACAGCTGTGCTGCTCTGCCACTCCTAAGAGGGGTTCCCAGCTGCACTGGAAAGGCAAAAAGCCTCCCTGCCTCTGAGAAGCCCCATTGGGCAGCACCACACTTACACCAGCCAAAAGGCTGGCCTAAGTACAGGCTATGTCCCACCAGCACAACTCTGCAGCATCCTTCATCACTTCCCAACACTCCCAATGGCGGATCCGGCCTTCTCCCTTTGGATGGGGCTGTCAGGCCACCATCTGTGCAGACACAAAAAACATCGATATGCTTCAACACATAACTGGCAAATATAGCTTTTTACTACAGCACAACCTCAGTAGGGTATGATGTCATAGATCCCACCCGCCAAATCAGACATTTTCCCCAGGGGAACTGATGTCTGTAGCCTTGAGATCAGTAATATACCTCCAGGCCTGACTTGCAACCTTTATCCTTGCTATGATCCTGCAGTACAACAAGTGCTAACCAACAGCTGCAAAACTGTATTGTCGAAGGCTTTCACGGACGGAATCACTTGGGTGCTGTGTGGTTTCCGGGCTGTATGGCCGTGTTCTAGCAGCATTCTCTCCTGACGTTTCACCTGCATCTGTGGCTGGCATCTTCAGAGGATCTGATGTTGGGAAAGCAAGTGGAATATATATATCTGTTGGAGTGTCCAGGGTGGGTGGAGAGTCAAGACAGTGTCTAACCAGCTCCACACAAACACAGGATGACCATAGACAAAAGAAACAAAGGCCAGGATACTTCTATTCAGATGCTCCCACCAGTGACCTTGCTATCTCCATTGACACTCCCATGCTATAGTCTTCATTGTTACTCATATTTCTATACAGATGCCCTCAACTATTGACCTGGTTGCCTTCTTTGTTACTCACAGACAATGTTTCTCCACCCACCCTGGACACTCCAGATCCTCTGAAGATGCCAGCCACAGATGCAGGCGAAACGTCAGGAGAGAATGCTGCTAGAACACGGCCATACAGCATCCTCTGAAGATGCCAGCAACAGATGCAGGCGAAACGTCAGGAGAGAATGCTGCTAGAACACGGCCATACAGCCCGGAAACCACACAGCACCCAAGCTGTAAAACTGCTTGCTGCAATGTTTTATTATTTATGTATTTATACCTCTTGTGTCCGTCATGGAACCATAGAGTTGGAAGAGACCACAAGGGCCATCAAGTCTAACCCCCTACCATGCAGGAACACACAATCAAAGCACTCCCGATATATGATCAAACCACTACACTATGCTAGCTCTGATCAGCTACATGTCAGAATCTGGCCCTTATACCATGTTTGCCAAGACACCTGGGCAATATAGGAGTTGGGGTCAGTTACAGGGAAGATCTGCAGGAGATCTATACACGTATTGCTTCTTTCCTGTCATAGGATTCCCACCACCCCAATAATTCTCTGCCGTTGCTCCTAAAAAAGTTTCATTTATTTTATGTTGGTCTCTGGTAGCATGGAGGTCTTGGTCTGTTTTTGCTTATCCTTATCATGCAACCAGAAGATGAATGCCATTTCTTCTGATAATTGGTTTTGTGATCTTTTATGCTATTTACCTCTTTATTTACTATTTACCCAAAAGATTAGGGTTTTTTCCCCATATATGCTGTGAAGAAAAGAGGGGTCCATCTCAAATTGACATAGGTGACAGTTATGCACAGCGATAAACCACCTTTCATGCACAACTTTTTCAAAAGGGAATTGTCGTACATTCTGGGCCATCTTCTTCCCTTTAGATATATCTGGCCTTTTGGTAGCCAGCTTAAGAGCAAGGGATGAGAGTCCAAGAGCAAAGCATTTTCAATAAATAAATGTTCTCCTCTCCTCAAACCAAACTCATGTCAGGATTCAGCTGGGGGAGATTCAAAAGCACTCTTGGGAATGCATTTGCAATGAATAATCAACAATTGGAGGAAGTTTAAGAATACTTCTTCCTGAAAGCCAGATAGTACAATGAAAACACCTTTCAGCCCTCACATTAGCTTCCCAGAACCCCATAGTTGCTCACTACCATATTCAAAACGAAACTGAGGGAAAGATAGAAGGGGCACCTGAGACCTGCTAAAATTATGGATCACTAAGACCCTTGACAATGTGTGATGGCATGCCAAGTCTCCCAATATAGAACAAGCCAGATCTCCCAATGTAGCAGTTTCCCCTAGTCCTTGCTGGTAAAAATGGGGGTGTAGATAATTTTTTTTACCAGTAGGTAAAAATGGGGGTGAAAGGTGGGGGGGATGGACTGGCATGCTACATCGCTTCCATCACAACACTGGATGCCACATGCCAGCACAATGCCGGTGTACTTGCCCCCACAATGCCCCCCCATACCATCCAGTAGGGTACTAGCCCTAGCTTGGCAACCCTCTTATGTAGTGGTCCTAGCCAATCTGAAAAGAACAACAAAATATATTAAGGACCCACCATAGGGCAGTGGTTAGAGTTTCAGACCAGACTTTGGGAGGCCCAAGTCCAAGTTAATATGAAACTTGTTTGGTGACTTTGGGCCTGTCCCTCTCAGCATAACCTACCTCACAGAGTTGTTGTGAGGGTAAAATGGACGGCAGAACAATGTACACTGCCTTGAGCTCCTTGCAGGATATGGGGAGATGAAAATGTGCTTATTAAATAAATTCAGTTTTCGGTTGGCCATAAAAGGTGGATAATGAACTGTATTTGGCATAGTGGGTTGTAAGATGCACAGGTCTAAAGCAAAACAAAACAAATGGAACATGAAGCCCTCTTTGTGCTATGGGTAAGTGCCCCAAAGTAAAAGGAAAACACCAGGACCTAGAAGTTAATTCCTCATCTCTGCAATATTCCAGGGTGATTGCTGTTATTAAATACTGGAATGCCCTTGTTTGGCCTGAGTTCGTCAAAGCCTGGGAACTAAGCAGGCTCAGCCGTGGTCTGCACTTGAATGGGAGACCACCAAGCAAGACTGGGATTGCTCTGGAGAGGAAGGCAGTGGCAAAAGCATCTGTATTATCTCTTGCCACGACCATCCCATGGCTGGGGTTTCCATGCTAGGGTTGTAACTCAAAGGCACATTTTAAAAAATCATTGTTGTTTTACAAAACCAGTTGGATGTCCATATCAGTTAGCTTCTCTTGGAACATTAAAACAGAATAATATTATTTGATAGTTTTACCTTTCACTGCCCAGCTACATTAAGATAACAGCAAACCGCATTCTTATGGTTGTCATAATATTTAGCTCTGTCAGGTTTACTGTGTGAGTAATCGATGGGGATATGCAAGGTGCAAAAGGTGGGGGAGGAGAGGAAAGCTGCCTTTGTGTCTCTGACTCTCGGCAATCAGCAATAACAACCCAGCGCAATTACTGGCAGTGTGATACATAGGTTGCTGCCTGCTGCTGCTGCCGAGAACCTGTCGAGGGCTGGTGGATTTGCACTGGTGACCCCATCCAGCTTCGGCCGCTGCCACTGGGCCTGCTGAGAGCCACCATCCTCCTGCTCTGCTTCCCTCGCCCTCCCCCCCAGCCTCCCTCCTTCCTCCTTTCCCAGTCTGTCATCAATCTTACTAAAATGACAGCAGACAGATGTTAGCCTTTGCAAAGATCAAATGAAATCTATGGCTTTAGGGCTGTTCACCAAGGAGCAGCGTCGCTTGCACCAGAAGCCGGGCACCAGCAGTCACCTCCTCTGCATCAGCCGGCCTGGAATCAATTTGGCAGCCATCACACAGTCTCCTCTCCATGGGCAACGGGGAGTCCTGAAAATACATTTTGACAAACTTTCATGCTTTTCAACTCTCCTTCAGGGAGGGAGGGTAAAAATCTGCCAGTAAAACTTTTCAGATGATCCCTTCTCCTTTTTTTTCCTCTTCCCCTCCCTTACCTTTTGAGAAGGTCTTTTGAAACATAATAATTCAATGGGGGTTAATTTGGGTTGGTACTCTTTGGCCCTTATATGTCCAGGACCCTGAATGTTGCTCGCAAGAGGGGAGGGGGTGGGAATGACTCTGCAGCATAAATATGCTGTATGTGTCCTTGTCTCATGCAATTTCTTTACATATCTAGGCATATTTATCCCCAGTAGAAATGTTTAACTAATCTGGTAAATGTCAAACCATATGGTACATGTTGTAAAGATTTTGTCAGTACGTTTGTGTTTAACCCTTTCGGAAATCCCTTCCATCTTCCTTTTCTTACAGACCGATTAAATGCTGTTAGGAAGAATAGCTCCCTCTTCACATGTACTGGGCATCTTCCTTACCTCCTCCCACGGGATGCTGGATGCTGTAGTCTGGTAAAGGCCACTGAGCACATTATGATAGGGATGTACATTAGGGTAAAACCAAGCAAAAAATACACAAAAAAAAGCCATATCACTATTTTTTAAAATATAGTCAGCATTACGAATATATTCAGGAATTTTCCAGAATACTGGAAAAAAAATGGTCCCCCAAATCCTGGACATATTCAGAATTTATTGGAAAGACAGGAAACCAACATTTGCAGGCCCACACAACTCTTCTCTTTCTCTCTCTCCCCCCACCATTTTTTCTTTGTTTCTGCATCTCCTGAGGGATTCTATGGCTGCTTCTGTCAGTTTCAAGTCTGTTTTGTCAGTTTCAATATTTTTTTTCTTTGCTGGATTGGCTTTGCTTGGATTTATTCTGCTGTGATTCTCCAGTTTGAAATGAGTCCTGTTGAGCTTGCTCTACCACAGTGGCACTAGGTTCGCACAGGCATCTGTACATTGTCATGTGCTCTGCTGGGCTTGCAACCCCCCTCTTTGGGGTCTGTTTGGCTTGGCACATTGGTCCTACTGGGATTACTGTGGTCCTACTGGGATTACTGGGTTCCGCAATGGTTCTGTTGGGCTTGTTGTTGGTTCTTCCACGGAAGGCATGATTTGATCATTGAGTTCCTGCTTGCAGACATGCTTTTGCCCTGGGACCAACCTGGCATTCCCCCTCCCCATCCATCCTTGTTCAGAAACCCAAAGAGTTGCACCCCTTGGTCCAATTCACTTGAAATTTGGGGGTTTAAAGGACAGGCACCAGCAACTCCATGGCAATTTTGGTGGCTGTAACTCCCAAGCCATCAAGGAAATTTCCTCAAAGGGAATAATTGGGAAACCCCGAAAAACCCAAAGCTGACTACCATACTGGTATTTGGCATTCAGGAATACAAGTATTTTTGGGGTCCAGTATACCCAAATCTGAAAAATTTCCCAAATGTTTGGGTCCAGTATACCCAAATCTTTCTGCACACCCCTACGTTATGAGGGAGCTGCTATAGGAGCTATAAAAGTGACACAAGCAATACACTGAACAAAAGTTACTAGCCCCAAACAGTGATTTAGTATCCTGCCTGTCCTACTCATTCCTACATTTGAACAAAAGTCAACAAAAGAAACTTTTGCAGCATGCCTGAAAATGATTCCAACTTGCTGTAGGCAACCAGGTGTGTGGTTATCTATAAGCCAAGATTCATGAATTTGCCTTCTGCGCATCTCAGTATCATCACATGGGATTTCTAATCAACCAGGAAAAGACCACAGCTGACTAGTATTTTTGCCCTGGGGTCAGTTGCCATAGGGATAAAATTCATTTTTGACCCCAGGGTGTATTTTACACTGCACTTTGGAATCCACCTTGTTACTCAGTGAGAATGGAGGACTACAAATGAAGTACGGGTAAATATATAAGTAAATAAATGTAGGTGGGTTTTTGAAGGGAGCTCCATATGCAGACCAAGCAAAGACCCCCTTCCCCAGGCTCTTCACCATATACAAAGCTTTCCTGTACCCTCAGAGCATAGCTCAGTATTTATTGATTATTGAGTGACAACAGTTTTTGAGGATGTTTGGCAGAGGACTTGCTGCCCACACAATATTAGAGTTGGAAAGATTGAACTGGAACCTTCTGCATAGAAAGCAAGCCCTCTTCCACATCCTCTTTACCTTTGTACTGCACCCCCTTCCATTACCCCCGCTTCACACACAAACCCCTCATTCAGGCTTAGGGTTGCTAGCCTTCCCCTGGAGAAAATGGCTGCTTTGGATGGTGGACTCTATGGCACTGTACACCACTGAGTTGTCTCCCTTGATAATCCTATCTGCCACTCCAACCTGGCTTGAATCCCCGCTCTGCCGCTTGAGCTGTGGAGGGTTATCTGGGGAATTCAGATTAGCCTTGCACTCCAACACACGCCAGCTGGGTGACCTTGGGCTAATCACAACTCTTCAGAGCTCTCTCAGCCCCACCTACCTCACAGGGTGTTTGTTGTGGGGGGGAGGGGAAAGAAGATAGTCAACCCCTTTGAGTCTCCTTACAGGAGAGAAAGGGGGGATATAAATCCAGCTCTTCCACTCTTCCTTTAAAAGCAATTTCTTGTCCACTGGGTTCAGGATTATCCTGGCCTGATTCTGAACAGCTTGTATAGACTCTTGCATCTTACTAGCAGGAACATGTGTAATGTTTTGGGAATACAGGCTGTCAAGGGGAACAACGTAACCACTTAATCTCCATATTAGGAAGAATGTGGTAGTTTACCTGCTCGTAGATTGTGGAGCATAATACCTGGTCTTTTTTGCAGTGGGAGAACAGAAGGTGCGAACAAGCTTTTAAGAAGCTCCTGTGTTTGCTCCAAGTAGCTATTTTATTGCTGGAAGGCATCAGCCCAAGAAGCAAGAGCTACAAAGGAATCTATTTCCACTGGGCTCATATTCAAGATGTTTTGTTTCTGTTGCTGAACTAATTTTTCTATAAAGCCCTTCCTCTTCTTCAAATTGGTGCCCCTTCATTGGTTGCAAATGACCTCCATTTCACTCAAAAACGCAGAAGTTATAAAGGCCCCTACCATGTTATCACAGCTAATCTCACTGCACACCTACCACCTTTTACAAAACTGAGTCACCATTACTGGCAATTCTACCACTTTATGTACATGCAATGAAAAAAGGCCTGTACTTTTGGGGGAGCATCAGAGCTTTAGGGGGCCAAAAAGGCAACCACATTCTCTATCTTCCCCAACCTGATTGCTTGCCAAGCAATGGATGCCAGCCCTTGCAATGGCTGCTGCATGCCTCTTCCTCATCTGGCCCTATTTCCACCCCCACAGCCCTTCTTGAGAGTGTGCTACTGGAGTGGTATAGGAGTGGATTAAGATTTGGTAGGCTCAGATTCCAATCCCCTCATCACCCTGAAGCTTTCTGTCAGACCATGGGCCCATCATATGGTCAGGCTGCCTCACAGGATTGTTTTGAGGATAAAACGGGTATATGCACACCACTCCGAAAATCCTTTGGAGAAAGAGAAGGGTAACATGCAAATATAGGGTAATACATTGGCTGTATTTGCCCACCGAAGGCTTTAACTCTCCAATTTAATGTGTTGTAACCAGTTTACTGAAACGAAGACCCTATGTACTTTTAAAAATCATTTAATGTGTCACTTTAAGACTTATGGAAGTATAAATAAATAAAGTTATTTACCCACCCACAGCTGACAACCCAACATCCCTTTTTATGATAATATCACATCTGAGTGTACCTATTAGGTTTGCCAGCCTCAAAGTGGAGTCTGGAGATCTCCCAGAATTACAACTTATCTCCAGACTACAGAGATCAATTCTTCTGGAAAAAAAATTCTTTTATCTGTATTGAACTTGGAGTACCAAACTCATAGTTTTCCAAATACATCAGACTAGTGTTCCACTTTTATGCCTCTTCCTGAATGGTCTACAAATTTGGTATAATCTTGCTTTCTTAAGTTTGATAAGTGTTTTTTTTTTCAAATTAAGCATTTTGGGACTACATTGCTACTTTCCAACATGGAGCAGCTGTAAATGGCTTCCTCCACCCCAGACACACCAATAAGCTCTTCTCTTTATCACTTCCTGAAAAGCTTAACCCCCCCCCCCCTACATTTCAGCTGAAAGGAAACAGGGTGGGCTTTCCCCCCCAAATTCTTATGCCATCGCTATCTAAAATCTCCCTCTGAGAGATAGAGGGCAGTTTACAGTAAGCAATACCCCAAAAAGAATAAACCATTATACCACTGCTTATGCTGATGCTTATTCACACTTTTGCAACAAGACCTTTCTGCTATTTTGTCCATAGAAATCTCCACTCTATTTTTAGTGGTTTGCAAATAGTAACTCACATACTTGGCTGCCTGCCATTTCAAAGTGAAAACACAGGATGGCAACTGAGGCCTCTGAAGCAATAAATGCTCTCTCTCGAAAGTCCAGGCTCATGAGTTTATTACAGAGAACAGAAGAGCACCCCAGGCTCAGAGCAAGGTCCATCCAGCGGCAAAGTAGGAGCCTCGTAGAAGTTCATAAGCAGGGTTGCCAGCTATCTGGAGAGGAAAAAATCCCTATCCCTTTTACAGAGACTTAATTGATTACCAACATAATATGAAAAGCTTCAGCTGCCCATTTCCATATATTAAGCCTTTATTTCCACATATTAAGCCTTTATTTTTCTTCAGGATTGTTGGCAACCTTGACATGGATATGAGGGCCTTCCCTAGTTGTTTATACCTGGTATTCAGACTGAGGCACACTGCCACTGTACATGGAGGTACAGCTTAGATTTCACAGCTCTCTAAACTTGTTCTCCGCCTATTTGCTTCATCACATTATAAAACCATAGATGAGAAAACAGCTTTTTTGAAGAACATACATGAGTTGCCCCCAAAGCCATAACTACATTATTTATGTATTTGTTTGTTTATTAGTTTTGATATTGCCCCATTCCCTAAGGGTTCTGGGCAGTGTACAGATCATAAAAATACAGTAATATTTAAAATTTCAATTAAAACCATTCCAAAACAGACACTCCAACCTTAACTCCAAAAAGCATTACAGATTCAACATTATGGCTCATCAGGATGGCTACTCAATAAATGTGAGTTCAGGAGATGGAATAAGGAATACAGGGGATGGCACCCTCAATGGCTGACCTCACCAAAAGCCCGGCAGAACAACTCCATCTTGCAGGCTCTGAGGAACTGTTCTAGATCCTGCAGGGCCTAGATGGTTGGGGAGAGAATGTTCCACCAGGTGGGGGCCAGCCGTATCATGGAGGGGCCTGGGACCACCAACAAATTGGCCCATTCCAAATGCAGAGGCTGAGCGGGGACAGATGGTCCCTAAGATATGAAGGCCCCAGGCCACGGAGTGCCTTAAAGGTTAAAACCAACACCTTAAAGACAATCCAGAACTCCACCAGGAGCCAGTGCAGCCGGCGCAGCATGGGTCAGATGTGGTCCTGTGATGAACTGCCCGTGAGAAGCTGGGCCGCTGCATTCTGGACCAGCTTTAACTTCCGAATCAACCATAAGAGAAGGCCCACATAGAGTGAGTTACAATAATCTAGCCTGGAGGTGACCATCGCATGGGTAACTGTGGCCAGGTCAGACTGGGAGAGGTAAGGGGCCAGCTGGCATGCTTGACGTAGATAATAGAACACCACTTGAGCCATATGGGCCACCTGGGTCTCCATAAAGAGAACTGAATCCAGGAAGACACCTAGGCTCTGGGCGGAGGAGGATAATAATAGAGGGGCCCTCTCCAGCAACGGCAGCTGAAACCCCGCTCCCTCCCTTGTGACCCACCCACAGGACCTCTATCTTCGATGGATGAAGTTTTAACCTGCTTTGCCTCAACCAACCAGTAACCGCCTCCAAACAATGCTGGAGAGCTGCAGGGGCTGCAGGAGGTAGACAGCCTATCCCTGAACTTTCCCCACGTTGTGTTCATTTATTTCATTTATACCCTGCTTTTCTGCCCAGTGAGTATGCAAAGCTGCTCACATTGTTCTCCTCTCCATTTTATTCTCATGACAACCCCAGGAGGTATTTATGTTAAACTGAGGGAGTGTCATTGGATCCAAGGTCACCCAGTAAGCTTCCTTGGCACAGAGGGGATTCGAATCTGGGTTTCCCAGTTCCCAGTCTGACATTCTAACCACTACAGAACTCTGTCTCTCCATGCTTCAGATCACAGGTGGGGGCAAGCATGACCGAATGTTCCACTGTGCGATGAAAAAGTCCTCCCCCCCCCCCCCCCCAAAAAAAACTAGCAGGTCTAACACATCATCCTGTCAAGTTACTTTTCTATATGCAATTGCAAGGATCTGTGTTTGCTTGGAGAACCATTCAGTGATGTGAGCCCCCACCTGCAATCCCAGTCCAGACACAAGTTGACTCCCTCCTTGACTATTTGAGAGAACCAGGACGACCTCTGTCTCATTTTCAAAAGGAAATCAAGGTTGCAGAGGCAGACTTTGTGGCTGAAACAAGTTAAGTCGATGTACAGGCCTGAAAGTGCCTCCAGGAAATATTTTAACCCCTCCACTGGGCCTCTTGACAGCACACTCAGAGTCCATGGCTTTTCAGGCAGGCAGGCAGGCAGCTCTGTTACCGTCAATAATATCTGGACATAGTACATATGCCTACTGGGCTCCTAACAAGTGTCCCTTCCCCAGCTGCGTGCTGTGCCTCAAAGGCTCTCGAGGGGTTAATACATGCCATTCCCAAAGTTCAGGGAAGGGACAATACTAAGGGAACAGCAGGAGTTTCAGCATGTTAATAGCCTCGCCTTTTCTGACTGGCCCAAAACGAATGCATGGTACAGTAAATTGTCCTTGTCAGCTTAGCTCAAATGATGGTATGCTTTATTTCTACACATGCCTTGACTCTGTCCATTGAATTTATGTCCAGAAAATAAACACTTCCAGATGGCAATAAAGCATCCGCTTGTAGCTGCCTGGCTATTGAGGCAGGCGGAAGCCAACCTCGAGTGCTTTGCTGCGGAACTTGTGCAGCCGGCAAAAACTGGAAGTTGGTCCCCGCTACCTTTTCCACCTATTTCTCACGGTGGAGTAGTGTGGAGTCAGAATTAGATGGGGTAATGTAGAGTGATAAAAGGAGTGTCATCCCACTCCCAAAACATTTACTTGTTACGGTGCCCTGTCGCACTGGTTGATTTCTTCACTAAGGGGGTTAAAGAGACCCATGACTGGCTGACTCCTGCTCTCTCCCCCTACTACTTTCTCTTTGCACTGCCAGCTTTTGCTCCATGCCATTCCCACACTTTATTATCCTTGATACAGCAACCCAAAATGCCACCCGAATTCTGGAATATTTTTACCCCACAATTATTATGGGAGGGATAATAATATTTTGCTGGTGTGTTCCACTGGGATTGCAGACCTTTAAACTGCAGTGGTGATAAATGTGACAGAATGCTGGACCTTCAGTCTGAACCAGCACTTCCTATGATATTTCAAAATCAACTCTAAAAACAACTTCAAAAATTAAAATACAGTTTTAAAATAATACAGTTTCTAGAGTATGAAAACAAAAATTCCCAAAGTAATTTCTACTCCAGTCTATAAAATGAAAGCAACCTCACTTCCTTATTGTGTCTTTTCCTTTTTTCTCTAACAACTATCCCTAATTCCTTTTCCCTGCCTCCAAAACCTAGCTGCTCCTCACAGCCCCCCATCCAGGTTCTGAGATTTTGGACAGAACTTTGGGGAATTGATTTCTAAAACAATTGATTTCAAAAACAACTTTCTTAGGGTAGCTTTATATATGAAGAAGAAGAAGAAGAAGAAGAAGAAGAAGAAGAAGAAGAAGAGTTTGGATTTATATCCCCCCTTTCTCTCCTGCAGGAGACTCAAAGGGGCTTACAATCTCCTTGCCCTTCCCCCCTCACAACAAACACCCTGTGAGGTAGGTGGGACTGAGAGAGCTCCGAGAAGCTGTGACTAGCCCAAGGTCACCCAGCTGGCGTGTGTGGGAGTGTACAGGCTAATCTGAATTCCCCAGATAAGCCTCCACAGCTCAGGCGGCAGAGCTGGGAATCAAACCTGGTTCCTCCAGATTAGATACATGAGCTCTTAGATTAGATACATGAGCTCTTAACCTCCTACGCCACTGCTGCAGAGCATGGATACTTAAACATCTACACAGTGGCCATTTAAACACTTGAGTTCTGACTTGCAGCAAGTTCACCTTCCCTTTACTGTAGACTTTCCATTATGCATTCATTTTGGCCTCTTCCAAAGTCACTGCGCCACAGATTGGAGAAGCTGCATGGTTTTTCAAAACTGGTAAATGCTGACTTTTCCTTTGGTTTCCAAGTGAACCAGGAAGTATTACTCTTCCCACAGGTTTTGTTGCTCCTCCCCACCCCCTAGCCCACAGATTGCTCTTCAGCCAGGGAACAGCTGCCAGCCACCAGGCCTTGGAAAGCTCTAAGGAAGTGTACATGGGACAGAATGGGGGGAGGGGGTAAGGAGAACGATGAAAGTGGAAGTTTGACAGGGTTTCTGTGCAGTCACACATTCCGGAGGAAGTGATGGGAGGGCAAAATGGCAATCAGAACAGCGTGACTGGAGGACACTTCACAGCGGGAGACACTTTGCTAAACAGGGAACCATAGGGAAAACCCCAAGTGAAGCATCCAGCCACGCCGCAGGCAGTAAGTGCATAAAAGGCCACTGATTCTCATGAGAGCAGTATAAATGCAGCAAGGGAGCACCCAATGCTGACAGTGACTTCCCCAGCCTACTATATGGTTAATGTGCTCCCCTGGTTCTTGGACAGCCCTTAAAATAACTAGAATCTAAAGTAACTGGGGTGGGGGGGAAGGGTGAGGAAAACATCAGTGGTAGCAAATAACAAAAATAAAAATATCTCCTGTTCACTATATGAATTTCCTATCATGAAAATGAAATTAAACAGCTGTTTCCTTTTTCCCTGATGTGGCTACAGAAACCACTAGTGGCAGGATGATTTACCAATTGGGTAGGTTGAACATGATCCTCTCCAGGTGTTGTTGTTAGCCCTGCAGTCTTTGTTAGCACCTAGTAATTTTTATAGCCACATCCTCTCTCCACCTCAGTTCCCCTCCATAACACCACCCTCCTGTTCTGCATATTTACACTATAAGACAGCTGGGCACGTAGAGAGTGGGGAGGGGACAAACAATTAAACTCCCCCAAATGAAGCATCAAAAAAAGCAATGACAAACTGAAGAGTTTAGCAATCCAGTGTGAAGCATGGTGATGTTTCAAATGACACTTGCCCCAATATATCTGAAGTGCCAATAACATCTTCCTATATATAAAAGAAGAGTTTGGATTTATACCCCGTATTTTTCAACCACTAGGAATCTTAAAGCAGCTTTAAAACTTTTTCCCTTTCTCTTCTCACAATAGACACTGTGTGAGGTAGGTGGGGCTGAGAGAGTTCTGAGAGAACTGTGACTAGCCAAAGGTCACCCAGCAGGCTTCATGTGCAGAAGCAGGAAAACAAATCCAGTTCTTGACTCTGCCACTCATGTGACGGAGTGGGGAATCAAAGTCAGTTCTCCAGATTAGAGTCCACTGCTCTTAACCACCACACCATGCCGTGTGAATCAGGCCTGATTTCAGTGTGACACTATAACTTTGCCTTTCACTTGCCACTTAAGGAGATTTACAATTCCAAATATAAAAGTGCACAGTGAAACCCCATTACCCACCCTCCTCAAAAAATGCATGTAGCTTAGCCGTGGCAGATAAAAGGGCTTTACAGTCCTTAATAAGTGCTAAAGAGGGTGCCTCCCTCACCCACTTGGAGGGAAACTGTAATAGAGAAAGAACGAGCTGTAACAGATGCCTCACGGCCAGGCCACCTTAAGAACCGTGGGGAACAACTAGCAGGTAGCAAACAGAAGACTACAGAACTTAGCTATGTGAGTTTGCATATACAAAGTGCCTCATTTAAACCAAGCTGCTACATGTGCAAAGCAGAAATATGAGCAATGTTAGCAGACCAGTATAATACATACCCAGGCAAAGGATCTCTGACATGCTAGTGTGCACCTTTAACTACTGAGACCTGAGTTTAAATAATGCACTGGGTTCCTGCAGACTTTCACAGATACATTCATTTTCCCATCAATAGGCTTGGGTGAAAGTAAAGCCAGGACCAACACCCTTCCAGACTGCAAAAGCTCCCTCTTGTGGTAGCTTGGTAATAATATCTGTTCTCCATAGGTGACCAGCCATGGTTACCATAGATTTAGTGTTAATAGTGTATGGTAGTATCCTTGCACTGTCCAGCTTGCAGCATGCAGTACTAATCACAGTACAATCAGAACTGCATGTATCTACAAAACACAGAATTTCCAGTCCACATGTGATCCAGAGTCTGAGGTGACCACCAGTGAATTGGACTTGGTCTAAAGTATTTTCCATTTTTCTTCTGAGCCACAATGCAACAGAACATTTCCTTGTGTACCACTGACTTCAGCAGTTACCCTATGCCTATCACGTTTACATGAGATGTTATAATCTCATCCCCTATTGTAGAGGCATAGGTGCTTCTCTCATAAAACATGATGACAACCCAGGAATTATACTGAAATACAGGTAAAATGAGCCCCAAGCAACATATTATTGTGAAGAGAGATGATCTTCCAAGATGTCTTTGAACATTAAAAGCAGCCATATGAGGTGGGAGGGTATGGGTTGAGCAGGGCTATAATGTGCAGAAAAAGAAGAAGGGTTTTATACCCTGTTTTTCTCAAAGCATTTACAATTGCCTTCCCCACCCACAAAAGACACCTTGTGAGGCAGGTGAAACTGAGAGAGTTCTGAGAGAATTGTGGCTAGAATTGTCACCCAGAAGGCTTCATGTGAAGGAGTGGGGAATCAATCATGGTTCACCAGATTAGATTCCACCACTCATGTGAAGCAGAGACTCAAACCCATTTCTCCAGATTCGTCTACAGTTGTGCTTAACCACCCTGCTAGGTTAACCCTTTCCTGACATGCTAGGTTAACCCTTTCCTGTCATAATCAACTCTGTCGTGATCAAAGAGAAATTTAAAAAGAGGGAGGACAAAATTTTGCTCCATAGGTGCTCATAGGCAGACATCGTCTTCCCAAACCTTCCCACCATCCTGCTAAAGTACCATTCTGTGGTGTATAGGGGATGAAGTTACAAAAGGTTGCACTGATTTCCCTACAAAGAGAAATCAAAGCAAAATCAGACAGAAATTCCTCTCTTAAAAGAAGGGGAAGAGAGAATAAATGGAGTCAGTGGCTGTATTTTAAAAAGTGGATGGGGAGAGAATTACCTGCCCCATACCAACGGTCAACCCAGCCCTCTTCCTATCACTGCTTTTAAAAGTTAGATCCAGTCACAAATCCCCAATGCCTTGAGACCCGTATTTGGAGAAAGGCAGCTTATGAATACTGCAAATAAATAAATAAGCAGTTTTGCCATGAGGATGTACCCAGATTGTCACATGCAGTGAGGTTGGCTAAAATGTTCTAATTATGAGCACACACTGCCTTTTGTGGCAGCCAAAAGAGCAATTATTGCTCGCTCTCTCTCTCTCTCTCTCTCTCTCTCTCTCTCTCTCTCTCTCTCTCTCTCTCTCTCTCACACACACACACACACACACACACACAACACATATGTGCATGCATTCACTTTATCTTCTCTTCTCCCTTTAGCATTTGCTCACCTCTCCTATCTTCCCTCTCCTTGTCTTCCCCTCCCTCCCCCCTGAGATTTCAGAGGGCTAATTCAGTCTCGCAGACCACAGGTTGAGATAAGTAGGAAACAATGAATGGCTTACTACAATTAAGGGAAAGTTATAAGGCTGGAGAATTGTACACACTCAGCAGTCATAGCTTACTGAAGGGTTGGACTTTATCTCTGCTAGATACAGACCCCTTCATTAGTCACTGTTGCTTCACCCTATCTCATTAAACTTAAATTTCCACCATTTCGTGATTTTTTTTATTGCTTAGAAATTTGTACTTCAGTCAGAAACTGATTACCAAGTGCAAGGCCTCAAAGGTCTTTTCATTAGCAATGTATCCTTTCTTTTTCTTTCTCCTTTTTATAATTCCTCGGAAGTTTGACAAAGATAAGTAAAAGGTATGTAAAATATATATACATATACACACATTATTGTTGCCAACCTCCAAGTCTGACATGGAGTTCTCCAGCTATTACAATTGGTCAACAGTCAGAGGCCCCTTCCGCACATGCCAATAAACCTGGGCTGAGGATGAGGAAAAAAACCATTCTGGAGAGGGGGGGACTTCACATGGGTCCTGTCCCTAAAGCGAGGTTGCCCCATGCTAACCACCCAGAACCACCCGAAACGGGTTGAGTCACACTATCTGTGATTCTTTGGTTGTAATGCGTGTTGCAGCCACTCACAAGTGAACGGCTGCCCTGGGAAGCGCTTTACTCAGCCGTGTTTCTCCACCTTGCAGCTGTGTAGCCACACGGGGTCACAGGGATGGCAGCATGGCTGTGAGGATCCATGCCAGCCTACCCATGTACCTACACAGCATGGGAGGTAAGGCGCAAAAAAAACCCCACGTCTCCATGGGAAGGTGCTACAGCAACCCAAATTGTTTCCACAGGCTCCGGTTGCTGCCTGCACTGAGGCATGGGAAAACAGGCGAGTGGGTTACTTTATCCCGCCTTCAATCTACTCTCCCTGTGCTGTGAGAAAGGGGCTAGAGATTAGTTCCCCTGGAGAAAATGACTGCTTTGTATGATATTGTACCCTCCCATGGTCTCTCACCCCTTCAAATGGTGTCATTCCTCGATGTCATCGCCAAAATCTCCAGGTATTTCCCCAACCAAAGATGACACCCCTAAATTGTTCTCCTGCACTTTTCCCTGCTTCCTTGCTTTGGGTATATTGCTCCTGAAAATTTTCCAGGAGGCAAGCATAGGCAGAATCAGGTGAAAGGGATGTGAACAGCTGCCCTATGGGGGGAAAGCTACTACTTGAGGAAGAAACCCTTGTTTGGTTTGCACAAAAATTCTGCTTCAGTGTTTCCGTTATCTGTGACTCCCATTGAATTCTGTAAGGCAAAATAATATATTATATTCTAGTGCTGTGAGCTGCCCTGAGCCCACCTTGGCGGGGCAGGATGGGCTACAAATCTAATAAATAAATAAATATTGCACAGTCCAGATGGGGCAAAAATATTTGTTTCCACGCCTACACATATTTGTTTCCACACATACACATGGACATGCCAAAGCTAAGCCAAGCAACATTAAGATAACTGACCACCAAACTGCACGTTACTTTAGAGAGCCAAGTGCACATCTCCCATTACTCTAGCCTCAAAATCATTTTTGTATTTACAACAGCATAAGTGCACATCAGTAAAATGCCATACACATCTTTTTTTAAAAAAATCTTGATGTAGTCATAAGATGATCACATGAAATCACTTGTGTGTGCGTTTGTGTGTGCAGTGTTTAATCTATGAAATGTGCACGCTACAGACTCTGAGAGGGTGGAACAGAAATGAGCGAGAGGAATGGAAGCCCGCAGAAAAGTTTGCACGTTCCAAATCTGGTTCAGCTGCATTTAAGGAATAATGAAATGTGATCCACAGTCATTTGGGGGAGAGGTGATTAGTGAACAGGATGGGGAACTTTACCCTAATGAGGAGTCTTTAAGTTCACTGTTGATAAAATTTCAGCCATCCAGTTGTCAGGTAAAATGGCATGCAGTGGTATAGGTTGCACAGGACACAGATGTAGGGAAAAGAGGCTAGAAAAATCATATTACAGGGTTTTTAGATTGAACTGGATAAAATTGTGGGGGTTTTTCCCCCTGCCACGCTTTTATTTGATACGGCCAATTTAAAACGGCAATGTGGTCCCTTTCGCTATCAAAATCCCTTACCCATTGTGGAGACTGTTTGACTCAGCCCAAGGGGCCAGGGGGTCTCTATTCAGCTGCCCCTCCAGCTGCAATCCAATCCAAAGAAATAAACAATTCTTCAAAGAGACTGGAGCTAGCCCTTTTCTTTACATTCCCATTTCTCACCCCCGCCTGCTCGCCCACCCTTCGTCCATATTCACTATCATCTCTGGCTGGCTTGGATGTCACAGCAAAACTTAGGACTGTCATCTCCAGACGGCTATTTTCTTAGCCATGCCATGAATGACACTTTAGTCCTGTGTTAATTGCCCTGCTACAGGCTCAGCTATCAGCCAGCCCCTGTCTCAGATTTACTGATTGAAGACGTGACCGGAGTGAGTGAGTGAGCAAGAAAGGGTCATGGCGCAGAGGGGCCAAGTTCAAGGGCGCCGACTGGTACAGACATATAAACAAGGGAATGGTATGTAAGCAATAAAGACATAAAGGTTGTGATCAAGGCTAGCAATACAATAAACAGCTGTGATAAGCCAGTTTGTTTGTAGATAAAGGCTACAATCCTGTGCACAGCTATGCGTCTCTAAACCCCATGGCTTTCCAATGTGATTTATGTGCATCTGACTGTGTACAGGATTGCAGTCAAAGAACTTACTGTCTTTTTTTAAAAAAAGCACAGGGTACGTTTAATACTTTTCAGGGTGCATTTTCTTTTATTTGATGTGTCTCTCCTTTAACCTTTGAGATATTTTCATTTACTGTCAACTCAGCCTATCCACAATCATCCTTGGAGTTAAATTAAAATTTGTTTGAAGTGCTAATTAATTAATTAATTCCGCAGAAGCCTACCCATTTTACTAAGATATTCATGATGATAGACATTAATATAACTAATTTAACAAATACCAATAGTTAAACTTTTAAAAAATTAGATGATTTTTTTTTTACAAAAAGAACCCATCTATTCCAACCCTGTGCAAATTTCTTTCGAAGTAATCCTGTTAAGTTCCACCACCCCAAATAAGAATGCAGACTTCATTTTTATTTAAGCAAATACATGAAGTGGAAATTAAGTCATGGAAATCTGAAATGGTAGACAACCACTTCAGACTGCGGGTAAGGTGCCATTTTTGAATGCTCCTCATATTAAAATAATTTCTTGTGAAAAGAAAACTAACACATTAAATATGTCACTTCAACCCATACCCTGCTAGTGGTACTTTTGTGTTTATGTAGTTGTTTTTTTAAGTATAAGCACCACCTGATGACTGAAAGTTACTTGTGCCAGAGGCAATAAACCTTTGAAGTTTTATTTTTACCTCTGTTAGGGGGATATATGAGGAAAAGGCCTTGGCATCTGTCTTGCTTACTAGCCCTCCAGGGCAACTGTTGGTCCACTATGTAAAACTGAAGGCTGCAGTACATGGGCCGTAGGTCTGATCCAACAGGGCACCTTTTATGTTCATGTGATTCCCAGCCCCACAGTATTTTACTTTTAAAATAACTATTTAAAAGTATTCATAGCTCATGCACTACTTCACTGAGGATCCTGTTAAATTTTAATCTGTGGTGTGTATGTTTTCCACTATTTTGAAAGCCCATATTGGAGGCTGAACACACAATTCCCAGCTTTTCCATCCCCTTTAGAGTTATATCATGTAGGTATAATGTAGGGATAATGTTGATCTGAATGGTCACATTTCTGAAGCAGAAAGTGATTATGTAACAAACAGCGCAGAGGTGATGTTTCTCAAAAGCCCTCAAACAAATAAAGATGTAAAGATTACAGTCACCCTTTGGACTCCTTTAACTCCTCTAAAGCCACTGCTTAATAAAGTAAATCTTAAAACCCCATTAATGTATGTTGCCTCTGTGTGGTGATAAAGCAACTTCTCAGCAGCAGTGGAGGGAGATACAAAGCAGTTTTTTAAGGCTGGTCATTCTTATATGAGACGTCAAAGAGAGACTACCTGGAGAACAAAAGCAAGACCTCTTCATCTAGGCCTAATCTCACAAGCTATTAGCCCCTCCGCAAATCCATGCAAACCACATAAGCAATGGGGGATTGTGACCCCCTGCTTCATCACCTGCCCTGCCCCAGGCATGCCTTTCATCTCTGCATGAGGCATGGGCTTAATATCCATAAACTTTACCCATCAATAGATTTACCATTAACCAGGTGTAGCCTGGTTATTTGTTTGTTTGTTTATTTGTTTGTTTGTTTGTTTATTAGATTTTAAACCACCCATCCCCAAAGGGCTCTGGGTGGCGTACAGCAGGCCAGCAACAACAATAACATAGTAACATTAAACACAGCAGGCTACGAACAACATTATACACAATAATAACTAAGTTAATTTAAAGCAATTTACAAAATGTATAAAACCATAAAAACATAGCAGCAGCAATATTATATGGCGCCCGATCCCAAGGCCAGGAGGGGACAGTAGTGCTAATTAGATATTATATCGGGCGTGCCAATGATGGAGTAGCACACAACACAGGGGCATCCTGGAGGGGGAATCCGTGGCCGGCCTCACCAAAGGCCCGGTGGAACAAAACTGTTTTACAGGCCCTACGGAATTCACTGAGATCCCGCAGGGCCCGCACCTCTGATGGAAGAGTGTTCCACCAGGCAAGGGCCAGGGCCGTAAAAGCCCTGGCCCGGGTAGAGGCCAGCCGTATCATGGAGGGACTGGGGGCCACCAGTAAATTGGCCTTTGCCGATCGCATATGGACATATGGGGTGAGACGGTCATGAAGGTATGAGAGTCCCAAGCCGCGAAGGGCCTTAACGGTTAACACCAACACCTTAAAGGTGACCCGGAATTCCACTGGAAGCCAGTGTAGGCAGCGCAGCATGGGGGTGATATGCTTTCTGAATGAGCCACCCACCAGCAGCCGTGCCGCCGCATTCTGGACCAGTTTCAATTTCCGGATCAACCGTAAGGGAAGGCCCGCATAGAGCGAGTTACAATAGTCCAGCCTGGAGGTGACCATTGCATGGATCACAGTGGCCAGGTCAGCCTGGGAGAGATAGGGTGCCAGCCGTCGGACCGAACGAAGGTGGTAAAAAGCGACCTGGGTGACATGGGCCACCTGATTCTCCATGGAAAGGAAGGAATCCAGGCGGACTCCCAGGCTGCAGGCCATGGAGGTAGGGGTTAAAGACACCCCCTCCAATACCGGCAGCTGAAAATCCCCGTGTCCCCCACCCCGGCCCAGCCAAAGGCCCAGTCTTCGATGGATTTAGTTTTAACCTGCTCTGCTTCAACCAACCAGCAACCACCTCCAAACAATGCTGCAGAGCCGCAGGGGCCGAGGTTGCCCCCCCCCCTCCATCATCAGAATGAGCTGGGTGTCATCCGCATATTGATGGCAGGCCAGCCCAAAGCTCCGCACCAACTGAGCAAGGGGTCGCATGTAGATGTTAAATAACAGCGGGGATAACAAGGCCCCCTGGGGCACACCGCAATCAAGCGGGCACCTTCAGGAAGCCTGGTCCCCATGCCACACCTGCTGATTCCGGTCTCGGGCATGATCGACCACATCAAACGCTGCAGTAAGGTCTAATAATACCAACATCGCCGATCCGCCACATTCGAGTTGCATGCGGAGCATATCTGTGATGGTGACGAGGACGGTCTCTGTCCCATGCCCAGCACAGAAGCCGGACTGGAAGGGATCGAGTACCAATGCATCCTCCAGAAAGCCCTGAAGCTGCTCCAACACCACTCTCTCAATTACCTTCCCCAGAAACGAAAGATTCGAGACTGGGTGGTAATTGGCCAGATTGCCAGGATCTAAGGATGGTCTTTTCAAGAGTGGGCGGACCACCACCTCCTTCAACCCATCTGAAAATACTCCTTGCTCAAGGGAGCAATTGATGATATTCAACAGGTGGGGTCATAGCTCCTCCCGACATGCTTTAATAAGCCAGGAGGGGCACGGATCCAGAGGACAGGTAGTAGGTCTAACAGCAGCCAGGACTCTGTCAACATTGGACCCAGCGAGAAGAGAAAACTGGTCCAGACATGAACCTGAAGACGGCCACGGAGCCTCCAGTTCGCTAATTGTACTATTACAGTTTCATTCCACTCATCCTCTAGGGAATTAAAGGTAGGATGCATGAATGGATATAGTGCCATGGTAACTGCCAGTCTGTTGGGTTAAAGTAATAATGAGGTGCCAGACATCTACTGAGTTTTAGCATAACAGAACCAAATTAATATACAGAGTTAGAACTGATTTCACACATATGTTCATTGACAATTGTACGGTGGACAGAAGAAATAATATAAGAACATAAGAACATAAGAACATAAGAACATAAGAACAAGCCAGCTGGATCAGACCAAAGTCCATCTAGTCCAGCTCTCTGCTACTCGCAGTGGCCCACCAGGTGCCTTTGGGAGCTCACATGTAGGATTTGAATGCAATGGCCTTCTGCGGCTGTTGCTCCCGATCACCTGGTCTGTTAAGGCATTTGCAATCTCAGATCAAGGAGGATCAAGATTGGTAGCCATAAATCGACTTCTCCTCCATAAATCTGTCCAAGCCCCTTTTAAAGCTATCCAGGTTAGTGGCCATCACCACCTCCTGTGGCAGCATATTCCAAACACCAATCACACGTTGCGTGAAGAAGTGTTTCCTTTTATTAGTCCTAATTCTACCCACCCAGCATTTTCAATGAATGCCCCCTGGTTCTAGTATTGTGAGAAAGAGAGAAAAATTACTCTCTGTCAACATTTTCTACCCCATGCATAATTTTGTAGACTTCAATCATATCCCCCCTCAGCCGCCTCCTCTCCAAACTAAAGAGTCCCAAACGCTGCAGCCTCTCCTCATAGGGAAGGTGCTCCAGTCCCTCAATCATCCTTGTTGCCCTTCTCTGCACTTTTTCTATCTCCTCAATATCCTTTTTGAGATGCGGCGACCAGAACTGGACACAGTACTCCAAGTGCGGTCGCACCACTGCTTTATATAAGGGTATGACAATCTTTGCAGTTTTATTATCAATTCCTTTTCTAATGATCCCCAGCATAGAGTTTGCCTTTTTTACAGCTGCCATGCATTGAGTTGACATTCCCATGGAACTATCAACTAAGATGCCTAAATCCCTTTCCTGGTCTGTGACTGATAGCACTGACCCCTGTAGCGTGTATGTGAAGTTTGGATTTTTTGCCCCTATGTGCATCACTTTACATTTTGCTACATTGAACTGCATTTGCCATTTCTGAGCCCACTCACCTAATTTATCAAGGTCCGCTTGGAGCTCTTCGCAATCCTTTGTGGTTCTCACCACCCTACATAATTTGGTATCACCTGCAAACTTGGCTACCACGCTACCCATCCCTACTTCCAGGTCATTTATGAATAGGTTAAAGAGCACTGGTCCCAAAACGGATCCTTGGGGGACACCACTCCCGACATCTCTCCATTGTGAGAACTTCCCATTTACACCCACTCTTTGTTTCCTGTTCCTCAACCAGTTTTTAATCCATAGGAGGACTTCCCCTCTTATTCCTTCATTGCTGAGTTTTCTCAACAGTCTCTGGTGAGGAACTTTGTCAAAAGCCTTTTGGAAATCCAAGTAGACAATGTCCACTGGTTCACCCCTGTCCACATGCCTGTTTACACCCTCAAAGAACTCTAGTAAGTTTGTAAGACAGGATTTGCCTCTGCAAAGCCATGCTGACTCTTTCTCAGCAGGTCTTGCTTTTCTACATGTTTTATAATTTTATCTTTAATGATAGATTCTACTAATTTACCAGGAACAGATGTCAAAATGACTGGCCTGTAATTTCCCGGGTCCCCCCTAGATCCTTTCTTAAAGATTGGTGTGACATTGGCCATCTTCCAGTCTTCAGGGATGGAGCCTGATTTCAGGGATAAGTTGCATATTAAAGTGAGAAGATCAGCAATTTCATGCTTGAGCTCTTTAAGAACTCTTGGGTGAATGCAATCTGGGCCAGGGGATTTGGTAACATTTAGTTTATCAATGGCTGCCAGAACTTCTTCCTTGTCTACCACTATCTTCGCTAGTTCCTCGGATTCGCCTCCTAAGAAGCTTGGTTCAGGTGCAGGAATGTTCCTCACCTCCTCTTAGGTGAAGACAGATGCAAAGAATTCATTCAGCTTCTCTGCAATCTCCCTGCCATCTTTTAGCACACCCTTTGTTCCTTTGTCATCTAACGGGCCTACCGCTTCCCTTGCTGGCTTCCTGCTTTTGATGTACTTGAAGAACTGTTTGTTGCTGGTCTTGATGTTCAAGGCCATGCGTTCCTCATAATCCTTTTTTGCCTCCCTTACAGCTAACTTGCTTCTCTTTTGCCACCATTTGTGTTCCCTCTCATATTCTTCATCAGCCAAACTGGACTTCCATTTTCTAAAAGACATTTTCTTTTTTCTGATAATTTCCTCAACCTCTCTTGTTAACCAATATGTTTGTCTTTGTGTGTGTGTGTGTGTGTGTGTGTGTGTGTGTGTGTGTGTGTGTGTGTGTGTGTGTGTGTGTGTGTGTGTGTGTGTGTAATTCAGACAGACAGACACTTTGGCTTAAACTCCTGTTACACATGGATTTCCATGAAAGGGGTCTCTACCTGTCAGCCTAACAGCCCAATCCAGAGTGGAAGGGCTGAAGGGAGTTGTGGAGGCGCCACAGCCCTATGCTGGTGGAAATGCCCACCTTGGAGCACTTACCCTCGCAGAGGAGCAAATCTGTTGACAGATGGCCACCACAGCCTTCCGGTATACTCCAATGTGATGCTGAGCACCACATTGGTGTTTCAGTGCTGCTGCCAGGCTCTCCTGTGTAGTGGGGCCATTCCCAAGGCATGGCCAGAGGTGGAGCAATGTTAGTAAACTTCTATCCCAGCTTTCCCTCCAGAGGTGCCACACCCCTGGGCTCTGACCTATACCACCCTTTTGAGTGGTACACCCCTGGACTCTGATCTATACCACCCTTTTGAGTGGTGTAGGTCCATGGCTTTCTGGCAGCGGGGTGGTTTTTAGTTTGTCTTTTTTCCCTCTCCCAATACTGCTAAAAAGCCCTCAGGAGGCAGTGGGGTGGGGTGGCTGCAGCACTGTCCCTGTCTGCCTGGCCCTCTGGATTGGGCTCGCTGTTATGTTAGGATTAAAATGGGATATCTATTTGTACAATCCCACATTCCTTGGAAGAACAACAAGACATAACTATGAATAGAAAAATAAAAGAAGTCAAAGCAGACGACACTCAGGAAGTTCTAAAGTGGGAGGGTTGTAAAAAGATGTGCAGTATTCTGCTTATGAGTTGGATTAGGATTTGGATCAGGACCACAGAGCAAAAGAAAAAAGGGCTTATGCTTCCCCTTTACACCATTGTCCTGTCCTGAACTTTGCCCCATTATGGAAAACTTCATATACCTTATCTAGGTTTATTGACTGAGGGTTGGAAAATTCCTGGAGATTTGTGGGAGGATGCAGGGGTGCTGAGGGAGAGCAGAGTTAGGGGAGGGGAGGTAGCTCATTAAGATTGCAATTCAATACAGTCTACCTTCCAAAGCTGCCAGTTCCTCCATGAGAACTGATATCTGTAGTCTGGAGATCAATTTCAACTCCAGGAGAACTCTAGGCCTCACCTGGAAGATGGCAACTCTTACCTGATTAGTACACATAGAGTTGCCAGTGAGAAAATTAGTACCCCCCCCCCCCAGTTATGGATGCCAAGCTGCCAGCCAGCATCCCTGAGAGCACTTTGTGCAAAGTGATGGGCAGAGATGACATCCAGCAATGTGTGGTGTCACATCCATCCAGCAAGGGCAGGAGATAGGACCCAGTCCTCAGGAGACCTCCTCCTATAAGCAGACAAATTGCCTTCTTATCCCCAGGCCTTGTTGGATCAGGAAAATGCTGGGTGATGGAAGTTTATAACACTTCTCCCCACATGCCATGTTTCAGTGTGAATCAGGACCTGTGCTCCTTGAATGGGAAGGGCCCCTCTGGACTTGTGGACCCAGGAAGAAGATGAGGGAAAATGTGATGTGTTGGTAAGCCTATATATGGTTGCATATTCGTACAGAAAGGGTAAACAGAAGTTCCGCAGACCCATTTCAGGTCAGGAATAGAGGGTTCACCTACTTCCCTATTTAAAAGTCCCAAGTTGAGTCTAACACATAGCTGCTATTCAATCTTAGCAGTTTGTATTTTTAAAGCTGGTCTTAATGCTTATTGTTTGTCACCTTGGGAGCCCTAGGCTGGGGGGGGGGGGGAGCATTAAAATATTGTAAATAATGTTACACAAATGGTTAGAAATTTCAAATACAAAAACACTAGAAACACCCATTTTTAATGTACAACGATCAAAAAGGAGTGCCAGTTTTGTGTCACTTGGCTTTTCTCAAAAAGATATCCAAACTTCTTTCCTCACCCCCCTCCTCCCCTCGTAACATTTAGATTTTTTTCATTTGTATATGCCTAGGATCTTTGGGGATGTGAAATGTTCTTTTCAGTTTGAAACCAGCTGCTCCGTGCAATGATGGTAATTAATATGAGAAATTTCAGATTTTCAGAGTTTGGCTGCTGGGACCTACAATCATCTTCATCGTCATCATTTTTTTTTTTGTAAAAAAAAGAAGAAGCGAAATATAGACGTGTCTGGAAAATGACACATTTTTGCAAGTGCCTCTCGCCAAGCACTTTTGAGCAGCTAAGCAATTTGCATCTAATCACAAAGTGTTTTTTAATCAGTCAGATCAATTTGTAAAGAATTGGAACATTAGGTGCAACCATATAGTAGAGATCTTTACCAGCTGAGGTTTAGAAGTAATTGTTCTCTGACCCAATGAGCAGTGTACTACTATAGAAGTTTGTATTCTATTAAGAGTTAATAAGTGACCAAGAGCTAGTCTAATATACTGTCAGGGTTCATTATCTTTACAGGTTCTATGCTATTTTTTCCCCAGTGCCTTTTGCTCTGCCCTTCTTGCTACATATGGAAAACCTATATCAAGATGGTTGTCATGGCAATGGACAGATTTGCATGTGTCTTATCTATCTATTTAAATACCTTCTTATGGTTTATAACTACCATAATACAGCCCTCCAGTCTTCCTCATTGCTAATTTAAAGCTAGCCTAGTGTGTCTGAGGTCAGTGATACCATCTAAAGGATGTTGTCTAGACAACTCGGAAGCCACTGTCCATGGGGTAATTGTTTTATGCAAATTTTTTTAAAAGTACAATAGTGACATGTTCATCCATGGTTCATGCTATCTAAGCCATGTTGCACAGTGTATGCAGAGAATTCCAAATCATGGGCTCTGCGTAGTGGTGTTGTGCTGCTAAATTTCAGGAGCTGTATTTTGGAAAGAACCAATTTGGAATTGTTCTCCTGCACAGTCTGCATACAAATAGATACCTCCTGTGACATGAAATATCAAAATTGTCAATATTTTTCTGTTTCACAAATTAATTTGCCCTCTCTGTTACAGACATTTCAAGATAAAATTTCATCTGCCTGGGATTAGTAATTCTTTTTGACGAGCAGTAGCACATTTCGGTGCTTTGCTCCTGTTCACGTTGCTTATTTCCCCTTCGTCTTGCATTGATGCAGCCAGGTTATGTGTATTTTTATTTATGGATTATTTAAAAAATTGTACAGCTCAGGGCTGATTATGCTTTAAAATATGCTGAACCCCCCAAACATGAAAATAAAATATAAGCTGCATGAGCATAATGTATCCTGAAAGAAATTGAAATATCTTCAATGAAATGCACCCTTAGTGCATTTTCAAAATGTTTTGGCAAGTATGCCTGGCCGCATCCGATTTCATTATTTGTAAATAACAACCACATTCCTTCATACATAGTGAGAGGTTTTTTTTATTTAAAAGAAAGTCGGGGAAAAAGATGATCTAAGATTTTGCAGATGCATATGAACAGCTTAGAAATGTTTGTTCGTTCTCGCTACATCTTTTTCTACCAGCCTGCCTTGCACTCCCTTTCTCTCATATACCAACACAGCCCCCCACCCCCCCGTTCACTTTCCTGTTTAAGGAGTTTTCAATTTATTATTCTGCTCAAATGATAGCAAAGGCAAACATGATTATCCCACAGAAATCCATGATATAGAGAATATGACAGGCAACCTGGAAAACATAAAAAGAAAGAAGAGGGAACAAAACAAAATCTACCCCGCTCCACAAACTAAAACCAGCTCTGTTCCTGTTTGATGCTGAATTAAAGGGTGTGTTAGGCCTTCAATTGACAACTTTTACTTTCAAGCATATTTTAAATATTGCTTATCTGACTTCCCCCTTTCTTTCCTCAGGATAATTTCTATCGCTGTTCTCAATCTCGAGGAAAACCTAATCCGTTCAGGTAGCAAATTTGGAAGCATTCTTCCTGACAATGGCATTAGTCGGCATGCTTGCAAGGACTACAAATGCTGTTTTCCTCATCCTTCAAAAGGGTAGATTATGGGTTCCCCCTGCTTCCCCTTCCTCCTCTCCATTGCCCTTTTTCTATCATCCTTGTATTCCAGTTTGTGGCGAACTTTCTAAAGATGTATTTTGTTTTGTTTCCAATTTCAGAGTGTTGTAATCTGGAACTGAAGTTTCAGTGACAGATTTAGTCCAACTGGCACTTTTGCGTTAGGTATTACAGTAAACATTCTTTTCATGATATATATAGACAGACACACACCCACACAGGCACATACACACACACACACACACTGGCAAATCTATACAGAACTGACAACACAATCCCAAGATAATTTCTGGCAATTTTTGCAAACGCACAGACTTGAAGACAACCATCAGTTTTCTGGGTGTTTTTCATAATGGATTTTACAGCCGATGACCTGACAGCTAATCTTATGATCTAAGTTGCGCTTTGCGGCATAACCACAAACAACCCCGCCGTCAAATGCTCAAAGGATCACACTGTTTTTCACATGACATGCCTGCATGTTAAGAGGCACAAATGTCCAGAGGTCCAGACTGACCTCCTGACCTCTCGTCTGGGAAACATTCCTGCTCGGGCAGCTCATTCTTAACAACAAACAGAGCAAGACCACTGTGCAATGTTGTTGAAAAGGGGAAAGGGAACGGCCATGAATGGAGCGTGTCTGATACAACAATGACAGACAATGAGGATGAATAGGAGAGAGAACTGTGCCCCTGTTGAAATGGCTCAGACCATCTCCTGTCTGCCCACACCCAGCCCCCTCAGCCTGAACCCTGTTCCTTTTCAGACCACATCCACTCCGCCCCTGCCCCCCCACCACACACACACTTTTATACTTAGGTTGCTGGGGATAGCTAACTAATTAAAAAGGACAGTTTCAAATCAACGCTTTCTGCAAGAACACCCTCTGAACCCACATGATTGCGGTTTGAAGGAAGCGTTTCAACAAATTTCTAGCAGGAATTACAAAATAACAATTATTAGTGTCACTCTGCGTTGAAGAGCACTTTGTGCAGATCATCTCAGTAAGCCTTACAACGGCCCTGCAAGTTAGGCTAATATTAACTCGACATATTGCTGGAAGTGTGTGTGGGGCGGGGGGGGGGCAGGGGAGTAGACTGAGAGAATGGTGATTACCCTAAAGATGACCAAAAATCAGGGACTGCTAGGCTCATGCATTTTATTTTGCCAAGCAAAAGGTGGGTACGATCACTGTGCAGGTTGAAAGAAATGGCCCTACCTTTTAATTTCTAGCATTTTTTGCATAAACAGCACAGTTTTTTATGCGTGCCCCACAGCATCACTCATCCATACAGTTTAGAAGATTCCTAAAGAACATTATTTTGTTTATTTATCCTGTATGAGACATTTATGTCTGCTGCCTACTTTGTAAAGTTCGCAAGTAAGCTTACAAACAAGGGAATGATTCAATGTAAAACCACAGGTTGACACTAGCAACATTTTTTGCAGCTTTATTTATGCTGTGGTTTTACATTTACATTGCAATAATTCTCGATTTGTAAACCACCTTGAGTACTTCCAAAGTGGAAAGGCAAAGATAGAAGTTCTTAAAATAAATAATATGCTTTATCGACATGTTTTAAACACACACAAACAACATGCACAGCAGCAATAAAAGGGGTTTAGAGAAAACAAGTGACTGGATCAGACAGAAAGCCTTGTTCCATGCAGTAGCCAACCAGATGTTCCCAGTAAGCTCACAAGCAGAGCATGACAGGAATGGGTCTACACTGCTTTGCTCCTCACTCCCAGCAAGCATTGCTCAGAGCTATACTGCCTCTGAACATGGAGGCCCTGCTTAGTTATCACAGCTAATAACTGATGATACACTTATTCTCTCTGAGTTTGTGAAAGCACCCTTTAATAAAGGCATGGTCATCATCATATCTTCTGGAAGTGAGTGAAGTTGATTATGCTTAGTTCTGTATTTTTTTCCCCTCCTGATTATATTGGCAACACATTTTTGTGAATGAAGCCTAAATTTTATTGTTCTTTGACTCCTTTTTCCATGCATATCTTTATAATCCTCAATCTCATCCCTTGTCTCTCCTTCCTTCCTTCTTCCCTCCCTTCTTCCCTCACTTCCTGGAAAGCCCTAGAAGCTTTTGCTGGTTGGGAAGACTTTCCAACCTCTTCAACATTTTGGTTGGGGTTTTTTACTCTGTTTCACAGTTCCACAAAAACAAAACGAGGTCCAGTGACTAACAGTGCAGCCCTAAGCAGAGTTAGATCCTTCTAAGGCTATCCGACTTCACTGTAAGTGAGCAATCTTAAGCATATCTATTCGGGTCTATCCATTATGTACTTGAGGGCAAGTGTTTTTAGTGATCCAGGATATTATTGGTTTGTATTTTACCTCAGCCTTGTATTCACTAGGTGAACTTATACCAGCTGCTGTCACTCAGAATGCCCCACTCACAGGCATTGCTCCTGTTTAAAGACACTGTGATGATACTAATAACAAAACTACAGCATGTAGAGATGTTGATAACTTTAATGTGAGTACATTCAATAGGTGAACATACTGTGTGTGACAGCCACAGGCACCAATAAACTAAACATCCAGTCTGACTGTCTGTTGGCTGCCTCAAACTGTGCGTGGTAGCTGTGGAAGTGGAGTTTCATTTCCTTACCTTTTAGGTCAGGAGGTTGCATCTGTCTAGTAAATGAAATTATTTTCCGCAGAGGGAATGACACCTCCTACAAGGCTGTGCAAAAACGCTCATGCATGCTAACACAGGCTTAAATAAACACCAAAAAGTAATGGTTTAATTACATGCAGTATCAAATGCAAGCTAGGTTGGGACAAAACCTGCATTTCATTTATGACTCGATACTCACCATTTAAAAAAGCAGGGGGCAAATTTGGCTCTAAAGAAGGGATGTCCAATTCTGTCCCTTCAGATGTTCAGGGACTATGACTCCCATCAGCCCCTGCCAGCACAGCCAATTGGCCATGCTGGCAGGGGTTGATGGGATTTGTAATCCATGAACATCTGGAGGGCCAGAGTTGGATACTCCTGCTCTAGAGCATAGCACAGGAGAAGGGAGGCTTCAGTATTCCCATCCTTCAAGCCTGCATTTTTTACCAGAAAAAATGATACCAAGGAGACATGTGGAGAAACACCCTGCCTTGTTGTCATTTTTTTCTGGTGAAAACATGGTGTGGAAGGACAGGAAGTCTGAAGCCTCTCATGCTGCTATGCTATCCTTTGGAACCAAGTACTCCCAACACAAGTCACATTTCAGGTCTTATGTAATCAAACTTACTGATTGATTTGTTCACTGTTTATGTTTGGCTGCCAAGTGGCAAACAGCAACAACAGCTCTATCAGAGAGAGAGGGGGAAAGTAGGACTCCCATCAAGCTTCAGGGGCATACCGCTCATGGGGACACATGGGGACACATGTCCCTGGGAGAACGCCATTTAATCACATGCGGGGGGACATCGGCCGGGTCCTCGCACCCAGCCCCTTCTTCAGCGCAGTGCCTGGTGGCTCCCTCCATGCCCGGGCCACACTTGCCAGCTTTCAGGCAGTAGACCTGAGCGCCTCACCAGCTTTCATGTGGTAGATTGGGCACCTCATCGGCTTTCATATGGTAGATCTGGGCACCTTTTCCAACTCTGTGAGATTGGCAGATGGCTTGATCTCTCTACCCACCACATATCTAGGGAAAATAGAGCTCGCCCGCCCCCAGAAAACTCAGATTTTGCCCCAGGCTCCATTTTTCCTAGTTATGCCTCTGTCAAGCTATGTGAGAATTAGCAGTGTTTCACATATGAACATAGCACTATACAATACTGTACTGTTTGACTACTTGAAAAGAAATGTAATGAACAGGCTCAAGCTCTTTACAAACAGCCAAACTGTTCAACAAAGAATTAACTACCAGATCATAATTGGTAAACAGACCAAGAGCCAAACAAGTTGGAATGTAAACATTTATAGTAGCAAGAGTGGAAAAGGAGCTTTATGTGGTTTTAGCAAGACAACATGAGCATATTTACAACCTCAAAGGTGAACTAGAGAATTCAGTTGGTGCAGTGGTTTCACATGAAGTCTTCAAGGCACACATCAATACAATAAAGTTTCTTTTTTTAAAAAAAATCCTGTTCTGACACATTATGTTGCAAAAGTCCATCCAAATACAGCTGCTTGAGGGTGGTTACATTGTGTAAGGCAGGCTGTATCTGGAGAAAAGGTTTGTCACTATTAAGGTCACTATCAGGGGTAGAGCAAGGGGGAACTGTGCCCAGGGCATGCCCCACCACACCCCCGCCACACCCTTGCCACACTCCCATAGGGGCGTGCACCCGGTGCATCATGCACCCCCCACCCCCTTGGCGCTATGCTACTGGTCACTATTGTCTACTCAGACTGGTGGCAGCTTTCCAGGGTCTCAGGCAGAGGTCTTCCATCTTTCACCTGACACGTTCAACTGGAGATGCTGATGATTCAATCAGGGATCTTTTGTAGGCCAAGTGGATGCTCTACCACTGAGATTCAGTTCCTCTCTAATTTGTATGAAAAAACCCTACACCTACACCAATCCCTTCTTTACATGAGAATAGGGTGACATACAAGATTAGTTCCCTCTCCCCAGGGAAATACTATACCCAGAAACATCAATCATGTATGATAACTCAGTGACAGAAGCATCAGGAGGCTCTTCTGATTGGATGAAGGACTGTGCCTGCCAGGCACATGCTTGCTGACTTACTCCTTGCTTTCCAGGTAGGGTTGCCAACTCTGTTTTTGGAAATGCATGGAGATTTGGGAGTGGTGCTCAGAGTGAGTGGATTTTGGCTAGGAGGGCTCTTTGTTGATGTGATGCCATAAAACATGGGTCCACAACCTTTTTGAGCCTATAAGTACCTTTAGAATTCTGACAAGGGGTGATGGGCCCAGGAGGCAGAAGCAACTATAAAATGGCTGCCACAAGAGGTGAAGCAAACCACAATATGTCAGTGAGTGAGGTCATGCATAACTGATAGTAACTTCAACATTTCAGGCAGAAGCTACGTTTAACAGGATGCTTTTAAAATGAACATATTGTTTGAAAATACTTTTCTTGTATACATACAGCATATCTTCAGCAACACACTGTAGATCCTGGTGTTATGGATTCTGCCAAATCAACTTTTTAAAGATCTGCACAGCCCCTCATGGGCAAAAGCCCCACCTGGTCCCATCTACTTTCTAAAAGAACTCAGCAGGCACTAGGAAAGGTGTTGGCAGGTGCCACATTGAATTTTCCCACCAAAGCAGTCTTTTCTTCCCAGATAACTTATTTCTGTAGACTGGAAATCAGTTGTTCATTCTGAAAAAACTCCAGGCCCCACCTGGAGGTTGGTAAGCCTATCTCCATCTGGGTGCAGCAAAAGAAAGAAAGAACTGACGAAAGAGGCGAGCGATCCAATCTAAAGAAAGAAGGCGAACGAATCTAATCCAGAAGCGAACGAGAGCGTAATCCAATCCTAACGCAGTAATCCTAACACTGGTAAAAGAGCACCAGAACTTAAGGATTTTCAGACTTGCCCAGCTGCTTGCAAATCTCAAGGGTAACTTTCTTTGGCTTGGATTTTCTTAGTTCCATTATGAAGGCACCAACATGCCTGTCAATCAACATTTTCCATTTTTCCATGTGTACCTAAAAATTCTTTGTGTACACTTAAAACAACAAAATGTGCACAGAGGCCTTCCCTTTGAATAAGTCAAGCACACCTAATTTTGTCCAGGTAGCACCCGCACTGTTTGTATTCATTTACCAATATATGGCCCATCCATCTATTTGAAGGATGAAAATCCATAGAGAGGGGTAACTCAAGCAATCCATATATAAGCAAACTCCTTGAGTGTCTTCAGATAGGCAATGATTTAAGTGGTGCCTGGTGTTTTACTTGGCAAGAAAAACCTTATAAAAACACATTCTAATGCAAACCTGAGAATTCTATTCCACATGTTGTCCTCTTGACTTTACTTGGTCTTGCTTGGCTTCATATTTGTCTAGTGCCAAAATACTGTGTGTGATGGGAAGTTCAGCCACATTGAGCATATCCTTGCCCACAATCACATCAATGAAATCCTGTGTGATTCAGACAGTCACAAATTTGCAAATGTTCCCCTTCCCCAAAGTGGTGGTATAATAGTGTGATGTTATTTGTGTGGGCCTAGACCTGTAACCGACAATATCAAACCACCACTGTTCATCTTTTCCCTTGAAAACCATATGGGGCCTATAACGAGGCACTGCCTGGTCACTTCAGAGAGAGGGGGGGGGTGCCTCTCTCACACACAAGTGTCTGCCAACTGTCTGTCCCCAAAAGGATTTTTCCCTCCAAAATCTCTGACAGAACAGCTCTGACTGAACAATTTTTTGTTATTAGAACAAAAATTTTAGTAATGTGGAGAAGATCTTTATGAGTTCATATTTCTCTTTCAGTTTTCCCACATACATTTTTTATAAGAAGCTGTCTAAATAGTCTTTAGCTGCTCTTCCAGGGCACTTGCCTATTAGGCAGGGCAGTATCTCTGAAAGAAAACTAAAATAACCTGTTGTCTTTCTGTCATGAACTACACAAAGAAATGGCACCAGAGGCTTGTAAAGTTGAAACCAGAAATTGAAAGATTTTATTTACTGGAACAAGTTTAAAAGTGCAAAAGGAGCAAAGAATTAAGGAGAAAAAATATATATAGATACAAAGGAAATCAGTTTCAAAGAGGCTACTATGTACAATGTTTTATTCAGTAACTTTTTCAGTTGATACAAATGAAAGACAGGAAACTATCAGTATTACTGTGTTACATTTAATTCAAAGATCCTCTGAAGATGCCAGCCAAAAATGCAGGCCAAATAACAGGAGAAAATACTACTAGAACACAGCCATACAACCTGGAAAATCCACAACATCCTACAGGACAATATCTTTGTGTCTTCTTAATGATACCGTCACTTTAACACTAGACAAAATAAATCTGTTACTTCAATACAGTTTTTACAGAGTTCTGTTTGGCAATCTAGTCCCTGTTCTAAAAATATTACTTTTTACCCTCAGGTAAATACTACTAGACTTGGAGACTTGAGTGCACCGAATCCCAGATTTGTCCTGAATCTGGGCGCATTCGGGCATGTTTGGGCTAAAATCGGCTGAATATGTCCTGCACAAATATTCGCAAATCCGAATGCAAGGCATTTGGGCATTTGTGGTGTTTTTTCATGTTTTGCCCTGCCAGAGGGCGCATTTTTAAAGCTAGCAGCACCAAAACTTCAGGGTCTCATCAGGAGACTGTCCTGATGATAGTATCCAAGTTTGGTGAAGTTTTGTTTGCCCCCATCCTCCATTGTCTCCAATGGGAGCTAACAGGAGATGAGGCTACTTTGCTAGTTTTCTTGTGAGGGGCAAATGCTGTGGGCACCCAGTTGAAGGTGAACCTGATGCCCACAGAACAAGTGCCCAGACATCCAAACTTTAGCAAAGTTGGTTGGTTCCTTTCAGGAGACTAACACCAGCAGTCCTGCAGGAAATTAGGTGCTCCTACTCAGAACCCCCCCCCCGAGCCCTTCCCAAATCTCCAGCAGAAAGCCAGCTGGGCATAACAGCAAGCCCCATTGAAGTCTATGGTGGGAAATGTTAATTAATTTTTCCCACCATAGAACTTGCTGAAAAGCCTGGCAGATTCTGTGCTCTGCGGTGGCTGCATTGTACCCAATGGTGAATTTTGCTTCTGGGGGTGGGGGTTGGGGGTTGAGAGAGTTCTGAGAGAACCCCCAGAAGCAAAGTTCACCACACCTGGATGCTATTACCAGGAGGGCTTCCTGGAGCCACCTTGAAAGTCTAGTGCCTCTATCTTCAAAAATGTGCAGCCTGCACAGAAATTCCCCATTGGGTACAATGGTGCCAAGGCACTGCAGAGCACAGCATCTTGGGCAATTGCTTGGGGTGGCTGTCAGGGGTGCATTTTTAAAGCTAGTGGCACCAAAAATTTCAGGGTTTCATCCAGAGACTGACCTGATGATACAACCTGAGTTTCATTCAGTGGGTCCAAGGTTATGGACCCTCAAAAGGGTAGCCCCTATTTCCTGTTAGCTCCCATTAAAAACAATGGGGGATGGGGGTGTTTCATTTGGGGGTCTATAACTTTGGACCCCCTGAATCAAACTTCACCAAGCTTGGGTGACATCATGAGGACAGTCTCCGGATGAGACCATGAAATGATGGTGCCACTAGCTTTAAAAATGTGCACCTTGCAGACCAAAATGCAAAATAAAACCCCATACCCGAATTTTTTAGGTATATCCAAATATGTTATTTGTCTTATTCAGGCATACAGATAATTTTATGCCCAAATAAATACGAATTTTACTGAATTTCTATGCCTAATTGTACTACACACACACAATTCTCTGGACACTAACTTTAAGACAAACACTCTCTTAGAGTGTCTCTCTCACACAGTGCTTATCACAGAAGAATGGCTACTCTCCTTGAGGAAGCTCCAATACTCTCTATATAACTTCCTTTCTCTCAGAAGTTTAACTGCTTCATACTTGAGTGGGGTTCTCCTCAGAGAAAAAAATAACCAAGTCACCAGTGTGATTAATCAGTGTTACTGTGTTACGTTTAACTCAAAGAACTCTGGTACAGATTCCTTTACTGAATTCTGTCCTTCCTAGTACTTAATTCATAGAAGCACAGCCCACTCTGAATTGGCCCTCCACTTCCAGAGAATGGATCAGCCTCAGAGCTACCATTCACTCTGGCTGCCCCAACAGAACTCTTCCTGCAGTCTCAATGTAGTGGCTCAGATCTTGACTGAAACTTTCTTTTCCTCCAATTGTCACATAGTACACAGATTTACTGTTACTCTCCTTCCTCCCCTCTGGTGTACTAGAAAGTGCATTCCATGCTTCTAGTCCTTCCCCAGCCCATATCAGTTATTAGTTGTTTAGAAACTGCTCTCCTTTATCTGTTGAAATCACTTCCTGGATCCTAAAAAGATTTCTCCCAGCCTACTCTCCTTTCCTTGCTTCCTAAGATTCTTTATCAGCCCTTGAAGCAAAAGTAAAATTCAAGTGGAATGTGCTAGACTGAAGCTCCCCACCCCCTCCCTGCACCTGGCTGCAGGAAGGTTATGGCTGGGTCAGCCTGTACTTTTTCAACAGTGCCTCTATCTTTTCAACAGAGCTTTGTTTTCACCCATATCTCTGAGTTACAGTTTTAGGGGTCAGTTTTAAGGGCCTGGATTTTGTTAAATAAAGCATTTTGTTTACTCCTGGCTTTTTATACTGGCATATTTCATAAGACATAAAGGAAGAGGCCAATTTGCTTTGCAGAGTTCAACATTGTTTTTTAAAAGGTCTTTCCATTTCCATTTTAGGCTTGTGGTTTTTGCCAGCTTTTCTGTTTTTCAATGAACCTATGTTCTCCAGGAACCAAACAATTTGGCAACAGGACATGTTAGTCTATCAAAGTAGTTAAAATATTGTTTCAGATAATTTTTTAAAAGATAATAAACTCTTTGCAGCAAGGTCATCTGTCCAGCCAGGCCCTTGAAGCTCCCTCTAATCAATGTATTTTCATTGTGAGTCCTTCCATTTAGCATACTCTGGCCAGAAGAAGGTGGTAGCCTTCAGTAGGTCCAAAAAGGTTGCCAGCTTTCAGGTGTGGCCCAGTGGCGTAGCACCAATGGGACAGGGGGTGCAACACCCCAGGCAGCGCCATGGCAGAAGTGTGGCCAGCCCATGGAGAGGGAGTGGAGGGTGTGGAAGGGTGGGGCAGGGTGGGCAGTGCTGCAGCAGGGGCACAGGGTGTACACGTGCCCCGGATGCAGTTTCCCCTCGCTCTGCCCCTGGTATGGCCTGTAGTCCTTTCAGACTTATAATTTAGATATTAGTTTCTTTAGGCAAAATGACAGCTTTAGAGGCAGCCTCTGTGACATCACAGCTCTGCCTAGCTCTCTCCTCACCCCAAACTCCACCAAACACAGGCTGTGTCCCCAAGCTGCCAGTAATTTTCCAATCTACAGTTGGCACCCCAAGGGACATGGTGGCAACTGTCTTTACCTATTGTCTGCGATATAGGAAACAAAGGAGGGATTTTGCCACTCCAATTTGCCAAGACAGGAACAGCTGAAGGCAAATTTCAAGCAGGCAGAGCAAAATGGATCTTTAATGATTATTCTATTGCCTTTGTGGTGGCTAGGAGTGACAACTCTTTTTGGTCTGTGTCACCTATGGCTTTTTTGTTCTAAGGAAGGTAATAATCTCACGTAGCAGCAGATTGTACAAAAGCCTCCTCCAAAAGCAAAGGTTTTGTTTCCCTCAATGCCCACCCTTTTCTCTCAAGGGAGTAGAAATTCAGCACAGCAATGCATATAATGCATTACATTGTCTAGTTTGTCTGTTTCTTCCAGAACTTTAAACAAGATTAAGGATGAGTCACAATATATAAAAAATGTTGACTAAGCACATTTATGCAAAGTTAAAGATTTGTCCCAAATGTGCCATTCCATTTTAGTTCCTCCCCCTGAAACTGAAGCATCTACATTTTTTCCTCACTAACTGGCCTACCAAAGTCAAGTCAAGAAAAAAGGGATTAGACAATACCCTTCTGACTGTGATTTAAACCCATTATTGCAAGTCCTATCTTCTGCTGCCAACAGGAACAGCTCTCTGCCCTACTTTGACAAATAAAGATAGCAATCATGTGTGCCCCCCATCCCCACACCTCCTCTTTTCCAAAGTGAACATTCCCAAGTCCCTCAACCTTTCCTTGCAGGGCATGGTCTCCAGGCCCCTGATCATCCTTGGTGCTGTCCTCTGCACTCACTCCATTCTGTCCACATCCTGTTTAAAGTGAGGCCTCCAGAACTCTATAGTGTATTTCAGGTGCGGCCTGACCGATGCAGTGTGCAGCAGGACTATGACATCTTGTGGTTTGGATATTATGCCTCTGATACACCCCAAGGTGCCCCCTCCCGGTTTGGTCCTCGTCTGACCCCGACATCTGGGTCATCTGTCAGCTAACGAGGCCACCATGCCTCCCTTGGGGGGGGGGGGAGGGGAGGGAATTTTAAAATTAGGATGCTGGATCCACTCATATCCTTATTTTTTGATAACTATTATTCAACTGTTGCTGCTTTTAATGTTTTAATAACTCTGTATTGCTGCTTTTACCTGTTGTACACCGCCCAGAGCCCTCCGGGGATGGGGCGGTCTAAAAGCCTCAAAAATAAATAAATAAATAAAGACCACATTACCTTTTTTGTGTGCGCTGCTGCATCACACTAGCTACTCATGTTTAGCTTATGGTCCACCCATACCCCAAGATCTTGTTCACACACACTGCTATGCAGAAGTGTATCCCCCGTCTAGTATGTGTGTTTCTCTTTTTTTATATCCAGAAGTAGAACCTTGCACTTGTCCTTGTTAAACTGCATCTTTTTCACATCTGCCTATTTTCTGGTGTGTTCAGGTCTTGTTGAATTCTGCCTCTATCATCTGGTGTGTTTGCTGCTCCTACCAATTTGGTGTCATCTGCAAATTTAATGAGTAGTCCTTCCACCCCCTCATCCAGATCCTTTAGAAAAAGATTTAAAAGTACCAGGTCCAGAGTCAAGCTTTGTGGCATCCCATTGGTTATCTCCCTCTATTCAAACAAAACACCATTAATAACTACTCTTTGAGTTAATGTATCATATTGTATTTTATTATATTTTGTAAGCCGCCTTGAATATGACTATAGAAAGATGGGACATAAATACTACAAATAAAGGAATAAATTGTGTGTGGTTTTCTAATCAGTTTCCTATCCTCCTGACTATCCTAGAGTCCAGTCCACATTCCTCCAGTTTACACATCAGAACATCATGGGGGGCCCTGTCAAAATCTTTACTGAAATGCAGGTAAACAACATCGACAACATTCCCTCGATCCAGTAAGCTCATCACTCGATCAAAGAGGGAAATAAGGTTGGTCTGGAAGAACCTGTTGGGGACAAATCTGTACTGACTTCCCCAGATCATCAGATGGTTCTTCAGATGCTTGCAGATCGATCCCTTTAAAATCTACTCCAGTATCTTCCCTGGAACAGACATGAGTGACTGATCTGTAGTTTCCTGAGTCATCTATTATGCATGCACTCAGTATAAAGCACATAAGTTCAAATCAGGAATTCAGTTTTGTGAAGTGTTTCACCCATGGAGCATCAAAAGCAAGGTCAATTTGATTTCTGGACTTCTTATTTGTGAAATTCGAATTATCTCTAACAACAAATTGACATTTTGATTCTAAGTCTTTAATACAAAGAAACTTTTAGAGGAAGGCTGGAATCGTCAAGGTAACATTAAAGGACAAGGACTGGGAGTTTAGGGAATTAAGTGAGGATGAGAAACCTTGCGTACGAAACTGTTTCCACTCACTTTTTATTGACTGACATGTTGGTATTACAATTAATCAAATATAAATTAAAAATGTAGTATTAGGTTTCCCGGGTGACATAACTTGACTTCGCTATCCTGTTGGTTACTGGGTAGGGATAGGTCCCTAGCTCAGCAAGTCATTTTATAATTTGTTGTTGGTTGGTATAAAGAATTTTTATAAGGTGATTTCTGAGTTTTATGGATTCAGTATGGCATAATTTCCTTCCCATCAAAAGATTTTTTTAAGCTGAAGGTCCTTGCTATGATTTTTTTTCCTGCTTGCACTTTGTTATGATGATGATGTCAGTGTGACTATTTGCTAGTTTTCTAGACATGTTGCTTTTGGTACATTTCATATGTGGCGTTTTCCATGTATGAAATACAAGTTCAGACCTCACTTAGACTGAGAATTTATTTTAATGGACAATACTTGCATCCAGTAATTCTCTTCATATGGGACCAGGATCAGCAATAATTTTAATATGGAGCCCAAACCCTAATACATAATACAGAATTCAGGGAGAATACTTTGTTCAGAAGCCTGTAATGTTCATGTAGAAGAACAAGTTGCGTGATCACATACACACATTCCTTAGCACTTTATTTTTTAGGATTTAAGCACCTTGATTACTGTAGGAGGCAGAGCTGGGACACGGAAAGGGGGTAGCTAGTTCAGCTACTTCCCTACCTACTGCCAGTGTCAGTCACATTCTACAGGTGGAAGTGAGTCTTGCACAGTGATTGGTTGAAAGTAGCCATCAGTTCATGTTCCAAACTAGTCCCCCTCCTACCTTTCCCCCACCCCAGGGAGCAAGTGGACCTAGTAGGGCAGCGGCAGCTAGCTGACCTTCCCTCCAGAATCAGCAGAAGCCTCCCCATTCCCCAACTTGTCTTCCCTGGCCTTAAAACCAAGCCAGGTCTATCAAGGCAGAGACAACAAGCTACCCTCCCAACAGGTCTGACAACACTGTCCCCAGGACCCTCCACCCTCCCCAATCCCAAACTCAAGCCAAGCCCAGCGGGAAAGAAACACCAAGCTGTCCTCCAACCGGGCCTGGCAACAACATCTCCAGTCCCATTCCACACCCTACATTAGCCCCAAACCCAAGCCAGGCTTGGTGGGGCAGAGAGGCCCCAGTTGCCCCTCCCCCCTCAAACCCAAGTCAGGCTCAGCAAAGCAGAGGCAGCAAGCCACACTTTTCCCCAGGCCCAGCACAAGCCTCCCCATTCCCCACTCCTACCCCTCAAAGCCCCATCCCATCTGCACTTACCCATGAGCCCCCAACAGTACCAGCTGAAGAAGGCGAGGAGGCGCAGCTGAAGAGGCTGGCAACAGGTGACTCCATGACCTCAAAGCCCCTCCCCATCTTAGAAAGTAGTAAGTTGGCAAGGTGGGGATGGGCAGAAGAAGTGGCTACAGGAGCAGTGGGGAGTGGAGAAGCTTAGTAGTCAGGAAAAGCAGCTGCCCTGTTAACAGTCTGCCATTTCCCCTCCCCCTTTTGAGAGTCCATTTTATTTTAACTTAAAATGGGCTTTAATGCTAGTAAGAAAAAAACAAAGTTTTATGAAGACCTCCCTACTCCCACTGCTGGCCTTCCTTTTCAGGAATGCAGAGCCTCAGTACACACTCCCATCCACAAAAGGGATTTCACCCCTAAGCACCTACTGTGAAATCAGTCAGCAATTCTGCAGACTGGCATCCAGCTCCAGTGTGGATGTAAATTAAATTCAATCCCTTAGAAAAGTTTCTGAATGAACAATATATCCTTTGATACAAAAATAGAAAGATGTTTGTGTAACTTATTTATTTATTTATTTATAATTGGTCTTGTATACCGCCCTTCCCCCGAAGGGCTCTGGGCGGTGAACAACATGATAAAAACAATAATTACAATAAACCCCCATAAACTTCTTTATCCTCACACCAAGGAAAACTCCCTGACTCCCAGCCAGAGGTGTAGCTGGGCCATACTGTGCCCTCAAAAGACTCTGCATTTTTTTTCCTCGACACCTCTCCCCTTTCACCACTGTAAACACACTTTGGTAGTTGCAGTTCAGTTTCCTGATGAGGAAGAAGCGTCCTGTTCACTTGAGGCTGAACATGGCCTGGTGGGAACTACACTTCCCAGGAGACCTTAGGGCTTGCAAGGTCTCCTGGGAAGTGTAGTTCCCACCCAGCTGTTTTCAGACTCAAATGAACAGGCCGCTTTTCCAGCCTCCACTTGCAGACTGAGCTAAGGTAAGTGGGGGGGGGGAGGCGGAACTGTGGGGGGCATCATGGGGGAGCAGAGCACGATTTTCTGCCCCCAGGTGCACATATGGTGCAATGCACATCCCCCCTCCCCCCTGGTAACTCTGCCTCTGCTCCCAGCTCCCCTGTTATAGTTCATTATTGCTCTTTGGTTGATGCTCATAGAAGGGAAAACACCCTTCCATCCTTCTGTGCTAATGTGGTGTAGTGGTTAAAAGCAGCAAACTCTAATCTGGAGAACCAGGTTTGTTTCCCCACTCCTACACATGAAGCCCACTGGGTGACCTTAGGCTAAGTCACAATTCTCTCTCAGCCCTACCAACTCACAAAGTGTGTGTTGTGAGGAGGAGAAAGGAAGGTGATTGCAAACCACTGTGAGACTCCTTAAAGGCAGAGAAAAAGTGGGATATAAAAACCAACTCTTCTTCTTCACACTGAGCTAGTCAGCCCACACACTCTTCTGAGGAATCCATCCATTCACCAGAACTCTGTGCAGGCCTCTGTTCTTGCATTTGGAGAGGCCGGGGTTCACTGGTTCAGATTCAATCCTAATACCTCCAACTAGAGAAACCTTTTTCATCTCAGCTTGCAGAAATGGGAAAGATTTTCATGTGTCTGATATACTCTTCCCTTGCCCACCGATTCCTGTGGCTGTTTGCTGTCCCTCAGCTGATTGGTGGGTGGAAGAAGATGGCAGACTCCAAGGAGCAATCCATACTCCCAGTGCAGTGGCATCACCTCCAGATTCCAGCATCATGTTGGGGAGTGCTCTAGTAGCACTTTCCCCAAAAACTGCTGGTCACCCAGCAGGATTGATATGAAGGAATGGGGAAACAAACCCAGTTCTCCAGGTTGCTGTTCACCTGCTTTTAACCTTTACACCAGATGATAAGGGCACACAAGATGGCTCAATTTGGCCCTATTGAGCACATTGATTTGTACTGCTGCAATTGAAAATCCTGCTTGATTAGGTCAAAGATCTGTCTACTTCAGCATCCTATTTCCAATGGTGGCCAGGTTGGTTCTCCTGGAAAACCTACGGGCAGCTTACTGAAGCAGAAGTCCTCTCCTACTGTTATTCAGGTTCTGTTGAAATGGAGGTTCTATTTAACTACATGGCCAACAATAGGTGCCAGTCTCCAGGCCATTCAAGTCAGTGACTATCATCACAATATTTTTGGCACCATGTTGGGTTTTTTGCCTGACCTATTAGTAGTGATGTAGTGTAGGCTGAAATGTGAAAAAACACAAAAATACCCCCCCAAAAGCCTGAATACCTTGCATTCAGATTCATTCATATTTGAGCAGGACATATTTGGCCGATTTTGGCCCAAATATGCCTGAATTCGCCCAGATTCGGGCCTAATCAAGTATTTGTTGCACCCAAATCTCCAAGCCTAGCTATAAACAACTTCTGACAGAATTTGATTACGTCCAACGCAAAATTTTAAATTGCTATGTGGCTTTGTGTGCATCTCAGATATCTAAGATGTGCTCTGCCAATTGCAACTCAAGGTGAGGATTTTGTCATGGTATATGATGGCCCATTTATCATATCTGACTTGGTTTCATTCCCATGAAAACCAGAAGTTCAAAAAAGCAATATTCCCTTTGGTAGAAATCAACAAAGATGGTTCAGGAATAAACCTGGCCTGGTTGGGGGCCAGAAGGGGGATTATTTTGGTCAAATATTTTTGTTGCAACGGTAGTATAACGCAGGTGTCATGTTTTACAGGGGAAAAGATGAAATTAGAAATTCTCAGAATCCTAAAAGGACGTCAGGAAGAGAGAACATAAAAGAGAAAAGTGGCCTGTAGTCACAGGAAGGCATATTTCTTTAAGAACACCTCAGGAAGTTCTGCTCTTTTTAATGCTTTGTTGTTGATACTGTGAAGGAGATTGTGTTTCCCTTTGTCATGTAAAAGGAAGGAATAAATTGAACCTGGGCTAGCTAAAGGTGCTGTCTTTCTGTCTCTCTGGCAAAATGCCTGAAACTGCAGTAAGTCAGGTATGTATGAAGGGAGGGTTTGTGTGTGAGAAGGGCCAGAGTCTCTTGTGCATTGAGTGCAAAGCCACACCATACTCTTCTGAGGTATTCCTGAAGGGGTTGGCTGTCCTGTGATTCCAGCAGGGCTGGAGCAGAGGAATTGCCCTCACAATTATAGCTCTTGATTTTCCTATAAAGTATCACGTGGTAATGATACTAACATGGAAAAAAAAGAGGTGCGACTTGCTTAAAAACTACCGAATGTAGTAAAGAAAAAGGGAAGTGCTGCCATGCTGGCTTAGGTCTGATACTCATGTTAAAAAATCCTTGTGCCTCCACATGGCTGTCATGAAAACATTTGACCAGGCATACCCTGGGAACTCTATGTTTAAGATTTAATCACCAGGTGTGTGCAAACCCAATTCAGATTGAGACCACCGCATGCAAGAAGAAGGGGCCATATTCTTTATCTCACACAGCCACAGGGAGTCACTATTTTTCTGCTTGGGGAAATTTACCAGTAGGTGTACATGAACTGGGCAAGTAGTGGGGTCCCCAGGCCATTTCAATTGGAAAAATGGCAGAGAGTGAGAAGGACTGAAATCTCTTCTTCCTGTGCCTCATGAACCAAATCTGAATCAGGTCTTTGCACACCTGGGAATTAGGTTCTCCTCAGGGAGTTCCCAGAACACACCAAGCATTTTCATGAGGTATGCATGGACTGTATAACATCTGAATTGGCTGTTAGAAACTAGTAGCCAGGAATGAATGGGGAGGCACAACCAGCATAGCTATCCCATATGCATTTCCTTCCTTTGGTGAGCATTTCACTAGCGGAGAGATATTCTGAGTGACCTTTTCAAAGTTGTGGGGGTTGTCTGTCTGCAAAGCCTCAAATCTCAAACATGCAACATTTTTCTGAAAAATAGCTGATCCGGAGGGAGATGGAAAATTATCGTCTTCTCCATGTACAATGTTGCTTTCCTTTTCTCCAGGAGCCTACCTACCTTGCTGTAGCATTCTCGTTACACTTTCACAAGGTTATAGACTTATCTGCCTTCAACTCGTTCCTGACAGGCTTCACCCAGGGGCGCCCACCGTTCTTGGTGCAAAGAGAATTGTTTGTCCCTTTCCTTTGAGCTACCTCCACATTTCATGTTCTGACAGTTCAAGAGATGTTTGTGCATTTGATCACTGAATGCAAAGAGCAGCCCAAGCCCTAACCACGTAGAAAGCTACATCCCTGTTTATCTGTACAGTCACCTGGCTGTTTCTCATTCACATGTGATACTATAGTGCATCCTGCCAGATCTCAGTGGAATGTAGAGTCAGCATTGAGAAGGTCATGGAGTCTTTATGTGCTTAAACATTTAATTTGTCTGAAATGGATATAAAGCTCCACACCAATTCATATCACTCTGGCAATTTTGCATTTTTGACTTATTTTACCACCCCTCTCCCCAGTCCTTTCATTATTTTTAAACAGCAATAGATTTGAATAAAGTTCAAATAATTTGATTATGGATCAGTGCCGTAATCAATAGCAGATGCTCCTAAGAATTAAGGGCTCAGCACATGACGAGCACTCTTTAGGAGTGGTACAAAGTTAGAAAATAGCAGGCTTGTAATATGATTTTTTCTGGCTTGCAATATGCACGTTATGCCCTGAAATGATCACTGCATCTGGTGCTGAAGTTCTCTAGGCTTGAAGTGACTCAATACAAATTTTAACTTGGTAGTATTATTAGTCCTTTGTCCTCTGTAACTGATTTGATCTGTAATCCAAGTGGAAGAATTCCTGCTACTGAAGCTACTACTACTACTACCACTGCCATCACCACTATTATCATTCTCTCCTTCTTCCCCCAACCCCTCAACTGAATTTCCCTTGGTCACCTATTACAGAAGCTGCAAGTAAGTGAAGGGGAAAATGGAATGAAGAGTTTCTCTCTATCTGTCCCAGTCTGTTGCTGCTCACCTGCTGACCTGTACCTGCCATGGTGGGTAGTTGCAAGGGTGGATTCACAAGGCAGGAAACTGAGGGGATTATTGGGAGGGCGCTGCTAATTAATTGCATTGAGAACCTTTTGAAAAACAAGATTCTCCCCCTGCCCTTGCCCTCTTGGCTGTTCTTCAATGTCTTTCATAACTTACTTTGTCTGATTTGACTCCAGGGAAGTTTGAGATGTACTTCAAGTGCCTGTGCTTCTTTTGTGTCTCCACAGTGGGTATTAATCAGACTAGGTTTCTGGGGCTGGTAACCACTTTAGGCACCTGCTCAGAAGCTGTTTCCTTTAACCCCATACTCAGACCTGATGAAGCTGCCCCGATTGCTAAAACTGACTCCAGTGTTTGCAAATGTACTTGTAAATCTTGCGGGAAGCTGCTGATACATTTCCTCTTCCTCCACAAGGGGATACATGCTGGTGGATATAAAGCATGAGCCAAGGAGCTGTAGGGATGCAAAATGTAATGAGAATAAAAAAAGACCATTGCATGGTTGCTTGTTCAAACCACTCATGTCTCTTGCACTTGTGCTACAGTTTAGAGCTCTTAATAAAAGTCACCTTGTTTTGAAAGGTTACAGATGCCACCCAAGATTAGTAACCAAAGCCATGGGGAAGTTTACTGACCACTTTTGTTCAGTCAGACAATGGAGACATAAGGACAATATAGAGGCAGCCATCAACAGCCACCAATGGAGGGACCATGGCTCAGTGATAAAACTCCCACCTGTATGTAGAAGGTCCCATGTTTGATCCCCAACATCTTCAACTGGATAGTGGGTGAAGTGAAAGACCTCTGCTTGAGACCCTGGAAAGCCATTGCCAACCTGAGTAGACTTTGATAGACCATTGATATGATTCAATATAAGGCACTTTCTTGTACTCACGTTGCTGCAGCAGGATAATTCCCAGTCTCCAAATTAAGGACGATGCAATGCTCACAAAACAGGTGTTAAGAAATTGAACTTTGCAATGTCCATTTGCTGTCAAGGTGAGCACCTTATATGATCGCACGGATGATTTGCTTACAGTTCTAATTTGCAACATAATTATCAGGTGGAGTCTAGTGATTTTCTAGAATTAGAACTGATTTCTAAACTACAAAAATGAGTTCCCCTATAGAAAATAGCTGCTTTGGAGGATGGACTCTACGGCATCCCACAGAGCTCCCTCCCCTTCCCAACCATGCCCTTATCAGGCTCCACCCTGAAATCACCAGGATTCTCAACCTGGAGTTAGCAACCCTACAATATCAGCTATGGCTTTTATCAAAGAGAGCACTTTTCAGACTCAGTGCCATCAAGAGGAGGAGAAATGAATTTATGTGTGATGTCATTGAGTGCCACCAAATAAAGTCACATGAAATAGCATAGTTAATGCCTTCACTGATAAGCAACATCAAGATGTCATATACAAATATGTGTCCGGGAAGTCTTGAAATATTGAGCAGAGGATCAAAATAGTAGAAGGAAGGTAGTTTTCTCAAAAGAAAATAAAAGTGGATAAAGGTAGGTAGTTTCAGTTCAGCTTTAATGCCAGTGTTCAGTCTATAATGCTTGACCTCACAAAAAGTGCTTCATATACATTACCTCAGTAATCCTGACAAGCTTCCCTGTAACAAAAGCCTGCATTGTTACCCCCACCCCCACCCCCCACATCACAACTTGTGGCTGAGGCTCATAAACACTACATTATTTCATCTCCCTATCAAGAAGAAAAGATGTGGACCAGGGCCCAAATCTGGCCCACAGACCTGAGATTTCCAACTTGTGAAGATGAAAATAAACAGAGCCGTGAGTAAATTTGTTTCATAAGGCCTTGGAGGATCAGAGCTGCCTTCTTCTTTAAAAGCACAATGGTTGTTCAGTTTCTCTCAGGTACAGATTCATTAGCTCTTGACCGGCTCTCGCTTGTTTGCCAACTACTTGTGTGGAGGAAGGGAGGGAAAAAAGTCATTTACCCTCGTGAATGTCAAGGTTAGTGCAAACTGTCCTTGTCATCAGTCTCTCTGGCAGAAGGTCAGGGATAAGCTTTCGTCAAATGGGCAGCGTCAAACAAAGCAGAGGCTGACTTAACTCACTGAAAGAAAGGAGACCTTCCCTGTAAGTCGATAAACATTTCACTGGGCAAAAAAAAGAAAAGAAAAGAAAAAAGACAGAAAGGAAGGGGAGGGGAGCTGCAGAAGAAAAGGCTAACTCTTTCCTTGCCATTCTGTTCATCTTCTTGTTTACCCAGTATCCCCACTGAGATGGAAAAGACTATATACTGTTATGAATGTAACACCTTTTCAATGAGACAGTGTGCTGGTGATGCAACAGGTAGACATATGCAAATCCAACCCCTCAAGAAATGTGCTGGAAATCTTTTAACATGCCCTGAAACTCTTCAGGTTCTCCCTGAGCAGGAACTTCAAAATGACCTTAGGTTTCACTTCAAGTAAAAATTCAGTGTTAGTTCTAAGCTCCCCTGGAGTAATTTTGCTGATCTTCCTAATACTCTTAAGTTTTAGTCATAATTCCTCATATGTTTGCGTGGGAAAGAATCACGGTATTCACCTTGAAATTTGACTCAAAGTGAATTTTTGGTGGCTTTCAAAGTATCGAATGGCCCTTCCCCCATGAGAAATTTCACTGTTCTTGGCAAAACTCCTTCCTTTTGTCAAAGAAGAAAGCACCACATTTGCCCGCGGATTTTGCTCAAGGAAACTTCTAGTGACTAATCTAAATAAGAATAAAAAAGGGGTTTTTTTAAAAAAAATCTAACTGAATAAAATAACGTTTTATGAGCAAATGATATCCATCATTTAAGCTTCTTCAAAAGCCCAATGATTTTAAAATACTGTTTTGCTCTTCCAGGGCTATGCTTGCCACTAGGCATGGTGGAGCAATAGGGTTGCCAGACTCCAGGTGCTGACTGGACAACTCCCACTATTACAACTGATTTCCAGGCGTTGGAGTTCACCTGGAGAAAATGGCTGCCTTGAAAAGTGGTCTCTATGGCACTCTACCCCACTTTAAGTCCCTCCCCTCTCCAAGCCCCACCTTCATGAGGCTCCACCCCCAGGCTCCAAATATTTCCCAACCTGGAACTGGTAACACAATGGAGTAGCCTTCTTCAAGGGAAAGATTTCAGGATTACCTTTTATGAGTATTTACAGGCCTAGGCTATAGTTCCGTGGTGGCGAACCTATGGCACTCCAGATGTTCATGAACTACAATTCCCATGGAAAGCACAATACAGCAACATTGTTGATGCTAAGCATGAATGGGAGCAAGGAGACCTTTTCTCATTTCTTTGAGTTATAAGCAGTTCCAGGGTAGCTTTACAACAACACTCTTCTTGGTAGGAGACATTCCCAGTGCAGTCATGAGCAGAGTTATACCCCTCTACATCTGATGAAGTCCATTACTTAGAAGGTGTAACTTATGCTAAGGACAGAAGATTGTGACTTATGTTAAGGATCTCCGTTAGATGCTGTTGATTTACAAATATGCATGCTCAGCAGGTGGGGGGAAAATCAGGCACACAGGCAGTGTTAATTTGAAAGTAAAAGCTACTACAACAACAAAACAGCAGCTTCCTTGACATCCAGGTGTTTCTGATCAGCTGGTTTTAAATTTCAAGTACATCTCATTTTCAGATTAATTTCAAGTGTTGTCCCCTCCCCCTCCTTGAGATAAAAGTTCAAACCTTCAGCCTCAAGAGTACTGGCAGAGAACTTGGCTGATCACCAGGAAGGCAAGTCAGGAGACCAGATCAGTTGCAGGCCAAGGGATGAGTTGAGAAAACACAGTAGAATCAAATCTGACAGCAAAATCCAACAGGATGGCCCTGCAAATCCTTTTTTTTTAAAAAAAAACATTTTTAAATACCAATTCCAATTGCCTGAAGAAAGATAACCCAGTAAACCCCAGAAACCTTAAGAAATACATGTTATTCTAGTACTTCAACGTATATTTTTCACAGTTGCAAAAAGTGAGGGCAGAGGAAGGGGCAACAAGAAGAGGATGACTCAGCAGAGAGAATAACGGACTAGGGCAAATTTCTACCAGAAGAAACAGCAGCTGTTCCAGTTCAAGTGAAGGTTCCATGCAGGGTTTCTGCTTTCTGCCAGTCATGGCAATGAAAGCTTTTTTGTTTCTATGTTATATGCGAAGCCATAGGGTTGTCAACTTCCAGGTGGGGCCTGGAGATTTCCTAGAATTATAACTGATCTCCAGATGACAGAAATCAGGTCACCTGGAGAAAATGGTCACTTTCAAAGCTGGTCTTTATGTCATGATACCCTCCCCAGGATCCACCCCCGAATCTCCAGGAATTTCTCAACTCGGATTTCATAACCCTGGTCCCGCCCAATGATTATTTCATTCTCTTATCTAGTGATGAACCTACTTCCTTAGAAAGGGCGAATGTTTTGCTAGATCTCTCTGAAGGCAAACATGACACATGAGGGGGAGAAAAGAGGCAGAGTTTGCCTCTGTTACACTCCTACAGGGAAGCAAGTTGATGTATCTTTTGAAATGCAGGCTGGGTGTGGGGTAAAGGAAGACATTGAATTCACATGGGTGAGAGGCAAACGTTTTGCTTATACTGGCTGTTGTGAGTTTTTTGGGCTATATGGCTATGGCTCCCAATGTTCTTTTTGCATCTATGGCTGGCATCTTCAGAGGCATGTCATGCGATGAGATGTGTTTTTCTCACATGTCATCATGACATCCCACTGAAGATGCCAGCCATTGATGTGGATGAAATGTTATTAGAAAAAAAACTACCAGACCACAGCCACACAGCCAACTGATTCTGGCCATGAAAACCTTTGACAATACATTTTGCTTATACTGTCTGGGAGAAAGGAAGCCTACTTCAGAGCAGGCTGGGGTGGACGAGGGGCAAACAGCCACCCCAGTGAAAAACAGGGCTGGACTTAGGGGTGCCAGCCTCCAGGTGGGACCTTGGAATTAAAGCTCATCTCCAGGTTCCAGAGGTCAATTCCCTTGGAGAAATAGATAATGGAGGTTGGACTCTGTGGCATTGTCCCCTGTTGAGACACCTGTCCTCCCCCTGTTCCAGGAATTTCTGAACCTGGATCTGGCAACCCTATTCCCCATCCCTTGCTGGTGCCCAGGTGGGAACTGGCAACCTTAGTCAGACAAGACAAGAGTTAAGAGATATATGACAGATGCTTCCGACAGCTCAGTACACAAGAGATTAGTGAAAATCAATTTTTAAAATCTCTCTACCTCCTTAATTTTATGTAAATGTAGCTGTGCCTGTTCTTGCCACCTGGAGCAGCTATTAGTTTCAATAGGAAAAGAACAGGAAACCTTCTACACATATGTAAGGAAAAGGCCTATTTTAAAGCAAAACTGGATCACATCAGAATACAGGAGAGTTTCCATTATCCTTCGGGATACTGGAAGTCAGTCAGTCTAGGAGATATCAACCAAGTACAGTGAGTGTAGTTGCATACTTTGCTTTTATTTAAAAGTATGGTAGTCATCCCTCTCATCTGGCATTTGAGGATCTCACTCTTCATCCAATGTTGCCAAATGCCTTGCTACACCTATTTGTCTAGGGGAGGTGTTAATCATCTGTAACAATACCCTTTCTCCTATCTGCCTGACTTGTGACAATAATGGTCTATCAGAGAAGGTGATAACCCTTGTGAATTCCATCCTAAGTGGTTGGGAGGGAAAACTATTAATGGGTGTTTGTGTTTCCCATTGAAACCAACGAACACCAAAACTGAGCATAGGGCAGATTAACAGATTTTACAATGATAATAAATAAAATTAAGAAAATCCAGTTGCACCTCTTAGGCAATCACTTTCCTTACAGAATCTGGATTTTCATAGATTATTAGCATTTTGTCAAATGCTACTGCATCTTTTAGCTGTGTGTTAGGGAAATCAAATGGCAGAATGTTTACCCAAAGACTCTTAAAATTATTCACTAGTCTTATTCACTAATAAGTCTTATACAGGGGGAAGTCAAAGACACAAAACCATGTGTGTGAAAAGGAATCTAATCCCTCTTTAGTCTTGGACTGAAACAGTCCAGTTTCTGAATAAATTCCTGTTCGGCCATCTCATGTTTCATATGTCCATCAAAATGCAACTGTTTTACGGATAGCTATTCAGAGACTTTTAGTGAGTTCTGCTAATGGTCAGAGTCATTCAAATGTTCACTGGCATGAGTAACAATAAAGCTAAGCTTTAAAAAACCCTAAAATCCAAAAGAAATGGGATGAAATGTTATAGAATCAAAGAATCATAGCATTGCAAGAAGCCATACAGGCCATGTAGTCCAACCCTCAGCTCAATGCACGATTATTCTAGACTAGAGGATCCCAGAGAAGTGTTTGTCTAGCTGCTGCTTAAAGACTGCCAGTGTGGGGGAGCTCATCACCTCCCTAGGTAGCTGATTCCACTGCTGTATAGCTCTTGCTGTAGAACTGTTTTCCAAATATCCAGTCAGAACCTTTCTGGCTTTAATTTAAACCCATTATCATGAGTCCTCTCCTCTGCCAACAGGAACATCTCCCTGCACTCCTCTAAGTGACAGCCCTTTCAAATACTGAAAGAAAGCAATCATGTCCCCCATCAATCTCCTCTTCTCCTGACTAAATATTCCCAAGTCCCTCAGCCCTTCCTCATAGGGCTTGGTCTCCACTCTCTTCGGTAACTGCTGTCCACATCATTTTTGAAGTGAGGCCTCCAGAACAGTACACAGAACTCCAGGTGAAGCCTGACCAATGCAGTGTATAGCAAGGCTATGACCTCTTGTGATTCGGATGTTATGCCTCTGCTGATACACCCCAAGACTGAACTAGCCTCTTTTTTTTGCTGCATCACATTCTCTGTTCATAGTTAACTCATTGTCCACCCATATCCTTGTTCACACATACTGTGTGTATCCTTTGATGCCTGTCAGACACAAAAAGAAACATGTCCAATGATTGGCCAGGCACGTACTCAGGCAAGCTGGGTAGCAGACCCCCCCAAATTTTGTGGGGCAGCAAAAGAATATTCAGGATGCAGTAATCAGTTCATAGCAACACAGAGAGGTAACCTAATGCTTTTAAAAACTCTGTGTCTGTTAGTCATCCTAACTCCTTTGTGCTCATTGGCCAGAACACTGGAATATGGCAGTGTTCTTACTGAGTAATAGGGTAAACTATTGCTTGCACCCATTTAATTAAATCTCTACAAGTAAAAGGCTTAATTTTTAAAATAAATAAAACTTGGACACTCCAGAAGGGGAATGGAATGCCGGAAAGGAAATGCCCCTCCCACCATAATGACACTGCCTGGGAGCAGTGTAGTGGTTAGAATGTCAGACAAGGATCTAGGAGATAAAGGTTCAAATCCCCACTCTACCATGGAAGCTCACTAAGGTAAATTCCGCATGGGCCAAAAACAGCAGTGTGAAAATGATGTGAAAACGGTGTAAACCCTTTTACACCATTTTAAACCATTTTACACTGTTTTCACACCGCTGTTTTTGGCCCATGTGGAATCCACTTAAGTGAATTTAGGTCTGTCACTGGCCTATTCTGCACAACACAGATGAAACGTCTTGCAGACCTTTTGAAAAGAACTGTTTTGCCTTTTTTTTGGTCTGCATAATGCAGAATGTTTCAGGGGGAAACAGTTATTTTGTCTGTTGTCACCCCCCCACCAGCTCTCACTTTCAGTTTCTAAGCTCGCACCCTCTGTTTTCTGCCTCTTCAGGATTCTCTGTGCTGCCTGCCATTTGCAGAATGTTCCCATGGATGTTTCTTGTGCTTCCACTGTAAAATACATGAACAAAGAAAGTGGCGTAGCACCGATAAGGCGGGGGGCACGACACCTTGGGCACATGCCATGGTGGGGACGGGGGTGGGGCCAGGGCATAGAGGGGGCATGGCAAGGGCATTCTGGGGTGGAGCAGGCAGCACTGCAGCAGGGGCACAGGGCATGCACATGACCAGACGCAGTTCCCCCTTGCTCCACCCCTGAATGAAGATAGTTCTGATTGTCAATTCAGCATGCTGTTTTTCACTTTTTTTTGTTTTCAATGAGATATTTTCAAAGCTACAAAGGCTCGATATGCGAATTGCAACCAATCCTCATATTGAATCTTTGTAGCTTTGAAGAGAACTCATTGAAAACAAAAACAAAGAGAAAATGACACATTCACAGAATCGGCAGTCAAAACCATTTTTGTTCATGCATTCATTTCAATACACATTGAAATGGCGGGTAGGTGAGCTGTAAGTAGAGGAAGTCTCTGTGGGAACATTATGCAAATGGCGGGTGGCACAGAGAATCCTGAAGTGGTGAAAATGGTAGGTGGAAATTGCTCAGGCATCAAAAGTGAGAGCTGAAACAAATTGGCTGGGAAAAATAAAATGTTTTCTACTTTCTGCACAGCAAGCAGGAAACGTTTTCAAAGTGATTTTAGGGGGAAAAGTTGCTAGTTTAAAAGTCCATTTTGAGCAAAAATGGAACATCTTCCAAACATTTTGGCTGGGAAAAAATGTGTGGAATTCCACCCCAAGACACTTGTTTTAATGTCATGTTGTTTGTGTTGTGCAGAATGGCTCACTCTCTCTCAATCTAACCTATTTTACAAGGTTGTTGTGACGCTAAAATGGAGGAGTGGGAAAAGATGTTGTAAGCTAGTTTTGAGACCTCATTCAGAAGAGAAGTGGGGAATACAGATCTGAACTAAGTAAATAAATATACAAATTGAAAGGGGAAGGTTGGAAGCACCAACTGTTTACCTGGGTTTAGACTGGAGCCAGGAAAGTGTCTCTTCTTCCTAATCGGGTAGGCTCTGGGTAAAATTTTATAATAATGACTCATGTCAAAGAGACTTTAAATAGCAGAACAGAGCAGGCTAGAATGCCATGAAGCAGTCTTAGCAAGAACAGAACATCTTAGCACGAACAGAACAGAAATTTACAGTATTTCATCACAAGTTCAGTAACAAATTACCATTCCACTGAATGGGATCCCGAATTAAGTTATTGCTACTTTGCAGGCACGCTCAGTATCGGTTTTCAAAGTTGGCATGCTGATCAATGTTTTCTGCAACCGCACTCATGGTGCGTTGCAATGTAGGCATCCGTCATGACTACTCATATGGGAAACATTAGGGCACATCAGCAAACAATAACCGCCCATTTTAAACTCGTTAGCTTTGGTTTCTGGAGCACATGCTGTGATATCTTCAAGGTGGTGGTGGTGGTGCCTTTAATATTAGCACAGCACATGTGGTGTTTAATGAAGGCATATTATGCCTGTTTGTTTGTGTGTGTTGTGTTGTGCTGTGAGCAAGGTAAAGCCAAAGAATAATTAAGGAAAAAAGGAAACAGTTTCTTCGGGAACACCTCAATAAGAACAGCAAAGTTCAATTAAAGAAAAAGTTTTCTTACATCTGGAATAAACCTTCAGGAGATTATGAATGGGAAGGTTAAGGGAAAATGCATTTACCACCTTCCAGGGCGTGATGCAAAGTCTAAAGGAGTTGCCTCGTACTGATTCCAACCATTTAATTATCTCGCCTTGTGAAAAAAAAGCCCTTTGTCCCAGCTGTGCATATGCTGAGATTCTGAAGGAGGGCAGAAAAAAAAAGTGAAGTCTGGTACTGAATTACAGAAAAAAACTCAGCTTTTTTTTTTTTAAAAAACCCAAGCTTCTAGATTTTGTGATGGTCAAGCAGAGCTATGCCAGATAAAGGGCCCTTTTCTCATCTCGTTCTGTTTTACAGGCAGAGTGGGTGGAGAGTGAAGCTTGGCAAAGTAGCCCAAGGCAGGAGGCCATAGAGATTAGCATTTGTCACATATCCAAGGCATCAGCTGTAACAGAAACAAGGTGAGCATTGAAGAAATGAGAGAGAGAGAGTGCAGCTTTCAGAGCCCAACCCCTTTGACCACTCAGGACCAACCTACATGTTACCTTTTATATGAGTTCACCACAGGCACCAGTAGCCATACTGCAGCTGTGAGTTCCAGGTGGCAACTCCATTTCAAAGTGCTATAGGGGCTCCATTTGGATCAAGATCCGTGGTGTGGGGAGAGGTAGGCAGAGGTCCCTTCACCTGCCACACCTCAGTCCTGTTTTAAATCAGGTCCCTGTCGTACTTCTAAGTATGCATAAGCTTAGTGAAGACTGGAGTAGGGTTGAGCAATACCAAGAATATTTGGTAAAATTCAGATTCGGGCTTATCCGGGCTTAAAATTATCTATATGCATGAATAAGATGAATATCATATTCTGTATACCTGAATTATTCTGAATAATTCGGGTCCGATTTTTTTTGTATTTTGTGGTTTTATTGGGGGTTTTGGTGTTCAGGGGGCACATTTTTAAGGCTAGTGGCACCAACCTTTCCACGTATCTTATAGAGACTCTCTTGATGATACCACCTACATTTGGTGATGTTTGGTTCAGGGAACCCTGTACCAAGTTATGGACACCCAAAACGGGTGCCCCGTCCCCCATAGTTTCCAATGGGAGCTAATAGAAGAAGGGGACTACCCCTTGGAGGGTCCATAACTTTGGACACCTGAACCAAACTTCACCAAACTTGAGTGGTATCATCAGAAGAGTCTCTGAAAGATACCTTGAAATTTTGGTGCTGCCACCTTTAAAAATGTGAACACACACACAAACACACACACACACACACAAACAAACACACACAGAAATTCCCCATTGGCTGCAATGGAGCCACTTCAGAGCACAGAATCTCCCAGTTCTTCAGCAAGTTCTATGGTGGGAAAAATTATTGGTTTTTCCCACCATAGACTTCAACGGGGCTTGCTGTTATGTCCAGCTGTCTCTATGCTGCAGATTTTATTGGGTTCTCTGGGTGGGGTCTTGCTCTGGGTAGGGGCATCTATCAGAGGCGTATCTATGCAAACTGGAGCCTGGGGACAAAACCTGAGTTTGGCCTGACCCCCCCGCAACCAAAGATCTTTTGCACCAGCTCACAAAACACCTCCCACCCCCAGCAAAACATACATGGCTCTCTCCTCACCAACTCTCTTTCCTAATTTTGTCCTCACACCAACCCTATGAGGTAGGTTGTTAGCTTGAGAAACAGCTCCAAGCCAGGGCAAGTGCATATTAAGCATGTAAATCTCTCACAAATCACCCCCAGCAAAACATTTACCAAACAAATGTCAGCAACACCTCCAGTGGAATCCACCCCCCAACAGCATCACTTTTAATGGTGTTTAAATTAGGGAGCCCAGATTCTCCTTTTAAATCCACCTTAAAGGGAGAATCTGGAGTCTCCAGTTAAAACAACATTGAAAGTGATGTTGTTTTGGGGTGGATTATCCCCCACCCTGAAAGTCTGGTTCAGGGAGTCCAAAGTTATGGACCCTCAAAGGGGTAGCCCCCATCTCATATTAGCTCCCATTGGAAACAATGGGGGCACCCTCTTTGGGAGTCCAGGGAGGTTCAGGGGGAACAAAGTTATGGACCCTCAAAGGGGTAGCCCCCATTTCCTGTTAGCTTTCATTAGAAACAATGGGGGATGGGACTTCCCTTTGGGGGTCCATAACTTTGTCCCCCCTGAACCAAAATTCACCAAATTTGGGTGGTGACATAAGGACAGTCTCTGGGTGATATTCTGAAATTGTGGTGCCCTAGCTTTAAAAATGCACCCCCTGCAGGCTGAAATGTGAAAAAACACCAAAAAATACTAAAAAGAGCCTGAATACCTTGGATTCGGATTCGTTCGTATTTGGGCAGGACATATTCAGACAATTTTTGTCCAAATATGTCTGAATTCACCCAGATTTGGGCCAAATCTGGTATTTGTTTCATCCAAATCTCCAACCCTATTTTATTGAAGGGTGGAAAATATATGTAGTCCCATTAATTTCTTATCCTAAGAGCCAGATTCAAAGCTTTCTGAATATTATTAAATGTCCTTAATTTCTTCAATTCAGACTGTATTCTCAGGATACCAGCAGAAGGCTTGTGTAGTGTTCTCAGGTATCTTTTGGTTGGATACTGAAGCAAATTTCTGCTGCCAGATTCCTCTCATTAGACTAGGACTGCCTTCCTCCTGCTTTATATTTGGGCCTCCTTTATGTTTGCAGCCCCAAATGACACACACACACCCAGCTTCTCTTGTAGGCAAGGAGACATTGGATGGGAGAGCCAGATGTCTGAAGCTGGAAAGGGAAATTGTGAAAATTGCCACGTCCTTCATTAATGAAAGTTTTTCCTGGGCTCTACCCTTTGTTTTTTATTCTGTGCATGTTATTTTTAAAAACCTCAAACATTCACAAGAGTTACAAACATGCATAAGAGTTTATACGCTGTACTCTTTTCCACATAAAGATTAAAGTAGAATTCTGTATTAATGTATCTGTTGCTGGACCTCTTTTTTGTTGAATGCTCCACTTGGGTCCTACTGCCTGCCTAGTTCTGCTCACCACCCTTGCCTTCTGCCATCTCTCCTTCCCCTTTAAGAGAAAGTGTATACTTCACTGAACTCCTTAGAAGAAAACAGATAAAAACATGATCAATAGACTGAACTGTATTGTATGGAAAACAGTCACCAACTAGAGTAAAAACTGAGAAAAAAACTATTGCACCCAAATAGCAATCATAAATGGGGAGCAGGTCTTTATTTTCCCTGTTTTTGTGCATTTTTCTCCTTTGGAGCCCACTTTTTGCTTTGAGTCGCTGTGAGTTCCCAGTGATTTGGGCAACTGTGATCAGTATATGCTTAAAAGTACCCTTTCCAGACCAACAACATAATGTCACAAATTCTACCCTTTCTCCTTCAATCCACAAAACTGGAGGCACACACAGCACTAACCTGTCCTTTAACCCACGCCAAACTTGCCCGGGCCTCTACATTGCTTTCCTCCATCCAAGTATTTTTCTCCTCCTCCCTCTCCTCCTCCTGCTCCTCATGGCCACCAAATCTCCCTGCTGCCACCACCACTTCCTGTATTGTTGGCGAGGTGGCATGCGACTATGGCCCCTTTTGCACATACAGAATAATGCACTTTCAATCCACTTTCAATGAGCTTTGCAGCTGGATTTTACTGTGCGAAATAGCAAAATCCACTTGCAAATCCTTGTGAAAGTGGATTGAAAGTGCATTATTCTGCATGTGCGGGAGGGGCCTCTACCTCCCCTGCAGGCTCCTGTTGTTGCTGCCAGATCGGGGTCTCGGTGGCTGCCCCACCCCCTGAGGTGAGTGCAGGTGGGGTGGGGACATCCAGGCCAGCTAGGGACACTGGTTTTGACAAAGGCAGCACTTAAAAATGAATACTAATTCTTATAATCATTCAGAACTATTTTCTAATGTGTAAGCATACTATTTTCTCTGCCCACACCACAACAGACTGCACTTTAATCTTTATGTGGAAAACAGTTTATAGCAGGTACCATTTTTTTCCAGCCAGCAGGCACAAGGGTTTGTGAATCCAGCTGCTAAATTAATAATGCATTCCTAAAAAGTTATACCTTTCTCTATTTATTTATTTTAAAGGGTGTAAATCTGCTCAGAATTGCACTGCCAATCAGCTGGCATAGTACATAAACACTATCTTTCCTCCAGCAGTGGAATTTCAATATCTGCATCATGAGTTGAACTGAGCAGATTACTACAACATCTGTATAAGTTCTGTAACAGCACAAGCTCCTGCTAGAATTTGTCTTTGCAGTAAGTGTAACAAACAAATATACAGCAGAAAACACTGCCTGACATATAAGTCAGATACAAATCGTAGGTGATTGCTTTACCCATAAAGCACTGGGGTGTCCTTGTTGGGGCTGAAGTAGATGGGAAAAGCCAAGAGCTGTTCTTCAGCTTCTCATTTCCATTTCTAGTCTGACCCTGATATTTCAGTGCTCCTTCAGGAGCTAGACCATTCACTCATGTTAGCCAGCTGTCTTCTGTTCTGAAGATGAGGTTCCTCTTTGCTTCATTCTTCAATTCCAAAGGAGTGTTTCTGTATGCCTCCTCTTACCGGCCACTTGAATTTTGTAATTGTTAAAAGTGAGCTGTTGTTGTAAGTCACCACGATGGTTGCTCTTCAAGCTGTATTCTTACTTCTGAATATCAGCATTTCAAGGTCCAGAAGAGGTTTGATCACTAATTCACTTAGCAACTTGCCTCCATTTCATGGCACTTAACCAGTATATGGCTCTTTCACATGAATTTAAGGGCTGTATATCTTCACTAAGGAAAAATCACATGTGGGCCTACTTTGAAGGAGACACTTGACTACTTTATTCCTATCATTCATCCACTCCTTTTCTCATCCATACACAGTCACACTAATCTAATTGTCAGGTAATTTTTGATGGCACTGGGGCTCAATAAGTAACTCTAGTGGGTTTGTCCAAATACCCAGTAACAAGTGTTCCCACCAAAATTTTGCCAAATGCAAAACTGGATGAAATTGAAAGGTTCTTTCAGAAGCATGGAGGAATGCTCAAGGAAGTTAAATGAGAGTCTATAAGACTACTGCAATTTCTTTCACCACCACAAGATTTCATGTTAAATGAAACTGGAGGTTTTCCTCAAACAAAATCTCAAAGGTGAAACATTCTTCTGAGAAACATCTGACCAAGAGAAAGATGAAATACCTTTCATACTGTGTATATTTTGTTTCTCTTTATCACAGAACCTCTCTACCACCACTGAAGCTTTCTTGTTAGACTTCCACAAGGTTATGTACTTATCTGCCTTTGTTCCTGACAAATTGTACCCATAGGGACCAACTGTTCTTGATGAAGCTAGGTTTGTTTGTCCCCTTCCTTTTAACTACCTCCATATTTCATATTCTGACAGTTTGAGGTGTGGTAATATCTTTTAAAAAACTAACAAAAAAGGGTTATCCTATAAAAAGGGTTCTTCTTTGATTCAATAAGATGACCAAAATTGTCAGGGTTGTGGGCAAGGGCCATGGCTAATTTGTACAGAAAATGTTTTATTGTGCAGATGGTTCCCAGTTCACAACCACTCACATCTCCATTTTGAAGGATTCCACACAGTATGGTCAACAAAAAGCCAGTGGGGAGCTGCTTCCTTAGAAGTGAGCTGAATCGGCCAAAGGTCTCATTCAGGGCGTTTCCCCACTCTCCACGATCCCCCCTATGCTGCGCGCTGCTCTCAGCACACGGCATCCCTGGCACGCGCCTCTGGTATCCCTGAATCGACCCCGGCAGACTCTGCACAGGGTCATCAAAGGTGCCATTTTACAAGAGGCAGCCAGGTGGATGCTCAAAGGTGCATTGAGGGGGGGGGGCATGAATGGCAACGCCAGGGCGGCTGCAGCTTTGTCACTTCTTGTCGTGGGGAGTGCCAGGGGACCCCGTGCTACTTGAGGAGAGCAGCGCGGGGCTTAAGGTAAGCGGGGAAAGGCCCAATGTAGGAGAAAGCTTCATATATTCACACTGGATTTCATCTGAAACAGAACTCAATGCTCTTTCTTGAGTGAAAAATCTCATGATTTTTGAAGAGTTGCATTCAAGGGTATACAAATATGCTATTTTTCGTTTCTTCTGGTTTTTCAGGTATTCATTGTGAGCACTGTTGTCCTATCAACAGGATCAAATACTCCTTGCTTGGCTAAGGGCTGTGGCTCTAAACATCTGCGCAGCAAGTGCAGGGAAAGAAACTTCTCTTCTTGTATCTTTAGAAAGCCATTCCCAGTCAGATGAGACCAAACTGAACTAGGTAGACTAATGATCTGACTGGTATAAAGGGGCAAAGGGTCTGACTGGTAATGATAAAGGTGGTTTCATATGTTCACCTTACTTATGGCACTCTTTCCAACACAAAGAACTGCTCAAATAGTCTTGCTACAGCTCCAATGAATTTGCCTCAAACACATTCTCTGAATATTTATGATAGTATCCAGATCTGAATGCTTGAATATTTACAGAATGTACACTGAATATTTGATATTTATTTATGTTATTTATATGCAACTTTTAGCAGAAATCAGTTTGTAAGAAACCTGAAGATCAGATTAAAATACTACATACCTAAGGTCTAATGTAGGGTCATGTCTAAAGGAGTTGATGGTATTGGGGCTTCAGGTGTCTGTGCACTAATGGCTAAAGCTTGGACAATAAGAAGGAAGAACTTGAGCGTCTAATGCAGCCACAGGGATGTCATTTAGTAAGCACTACAGAGATTTCATTGGATGATTCCTATTACTGGAATGTAATATTGGATGTATATGAGTTGTTCAAGAACAATCAAAATGGTCAAAGTGTAGGCATTGTAGCACTGTATGTGAGAAGAGGGTTTGCTTGTCAGGAAATACTGGAAGAGGTGAATGACAGTCTAGTGGATGAGGATAAGGGAAGGAAGGACAAACAGTATTGTGGTTGGAATCTGCTACAGACAGCCTGACCAGGATAAAGAAGTGGACACTGTCCTCTTTGAGCAGATTGACAGGGTTTATAAACAACATGACCTGGGTGACTTCAACTTTTGTGATGAGTGCTGGGAGACAAACTCTGCTAAGAATCCACAGTAACTCTGCTAAGAATCCACAACTTCCTCACTTACCTGGCTGACAACTTCATTTTTCAAATGGTGGAGGAAGCTACAAGGGGCTTAGCCATACTGACTTAATATTAACCAACAGACAAGAGTTGGTAGATGGGGTGAAGGTAGTGGGGACCTTAGGGGGAAGTGACCATGTCCTCTTAGAATTCCTTTTGCTCCAAATATGGGAGGGATATTTTAAAACGATAATCGATATTGAGTTACGTACAATGTACTATGAACGGTTGGTGTTTTGTACAGTACTGCATATGGAATTTATGTATCATTTTTATTCAATTCAACAAAATTCATTAAAAAAGAATTCCTTTTGCAGTGGGGGATCAAGGATGTTTGTAGCCACACTTTTCTGTTAGATTTTGGTAGGGCAGATTGCAACAAAAAGGAGAAGAGACAACCCAGGAATCTACAGGCCAGTCAGTCTGACCTTTCATTCTGAAAGCATCTGAATGACGACTTGATGTTCCAAGGAAGTCAGATTTGTCCTCAACAGGGAAGTCAGATGATCCAGGGAAGTCAGATTTGTCCCCAACAGGTCCTGCTAGTAGATCAACCTGGTTTCTTTCTTTGATTAACAGATGACCTTACTTGATTGAAAAAATGCTGTCAATGTTGTTTATCTGGATTTCAGTAAAGTTTTTGTCAGGGTTCCCCATGATGTTCTGATGAGTAAACTGCAGGACTATGGACTGGACTCAAGGGCAGTTAGGTGGATAGAGAATTGGTTGGAGAACTGCACTCAACAAGTAGTTGCCAATGGAATTTTATTTTACCTGAATTGAGGGAGGTGACCAGCGGGGTGCCACAAGGCTTGGTACTTTTAAATCTTTTTATAAATTATCTGGATGAGGGAGTAGAAGGACTCCTCATTAAATTTGCAAATGTCACCCAATTTGCAAATGTCACTAGAAGAGATAGAATTCAATGAGATATGAACACACTGGAAAAGTGGGCAAATGTGAACAAGCTTCAGTTCAATAAGTACAAGTGCAAAGGGTAACAAAAATGAGAAACACACATACTAGATGTGCATAGCAGTGTGCATGAAGGAGATACTGGGGGTACAGGTAGACCACAAGCTAAACATGAGTAGCCCATGTAATGCAGTGGTTAAAAGGCTAATGCAGTCTTGGGGGATATCAACAGAGGCATAACATCCAAATCACGTCTCAGTCCTACTGCACACTGCATTGGTCAGGCTGCATTTGAAGTACTGTGTGCAGTTCTGAAGGCCTCATTTCAAAAAGGTTGTAGACAGAATGGAGCGGACACAGAGGAGAGTGATGAAGATGATCAAGAGCCTGGAGGCCAAGTCCTACAAGAAAAGACTGAGGGACTTGGGAATGTTCAGTTTGGAGAAGAGGAAGTTGAGAGGGACCATGATTACTCTCTTCAAGTATTTGAAAGACTGTCACAGAGGAGGGCTGGGAGCAGTTCCTGTTGGCAGCAGAGGACTTTCAATAATGGACAGAAAGGTACTGTCTGGAAAACACATTTTACAGTGAGAGTAGTTCAACAGTGAAATTGGTGGCCTAGTTTGGTGGTGAGCTCCCCCTAACTAGCAGTCTTCAAGCAGTGGCTGGACAAATGCTTGTCAGGGATACTCTTGAGTCTAGACAGATCCTGTAATGAGCAGGTGGGTGGCCTTGATGGTCTATATGGCCCCTTCTATGATCTGATTATTTCATGATCCTTAGAACAGGGCATAAAATATTTTGGATATCTTCTAATAATTTCAATATTTGTTATTTTTCAGTATTTGATCATTAACAGGTAATAGACGTAGGATGATAATACTTGATATCTGACAACATAGCTGGTCTTTGGCAAAGCCAGTATGAAAACTACTCAAATGTTAAAATGAAACTTCGCCTTCAAACCTTTTAAGAAATAGAGTGAAATTGGAACTGGACAGATTTTGAGTGACCGAATATTCATTTCAGTTCTATTGTATTCATGTGTTTGTGTTTCAGAGACAATCATGCTCAAATACTTTTGGGTTCTCTCTCATATCAGCTAAAGAAGGAAGAAAGAACAGGAAACTCAAGTGCTGTTCGTTACTGTTGAAAGATTCACATATAAACCAGAACACCAGAACATTTTCATTTCCATATAGTACAAAACATGCAAAATGCCATCTTCAGTTAGTGTAGCTAACTTCAAGCATGCAGCCATGTAATACATCTGCTCTCAGCTTTCATCATTCCACTGCTAAACATTTTTCAAGAAAAGAAAGGAAATCCATATTTACTGCTAATGCCACCTGCAGGTTGAAGAAAAACAGTTGCCAATCAGGTCCCTGAAAAGTACTGAAATGAATGATTTATGCCTTTGAAATCCAGGTATAAGACACTTTGGCTTAGTTGTACTTTTGGAAAATGCACATTGTCATGTTTATGAGTATAATATCATCAAACAGCATTGTTTTCTGGCCCTTGGAATGGTCAAACCCTTCAAAGACAGACAAGGTACACACTAAACAAAAGTGTGTGCTTGAATAGCCTGCTGACAGATAAAAGGTCAAAGTCAGAAAAAGCATTGTCATCCAGTGACAACTGACTTATGGCAACCTTTGTAAGGTTTTCTAGGCAACAGGCATTCAGAAATAGATTGCCATTGCCTGCCTCTGCATCATGACCCTGGTATTCCTTGGCTGCCTCCCATTCAATTACTAGCCAGGGTCAGGGCTCAGAATGTGTGACTGGCCCAGGGTCACCCAGCAAGCTTCCATGGTGCACATGACATCTTAACCACTATAGCTGGACACAGAAAGGAGAAGCAAGAAAGAAGGGGATACACAGACCCAAGAGGCAAGCAGAGATGTAAATCAAAAGGCATGTGCCATCTCATGCACACTGCATGGCTTGTGTGATACAGACTCTCAGACGTATAGCTCAGTCCTAAGCAAAGTTATATCTTCTAAGACCATTGAAGTGAATGTGCTTAGAAAGGGATTTAGAGTTGTCCTGGTAGTGTCTTCCCCCAAACAAAAGAAGTTTTGGTGCATGAGGCAGAAAATGTATTTATTTGTTTAGTGCATTTGTATCCTGTCCAACATCCAAGGAGCTAGGGGTGGCATAGATGGTTCTTTCTACCACCATTGTATCCTCACAATAACCCTGTAGGTTAGATTGGGAAAGAATGAGTGGCCCAATGTCACCAGCTGCATTTCATGGCAGAGGAGGATTCTGATTCTAGGTCTCCTAGATCTTAGCCTAACACCAGCCATTACATCACACAATCCAAAATGGTACTCCCACAGAGGGTGTTCGTTAAAAAAACCCAATCCAAATTTCTCCTTTAATTTTGAGTTAAGAATCTTCCATTGTTTCATTTATTATTTCTGAATTTTATTCAGAATACATCTTTTGTCCTACAGTAGTAAAAATACAATTAACTGTACAGTCCTAAGCAAACTTGCACCATTGTGAGCCCATAACTATACTTAGAACTTCACTGTAAAAAAAAAAAAATCAAAATCATTGCCAGCTGCCACAAGATACCATGATGGCCACAAACAAAAATGGTTTTTAGTGGAGATTAGACAAAATCACAGTAAATAAGTCTATCAGGGGCTATTAGCCTTAATGGCTAATTAAGGCCTTTTCCACATAAATCATTTAGAACATCCCCAGAATGTTTTCAATCCCCCTGCCGTGATGATTGTCCATCCACACTCACCTCCTTGAAACGTTTCTTTCTCTTTTTTTGCTGATGAATTGATTCAGTCCCTTGTCAATCTGTTGAGTCATTGCTTCATGTAATCACAGGTTTACTTGCAAGTGAATTTACTCAGGCATAAGAGACTGCAAGAAGGAAATCTGTTGCATATTGCTTCATGTAATAGTAGGTTTACTCCTGAGTACATTTACTCACATGTAAGAGAAAATGTGAGGGGAAGAGAAGTGAGAAAAACAGCCAAAAAATTAAAATACATGAAATGATGAAAACCAAGAAGCAAGTGGGAAAGAAATGTGGCAAGAAGAGGCATAGCAAGGGGGGAAAGCACTCGGTGCACTGGTGCATCCTCCACCCCCCTCCTGCCCCTCTTGCCCCCACCATGCCATGCCCCAGAACGCCCCACCACACCCCCAGAATGCCCTCACCACACCCCCACAGGGGTGCGCGCCCGTTGCATTGTGCCCTCCCCCGCCCACTTGGAGCTACACCTCTGGAGGTGAGGGACACACAAAAAAGGCAGGCCAATCTCCTAGGGGGAAATTGAGTGAGGGCACAAGGGTTTGAAAAATGGGCATCTTTTCAGCAAGAAATTTAAAATGTTTAAAGAATACCACATGCTCGGGAAGCCGCTGCTTGCTCCAATTCTGGAATAAATTTCCGAAATTCTTCTAGTTAAAAAAAGAGCACAAGATGCCCTGCAGCCCACTTCTGAGGAAAAATGTATTTAGGGAAATCCCTTCATCCCTATTCTTACGGTAGTAAATATTTAAATAAAAAGTTAACTTATTACTAGGGTGGGGCCAAAATTTGTCACCTAATGCAAGCCATCCTACCATGCCTAATGGAATGTATTTATATCATAATACCAGGAACCATGTTTATGGAGAGGGATGGTAAACACATACTATTTCAGTCTGTATATTCAGCAAAACCCAGCCCACATCCTGAAAAATGGAAACATCAAACCATATTAAAAAAAGCAGGAGGTACAAACTAAAACAAAGAAGCACTGATAAACTGCTACAGAGATCAGGCAGATATATAACCATGTTGCATTTGAATAATCTCATCTCAGCAGAATATATTATTCTTACAGCACTGCCCAGAAGTGACATCTGCAGAGATGACATGCATGCATGCACATGCAGGTAAATTCATCATTTTCACAATCTGGAAGAATTTTTGTCTCCTTAACTGTATAATATTTGTTTACCATATTTACAGACTGCCTTTCCACTGTAAGCACCCCAGGGTGATTCATAACAAAGGCAAATTAAACAGAAATTCACAATTAAAACAAGTCAGATCTGACAAGAGCCAATATGCATAGACCAGTGGTAGCAGGCAATCAAAACCAAGCATCAGAAGAAGCAGATACCAAACACATGAAAAACTGATTTAATCTGATCTCTGAAAACTGACAAAGAAAATTTTCAATTCACCCCCCTTGGGAAAGTGATGGGTGTTTTCAACAAATTAAACAGTGAGATGAAAGTATTGTTGAAGGCTTTCATGGTCAGACTCAACTGGTTGTGGGCTTTCCGGGCTGTGTGGCCGTGGTCTGTGTAGCTGTGGACTTGTTCCTAAAGTTTTGCCTGCATCTGTGGCTGGCATCTTCATGTCCCAGGGTGGGGAATCAAACAGTAAGTGTTTGGGTGGGACTTGCTATGCAAAGGTGTGTCTGACTGCATTGTATTGCGGGTGGGGTTTTCAGTCCATTTACCAGAATCAAAGGCCAAGGGCATGCTAGGTTCATGGACAATGAACTCCACCCAGACACAGGATCAGCATTCACTAATACTGTTGCTACTGCAGGGAATGCAAATATGAATACGAATGTAAATGAACTGAAAACCCCACCACAATACAATGCAGTCAACCATACCTTTGCATAGCAAGTCCCACCCAAACACTTACTGATTGGTTCCCCACCTTGGTACATGGACAATATATACCCCACTAAATAGTCCCTTCTCACTGGACACAGTGTGTAACATGCTTCTCTCTGTGATACACCTCTGAAGAAGCCAGCCACAGGTGCAGGCAAAATGTTAGGAACAAGATCTATCAGACCACAACCACACAGCCCAGAAAGCCCACAACAACCAGTGAGATGAAAAATGGTTGAAAAATGACCAGCAATGCTTAAAGAATCTGCCCATCTTTTTATAGTTCTTATCATAGAGATTAGGGGAAACAAGCAGAGACCTTCAATAATCACTGTGGTAATGGCTCCCCCACCCCCACTCTGCCACCTCAGTAGTTGCAACTCCTCCCCAGTCCACCCAAATTTAGCTTTGCCACAACAGTGTCAGTTCCCCTCAGCCTGCCCAACCCCAGTTTAACCATGCTGGTGTAACCTCAGCTTGTGGGTTCTATGGGGCAGTACTTGGAAGGAGTTGCAAAGAACCAAATTTAAACAAAACAGTTTACTTCTCTTTACAAATAACATTAAACATCAACATTTAACATTACAATTCAAGGTCCTGTTCAGGTTGCATTTCAAGTCCTTCTAGTTACAGTCTACTGATACTTCCAAGTCCAGTTCTTCTTTGCAAGTGGGTTGGCTCCTGAAGACTCCAAGGGCTTGATGAACAGGATGCAACATGATGAAGGTTTCCAGGAGAACTCTCACCCATTACAACCACAAAAAGAAACCCTGAAACAATAAACTCCAACATTTACAACATAGCAAAAATAAACTACCTTCCCAGTAGTTCCCAACAATATTGCAGTTTACCTTAACAAGGTGACAAGGGCTTATACAACCAAGGTCCAAGTCTGGTAGCCTTGTCTTCTCCAAAGAGCTCTGCAGCCTTTCTGCTGCTCTGAGTCTCCACCCCCTTACTGGTTCAACCCATTCTGGGCATGGGGGTTACACTGGCAGTCCCCCACCGCACCCAGCCAGCCAAAATATAGCTTTGCCACTTTGATGGTCCCCTCCATAGTGGAGAAGTAGAAGATCTTGTATTTGTGGGATTTAACCCCCTTCCATTTTTTTCCGTTTTTTAAGTTTTCTGCAAACCTGGAGTACCCCTTGGGTTTCCTGAAAAATCTTCAATCAGTGTGGCCCTGATCCACAGATTTAAATATCTGCAGATGTGGCCCACACTCGGCTATTAGAATATATGATTTTTATAGCATTGCCTCTGACAACACATCCTTCCCAAACTCCAAACTTCCACAGGCACCATCCTCAAAATCTCCCAGAAATTGCCAAGGCAGTACTAGCAACCAGGTAATCTTGAGCCAGGTAACCTTGGGCCAGTCACTCCTTCTAAGCCTAACTTACTTCACAGAGTTATTGTTGTGGTGATAAAATAGAGGAAATGCAAACAATATAGTAAGCCACTTTGATGTCCCATTATGGAGAAAATTTGAGTATGAATAGTTGTGTAAATCAGGTCCCATTTCTTGACATACAGTAATGCTTGAGTCTTCTTAAAATACTGAACATTTTGGGGGGATTTTAAGGAATGGTCTGTCACAAAATACAAAATAAAAAATACTGGTCATGTTAACTTTTTAGGAATGAGGTGGTGTGATAATTAAAATTATGAATTTATGAGATGTCAGGGTGGCATTGAATGATAATTTGCCACATCAGATGCCATGCCTCTCAGGTATGTGATATGAAGAATAATATGCATATGGGAAAACCATGACTACATTTATTTATTTGCTTCGTATCTAGTTTGCCTTTCTGACAGAGATTTTTGTATGTCTGGTGATTGACAGTAAGCTATAACAATTTAACATGGCACTGTACCCCACATGCTAATGCAATTTTCTGCATATGAGAACTTTGACAATCCTTAAAAGAGTCATATTTTCCAACAGGGCAGAATTCTGTACTGATGTATATCAAAATAGTCAAAAGAAAAAGCTGTTTTAGCCAATATGTGTTTGTCAGTTCTTCTTCTCACCCCCTCCTTCCATGCCCTGAAATGGACATCTTGTGTCTGCATAAAAAAAAAGGCTTCAGCACATGAGACTGTGCAACCTTTGACATGATGTAACCATTGACGATGATGACATAATGTCATAAGAACAGATGGAAATAATATGGCGGAGCCCTCTCTGCCTCTAATAGGCAGCTGGTGACATGAATGAAACACCTCCTGCACCACTTAATAAAATTATCTTCATTTAGAGAAGGGGATGAAGATACAGAGCCAATTACCTTAGTGGATCTGTCAGGCAACCTTAAATGGATCTTCAGCTTGCACCGTTTTGGTCCACTTTTGAAAAAAAAAAAGATAAAATGACTCAGAAGTGATGCCTAAGGAAATTCTCATCCTCAGTCTGGCTAAAATTAATAGGGGAAAATTCAAAGCAGAATAGAAGTGGATCTGAGAAAATTGGGGCATTTTCACATTTGTCTCTTCATGTCTTTGAATTACAGGAGTCCATCTCCTTTGTCCCTAGTAAGCTAAGAGGAAATGAATAGGTAGGGCCAGGCCTTCTAAGTCGGAGGGTCCATTTACAAGGTAGAAAGTGAGGCCTTCAATATATTATTAGTAGATAGGTGAACACACACACACCTCTCCCAGATTCCATGGGGTAACATGCCAGCAAGTCTCAAACAGAGGGCTACAGAAGTATCCAGGTAATTTACTCTTGCGTCAAGGGCAAAAGAAATTGCTAGGCTGATCTCAACTGCTCTGCAGTACAGTTCTAATAGCCAGGAATGGTAGTACAGTTTCAGGCTCAGCAAAGATCAGGGAACCGGGAAAGGTGGCGGGGGGGGGGGGGGGTGATCCTAAATAGCTCTGCTCAAAAGTAAGACTGAAGTTATTCACAGGGACTTACTCCCAGATTGTGCCCATAAGGATCCCAACCTTGCTCTATAAAGTTGAGGATTTGTTTCATCCTTCACTCACAGAGAGTTGTAATATTAAAACAGAAACCTCAGATCTTTGTTTTGTGCCATTTTCTGTTTCTTCATATGAAAATTTCCCATTAAATCTACATATTTTAACATGATTTGTGCATCAACACGTCAATTTTATGGATTGTACAAACATTATGCATATAACTGACATGTACTGTGCATATAAGCTGCATATATTTTGAGGGAAGTTCCTAAAAAATGTCAAATAAATGAGCAAGTCACAAGCAACAAAACTGTGTGGGTCCAAGTCATTCAAAATGGCAATCTCCAACATGAAAAAGGATCTGCCTGATTCTCCATCCCCATGTCCACCTCTCTGCCTACCTGTCCATGTTCTCACCTGTCTGTCTGCCCACTGCATCTACCACTTGTAACATCAGCCATAGGTCTCAAGCCCTGAATGCTGAAAAAATATGGTAATGATTAGAGCCCATCAGCCATCCTATTGGCAGGCCATTTGAAGGCCTTTTCAGTAGCTTTTAGGTCCTGCCATGAGGGTATCAGTGCCTAAAAGCTTCTGCCTAATCCACAAAAGTCAACTCTGGCAAGAAAGATAAAGAAAGTTCAGTTTGTTTAATGTGTAATTGAAAAGCAATTACTTGAATAATACGTTTTTATTCACCAACAATCACAAAAACTCTAATGAAGCAACAAGTTATAAGAACAATAAGTACCTATAAATATTTATATGAAATTCTGGCTAAATTTTAATAGAATATCTCTAAACTAATATGAAACTCAGACTTGAATGTGTACATGCCACCTGAACCTTTACAGCAGAGGTGTTGAACTCATTGGTTATGAGGACTGGATATGACATAAATGTGACTTGGTTGGACCAGGGGGTGGGGAGTGGCCTTGGCTGGCGATCCCACAGCAGGCTCACCAGCCAGAGACTATGGCCATGAAGTGACAGGACAGATTTTTCTACAAACATGGAAAAGAGCCGCAGATTTGCAGAACAATCTGAAAACTAAACCAAAAAAAAAGGGGGGGGGAGTTTAAAAACCACTCAAAGTAAAAGAAGCCAGATCTGTAGTTTTAAGAAATGCATGCCCTCAGTGACTGTTACTAGACAACTACAATTGTACTGCTGGCCTTTAGCCCTTGGTTTCTAGCAACAAAACACACGGAAAAAGAACTGTTTTCAGGACTGTTTTGGACTTTGAGGGAGGAGTCACTGGTGCCAGTCCTGCAAGGAACAAGCAGGTGATTTGCAACTACTTGACTTGCATGACTCACCCAGACCCAGCAGCTTGCTATTTCCAACAGCAGCCATCCTTCAAAAGCTAGCATGCTATAATGTTTATTCAAACTAAAATCTGGGAGACTCAGTCTGAATCTGCACTTTGGTATCTGAGCCAGTCTTTGGAACCAGTCACCACACTCAACCTAACCTACCTCACTGGGTTGTTATGAGGATAAAATGGAGGCTTTGGGTACCATTGTAGAGAAAGGCATACAGTGGTGCACTGAGGGGGGGGGGGAGAATGAGAATGCTCACGCCCCAGGCGTCAGTTGCCTGGGTCACATGGGGGCATTTGGTTATCCACTGCTATCACTCACCGCCCATTTTCCAGAGTCCCTTTCCCACCACCCACTCACCACCTCCTGCTAGCCACTCACTGCCTGCCCTCCAGAACCCTTTCCCACTGCCCACCCATTTTGCTTCTGCCACTCGCCCACTCACCACCATCACTTGTTCACCACTTGCTTCCTGCCCACTCTCGCTGCCCACGCACCCGCTGCCGCTTGCCCACTTGCCGCCATTCTCTCGTCACCCTCCACCAGCTCTCCAGAGTCCCTTTTACGTTGCCCGCCCACCTGCCACTGCTGCTCATCCACTGCTGCTTTGAAGAAGTAGGGGTGCAATTTTGGGGGGAGGGTGCAACTTTTTTAGGGGGGAGCAATTCCATTACTTGCCCCAAGCATCATTATCTGATGGTATGCCACTGAAGGCAGAGTAAGGGAGGGGGGAATGAAGGTATGGGGACTGACAGGAGGAAGAAAAGTAGAAATAGTGTGGGATGGAGACACAGGGAAAAATGAGGTTCACACTGCAAGTCCTTGTAGGTTCCTCACTGCACAACTGTTCCAGTCTAACCTGACTGCTAGAAGTATGCAGTGTTTTCCCAGGGAAAGATTGCTGGGAGAAGGGGGGGAAAGCTGAAGATAGGGGACAGATAAAGGAAGGTTTGCTGGTCAGAAGGGGAGAATGAAGCAAGAAAAGGGGGGAGGCTATGGGGACTTTCAGGGAAGAGAAAGAGGAAATATTGGGGAGGGAAATAAGAGATGACCTCCACAAGTGCTTGCAAGTCCCCTGCTTGTTGTCTCCTAATCCTTGTAATTCAGTTCTTGCATTGTTTATACATCTGATACCGTATTTTTATTGGATTTCTCCCCCTAATTTTGTAATCCACCTTGAATCCCATGTCTCAGGAAGAAGAATGGACTTTAAATAAAGCAAGTAAAGAGACAAACATGCCCCCTTTCCAAAATCAGAAGTTCTGTTCCAAGTGCCCTACCATCATACAGACATTAGTCAGAGACAGGTATATGGGGAAATAAGTGCTCTTGAACACGCTCCTTGAGAGATCCACTACATACTAATTTCTCCTTTAAATTTCAAAATTTAAAGGATTTTATTTGTTAAACATTTTTGAGAGAAGAATGCTACAGTGTTTGATAGCCTTTTGTTTCTTTAAGAGATTTTACCTGAAAATTTGGTATGGGGATTAAAAAAATATTGTTTTAATTAAGATGCACGTTGAAAAATATGATATATTTTGAAGATATAGGCAATAAATGAATAAGTAAAGGCCTCTGACAAGAGCAAAACCCTGGCCTAAATGGAGAAACTGTTTTGTTCCAGTGTGGCAACTCCTATTTTTCACTGAAAGTACAGATTTCATGGTGCAAGTTTAGTTCTGTCAGATTAAATAAAAAACCAGAAATAGTCAGTTATGACCATAGCCAAGATTATTCTAAAATATACACCTTCAGAAAACAAGAGAGCAAAAATATTCATAATTATAATTTATGATAGCACAATTTAAAGTCATGCAGAGGAACAAAACAATCATATAAAGGGTGGAGGGCTATAAATGTTTCAGTGATACCAATGTTTTTTAAAAAATTAGCCAACGATTCACAGCAAGCCACTAAGTATTATTTCACTGGAGAATTGTTCACCTAAACATTAAATTAAATATAAAACAAATTTTGCTCTGTGTGGAATTTTCTTTTACCTAATGCCATCTCAAATGGCTCTATAATACTCTCAAAAATAGTTTAATGTTTTAAAATGAGATTCTGTTTTCCACATCAAAAGGGCACCAGAACAGTCCACAAATTTGTCCATCAGAAAATCAAACTTTTGATATAGTACTGATTCCCAAAATAGAGCTGTAATAATAACAACACAGAATACAATTAATAACACATAGAAATATGCTGGTTTTTTCTTGTTTGTTATATGAATTTCTTTGCTTCTGTCACATATCATATGTTATTAATGTTACCTTTTATATATAACGATGCTATTATTTATTCAAAGTTCAAATAACAATCATTAAAATATATAGTATATTTCATGTATCATAATTTTTCTTCTTTGTTCTTCTTAAATATCATAATGACTTTTTGACTATGTATTATATTTCAATGATATCATATTTTACCAGAAAATAAAATAAAAAGATTGCTTAAAAATGTTTTAAAAAGAAAAGAAAATCAAACTTTTGTTATAGGACTGGCAAAAATAAGTTCTTTTACTGATATAACTTTAACCTATATCACTTTATTCAGGTTTAACATCCCTAAAAGCCCTACTGCAAGAAGATAATTAAGAATCTTACTACTGCTGCAGCTGCTGCTGCTGCTGCTGCTGCTGCTGCTGCTATTTATTATTATTATTATTATTATACACATAACAACACAGCACAAGTGTCTGGAATTCATCTCTGAATATCGAGTCCTTCCCAAGGACCTAGGATATTAGAGGTATTTGCGTAGAATATGTGCAGTTCCTAGAAGTGCTGCTTTCTGCAGCATGTGGACTGATGTTCTGTCCAAGTTTAGGCTTTCCAGATGTTTTTCAAGATTTCTTGGGATTCCTCCTAGAGCACCGACTATTATTATTATTATTATTATTATTATTATTATTATTATTATTATTATTATTATTATTATTATTAATTCAACTTAATAACCCGTCCACCCCCTAAGGGCTCTGGGCTGTGTACAAACAGTGCATAACTACAGTACATAATAAATAAAACAAAATATACATGTGATATTAAAACCTTAAAAACACAGCAGCATTAACACAACCACGATTAACAGGGCTATTAACAGCGCCCGATCCCAAGTCCGGGAGGGGGGCCCCAACAATGCTAAATAAGATCTTACATTGGCAGTGCCGAAGATGGTACAACAGAGGGCACGGGGGCATCAGAGGGCGCAGCCAATCTGCGGCCGGCCTCCCCAAAGGCCCAGCAGAACAATTGAGCACGTGTTCCCAATGATGAACTAGAAAAAGCTAAGGACTCTGGAAGATGTAGTCCAGAATGTGCCATTTCTCATGTACAGAGGGGCTTATGGGACTACAACTCCCAGACTCCTTCTCACTCAGTCAGCAACACTTTTTAAAGCTCTGAAGTCTTCATAGGGCTGTCCTATTCCTTGCCCGAGCCAACTCTTGGGTAGTCAGCAGTTAGCCTAGCCCCAGAAGCTAAGACTGAACACGTGACCCTGCCCCAGGCTGTTTGGACGAGGAGGGGAATGGTTTTGCCACACCAGGAATGGTTCCAGCTGAGGTGATGAGAGCAGGGCTATGGGGGGAGTGGCCTCACCATGCCCACCAGAGACATCAGTAAAGCTACCAAGAATTGAGTTGGGGGGGGGGGGAAGAGAAAAAGAGAAAGTACGGGCAGAAAGTACGGGCAGTAAGAGAATGAGAAAGAGACAGATAGAGCTAAGGTAATTGGCCATAAAAAGAGAATGAAAGCTGAGGTAGGGTAACAGAAACATAGAGAACAGAGAGTTGAGGTAGGAAGAAAGAAAAGAGAGAGCTGGAATAAGTAGATGGAAAGAGAGAGCTGGTGTAGGAGGGTGGAAAGATAGTTGGGGTAGTGGGGCAGAAAGACAGAGAGAGCTGGGGTAGCAGGGCAGAAAGTTAAAAACAAAGTTGGGGGAGTGAAGCAGAAAGAGTGAACCTGGGTAGGGGGCCAAACAGAGAGTTGGGGCTGTGGGGCAAAAATAGAGAACATTAAGTGAAGGGGTAGCAGAATGGAGAGTGAGAGGCAGAGAAGGGGAAGAACAGAAGAATAAAGTGGGGATAATATTCTCTCAAGTCCCCACTTGCAGGTTCCTATTTTCACACAATGGGATCCCTATCTTTACAGGCACCCTTCTAGCTGATTCCCCCCCTTTGCAAAACCAGGGTCCAGCTTTGTAAATGGAAGTGGTGCTTGTGGAGATGGGGAAAACTCTCAACAGATTCACAGACACCCTGCTGCCCCTCCTTGGCAAAGCTGGGATGTCCGGGGGCCACAATTTCAGTGTTTGCACTGGCACAATTTCCTATAGATATGCCCTGTCCATTTCATTTTTTAGATCCCATTATATATTTTTTCATACAATGGGCTTTATTGCTAGTTAAAAATAACAGCAAAGAAGAATTTTACCACATCAACCATAATGCTTTACAAATGCCACTCTGAAACAATCTTAATTCATGGCTACCAGAACTGACTGGGTATTTTAATAACCATTTTGCAAAACATTTCTCCCTGGCAGCAGTGGGCCTGGAATAGAAGAAAACATGCAATATCAAATCAACTGTTGACAAGGAACTATCACAAAAATGTTGTTCTGAAAGAATCCCAGTAAGACACCCTTTCCTCTGCGCTGTAGTTGGTGCATTACAGCATATAAGCATACATGATCACATTTTAGGTATCATCTATAAAGACAGAATGGGAATTCAAATTTGGCTATTTTACCTTACATGCTGTATAGCACTCAAATTTGATATTAGGGCCAGTTGAATTACTCAAATTTTGGATTTCTTTTTCCAGAAAATCTTTTTCTTACTTCCATGTACAGCATCTTCCAAACCCCTGGACTGGAAAGCCAAAATCAATTTTAAATATAGGCTACCTAATGCTGAGCACCTTCCAGCACCTACTCAATTGGCAGTTTGAGAGCACTGTTAGCCCTGTTTCTTTAACCCACAGTTTATGTATTTCCTTTAAATCATTTATCTTCAACTGATGGGTGGGTATGACTTCACTTAAGGGGGGTGCCACACAATGACATTGTAAATGCAGAAATTGTAAGACTGTGAGACAGAGAAGCAGAAAAATAGATATATAAAAGACAAAAGTTAATAAAATCGCATACAATATTATTTCAATGGATACCTAAATTCAGAGATTGAACCCATGAACATACAAGACAGATATTTCTACAAACGTGACAAAAGCCCCAGGTTTGCAGGGGGGAAACCCCAGAGAATTGTCCGCCATAACAGAAGCATTTTCTGTACTTTAAGGAAATAATGTCCTATGAGATCTCAGTGGCTAATGTGGGAGTTGTCAGACAACCACAATATATGCAGCATCCAAACCTTAGTTTCTGTCAGTCAAATGTGGGAGAGGGCCCATTCCAGGGCTATTCTGGCCTCCCAGTCTACCTTTGCTCATCTTCCTCCTGCCCTAAAAGGAGAAGTCATTGGGCCAGGCCCAGCAGCAACCATCAAGCAAGTTGCTACCATGTAATTTGCACAACTTACCCAGATGTAGTGGTAGCTACTAGATGACTTGATGCCAAACAATTCTTGTGGGTCCAAAACCATCCTCCTCACAACTTGCCTGACTTCGTTGCGCTTGGCAGTGGCCATCACACAATTCTCCTCAGTAATTTGCTACTGCACAACTTTTTAAACTGGACCAGACTTTCTTCAGGGAAAAGCTGCAAAGGGGAAGGAAGGAAGAATAGATGAAATAGAGTATGGTGTAGTGGTTACAGTGTCAAACTGTGAAACCCAGGTTCAAATCCCGGCTCTGTCTGCCAGATGAATAAAGTCCAGTCACTCTCTCAGCCTAATCTACATCATATGGCTGTTGTGAGATTACAACAGAAGAAAGGAGAATGATGTAAGCTGTTTTGGACCCAAATGGCAAAAAAGGTGGGGTGCAGGTGAAGTAAATTAACTGAAGATTGGGGAGATAAAAGAAAGATTAGAAAGATTAGTTGATAAGTAAGAAGGACAGAAGGAAGCGGGGAAATAGGAAAAGATATGAGGGCTGGCTGGTAGTATCACCACAGGCTCAAGAAAATCTGTTTCCTACCCCTTAAGGAAGAGGATTCCACTGAGCTCTATCCCGTCCTCTGTCTGCTTGAGAAATGGACCCAGCCCCTTTTAGTAGCAGTGGTCGTGGTGCTGCTAAAACCACTGCTGCTACTCTTGCTTCAACAACAAAAATATCTGTACAAGCTATGCTCCAATGCAGGTTTAAGCATGCTCCAGCCAACTGGTTTCAATAAATGTAAATATGTTTAATTCTCTCTAAGATTAAGGCAATAATATAAAATGGCATATGTGTGGCATTGTACAGATAACATTAATATATAAATGGGGAAAAATTAGGTCTATGGTACAGACTTGGGTTAAAGGTAAGTTTGGGTATGGAAAGGTTGAAGATATTATTATTATTTTAATCGTCGTGATCACAATCATCTAGCTCCTTTTCTCTCATGCTTCCTGCCTCACTCTCTTTTCTTTATCACCTTTTGAATTACAGAGATCTAGTTTCAGATGAGCACACTGAACAAACCCTCCACCGTGTGTCAGCTTTTATTTCATTATTTTATTCCTCCCTAGCATGGCTGTACGTGTTTCTGCCCACTATCTGCATAAGTCTTTTGTGTATTGCTAATGGAGTGCTGGAATTGTGGCAGCTCCGAGAAGGGAATACGTGTGAGCAACAATATGCTGACAGACCCCTCTGTGGAATCTAATCCGTTCCAGCTCATGCACTCCTCAGAAACTATTTAACTTTCATTAAACTGTGTTTGATATCAGCTAAATAGAATGCATACGGTACCAATATCGCTCATATGGTCTCATTCATTCAATCACAGCGGTCTTCCCCCTCCCTTATATGCCCCCCTCCCTTGTCTCTGTACCCAGGATAGCAGGGTAAATAGGAGACCTTTGAAGATATAGTTAGTGCTCAGATTTCTTTATTCTTTTGTGCTGGTTTCTCAGTGTTGAAACAGTGATTCATGTATGTCTCAGACAGTTTCCATTAATTTCATGTAATGTAGCTTTTATCTTCTAGCTGGGACAACTCTCTCTAATACAGACTCCCTTGGTTGCCCCTCTCATTCTCTCAGCCAGCTCTTTTTTCCGTCTTCTATTGCTGCCTCCCCAGCTGTCCCTTGTTAGGGGACACCACTTCTTTTTCTTAAAAACCCTGTCCCTTTTCTCAGAGCACTGCAACCATCTAAAACCATGAAGGATGTCTCCTTTGCAGCTCTGCAGCCAAACACACACAAGAATTGAAGTCTGGATAAACCATTATGCTAAGTGCACTAGAGAGCGCTGACCCTTGTTTTAGTGCAAGCGTATGAGGGCATATAACAAGATCATAAACGGCTATTCCCAATTAATTAATTGTTCTTTTTAAAAAACTAGTCTTCTGTCTGCTCCCAGAAATGTTAAAGGGCTTTTTTTTACACAAAACAACTTATTACACTGACATCCCACGCTGTTTTAGAACATTCCAAATGAAAGCTGAATAACACCATTTATTCTGTCCTGAGCTCCTCAGAGGACAGTCCAGCTACAAAAGTGTCAGCAAATGGACAGAAACACAGACTGAGATGTTACTGTTAAAACACAAGATGAAGAAGTGGCTAGGAGTATTATTTATTTCGAGAGCACAATCATGCCCCTTATCTTAACCATGATGACCTTGCCACGGCAGATCCATACTACTGTGATCTTAACACTTGACTATTTGTTAAATGTGGGGCTGCCCTTAAAAACTGTTCAGGAACTTCTGTTGGTAAAGGATGCTGCTGCTGGATTATTGACTGGTCAACACTGGTATGATCATATTATGCTAGGTGCTACAACAGTTTCACTATTTGCTTCTGATTACTATTCCAGGTGCCAGTTGTACACTTTAAAGGTCTTCATAGCCTGGGAGCCAGATACTGAATTGACCTCCTTTCCACTTTCAGGAAGCACTAGGAATCACCAGGAACTCTGTAAGAACTTCCTGTCAGTTGACAAGGGTAGGAGTGTGCAAAAAGAAATTCCAAGGCTATATACATGGAAACCACTGGTTTGGGTCATTACAATGATTTTCCAGAATGGTACCACAAATCTGAAATTCTTATGAAAACTTCCTCCCGGAACAAATTTATTTATATATCTATTTGGTCTTCAGGTGCTGCTATCAGGCTTCAGACTGTGGTTGTGGTTTTCTTTTATTCTGTTGATTTTGTAAACGATGGCATTTCTGCCTTCCAACTGGACCCTTGCAAGGGAGGGACGTAGAGGGCTTCCAGCTAGCATTGCTAGCTCCAGGTTGGGAAATACTTGGAGTTTATGGTTGTGAAGACTGAGGAGGGTGGGATTTGGGGAGGGAAGGGACTTCCATAAAGTCCTGCTTCCAAAGCAGTTGTTTTCTCGGGGAGGGGGGAGGGGGAACTGAACTCTGTTGCATGGAGATCAGTTGTAATAACAGGAAATCTCAAGCCACCACCTGGAGGCTGACAACACTATTTCCAGCAAATCACCTTTGGAGGAAAGCTAGAGAGAGATACAGCTCTCTTTTATTCCCTTCTTGCTGGGTGGGGAGCCCTTTTGTTCTTTGCAAATACTGTGGCTGGGGAAATAGAGAAATGTGGGCATTTGTTTAGGCGCCTGTAGGATTTGGCCGCTTGGGCCAATGCGCTTGGAACTTGTGGGAACAGGCACTGCTCATTCCCCATTGAACATAATGGCCTGAACTCCAAACCATATGGATTTTAATCCAGAATTGGTAATGTTTTACCCGACAATAAACTAGCGTGGTAAAAATCCCTCCCCCTGCAAAGCTCACAACTGGAATTATAACATTTTTTTTCCTTGGCACACACTATAAACAATGCCTTAGGTCTTTTTAAAAAAACTCTCCCTACTTCCACTTCCATACAGTGGTGGGCAACCAAACCTGGAGGCGAGGGATTCTCTACCCCACTTGGGCTTGGCAGCCATACTGAGGCCTAGTTCTCAATGAGATGGTAAACTTGTGGCTGTCCCGGAAGGTGCCAGTGGGTGCTGACATGATTGATTGCCCATCCATGCCAACCCCCTTTAAAAAAATTAGGCTGATTCCACATGGGCCAAAAACAGCAGTGTGAAAACCATGTGAAAATGGTGCAAAAGGGTTTTAAATGGTGTAAAAGGGTTTATACTGTTTTCACACCACTGTTTTTGGCCCATGCGGAATCAGCCTTAGATATAAAGTTAGGTTTCAGGGAAAATCTTTCTCACCAGATTTTACTTTAATGTTTTTCCATGTACAAAGATTTTTTCCCAGTCTGGCAAAGCATTCATACATGTGAGCTCTGCAGCATTCATGAAAGGTTACAACCCAGATTGACCATCATAGTGAGAACTAGAGCAAAGATTTCATCCACATAACACTAGTGATCTCCCTTAGGCCCAAAACATAATCAGAAGGCACAACGTATTGCAGCCTCACTAAAACTAAGTGGATCTTGGTTGCCAAAGGCTTCTTACAAACCCTATAAATCTTGAGTTCCATGTAGGTTCAAACTGGTTCCCCCGATTTTGTTCTCTCTCTCTCTCTCTCTCTCTCTCTCTCTCTCTCTCTCTCTCTCTCTCTCTGTGTGTGTGTGTGTGTGTGTGTGTGTGTGTGTGTGTCTGTGTGTGTGTTTCATTTCTGTTTTGCTCCTAGTTGGGGTACTCCTAAATTGCAGTTGGTACATTTTTTTCTATTCCCAAATCAGGTCAGATTTTGCAAGTCAGAAGCTACCTCTCCATTTTTGTGACCTATTCACATTGCACTAATTTGACTGTGAATGAAGCACAGTGGGGGGACTCAGTTTGGAGTGAGGATGGGGGCAGCAGATGCAGGAGGAAAGGCTGCTGTAAACTTTTCACAGTGAAATTCCCACGGAGAGCACAGCAAAAAAAAAACCCTCTACTGGGCATATTAATTACCCAAAGGACCATAATCGCTCCATTAGCAAAATTCTCCCTGTTCTTAATGAAAACAGAAATTAAAAAAAGAAAAGAAAAACCAACCCAAACTCCTGTTCTAAATCCTTCTGGCTTCACCTGAGTGGAGCAGAAGATAGGAATCTAAACTCGGAGGCAAAAACTCACAGTCATTAGAGTGGGTTGTCCCTCTCCTTCCCAATTATGTTTTATTGAAACTCAAGGAATAATCGTGTTTGTTTCTAGACTGCTTAAGAGAAACAACATGGGGTCCTTTTAATATAAGGAGCCCAATTATTAGGGATATTATTTTGTGAAACCTTTTAAATTTTATTGGTAGACTGGAGGGTGGGTCCCCCTCCCTCCATGCACTCACTAAGCAAAGTAAAGAAGGCCTTTCTTCTTCTTTTCTTTCTTTCTGTTTTCATTTTGGAAAGAATGTCTGGCCGGGACAATTAACTGTATACATTAACATGAGGCATTCTTGAGTCATGTATGATTAAAGATTAGTAGGGGCGAACAAAATGTTTGCTGTTTTATTTTTGCGTTTAAACTAAAAAAAAATTCTAACTATTATTGGAAGCTGCCTTGAACCACAAGAAAAGATAGGATATAAATGTTTTGGCAAACAAATAAATAAATAAATGTCGTAGACTATCTGGAAAATTCATACTGTCTTCACACATTAAGGTTTTAGTAAGTGTGAATGTGATCAATGGGTGTGTGCAAATACAGGCAGCATATAGGTACTCTGGCTGGAGAGCCAAGCCTGGCTGAAGTTTTCTCAAGAGTACAAGTTCTGACTTACCAAGCTGATTATTTTGTTGTCTATTTGCATACATCTTAGAGTCTCTTTGGATTCCCCATCCTGAATAGTTGAGTGTCAGTCCCAAACTTGACTCAGGTCACTTATGAATATGTTATTAAAAACCCAGAGCCTTAATGCAGATCCTGGGGGAGGGGGGCTCCCTCCTTACAACTCTCCTTTGTAACATGTATGTTTTACATTCCATCAACTCATCACTTCCAACTTATGGCAATCCTATACATTAATGACCTCCAAAATATTATGTCATTAACAGCCTTGCTCAGGTCTGGCAAAATGAATGCTGTGGCTTCTTTTATTGAGGCATTTTTTCTATTGCCTTCAACTTTTCTTAGCATTATTGTCTTTTCCATTGAGCCTTGTCTAGTTATGCTGTGGTCAAAGTATGATGGTCTCAGTTTAGTCTCTTTTTTTTTAGCTTTTAGGGAGAATGTAGGCCTGATTTGATCTAGAAATGTTTGAGTTTTTCAAAGGGGTTGGAAACTGAATGCTAGTATAGAAGAACTTTTGATCTGATCCACCACACATAAGAAAGTCAGATGATGCTGGGGTAGAGGAGACCCTTCATAGTTCTGATGTGCATAGAGGCAACACAAGTGGTAAATGCACAGCTTTTCTTTCTATCTCCTTGCCTTGCCCAAGGAATGGTTTTCAGTCCACATGTTTAAATTCCTTGCATGTTGCCACTTGAATGGGTATCATAAAAATTTAGATAAATTTATTGACTTCTCTTTACTATACATTATTAATCACATTAATAGCATTAGCAAAGGCTAATTGAAAACATTTCACCTATAATTACCCTAGTCTTTATTTCAGAACATTTTTTGTCAGACTGAACCAGAAAAGGAGTAATTAAGACTGTGATTCCCCCAACCAATTTTATTATTAAATCTTCAAAGAATGCGCAGGCAGTGAAGTAAACAGCTGTGGTTTACTATACCAGGAGTCTAAAAATACAATTCAAAATAATTTGCTTTAACTATTCTGGAAAACTATGTGCAGGCCTAATGGTTATTCAGCTGGTCGAATATTGTTTGTGCCCCTCTGACTAATTCTGTAACTTTTATCTAATAATATATTTTATATTTTCTTTCTTCTAGGGTTGCGGAATAATAAGCCAGTTCCATTTTGAACAATATACTTGTACAAAAAAAATGAACTGAGACACAGGGAGAAAGGTTTGGAAGTACACAGGGCGTGAAGGAGACTGGGACTTACTGCTCATTTTTCTTCATGGATGAGGTAACCAATTGAGGGAGATCAGAAGGGGAAGAAGCAATTAAGCATGCACGAACATCAGAACATCCACTGGTTGGCTCACTCCTTGTTTGCCAGTTGAGACAAAAACCTTTTTTTTTCTGTGAGTGTTCAGCAGGATGTTCCCCTGTATTTCTTACTAACCACACAATAGAATTGGTTTTCTGCACATGTGAATTTTCACACAGCTTGGTGTTCGATTCCCCTTCATCCTTGATGCATAACTGCTCTGCTCAGCAGGTAGTTGCTTAAATAGAAAATAAAATCATCCATGGAGTAGCAGAGGAGAGGAAGAGTGGGACAGAAAACACTAGGTAAGCTCTGGTTTTCTTTTTGGAGGGCTTTTCTCAAAGCCAAATCTTTTAATAGCGTGTTTTTAACAGGGTTTTTTTTTCTCACTTTGTTTTCCTTGTTCAAGCAGTGTGTTCACATCAAACTTCTGAGAGGTGGGGCTTACTATTACCTGTATTGCTCACACTCTGGAAGCAGCGGTGCACATCACAGTTCTTTTACTCACTAAGGACATATCTTTTGAGGGAGAGTAGAAGGTATGTTGGATTCTTGACAAGGGGCCAGGGATTCAACCATTAGGTCATGCCTTGGAGTGCTGTAAATGGTCTTGTCTAAATAGGTAAGGGGAGCACTTTTTTGGTTGAGAAATTCTTACAGAACTTTTTGAAAAGAGGCCCTGTACTGCTTAATTGCTAAATATGGCTGGTGGGGGAGTTGCTGCAGTTACTTGCAACAGCTGTGGGACGTTTGTTTTTTTGCTGGAGGCGCAAGTCTCTACCTTTCAAGATATTAGGAAAAAGGAAGATTTCCTCGACAGAGTGGAACAGACAATACTGGGTGAGGAACACACTGCGGATCTCTCCAAGGAAGATAGCAGCTCTCAAACACTGAAGGTGGGCAATTGGAGGTATGTGACACAACGAAGTAAACAACTAGGGAGCATTCTGTGAACTTAAAGCTCCAAAATCGATTTGAAGTTCTCTCCCTTCTCAGTGAGCATAAGGAACAGGCACAGGAGCAACAGAGTCAGACCTCAGAGAATGTGCAAGCGATAGAAGTTTCAGCCCATAGAATGGCCCCTGCAAAACCTCAGAGGAGATGTGTAGTCATGGTTGGGGACTCCCTGCTGAGGGGAACAGAAGCAGCGATTTGCAGGCCTGACAAGATGTCGCAAGAGGTACGCTGTCTCCCTGGGGCAAAAATCTGTGATGTCACTGAGAGGCTGACAAGACTTGTTAAGCCCACTTGTTAAGCCCACTGACCGTTACCCTTTCCTTTTGATCCACGTGGGAACAAACGACACAGAAAGACATAGCTTTAGGGACATCAGAAGGGATTTTGAGGCTCTGGAAAGGAAGTTGAGGGACATGGCCAGGGGAGAGAAAGAAGAATAGTGGAGGTGAACAACTGGTTTCGCAAGTGGTGCTGCCTGGAATGATTTGGGTTCCTGGACCTTGGTCTGTGGTTGCATGAAGAGGGACTGCTAGCAAGGGACGGGTTGGAACTCATGCCTGTAGGTCGAAACATCTTTGCCAGGAGGCACACAAGCCTGATCAGAAAGGCTTTGAACTGAGTTATGTGGGGGAGGGAGACAGTATTCAAGTAGACAGGAGTTCATCAAGTGATAGTGATGATTGTCCAAAGGTTATACAGAGAACTGAGTGAATAGGTCAAGAAGCCAACAGCGGGAGGAAAAAAACCTTGAAGAACCAGTCAGAGGAAATGCACCATGGCCTTCAATGTCTCTACACAAATGAACAGAGTATGGGAAATAAACAAGATGAACTTGAACTCTTAACACAGCAAAACAAATATGATATTAACAGGCATCACTGAAACCTGGTGGGATGAGTCTCATGATCGGAACATAAGAATTGAAAAGCATAACCTATTTCAGAGAAACAGATCAAATAGGAAAGATTATTACAGCTGTGAGCAACTCCATGACTTAAATCCTGCAAGCCAGGTTGAGAGCATTTGGGTAAAAATTAAGGGGAAGAGAAACAGCTCTGATCTCACTGTGGGGATCTATTATAGACCCCCCCCCCCCATGTCAGTCTGAAGAAATGGATGATGCATTCTTGGAACAATGACCAAACTTTCAGAAAGGAAAGAAGTAGTAGTCATGGGAGATTTCAGTTATCTGGATATTTGTTGGGAGTGAAACTCTTCCATGACAATCAGGTTCAACAAATTTCTCACTTGCCTTGCAGACAATTTCATGGTACAGAAGGTGGAAGAAGCAACAAGGGAAACGGCTATTTTAGATCTGCTCCTAACCAATAATGATGACCTGATTAGTGGAGTGAAAGTGGTAGGATCCTTAGGTGGGAGTTATCATGTTCTCCTGGAGCTTGTTGCACAGTGGAAAGGGGATGCTAAGCATACTCATACACGCATTCTACATTTTAAGAAAGCAGATTTCAGACAGCTTAGGAATCTACTGGGCACAATCCTGTGGTCAAAAATACTAAAAGATAAAGGAGTGCATGATGGCTGGGAGTTTCCGAAAATGAGATCTTGAGGGCACAATTTCAAACAGTTCCAATGAGGAGGAAAAATGGGAGGTGTCTAAGGAAACCAGGATGGCTGTCTAAAGAACTTTCAACTGAGCTAAGATTTAACAAGGACATTTATAAGAAATGGAAAAGGGGGGAAATCGTCAAAGAGGAATTCAGACCAGGATGTGTAGGGAGGAAGCTAAAGCTAAAGCTCACAATTAGCTGAGGCTTGCCAGAACGGTTAAAAAGAAAAGCTTTTTTGGTTATGTCCATAGCAAAAAGAAGAAAAAAGAAAGGAAAGAGTCACTGCTTGGAGAATATGGCAAATGCAAATGGAGAAAAGGCAGAACTACTCAACACCTTCGTTGCCTCAGTCTTTTTCCAAAAAGGAAATGGTGCTCATCCAGGGAAAGATGAAACCGAAGATACAGTAGGAGAAATTCAGCACAGAATAAATAGAGTTAGTGTAGGAACACCTGGCTACTTTAAATGAATTCAAATCTCCAGGCCCTGATCAGCTACATTAGAACCACTTGCTATAATCTTTGAGAACTCCTAGAGAACAGGAGAAATTACAGTGGGCTGGAGGAGGGCTAATGTTATCCCCATCTTCAAAAAGGGGAAGAAGGAGGACCCTAATAATTACTGTCCAGTCAGCCTGACATCAATACCAAGGAAAATTCTGGATGTCTACAAAATTATGCATGGAGTAGAAAATGTCAACACAAAGAATTTTTTCTCTCTTTCTCACAATACTTGAACCAGGGGACAAACATTGAAAATGCTGGGGGGAAGAATTAGGACTAATAAAAGTAAACATTTTTTCATGCAACGTGTGATTGGTGTTTGGAATATGCTGCCACAGGAGGTGGTGATGGCCACTAACTTGTTTAGCTTTAAAAAGGGCTTGGACAGATTTATGGAGGAGAAATCGATGTATGGCTACCAATCTTGATCCTCCTTGATCTGAGATTGCAAATGCCTTAGCAGACCAGGGGCTCGGAGCAGCAGCAGCAGAAGGCCATTGCTTTCACATCCTGCATGTGAGCTCCCAAAGGCACCTGGTGGGCCACTGCAAGTATCAGAGTGCTGGACTAGATGGACTCTGGTCTGATCCAGCAGGCTAGTTCTTATGTTCTTATGAGGCAGGAGGGTGGCCAGGTACGGGGGATGAGGAGGAAGAGGAGGTGCCCACTCACTTGCCCACCAGCCCAGCCCTCCATACCCCCTCGCTGGAGCTGCCGGCATACCTGCTGCCTTTCACATCATGATGAACAGGCACAGCATTGCACATACTGATGCCCACCATACAGGCTGACCTGAGGTGGGGGGAAGGAGGTGAGGTGTGGGGGGCGATTTCCGCTCCCACGTGATTACATTGCCTGCACCCAGGGACATTTGTCCGCGTATGTCCCTCTGGCACGTATGCTCTGGTGGCCACCTCTTAGTTTCACTTCTCCAAAAATGAAAGCCATAAAGACTGGAGGACATCTGACAAGGAGAAACAGGATTCTTGTAGCACTTTAAGGACTATCAATGTGTTATTCCAGCAGAAGCACTTGTGGACTAGAGCCCACTTTCTCAAATGCAGCAAGAATTATCCTTGCTGTGCAGACATGTGTGTAGGGGCTATGAAAAAAAATCAACAGAAGGATAAAGGGGCCTTGAAATGCAGAAAGTGCATGGTGAAATGTAACTCTGTAACATTCAGGTCAAATATAAAGACATTCACTATTGTGCTGAACTAGTTAACACCTGTGATAGTCCCATGTTGCAATGATGATTAACTCCACAGTTAGTGAGAAATTCCAAGTCCAGGTTCAAAATGGGGCAAGAGGAATAAAGTGAAACCTTTTAATGAATTCCAATTCAGCAATTTCAAAGGGGAGTCTTCTTTTAAAGTTATTTTGTAGGAGAATGGAGGGAGAGAGAAACAAAGTATGCTAACTGAAACTGCTTGGGGAAGTGTGAGTTAAAATACCTTATATCAGATGTAATCCTGTATAACATAGCACAAACTGTGTTTTTCAGAGATCTCTCCAGAACGGAGCTATACGTTTGAACATTACTGCAGTATTTGGGACAAGATCTGGAACGTACTTACACTACATGGTGTTAAGAGCTTCTTATCCCATGTATACAAAGAAAAAGAGACAGATGTACATCTTCTGTAACAGGTGATGTTCATACATATTGAGCACATCATTCCCTACACAGAAGCAATAATGTGTGTCGAGAAAGGCCTTGAGAAAGCTATTGTACCTCTCGATCTCATTTCCAATTCTCAGCCAAGTGAAGAACAGCAAACAGGTTGTGTGACCAAACACGATATGGATAGTAAAACACTGGGCAAAATAAAACTGCTCCGCAAACAATTGTAACAACTCAAGAATCAGACAGCACAGGAGGAAGACTGCAGCCAAATTATGCACGGCAATAAAGGAAGCATAAAACCGGCACCTTGTAAGAGAAGTGTGAGTTTAAAAATAGTGGTGATCATGTGATAATTTATTGCCTGATAATGGGCCACTGTGACTGTTTATTCTGGGTGCTGCCCATGTTGTTTGCCTTCATGGAACGCAACTGTACATAGCATGCACCATGTAATTGTTTAAGTAGTTCATAGAAGAATTTTGGGCTAGTGCTGGAAGAAATCACTAGAAATAATTTAGCTAGGAATTTACAACAGTTTCAATATTGCTTCACTGCCGAAGCATTCTAAAATCATAAGGCAATCATACAAATCTTTCGAAATGTGAAAAAACAAATGAAACCTACCGGTAATCAATCAGTACAAAAAAACAGATAATAAAACCTTAATAAGTGGCAGCAATACAATTCCTAAAATTAAATATGGCAGCAGGAAAAAATATATATACAGAAGACACAAAGATGGCCAAGAGCACAGATGGCTTTAAAAAGGAATTAGACAAATGCATGATTATTAGGGGTGGGCAAAAAAATATTAGACCTGGAATTAAAAAAAAAAACTTGAAAAAGCTCAGTGCTACATATCAGCTATTTGGGTATTTCCAAAAAAGAGGGTTACTAAATGCGAACCCACAAAATATGCCTGCCTCCAGATTCCACAAGGGTCTGGGAGGCAGCATGCGGCAGAGAGCTGAACCCACCTGCCTTCTGCCTCTGATACCCAAATGGAGTTCAGAGACAAGCAGAGAGTTGAACACTGGGCCCAGCCAGGTCAAGCTTGCAATTTAAAGCTGGCACTGGCCAGCGCGATCCCAGTACTGAACTGCAAGCTCAGCCTGGCTGGGTCCAGTGTTGAACTGTGTGCACTGTCTTTAAAGTCCATGTGGACTTTGGAGGCAAAGCCCGCAGTTGTACACTGGACCTGGCCTAGCTGCAGGTAAGGAAGGGAGAGGGGGTTTCTTTCTCTTTGTGTAAGGCGGCAGGCAGAAAAGGATCTGAAAAATACTGGGGGGGGGAATCAGAATTTGGGGGGATCTAATTTATCATCTCCCTTTTATTGCTGCCTTTTTCAGATGAAAAAAAATCCCAAAATGAGGTGACTAATGGGGGGGAAAGGATGAAAAAATCCTAATGGCTATTACTAGGCTGACCAGACGTCCCGCTTTTGGCGGGACCGTCCCGCCTTTAAACAATTTGTCTCGCGTCCCACGGGTTCTTCAAATTGTCCCGATTTTGGGGAGGCTGCCGCACTGCCTTCTGGGGCGCAAGGCAGTGCGGCAGCCTCCCGCGTGCACGGCCGCAGGAGCACACTGCCTTCTGGGGCTTGCCGTTTGCTGCTCTGTGACAGGGCAGCAAACAGCAAGCCCCAGAAGGCCATGCGCTCCTGTGGCTGTGCGCACATGCGCACGCGGCCGCAGGAGCGCACGGCCTTCTGGGGCTTGCCGTTTCCCGGCCTGTGACAGGGCAGCAAACGGCAAGCCCCAGAAGGCCGTATGCTCCCGCAGCCGCGTGCACTGCCTTCTGGGGTTGCCGTTTGCCGCCCTGTGACAGGGCGGCAAACGGCAAGCCCCAGAAGGCCGTGTGCTTTTGCAGCCATGTGCACTGCCTTCTGGGGCTTGCTGTTTGCCGCCCTGTCACAGAGCAGCAAACGGCAAGCCCCAAAAAGCAGTGCGCTCCTGCGGCTGCGCACGCATGCGCGCGCGGCCACCTCCCCCATCCCGGATCACAAAGGTGACCATCTGGTCACCTTATATTAGCCATGAGCACCAAAGGGAACATCCACCTTCAGAGGCAGAATACCAGTACTAGGAGACAGTATAAGAGGGAGCCGTTGGCTTCTATGCCCTATTTATTGGCTGTCAAGGACAACTGGTTGACTATTGTGTGAAACAGGATGCTAGTTTAGAAAGTTTATTAGTCTGGTCCAACAGGATCCAAGATTTTTTATGTTCTTATAACCATTATAGCAGGGCCTTCAATGTGGTGCCATTCACTGACACTTTTCCTGATGATCACTAAGTGTTTTTTTTAAGTGCATGGAGCCAGATGGGGATCCGGCCCAGAAAGAATTCTGATTGGTCCCTGGGGATCAAATTGACTTGCTGATTAAAATAGCTTTGTTTCAGGAGCTGCTTCTATTACAGTGTTGGTTCTCTCTCCAAACTCTTGACCAGTGTATTTTTTAAATCACCCCTCTTCTCACTTGTGTTTTGCCTTCTTTTGTATGGTTAGCTCTACCTCCTGCAGCAGCCATTTTGGTTGTTGGTTCAATTTCCTATACCAGCCATTGTATGGGTGTGCCCACGACCCTATCTCAAAATTCCAAATGGGCCCACACACTCAAAAAGATTAGGAGCCCTGCATTACACTGCACTGGCTTCCACATTATGTGAATGGTGGCTTGATTGTGGTCAGTGCATTTATATTCCTTTGTCTACTTATTTTAGATATGGGGGTTTTATGTTGCTTTTTAGCCCAACTTGACTGTTTCTAGACATGGAGACATTAGTATTATCAAGGCTGATTCTTAATCTATGTATAATTCCCATGTTAATATACTTTAATGAAACGTGTTTCTTGTGGATATCTTTGTTTTTCATAAAGGTACCTTCCTATATAGATCCCATCAATCAAGAGAAAAATGGGATATAAATTTTTTAAATAAATATATATGCTCTTAGCTAATTTCAGTTTTTAAAAGGAATGAGCTTCTTGGTCCTTTGAAACTCTGAGGGTTTTGTGGGTATATCACCCATTTTTTGTCTTAATGTACCTCTTACTTTGTGTGGGTGTGCAGCTGCTGTTTAAATTCCTCTTAGAAATAATTTCAAAATGTTTAAGAAATATATTACAATTTATCTCTAATGGACAATGGGAGGTTACCATCTCTTTTGAATTTTGGGCTGGTCTCTCTCCCCATCTCCACCCCATGCCTATTTTATTTTTTGGCCATTGCTTTTATGAAATTAAACAAACTTGGGGGGAAAGCAGCAGGGAAACAGAGCAACATGATGTGTACCGTAATCAGGTACAGTTGAATTTCAAACTGCTTCATAATTTCTCCTCCGCGTTTCTCTCATACTATAATGAAAATCCTGGCATATTGGTCGCTCCGGCTGCCAAGTGATATGGTCGTGCCCTCTCCACAGGATCCAAGTACAAACATGCCTGATACAGCCTCTCAAGGGGGAGGCCTGACTTCACTGTTACACTGCTTAACATATGTAGGTGCACCTGAAAGTTACAGACTGCTGCTTCCCATGGCCCTCACTCGGGTACCTTTGGCTTCTCTGCCACCAAGGGTTAATTTTCTAATGGCTGTTTGCCGCTGATGCTGGCCAAGTTTTCTGTCGCCTGCAGAGCGCCACAAGCTGTGATTTGGAGCCAGAAAACACTATTAATTTTCTAAATACGAAGGATCACATATGTAAACTGTCTGGTTGCATAACCAGTTGGGCAGGTGGAAAAAATAAAGAGACTTTCTCTCAGAGAAAGACAGGAGATTCTTTCCGGCTGTTTTCTCACTTGTTTTCTTGTTTGTTTTCTTTCATGGCCTGCACAAAATTATCTAAAAGTTCCTTAGGAAGTTATGAAGAATAGCTGCATCTCCTAACAGTTATTCAGGATTCTTACTTAGAGGGAGTTGATCATAACATCTTTGTTGGCTTATCAGTCAATTAAAGGCAATCGAAACAGGCCATTTGGAGATCAAAGGGGAAGGCACAATTCACCATATAATAAGCAAAAACTGAATATTTTAACAGGCTCTTTTTTTAACTCTCAATTATCATAACTTACCAGAAACAAAAAATTGCTTCAGAAATAAACAAGTATACATACCATTAGCAGTCCTACCAAATAAAATTTGCCCTTCCCATAGGAACATAGCTGCATTCTACTGAGTCAGAGCACTGGTTCATCTTATTCAGTTCTTCCTTTTGACTGGAAGCAGCTTTTCCAAAGTCTTGGGCAGAGAAAGATCCCCCCCCCCTTCTTACTCTGCTTGCAAAACAAGTGCATTTCCACTGAGCTATGGCCTCTCCCCTCCTCTAATTAAAATTGCCCCCATTGATGAATTAGTTCTTTTAATCAATTAATCCACCAATTAAGCCAATTACAATTTACCATCTTAATTTTAAGCACATCTTTTTATTGATTGGTTTGCTTGGTACTTCAGTGTCATGGCTGGCAAACTAAGTAAGAGTCTGCACTGAGTATGATGCAAAAAGTTTGCCTCGGCCCCTTTTCCTGAACTGGTAGGTCCATGTTCAATGGCAGTGCGCATGCTTTTCATGGAGAAGGTTTCAGGTTTAAGCTCAGGACCTGAACTGAACATTTTGAATCATCTTAGGCTGAATTATGGCAGTACCCATGGCTTGGATCAAAAGGGTAGTTATTGCAGCAGAGGCCAGGTAACACAGAGGTCAGTAGGAACTATGTATCTCTAAAAGCCATCAACTTTGGCCTGGCTGATCAATATTATGTTCAGTTGAAGGCTGGACCACCTCTTCAATTCCCAGCTGAGTCAACAACTCCCCCTCTCCCCACATCACTATTCTGACAATCTGCCATTCTCAAATTGCATGGAGCATACGAGAAAGTCAAATACAGGTTAGAGAATCCCCAGATTGCCCTTTGATAAAACTAACTTCCCACCGCTACCAGATCTAGTAGCTCCGAAATCCAATTTGGCTGCACAGCTGCTGAATGGCTAAAAGAGAGAGACCTTAAAGCAAGACTCATTTGATATACATCTAATTTTTTCAAGAACAAGCTTAGATATTTCTTCAGATGGAGCAACCCAAGCAACCTCAGAGGCTCAGTATCAAGTTGGAAGGAACATAAAGGAAGCATTGTGCAGTGGTTCGAGTGTTGGACTAGGATGTGGGAGACTCTGGCTCATTTTAATCTTTCAACAAGCTATGTGGTATGTTAGGTGGGCCTAAAAACTGCCCTAAAAGTTATCTGGGATCTTTATGGAAGAGTGGAGTTTGAATCTTGGCCAACTCAATTCTAACCTAACCCTCCAACAAATAAACCACACTGGCTGAATGATCAAATAGAAACATCTAGTTCAAACCTTCCTCCCCCCCACACACACATAATGCAGGAAATTTGGAACTACTCACTACTCCCCAAGTAACCCCTGCTCTATGCCCAGAGGAAGCCAAAAAATCTTCCAGGATCCCTGACCAATTTGGCCTGAAGAAAATTCCTTTCTTACCTTAAAATGGCAATTGGCATTACCCTGGGCATGTAAGAAAGGGCCATGAGAGCAGAGCATGGAATCATCTCTTCCTGCCCTTCCTCTCATGATTTGCCTCAGTTCATAAAATTGGCATTGCTGTCAGATAACCTCCAACGAAGAAGAGCTCGCCATCTCCCAAGGAAGTCTGTTCCACTGAGGAATCGCTCTGACTGAAAGGAAGTTCTTCCTAATGTTTACTTGAAAGCACTTTTGATTTAATTTCAACATGTTGGTTCTGGTTCATCCATCTGGGGCAACAACTCTACACCAAGGTCCATCATATGACAGACTCTCCAATATTTGAAGATAGCTATCAGATCACCTCTCTGTCATCTCTTCTCCCAGCTAAGCATTCCCAGCTCCTTCAACCTTTCCTCATAGGACTTGGTCTCCAAACCCCTCACCATGGGGGACCATGAAGTCCTACATGCTGCTGCCATCTCTTAGCCATTTTATTTCAGCATAAGACTTTCTGACATAATTTTGATCTCCCAACCTTTCCCCATTCCCTTTGGAAGCTGATATAAGCTCCTTTCATCCTATAATGTACATTTTATTACAAAGCACAAATTTCTTTGGCTCCAAAGTACTGACTTATAGGGAGACAGTGCGCTGAGGTCTTTCTATTTTCAATAATGCGAAGAGAGAACTAATGAAGGTCTTTATGTAAATTTCTCCTCCCAGTTATCAGATAGGAATTTTCACACAGAAATCTGTCACATATTATAAAAATTCTTTATGCTATCAAACACTAATGATAACTCGCAACCCACCAGAGCCCATGGAGAAGATGCTTTGAAACCCTACATAAAATACAGCATTCCATCCCAGTAGCAGAAAGCCTTGCATTTTTACTACCATGACTAGAGTTTGCAATTAGCATAGAGCAAGTTTCCTCTGCCCTCTGCAGCCATCATGTTAATTACAAAAATTACACTGTGTTTAAAAGTGCAATTAAGAGACTAATCAGCCACCAAAAGAGAAAGAAAATCTCAGAACCTATTTTTTTCATATTTTGAGGCCAGGTCACAATAAAAGCTGTTTTAAAAAAGAGAGGACAATTCATGTTCTCCTTTAGAGCCCTTCACAAGCACATTTGGAGATCTCTGTTCATATGAACTCTGGTGGGGTTTCACACTGTTCTTAATGAATAACATGTTTGGCATGGAAAAGAAATAGGTAGAAAGGAAGCTCAGATCATTAACTACCCAGTCCATGAACAGGACAGGGGACATCAAAAGGACTGTGTTGTGGAAGTCACAACTAGGTTAGATGTAGGTAGAGTACTGCTGCTATACAGCTGAAAGCCAACTCGTTGAACATTTCTATCAAAGAAGCCATTTTTAAAGGAAAATTTAGCAATTCCTGTTCACGAGGAAACATCTAAGGGCCAAACCAGATGTGACAGCATGCCCATGTCTGACCAAGAGATGCTGTCATATCTAGACTGTATCTATGGAATATCTATGGAATATTAGCAAAACTAATATCAAATTCCAGCACTTTTATTATTGGCATCAAATTTCACTAGAAGTGAAATGTTGAGGGAGCTCATTGAAATTTCACAAAAACTGGGCCCCTGCTGGTAGCTGGTGGAGGGGACTTGGCAACCCTGTGGCAACTGGATCAATCAATGCAATTTGGTTCTCTGAAAGAATAGAGTCAAAAGTTCATCAAAGCATGAATCAAATGTCAGGCACCACTAAGAGCTGGATCCTATAGATGCTTGGTCTGGCCCAATATATATTGACAGCAGATGTCAATATATACCCTCAGAAGGGTAAATTTCCCCCTTCATCCACCATGTTGTAGGTGGCTTTGTTACTTCAAAAAGGTTGTGCACTCTTTAAATAACTTGATGAAAATGCTCAGTCATCCCAAGAAACAATTATGACAATACGCAACAATATTTCTTATACAATCAAATGCTTGCAGTGGGACATCAGGAGTCCCTCACTAAATCCCAACAGGCCTGAACTCACATTTTTTCTGTAGAAATATATCCAGGGAATTAATGAAAATCACAGGTATTTTTCTTTAAATAACTGAATAAAGATGTAGCAACATTAATCGCAAGCTTGGCACAGAAACCAAATGACAGTTGATATTCATGCCCCCGTAACCACTAGACTGATGTCAGATGGAGCTGCCTTGAAGACTGCTTGGGTAAAAAGAAAGATAGGATGAGTGAACTCACAGGACTTTTTTTTCTGGGAGGGAATGTTTTGGTGAGGGCTTGTTTTTGTGGTGGACACACTTGTGAAAATATCTGCCTATTAGGTTACATTGTACTCATTCTCACCAACATTATCGCACAGACATAGCTGATTGGTTATACAGTAATGCTGATACTGAATTGTCACTCCATTTGCTGTATGATCCCTGACTGGGTAGAATGTTTAAATAAATAAAGTAAGTAAGTAAGTAAGTAAGTAAGTAAGTAAGTAGCTTGGCAATAAGGCAACGCAAAGCGGTGGCCTGAGGTGGCTACCTCCATCTGTGCTGCTGGTACCACCTTGCCAAAAATACAAAACAAGCCAACTCATGTCCCAACTTTTTTTTACATATATACATAAAACCTTTATTAGGCATAATGTCCCAACTTGATGGGATAGTGTAATCACAGGATGTTAGAAACCTGGAGTTTATGCTGTCGTTCTACATCTATATTTCTGGGCAAAGCCCAATAAACTGCATTTGGCATACAAAGCCTTCCGTGGCTTGGGCCTGAGTAGAAATGCAGAAAATCACAGCAAGAAATGCAGATAATCACAGCAAGATCAGGGGCTGTTGATATCAGTCCTAAAATTTGATGTGGGTAGATAACATTCAACAATTGTAACTAAATATAAATATTAATACAGAAGTTCCCCCTCTATTCTGCACTCCTTTCAGCAATTAATATATATGCCCCAGGAATATATAGTCACATAATAAATTTTAAAATGTGGACATCTTTGGACTTAGTCTGAAAGTCTGAATCAGAATTTCCTTACAACACTTCTGTGAACCTGGGAATTTAGTGTGAAAAATCTAAGAATTGTTCCTCATTTTTTTTCAACTATACTTTCTAACTCCACCCAACCCCCACAACATTGTGGCCAAATTGACACCATCACGGTTTTAAACAAACTTTTAAATGGTTTTTGTGGGTTTTCTGGACAGTGGGGCCATGGTCTAGCAATTAGCTCCCACATCTGAGGCTGGCATCTTCAGAGGTATGTCACAGTAAGGCGCTGCCCAATGGGGAGAAACACATCTTACCATGACATGCCTCTGAAGATGCCAGCCCCAGATGTGAGCAAAATGTTAAGAGCTAAAACTACCAGAACATGGCTATACAGTTTGGAAAACCGCAACAGCCAGTTGAGTCCAGCTGTGAAAGCCTTTGACAAAACTTTTAAATGTACATAATCTCATTGGTTCTTGAAGTTCTTAGCCATAACAATAAATAATATAACATCCTCGGTTCATATTAGAGGCAACAAACTTGTGGTTCTCAGACACTGAGCAGCAAATTATGGGGAATTATTATCATGCTTTGCTTTGAGCTTCAAAGATGCCATCTGTTGTTGGAGGCAGCTGGACCTGGGGTGTGACCCAACAAAGCAATTTCTTCTGCTCATTGGTTGACAAAGACATAAAGCTGAACTCTTGAGATCCAAGCTAACAATCTAATCACTACATTCTCATACCTCATTTCAGTCTTCCATACATACTCATTTCTTATATAAACTACAGAGAAGCTGTAGATAAATGATCCAACTTGCATAGTATATAGCTTTTATTTTTACAAAATATTTGCTTCCAGCAGAGTGTATCTTAATTTACAAATGCCGGAATCTGTCATTAGGAGTTGACCCAGCCGCGTGGCATTGTCAAATGCAATAACGTATCTTTTAATAGTTTTATATCAAGGAAGGATATAACATATCATTAGTTTAAATGTATTTGCAAGCAATTACCCCCACCAGGATATTTGTGAATGCTCATGCAAAATTGATGAAACCCTGACATGCTTAAACATTGTTCATTTAGCTCAATTCCTTATGTATAGAAGAAATAGCATAAATAATTTGTCTGCTACTTGGAAAACGGCCGTTCGGTATTCTTGTTCACTTCAAGGTTTCTGTCTTGCCTTCTGAACGATAGCCTTTGGTGATCATTTTTTTCCAGGAGAGGACAGTGGGGGTAGGGAACCAAGTTCCTTATATGTTTAATTTTCAATGAATACACTAGATTATTTATTCTCCTTAGTGTAGCTCAATATGGCTATTTCAGTGTGAACTAGATTTACTGTATGTCAGCTGCTTTTCCCTTACAAAATGGGATGAATTATTAAATGGGAAGAGGTTGTCTGACAACAGGTTTTTCTAGTACTTTACAAAGGAAAGACCTTTGACATTCATCTGTCTTTTGCAAAGAAGGAGAAAATCAATTAAGCTACTATGTTGCAGTTAAAAAAACAAAACAAAAAACAGCAAGCTGTTGTGCCAAAGACCTGCTTACCTCTGAGTGGTTGGTACATATGTTGCTTACCTCTGAGTGGCTGGTACATGTGGGTAAGTTAAGTTTTGCCCCTTGGGTAGCAGTCATGGGCTATCCCTTAGAATCTTCTCTGGACCTAATCTCAGTCGCTTTGGTCAGCTAACCCATCTTTTGACATACCATGTCCAAAAGGCTGTGACTCTGGTCATGCTTGGTGGCTAGTCCCTTTCCTACAGATGTCCAAGTTACATTCATCATTATTAATAACAGTGGTATCAATGTACCTGGCATTTTGGAGGGTAGAAATGGGTAGATCTGTGCCCTGAGGAACTCACAGTGTAAACTTTTATATAAGGGAAATAACAAAAGAAAGGGAAGGCAGTAGAGGTGGGCATAAACAGGAAAAGAGTGTGCATTAATTCCAGATGCATCTGATTAGCTTCAATAAAGGGGGGTTGTGCAGAATTACCATTTAAGGTTCACTTTGGGGAAAACATTCACAACAAAGTTCAAAGGCCTGCTCCTTGATATAGTCAGTATTTTTTTAATTATAACTCACAATAATTAAATAAGTAGGTGCTCATGAAGATACATTTTAAAACTACCCCCTTACCTTTCATAAATGGCACTTCTACTATTTGGTGCATTGTGAGTGCTTTTATTTTTTTTTATAAATACAAAGGAACCCGTTTTCCTTTTTCCTGTTCTCATGCGTGCTATGCATGCAGAGATCGGAGCCCATGGAAACAATCCAGGTTGCTTTCATGCCTTTGCACGGATATGTTTCTTTTAAAAAAAATTCCTGCAACTCATGTGTAGCTGTGCAGGCATACAGAAATGAACCCCTGCAGCCATGCTGATCATCCCACAATATGATCGGCTGCACCTGCGTAGCTGTACATGTGCAACACGCAAAAGAAAAGAAAAAGAAAAGAGGACCTCCCTGCAACTGCAGAGCAATAATGAATGTAATGTTATGGCAGGCAGATTCTCCCTGACTCAGGACAGCATGGGGGGAGGGAGGAAAATAAAGTGCCTCCTGCTTGGCCATTCACGCAGGAGCTGCTCCAACCCAGGATTTTGGAAAGAATTTCTAGTTTAGCAATTTTCAGAAATCCCAGGTTGAGGGAAATAAAGCAGGGCAAACTCGGTTTTGGGGACAGGAACTGTGTAAAATCCACCCCCCAAATTGGTTTGTGTTGGGCTCTATACTCATTATATTTGCACTGTGTGGAATCCACCACTGTGAGAATCCTGAGGGTAAGAGAAGGTCAACATTTACTTCCAGAATAAAAGGCTTGGCTTTTGACTGTGCTGTTCTCTCAAGGACTTATCATCTGAAATGCTAGAACTTTATGTGCTCAGCAAAGGCTGTGAGTTATCTGTAAATAGTTTTAAGCTTCATTACTAAACCATTTATTTATCTTATTTCCAAGTAGTGAACACAAGTTACTGCGTTTTTAAATCCCTTTTCCTTGATGTTTAAGATGCAATGATGGCATTTAGAAGGCCACTTGGATTCAATCTGTCAGCAGAAAGCTGGGGTAGAGACCCGTTTGGTCAAACTAAGTAGCACACTTCCTCTTCTTATACAGTCTTAAAAACTCTGACCATCACAGGTCCTATACCTAATTCCACTTTAAGCAGACTCATGTCTTTTTAAATATTAGAACAGGGAAAAGTACATGAATTGTGTTGATAGAGACTTATATATGTATGAAGAATACTGAGAAGATTAGGAAAAGAGACATTTTGCAACCTCTCTCTTAATAGCAGAAGTCAGGATCTCCCAGTCAATTTGATTGGCAGCAGGTTCAAGACAGTCAAAAGAAGAAGCTTACACAGGCAATGTGTAATTGACTTGTGGAATTAACTGCCAACAATGTGATGACGGCCACTGGCTTAGATGGGTTTATTTTGCAAAGGATTACACAAATGCACAGAGGATAAAGCACTTCATTTCATTTCTATAAAAGAAACTGTCACAGATCTGCTAGACCACAGTACATGGCTGGTGGGCCATGTAACACTTGGCGAGTTATGAATTGTGTTGGCCAGAGCCACACCTTAGTCCATTGTTGGAATGAATACTAGCTGAATAGGTTAAAAGACACATGAAACACCATAACTTTTATTACTGGTACAGAAAGTCCTGTGAAATGGTAGGTCCCTCTCAATCCTCCCACGAATCTGTGAGGGCATAGAGTATCTCCAACGATGGCTAAGGCTTGAGAAGCGCTGACAGCCAAGCACTTGGCAATACTGCAACCAAACCAAACTTCATTGCCATAAAAATAAAACATTGCAGTAGGTCTGCCAAAGTATAATAGAAGACCCAGTATGACATAGGAAAACACCAGTGTGGCTTAATGGAGATCCACCAAGGTGCTTACTTTGGTTTAAGTGTCACACTAGGATCTATGAGATGTGGTTTCAGATTTCTATTTACTGATGATCCATGGGTGACATTGGGCCAGTCATACCCTCTCAGCACAGCCCACTTCACAGGAATATTGAAAGGATAAAATGGAGTAAAGAAGAATCAGGTACACTACTGTCACCTTCTTGAAAGAAGTCCAGATAAAAAAACATGATAGGAGACATTTGTAATTGGGTAGGGTGGACCTGCTTGGTTTCAGAAACCCTTTCTACCTGCCAGAAGGAACAACATCTAAGAGATTTTTGGAAAAAGGAGAAAAAAGCATATGTCTATAAGGTGACTGTGGTCAGCAGCCACCCACTGTTAATACCAAATCAAGATCTAAGGGGAACAGGAAGCAAAGTTATGAAGACATAAAGCTACCTTATACTGAGTCAGACTATTGGTCAGTCAAGGTCAATATTGTCTATTCTGTCTGGCAACAGTTCTCCAGAGTCTCTAGTGGAGATCTTTTATATCATCTGCTGCCTAATCCTTTTACCTCACAATGCCAGGGATTGAACTTGGGGCCTTCTTCATGCAGAGCAAAGGCACTACCACTGAGTCATAGCCCATCCAATTCCCACACACCTCCTTTCAGACTTTCCTTGAAAAAAAAATCATCTCAGAAAGGTCTCAGAGAGAAATAAACATGCTAGTTCATTAGCCTCTCCCTCCCTCCAACAATCCCCCTCTCTTTCTAACAGTAAATGTCCTCTAAGGACTAGGGTTGTCCTGGGAAATTCATGTGATTTGGGGGCAGAGTCAATGGAACAGAGAATTTGAAGAGGGATTTTTCCTAAAATCCATGGTGTAACATAGCATCTTCCCACCGAAGCTGCCATGTTCTCAAGGAAAACTGACCTCTGAATTCTTGGAGAACTTCAGGCCCAGCTAGATGTTTGTCATGCCCCTGGAGAATTATTTTCTTGTTAAGTCTCAGTTGTCCGTATAGTTACAATGGGTTTAGTTCCTTTTGTATAGTGTTCTAAGAGAGGAAATTGTAGTTAGACTCTGTCCCTTTAAGAAGTCTCCTAGGCACAGCCTTCCTTTCATTACCCAGTAGTGCCCCTGTTTAATTAATTTAATCTAAGGTGCCAGCGGAGTTGGAAGGCTGCAATATCTCTTACGTCTCTGTTGTATAGTCTATGCCAGGGGTAGGGATGTCACACCTCGCCGCATGGCCAATTCTCACATGCTGACAGATGTTCATGGGAACTACAATTCCTGAACATCTGGAGAGCCCTGCCAGCATGGCCAATGATGGCCTATGCTGACGAAGCTTGATGGGGTAATTCCTAATTTATCTGGAAAGCTGAAACGCAGGTTCTGACCAGCATCAGTGTATAGTCCTAAAGGGTGTATAGAGAGCATTAAGTCTAAGTTGTTAACAGAAAGTAGAATCCAGATGAAGGACACTGAAGGAATCAAGAGGAAGCCCAGACAAAGTGGACTCTCCTGGAAGGAGTCAGGAAAGTATAAAAGTCTCAAGTTTAAGTTGTTCCAGTCAAGCAAGTACTTTATTTTAATCAGACACTGGGAGGAGTTAGGGCCTCAATTCTTCTAGCAATAAAACCTTTTTTTGAACTGTTACACCTTGCTTGTGAGTCTCCCACTCTGTTCTGGCCGAGTACAGGGCACCTAAGATATTTTACTTGGGGAACAGAACAATGTTGATAACCCTTACTTCAGACTAAATTTAATCTGTAATCCAAAACTGGATGTTGGGATGTAGAGATTTCATGTAAAAATGCTCAATAAGTACTGAAATGGAACTTTCTTTGGGACACGGGTTCTAAATCTTGCCCAAGCCCATTCTATCTGTAACTGCAGAGTTCTACTTTTCAAATCATGGTATCTATGAAAGGAGAATCTGCTTCTCCCCCCTACCCCACAAGTGTAAAAGCAATGCTTGTTAACTAACCATGGCCAGTTATCCATTTTGTAAAGGCCAAAGTCATTTGGCAATTTAGAAAATATCCTAAAACGTACAGCAGTATTAGAATGTGGTATGCGTGGGAGTTATATAGTCACATATTCTATTTCTTCCTGAGTATAATTTTATTGGCAACATTTATTTTATTTATGCTAGAAAGAAAGAGAATGTGAAAGAATCTTACTTCAGGGGTGAAAAACTTCTGCTCATTAGATCTAGGGATAGAGATGAAATCCAGCTCTACCATTTTTCTTACAGAATTTGGGAGTTTCAAGTTACTGGAAATGTATACCAGAAAAGAATTCATGTGGACAGGTTGAGGTTCTGCTGAGATATAGTTTCTGGAATGCATGTGGAAAAAGAAACTATATTTTTAAAAAACTTTTCAAAATTGGGCCATGCGTGGAAAACCCTTTTAAAAAATTCAGAACAAATGGAAGTTTTAAGGATTTTTAAAAATTTTCTTTGCAGACTGCAGACTAGTTCAGCTATGAATTTCCACAATTTAAAAACAAAGAAATGCTTTCAAGTCCACCATTTTGTACATATATGTGTGTGGTTGTGTATGAGAACATTATATAAATATGTGTGCTTTATGCCTATTAACTGCTGTCAAGTTGCTTCTGACTAATGGCAATCCTATGAGTTAATGACCTCCAAAATGCCCTATCATTAACAGCCTTTCGCAGGTCTTGCAAACGGAGGGCTGTGACTTCCTTTATAGATGAAATCTTATGTTGGGTCTTCCTCTTTTCCTGCTGCCTTTCACTTTTCCTAACATTATTGTTTTCTCGGTCTTCCAATAATATGACAAAAGTATGATAGCCTTAATTTAGTAATTTTAGCTTCCAGGGTGAGTTTAGGCTTGATTTGATCTAGAACCTTCTTATTATATATTTTTTAATTTTTTAATTTATAGGTTTGTACCCTGCCCTTCCCCGAGGGGCTCAAGGCGGCAACAACAGTTTAAAACAATCACAATAAAATTATACACATATATTTAAACAGTTAAATAATCATTGTTAAAATAATCTAACTCAGATGGCAACTGCGATAGAAACCCTAAAGAAGTCAAAACGTCCCCAGGAGGTCAAAGTAGATGTTAGCCTAAGCTGGCCATCCAGGGAAAAGCTCTGAGAATTGGAAAAGCTCATGGCAGTTTTACAAGGTCTCTTGAAACTATTTAAATCCTGCAGGGCCTTGATCTTAATGGGAAGCATATTCCACCAGGTAGGGGCCAGAACTGAAAAGGCCCTGCCCCTTGTTGAGGCAAGCTGGATTGCTTTTGGGCCAGGGATTTCCAGGAGGCTCCCCCCCCCCCCGCAAAAAATGCAGGGGCCTACTTGGGCAATATGGAAATAAGCTATCCCTAAGGTATGTGGATCCAAGACTGCTCACAGCCTTAAAGGTCAAAACCAATTCCTTGAAGATAACCCAGTACTTGATAGGCAGCCAGTGAAGATGGAATAGGACAGGTTATGTGGTCCCTACTTGAGGCTCCAACTAGGAGCCTTGCGGCCGCATGCTAAACAAGTTTCAACTGCCGGGTTAGGTTAAAGGACAGGCCAGCGTAGAGCGAGTTACAATAATCTAACCTTGAGGTGACCATTGCATAGATCACTGTGGCCAGATCAGAACAGGAGAGGCTAGGTGTCGTGCCTGGCAAAGATGGTAAAATGCAGTCTGGGTCGGAGCCCAGGATCACCCCCAGACTTGTCACTGATGAGGCCAGATGTAGGGCCTCGCCGTCCAGCACAGGCAGACTAAAGTTGGCCGGCATCTTCCTGTGACCTACCCACAGGACCTCCATCTTTGCTGAATTCAGTTTCAACCTGCTAGTTCTTAACCAGCCACAGCCTCCAAACACCTTGTCTCCTTGGTGATCCCTCGTAACTGTAAAGCTCTCCTTCTGCCCCACGTTTCAAATGAGTCAACTGTCTTCCTGCCAGCTTTTTTCACTGTACAACTTCTACGTACATACATAGTAATGGGGATTAGGGGTGCGCACAATCTTTTTTATTTGGTAAATTTCAGATTCAGGTTTTCACTCAGAATTTTTCAGTAAAACCAAAAAAGCCAATAACCAATAACCATGGGCTTTATTTGGCTTGTTACTGAAGAAAAATCAGTTTCTAAAACCCCAAATTAAACATTACCAAATAAAAAAAGATTGTGCTTCCACTCCCCCCGCCCCACCCCCCACTGCTGTTTCCCAAGTCCACGTGGACCTGGGAAATGGCAGTAGGCAGAGAGAGCTTCAGCTGAACACTCCCCACTGCCATTGCCCAGGTCCACTTAGCCCTGGGAAGCAACAGTGAGGAGAGCGTCTACTGAATGTTAAATTACAGTCCAGCATTTAGTTGAATCTCTGTACTCCCCAACACCATTTGCCAAATCTATATATACCTGGAAAACCACAGCAGGGAGAGCATCAACTGAATGCTGGAGTCCAACATTCAGAGGAAGCTCTTGAATCCTCAACCAAAATAGCCAACTCATGTCCAGCTTTTTCAGTATCAAGGTTATTTGGCTTTGTGGAATAGCCTTGGTTTTTTTACCAGTAAATTAAAAAACCCCCAAAAGCTGATATTCGCTATTTGAAGAATACTATGGCATGAATTAACTTGATCTTGGTCACCAGTGATGCATCTTTATGCTTAAAAATATTTCAGTTCCATTGTGGCTGCCCTTCCTAGTTTCAATCTCCTTCTGATTTCTTAGTTGCAGTCTCCTGATGGAGCCAAGGAATAGAAGATTTTCAACAATTTCAATATCTTCATCATCAGCCTTGAAGTTGTATACATACATTCAACATCTGCCTGATGTTAAGCTCTTTCTTTGTGTGTATAGGCACACAAGGTTTTAATAATGGAAGGGTTTCTTTTTATAATGTATTGTGCTTCCATGGAAAAGCAATATAAGTTCCAATAGTCTCTTTTCTCAGGGGAAACAACCTAAGACTATGTTCTCAGCCTGGGACTATGTTCTTCCTCTGAAGATGCCAGTCACAGATACAGGCGAAAAGTCAGGAGAAAATACTACTGGAACATGGCCATACAACCCAGATAACCCAAAACATTCTAGTGATTCTGGCCATGAAAACCGTTGACAATATGGAATCCCTTTCTCTCAGCCCTATTATACTCCCTGGAAGGTGAAGGAAGCCCATTATTAAAAAACTTTTATTGGCAAACCCCTTATGTACAAGGCACAAATAATAAGTTTTAGTGGGGTATATATTGTCCATGTCCCAGGGTGGGGAACCAATCAGTAAGTATTTGGGTGGAACTTGCTATGCAAAGGTATGGTTGACTACATTGTATTGCAGGTGGGGTTTTTCAGTCCAGGGAATGATTCACATTTACATTCCCTGTAGAGGCAACAGTCTTAGTGAATGCAAACCCTGTGTCTGGGTGGAGTCCATTGTCCATGAACCTAGCATGCCTTTGGCCTTTTATTCTGGTGTTTTTAATTACTGGTAACCAAGTTTTGTTAATTCTCAGAGTATCTTCCTTTTTGTTGAATTTTTCTTTATGGATTTCAATAGCCTCCCTGTGTGGTCTGATATAGTAACTTTCCAAGTTGTCCAGAATTTCAGCATTTTCAAATACAATGTTACGTCCAGTTTTGTTTAGAGCATGTTCTGCTACTGCAGATTTTTCAGGATGGTTAAGCCGACAGTGTCTTTCATGCTCCTTAATACGAGTCTGAATGCTACATTTTGTAGTTCCAATATACCTTTCCACAGCTGCAGGGCATGCGATAGACTCCTATAGAAGTGAGCGGGTCTCTCTTGTTCTTTGCTAAGCATAGCATCTGCTGTATTTTTTCTGGTAGGTTTGAATCCAGTTGAATCCTGCCATGAAAGACTTCTACGATACAGTAATCTCTTTTGATGAAAATAAAGCATATCCCCATACAGTAGACTAACTAGTCTTTAGGATTCTTTTTCACTCTTCCTGGAAGGTATATCCCTCACTGGTTACATATATGCTCCTCAGCCTGAACCCTCAATAACCTAACCACCAGTACACTCCAGTCTTGCTTAAACCACATCACACAGGGCTGTCACACAGTATGGCAAGCCAGAATCACGCACTGACACTACTTTCCTCAGAGTTAGGTTTTGTGACAGCAAAGGCAGATAGCTCTTTACTTCAGGAACTTCAAACTCCAAAAGCCTTTAAGATACTGTTCAGAACAGGCAGCTGTTCTGATGGATGGTGGCTATGTGGATCATATCACCCCCGTGCTTCGCCACCTGCACTGGCTCCCAGTGGAGTTCCGGATCGTTTTCAAGGTGTTGGTTTTGACCTTTAAGGCCCTACACAGCATGGGGTCCTCATACCTGCAGGACCGCATCACCCCTTATGCTCCAAATAGGCCACTGCATTCAGCAGCAGATCTGCTGCAGACCCCCGGCCAGAGGTGGGATCCAGCAGGTTCTCACAGGTTCCTGAGAGTAGGTTACTAATTATTTGTGTGTGCCGTGAGGTGGTTACTAATTGGTGATTTTGCCATGTGATTTTTGCCTTAGTTACACCCCTCCTCTCAGCAGTAGCGCGTAGAACTTGAAGCAGTCTAGCAGGAGGTGCACCGGCGTGCATGGCAGCCTGCGCCTACGTGCATTTGTTTCCCGCCCAAGGACCGTCCTTGCCACAGCCTCGCCCAGGAATGCCCTGCCCCTGGAATGCCCGGCCACACCCCCACCCTGCCCCATTGGCGCTACGTCACAGTTTGAATCCCACCACCATCGGAACCTGTTACTAAAATTTTTGGATCCCACCACTGCCCCCGGCCCTTTAATGATGCGGCTGGCCCCGACCCGGGCCAGGGCCTTTTCGGCTCTGGCCCCTGCCTGGTGGAACGCTCTTCCTCCAGCTGTCCGGGGCCTGCGGGACCTTGGTGAGTTCCGCAGGGCCTATAAGACGGAGCTGTTCCACTGGGCCTTTGGCGAGACTGGCCGCGGATTTACTGCCCCACAATGAGGCTGCCATTTCCATTCTGGCAGGGCCGTGATTCTGTTTTGGGTCCGGCCTTTTTGATCAGGCGCTGTTCTTTTGTTTTGATGTTCTGCTGTTTTATTTCTGTTTTATTCATTTTGATGTATTTGCTGATGCATCTTTGTTTTAATGGGGTTACTCTATGTTTATATGCTGCGGCACTGGTTATTGCCTTACCTGTGAAATATAATACAAATATAATAAATAAATAAATAAATAAATAAATAAATAAATAAATTCTCCACAGGGAGACACCCTCCTCCCTCCCTCACAATACTTCACCCTATCAGAGTGCAGGGTTACTTCAGCCAATCATGTGGCTTCCCTGTGCTTCACTCTGGAATGGCACTTGACAGATCTTCACTTTAGAATACACATTTAATTCTGCAGTTTGTCACAAACAATGATAGCTCTATTAGCAAAAACGGCTCTCTCATCCCAAACGTAAGCCATGGAAGAACTATATCTCCACTTAGCTCAAGTTATAGCAAAGGAAGTTAGGAGAAAATGTTGCATGGCTGCATGTTTTGAGAAAAGTTGTCTTTTTAGTTCCCACAGGTGTTTGTGAGTTTTATGGGCTTTTGCAGTGTTCTGACAGTCTAAGTATACATGTTGTATACATTGGAATATAAATATTAATTTGAGAAGGAGGCACAGAACATTTCAAACAGACATTTACTGAGGAATAAAAACTGCCAAAAGTCCTGGAATGCCAAAAGGATCTTCTTCTCCCTAAATTCACAATTGTGCATTACTTTGTTTTTACTCCATATCATAAAAGAAAACCTCAGAAGCATTCCCCCCACACACATTTCTTTTCATTAATTCATAAAGTGCTTGAGGAGAAGAGCATGTTTACCAAAATACATACATAGAACGAAAAATCTTCTGCTTTTTCTTTAATCCCCAAAACAAACTGTGGTTCTAATTAAAGCAATGTGCTTTGGAGAGTTCAGTTTCTTTGTACAAAAAAGATTTATTCTTTTGCCTGATGTTCAGGATTCACTTTCTGAAGCCTGTGAGGATCTTATGAAAGCAGAGAGTCAAATCAACCCCTAAAGGAATGCTGTAGGAGCTAATGGTGTTACTCCAGGGATGAAATTGAACCAATAATACTATTGATCTGTTTTGTCTTATTTCAAAGAAATAACAGAAATTGAATCCAAATAAACAACAGAATCATTTTTGTTTTGTTTTTCAAATGTGTGAAACACTGGTAAAAATGTTAAAAGGCACACACCTCATAATTTGCCAGACTTAAGGGGTCTGGACATTTGACATTAAGGTTTGGCAGAGCTGAGAAGACTTTTCAGGAGTCATCTCCAAAGCAGAAAGTCTTTTCCTCCTGAGTGGAGTTGTGGTAAAAAATTAGCAAAACGTCAGCATATAAATTTGACTTTTAATATACTGAATGTTTACACAGCTTGCTTATGAAATCTGACTTTAAGGTATGCATGTAAAAAACATGGTCCTGATCCAGCTCTTGTTATGCACAACATGTAAAACATATGCAGTATGTCCAGATAAGGACCTATACAAGCATCACAGAAGCCTGGCATCCATACTTGGTACTCCCCAGCCTTTGATAAGTTAAGCACCAGTCAAGGGTGCACTGATGACTTCAGCCTCCAAAACTGACTGCCTGATTGTCAAGTCAGTGAGAGTCAAACAAGATGAGACAATTGAGGTTCTGTATTTTGCTCTTGGTAAACAGCAACCATTTTTGAGGCACAATTCAGATGTGGGCCACTTCCTCTGTATCATTTCCCTGAAACAACCACAAGGAGATGCATTGGAACAAACAGAGTTGGATTCAGCCAGGTTTCTCATGCGGTTTTATATAACTCCCCTCCTTGTTACAGCCCTGACCCCACATGTTAGCTCAGCTCCTATGATCCTCAGCAACTCCTTTTTGGTAGTCAAAAGGGACACCTTCCTCCTCTCTTTTTTGCTAGAAAGTGGCTGGGAACCATCCCAGCCACCATTGCTGGCCGGAGAAGGGTGGTTCGCGTTCTTGCCACTCTCCCGCAACTCTCGTGGGCGTTTGGGCTGGCCCACAAGATTTTGCATGCATCTGGTCATGTCCTGACATCATTTGGAGGTGGGCCGGCCCAGGCTTTATAAGGCTGAGTCAGGCAGGCCAGGCCCTCACTTCAGCCTTGGGTTCAGACGCATCCCCACCCTCCTCTCTCTTTATTTAACTGTTAAGTTTTCCTGCATGCTTATTTTGTCATAGCCGTTTGGTGGGTTGCACATGGGGGACTGATCTAATGGTGTGGGTGAGCGGGTAAGGTAACCTGCTTTGATGGAATCTCCCTAAAAGGCTTGGGATGGAGCAAGTCAACGGGCAGGGCACCCAGATGTGGGCTACTAAGACTAGCGCCCCTAGCAGCAACAAGAATTTTCAGGCAATGGCCCACTGCCCATCTGGAATTTTCCATCACTGCTCCATTGGTTTGTGGTTTTCCTCAGCAGTCGGGCTTGAGAAAATCAGTAGCTGGGGGACAGCACTTAGGCTGCCCAGTGCACAGATCAGATCCTCATGCTGCGCCTTTCGCTTCTGTTTACCTTGATCCAATAAACAAAATGGCTATGGCTGATATGCTTTTCCCCACAAAAATGGTGTTGTCTCTTATTTCCTGGTTTGGCTAAGGGCAAGAGAGAGGGCAAATCATTCCCTTGGCTGGCAATGGAAAAATTTATTAGATCCATTAAATACAGGAACTTAGATGTGTTTCTTGGTGGGTTGTTTTTCACTCAGTGGCTCACCAGTTGCACTGGGTCCTCCATAAAAGATTCCAAATAAGCACTGGAAAGGAAACAAAGGCTCAGGATTCCAGAAATATTCCCTAATGAAAGTCATCTGTATTTCTTCCATCTTTCTCAGCAAATCTAATTCCAAATGTTGCCAATGTAACAATTCATTTACATCCTTGTCAGAGGTTGCACTGTAAAGGGAAAGGCATGACCAGGAGTTAACTACACAACTGCTATCTAATGATCCTAATTTCCATGATTTTAATAATAATGAACCCAACCAAACTGTTAAGTTGCACTTTTTACCTCAGCAAAACTGAGCTGTAATTGTATAGAGAATAATTTTATGGATGAATTGCGCCCTATAATGTAAAAGATTAAAATAAAGCTCTCTAACATCCAATGTCCTAACAGGTGCAGACACTTACCTGGGCAATTAAAATCTTTTTAATATACAAATCACAAGCAATGAGGCTGCTGGCATGATAAACGGGATGTTTCAGGACACAAAAGGATTTGTTGAACAGAGGGGGAAGAAATGTTGTTTATTAGCAAGAATGTATTTTGCTTTGGTTAAAGAAAATGAAATGATTCCACACAAATCACTAACTTAAAGCAGACAGAAGCATTCTTGGTTCTGCTTAAATCATGAAAAGTTGGCACCTGTTTTTTGAATATTTTTACCTCACAGACATTAATACTCTATCACTGAATGGAGTCTTGTTAAAAATAAACATCTGAACTTGTCCTAGATAGGGCTTGAGCACACCTGATGCTGATGCTTGACTGAATGTGGTCCTGATTGAGAATTTATGGATCTATTTTAAACATTTATTGACTCTGTTCTTCATTAAAGAATGCTTGAGGCAGCTAACAACAATAGTTAAAACACACGCCAATAACCATAAAATCAATGACTATGTTAAAAAATGAATAATGAAATAAACACTAAAGGGATGGATAATATTATTTTCTATTCCTGTTTCCATTAAAACAGCAGCATAAAAATATGAAAACAAGCCATCAGAACCATTCAACAAGATGTTCTAGGCCAGCATGAGAAGCTGCCTTACCCCAAGCCAGATGTTTGGTCCATTTAGTCCAGGGGTAGGGAACCTGCGGCTCTCCAGATGTTCAGGAACTACAATTCCCATCAGCCCCTACCAGCATGGCCAATTGGCCATGCTGGTAGGGGCTGATGGGAATTGTAGTTCCTGAACATCTGCAGAGCCGCAGGTTCCCTACCCCTGAAGCAGATCTGGGTTTCAAGTCTCTACTCTGCCAGGAAAGTGGTGAGGTTGGGCAAGTCATTCTCACTCACCTTATCCCACCTTATAGAGATGGTGTTAAAATAAAGGAGGGCGAAATTGTATGGTAAGTTTCTGCAGGTTCACACAGGTAGTGGGACTTGGAGATCCCCCAGAATTACAGCTTACTAACCTGAACCTGGTAACCCTACCTCTCCCCCATTCCCTCACTAATGGCCTGGGGTGGGGATGGATCTGACAACCCTATTCATGGGGAAAGGGGAAAATGGATTTAAATATCTAAATAGATTGAGACTATATTTGCAATTCCAAGAGTTTGAGAGGGGAAATGGGCATTATAAGTTGAATAAATTCAATTTTTAAGCATAATCTTATAAGGAATGTTATTCTTTAATTCCATACTAAATTTCTATGTAAGTGAAGTACATATGTGTGGGGCAGGGGAGAAGAATTTGATCTCAGGGCCACTAAACTAGTCCAGCTGAGACACTGCACATCTCCTGTTTGTAAGAACAAGGCCATTGTCTGTACCCTGATATAATGCAAACCTCTTTTGTCCTGAACAGGAAGTACACAGATGCTTAGCAAACAGCCTTGTGTCTCATGTGTTTCCTTCATTCTGTAGGCAGAATGATAAGTGTGCCTTCGGTTTCATAAAATCTGCAAAATGTCACCATTGCCCACAGCACTTTGCTCTACAAGAGCAGGGTAACAAGTGACTTAACTGCCAAAAGCCTATAACTCCTGACTTTGCAGCCATGCTTAATGATTGCTGAAAGGAATAAAATACTGGCAAGCAAAATGTGAGCCAATTTGCTTCCAGGTTCAATTCAAAGTACTATTTATTACCTTCATAGCCCTTAACAGCCTGGGCCCTTCATACCTTAGTGAACCTCCCGCCTTATGTACATCCCTGTCCCCACAGACCAGATGATGATGTCCTGTTTTTTAAACTGAAACAAGAATACCCAGGGCAGGAGTTTCTCCATAGGGGCAATTTCCTGCTAAAGTAGAGTCACTAGACATTTCCCCCTACTGCTGCCTGATGGAGATATTTCACCCCTGGTTGTAGAAAAAGAGTTGATTTTTATCCCCCACTTTTCTCTGCTGAAAATACTCAAAGCTGCTTACAATCTCCTCCTCACAACATTAGGTTGGTGGGGCTGAGAGGATTCAAAGACAATTGTGACTAGCCCAAGGATTCTTGTGGAGGAGTGGGGAAACAAACCTGGTTACCAGATTAGAGTCCACTGCTAATGTGGAGGAGGGGGAACACAAACCCAGGTCCATTCCACACAGCACAAAAAAGACATCTGTGGGACATTGTAAAAAGAGGTGACTGCCTCTTCTCACTCTGCACACCCAAAATAAGATGTATGGGGGACATCTTAAAAAGAGGCAGCCTCTGGGTGCTTTCCAGATAGCAAAGGTGTTCTGGGGAAAAGAGGCTGTTTCCCACCTGACCGTTTTCCTCTCTGGTCAGTTTCACCCTCAGCTTGAACCTGACATTTTGTGTGCAGCTGAAGGGATTCTCCCTGCCATCATTTGCTGAAAGCTCCCCCAGGATGTTAGCTCTGAAGGCTCCGATCCTGGGTGCCTTTTCAGCCTGAAAAGTGCATAATTATACTCAGCTGATTCTGCCAATTCCACCAATATATAGTTTCCCATTTTTTGAAAAAAAAATGAAGAGCTATCTTCATAGCTATACAGATACACATGAGAGAATCTTAGCTGCTCAGAAGACGGGTCTGCTGCTCAATGGAAAGCATTGGGCTGATTTGCCCTCTGTGAACTGACTTGGTTTCCTGTGCAGTAAGGGCAAGTCCAGGCAAGATTTTACTATCCTTGTGGGTGGTACACTAGCCAGTGCAAAGAATGGGTTCCCCATTTTGGCAAGGCACTGCTAGGCACCCCAAAGGAGGGGTAGAGACACTGTTGTCTTAAAAATGGAGCCCAACTTACCCATTGTGGGTCAGTCAGGTAACTATTGAACTCCCTCCCCAATCTCAAACCCAAATCTCCAGGAATTTGCCCAGAGTTGGCAGCCAAAAATGGCTTTGTGGGTACCTTAAACTGACGTTGTGTGGATGTCATTCAGGTTTTGGAAGGCAATTCTTTTCTGTTGAACAGCTGAAGCTGCCTTATACCAAACCAGCATATTTAGCTCAGTATTGTCTGCTCTGACTGGCAGTGGCTCTCTGGGGTCTCATGCAGAGAAAGGCCTTTTCTAATATCGGCAATGTCAGATCCTGGGATTGAACTGAGGCCCTTGTGCCTGCAAAGCTGGTGCTCTTACGTGGAGTCTCATTCCTTCTACTACGTCTCACAGCCCATACCTTTCATCTTGTAGAAAAGGGTGAGACTAATCCTATTACCTCTTTGACTTTTTCTGCCATTTCTTGCCTCTTCCGCCTGCCCTGAGCAGTTGTCCCATCACCGTTCCTCACACACAATGTTGGAAAAAACCTCTTGAGCCATTGCTGGCAACCCTTCTGCCTCCAGTTCCTTGACAGCAGAGGTGAGTGAGAGAGAGAGAGAGAGAGAGAGAGAGAGAGAGAGAGAGAGAGAGAGAGAGAGAGAGAGAGAGAGAGAGAGGAAGAAAGAACAATGTGCAATCGGCACTGCATTAGAGATGGAAAAAGTACTTAACGCTGGCAACATTCATCAAGGCTGAATACATAAATGCCACATTTTGAATAAGCCAAGCACAAGACAATGACAAAGGAAAGGCACGTAGCTTCGGGAATCTCTATCATTTTCATTTGCTGCTGTCAGGAACCTGTTTTTTGCCTCTCACTCTATCAGCCATTATAGCATTAATGAAGTAACCTCACATAGTTATTGACTGGGTTGTCAGCCTCCCTGCCTGATCCCTTAATAGAAACCATTGGTCTTCAGTTAAAAATGGGGTGAGCTGGGAGGTGCTGTGGGCATGTGCTGAATTTCAAGTGCACTCCTGAGGTTATCGGAGAGCCATGAAATGCAAATTATTATATTTTTTAAACACACAGATTTCATGCAACCGAGCATATAAAATTGACTAATACTGTACTTTATGCATTCCTAATAACGCCTCCAAATATGCACCGCATATGCTCTTTCCCTAGGAAGTTGTGGGTGGGATTTCAATAAGTCGAAATGAGCAGCCAAAGCTCTAATTTGGCACATAAAGCACCTTGCCTAGATGGTGAGACTCTTTCTTCTAAATCTCTCTCTCTCTGTTTTTCAAGTCGTGTCAGTGGACTTCTCTGCTCAAACAACACAGGCTATCTTTTTGTTTGGATTTCCATCTCTGAAGGAAGCGATTTCTTTTTTTTTCTTCCATCGTTTCCCTCTGTTCTTCTTTTCCTAAAGCAGCCTCAAGTCCCAGAACTAGTATATTGTCATTTGCTAGAAATTGAGAGTTGGCAGAGAGTTTAAGAAATAACTTCTCCCAAAGGTTAATAAAATCCAGGGAGTAATTTTGAACTCAGAGCTGTTAATTCAGATGCTGTCTGCTTTGTACACTTTCTGTTTTAAAATGAACTGTGCATGTTAACTGGATTGGTGCGCTGCGTATCATCCTGTAACCTGAATTATAGAGCATAATGCATAGCTATGCATCATACAGATGAGAAGGGGGGTGGGTTTGGCCAAAATGAGTGGTCTGTTAATGCAGCCCCAAACAGAGTTATGCCCAATAAAAGGGCACAACTTTGCTTAGAAATGCACTGTGATCAACTTCCCCATCTGCCACAGTAGCATTTCGGTCAACTTCCTTGGAATCCTGATAATGTAATGATGTATATTTACCTATCCTTGTTATTGGCAAGCAACGATTGGCATGGAGAGGGCAGGGCAGGGTTGCCAACACCCAGGTGGTAGCTGGAGATCTCCTGCTATTACAACTGATTTTCAGGCAACAGACATCTGTTCAGCTGGAGAAAATGGCCACTTTGGAAGGTAGATTCTATGGCATTCTACCCCTTCAAAGTTCCTCTCCTCCACAAATTCTGCTCTTCTCAGGCCTCACACCCCCCCCCCCCCAAATCTCGAGTATTTACCAAACCAGAGCAGCAACCTTAGGCAGGGGTGGGGAAACATATATTGTAATCATGAGGTAAATTGATCTGGTCTTGGGAAATTGGGCAAGTAGTAGAAAGTAGTTAAAAATTTAAATTATTTTGATTAGTTTTTGAAATTTTGTTTCAACCAACGATGAAAAATCAGGATCCGGGCATGTATCAAAACAATCACATCAGCACTTCATTTTGCATCTCTATTCACTGCCACATATGATGGTAGTCCAAAGGTTATAGAGAGAACTGAGCAAATAGATCAAGAAGGCAACAGCGGGAGGAAAAAAACCTTAAAGAAGCAGCCAGAGGAAATGTACCATGGCCTTCAATGTCTCTACTACACCAATACACAGAGTATGGGAAATAAACAAGATGAACTTGAACTCTTAACACAGCAAAACAAATATGATATTATAGGCATCACTGAAACCTGGTGGGATGAGTCTCATGATTGGAACATAAAAATTGAAGGGTATAACCTATTTCAGAGAAACAGATCAAATAGGAAAGGAGGAGGAGTAGCATTATATGTAAAAGATTATTGCAGCTGTGAGCAGATCCATGACTTAAATCCAGGTTGAGAGCATTTGGGTAAAAATTAAGGGGGAGAGGTGGATGATGCATTCTTGGAACAGATGACCAAACTTGCACGAAGAAGGGAAATAGCAGCAATGGGAAATTTCAATTAACCAGATATTTTCTGAGAGTTAAACTCTTCCATGACATTCATGTCCAACAAATTTCTCACTTGCCTTGCAGACAATTTCATGGTCCAGAAAGTGAAAGAAGCAACAAGGGGAACAGTTATTTTAAATCTGCTCCTAACCAATAATGATGACCTGATTAGTTGAGTGAAAGAACAGGAGAAGTCCCAGTGGACTGGAGGAGGGCTAATGTTATCCTCATCTTCAAAAAGGGCTGACCGTCAGGGCTGTTCGACAGTGGAATTCACTGCTTCGGAGAGTTGTGGAGTCTCCTTCTTCGGAGGTTTTTAAACAGAGGCTGGATGAACATATGTCGGGAGTGCTTTGATTGTGTGTTCCTGCATTTCAGGGGGTTGGACTTGATGGCCCTTGGGATCTCTTCCAACTTTGTGATTCTATGATTCTATATTAATGAGTCACATTGTAGCTCAATTTTGGAGTCTTGTAAGGGACAATTCACACAAGTGTTTTGAATAGCTTCATCTCAGTCCAGATTCCAGTTGACTAAATGTTTTGACTTGTTTCACAGCTGACACAGTCCCATTTCCCACATTACACAGCTGCAAATCTGGGTTGCCCTTCGAGTATACATTTCTGCCTCTCTGTATCCATACATTAATGCAGGTTTGTGGCATTTCGATTTTACATGGGTGCGATGTCTTAGATGTCATCCATGAAGCAGCCATCAAGATAAATCAAGCCCATACAGAAGACACTTCCATGTAGACAATCCCAGAGATGTAGCTGCATTAGTCTGTTGTAGCAAAAACCAAAAGGAATCTTGTGTCACCATAAAGACTAACAGATTTATTACAGTATAAGCTTTTGTAGACAAGATCCTATTTCATCAGACTCGCAGAATATGTCCTTAGTTACCTCTTGCATTTTGTTGCCTTCTGATCTCACTGTTTATATTTTCCAAACCCTGAAAACACAACTGATACTTCTGATGAAATGGGCTCCAATCCACCAAAGGTTTTGTCATGATAAATAAATTTATTGGTTTTTAAAGTGTCACAGGACTTCTTTTTTGCTTTATTTCATTGTACGATGGTAACAAATAACCTTCCTGTAATTGATGTTCCTGTATATGTGTAAAACACATGTATATTGCATTGATTTAACCACACATAGGAGAGTGACATATTATGAATATATGAAGCTGCCTTGGTTCAGCTAGCTTAAGGGGCCAGGCTAGATATTACCGTTTCTCATGGTTTTGGTCTGGGTTCCTTGATCCTGTTTTCAGAATATCAGTCACACATCATGTTGCCTGGAGCCCTTTACCAACTCTGTAGGAGCCAAGACTGGATCAGTTCTACCACACAGGGGAGAAGGGGCTTCAAACTTTTCCCCATGCTGTGTTCCTGACCCCAAACATCTTCAGGGAATGCTATTTGCTCCACAGGGGGGGCTGCACATGTAGTCCATATATGTGTGCAACCCCCCCCCCCACATCAAGGCTAATGGCACCCCTCACCAGAACTGATTTGGTTTGGAAAAATTGCATTATAGACTGAAGCCCCTTCTCCCTCCCCCCCCCCCCAGCTGTGGTCCCCATGTGAATTGGAGTTCTTCATCCTTGGGAAATGAGTTTCAAATAGCATAAATAGCATAAGATGTGGCTGATGGCCCAGAAACAGGTCCTTCTCAATATCTGCTCCTCATATCTCTTAACTGAATATTCCAGGGACAGAATCTTCTGCCTGTAATAGACAGGACACATGTAAAATGCTAACCATCTTGCTGAAGTAGCTTGCACACACACACACAAAAATGTGGTTGATGAAAAAGGTACAATCCTGTATAGGTTTACTGAGATTTAAGTTCCACTGAGTTCAGTGGGGCCCAAGTTCCATAGTCACATGGGGATAAAAAAAGGACCTCTGACTTCAGCATACTGGAATTTTAACTTTGCTTTTTCCCTCTTCAGTTTTTTTTCTCCAGGGATAACTGATCAGAAAAACAGTGCTAAGCACAGACCCCGTTCTTCCATTTTTACAGCTTTTCACAGCTAGTAGGGCCCAGATTAATGTGTTTGTAGCGCTGCTTATCAATGCACGCTCTACAAGGTCTCCCTTGACTGGTTATCCTTCCCGACTCCCTTGTGTCTTCCTCTGGTATCTCCACATGGCAATCTGTATGCCAGTAAGCAACAGACATGACCCAGATATGTCCATCTGTCTCTCACATGATCGGAGACAAAATGTTGTCTGCTTAAGCTCCTGCCTTTCTTTGTTCAATGTGACATCAGTCTGTTCAGTGGCCAAGATGGGAAACAGATATTAGTTTGGAAATATATCAACGCTTTCAATCATTAAGTTGCTAATTGAAAAATTGGGAAGACAGACCAGAGCATGATGACACCCTTAGAAAGGCATCTGATTTCAACAGTGGAGATTCCTGTGGTGAGATGCTAAAGAGGAAAGTCTTAGTGCCAGACCCGAACAGGTCAGGGGGAACAGATTGAGGCAATAGATTTGTGTGAAGTGTGTCTGGCCACCAAGACTAGAAAAGAAAAGAAAAGAAAAAAAGGGATGTTATGTTGCCTTAATTTATTTTGAACAAAACCAATGAGGAAAGTGCATTTCGTTATCACTTCAAGTTAGTGATTGTAAATGGGACTCAGTGTTCAACAGACCTGGTACCTCTTTTGAAGTCAAGGGCATTTTTGTGACCAAGAAGCACAGTGATGTACAGTAACAGTCTACCCTAATAGATGTTTCCACTGGCTTAATAGTCAGACCCATTCCCAAAATGAAACTTTGATGACATTCAGCAGATATAGGTTTTTGTATGGATGCTACCAAATGCTGCTTAAATACTGAGGATGGAGTTATGCTGAAAAATAAATAACTGAATTCATGTTGTTTTCGTTAGACAGACTTTTTTGGCACAGCATAAATAAAACATCTTCAGGATGGTGGGGGGAAGCATTTCAGGGAGGAACTCCACACAACTTTCCCCCAAAAAATGTCTTGACAAAAAGTCTATTTTAGCTCAGAACGTTTTGGGATTTTTTTTGAAAACTTTAAACTTGCAACGTTCCTTCCCAGGATGATTTTAAGACATTTCCTGCTTGCTGTGCGGAAAGCAGACAATGTTTTATTTTTCCCACAAAAGTTTAAAGCTCTCATTTTCATATTCTCTGCCACACACACCTGCAATTTTCTGCCACTTCAGGATTCTCGGTGCTGTCCGCCATTTGCTGAACATTTCCCATGGATGTTCCCTCAGGTGGCATCCAGCTGCTCACCATTTCAGTGATTTAAGTACATGAATAAACTCAGTATTGCCTGCCAATTATGCAAACCTATCTTTTCCCCTTTTTTTAAAAAAAATTCTGTGAGCTAGCTTCGAAGCTACGGAGACACAATACAACAATCAGCAATATGCACAGATTTCATGTTTCCATATCTTCGAAGAAACCTCACAGAAAATTTTAAAAATGGAAAGAACTGTTGTAATCAGGAATGCTTTATTGGTTCTGGTGGGTTTTCTGGGCTGTGTGGCCGTGGTCTGGTGGATCTTGTTCCTAACGTTTCGCCTGCATCTGTGGCTGGCATCTCCAGAGGTGTATTATCAAAGGAATTGATAATAAAACTGCAGAGATTGTCATATTGTTATATAAAGCAGTGGTGCAACCACACTTGGAATACTGTGTTCAGTTCTGATCGCCACATCTCAAAAAGGATATCGAAGAGATAGAAAAAGTGCAGAGAAGGGCAACGAGGATGATTGAGGGACTGGAGCAACTTCTGTATGAGGAGAGGCTGCAGCGTTTGGAACTCTTTAGTTTGAAGAGGAGGCATCTGAGGGGGGATATGATTGATGTCTACAAAATTGGAGTAGAAAATGTCAACACAAAGAATTTTTTTCTCTCTTTCTTACAATACTTGAACCAGGGGACAAACAGTGAAAATGCTGGGGGGAAGAATAAGGACTAATAAAAGGAAACATTTTTTCATGCAATGTGTGATTGGTGTTTGGAATATGCTGCCACAGGAGGTGGTGATGGCCACTAACCTGGATAGCTTTAAAAGGGGCTTGGACAGATTTATGGAGAAGTCGATGTATGACTACCAATCTTGATCCTCCTTGATCTGAGATTGCAAATGCCTTAGCAGACCAGGTGCTTGGGAGCAGCAGCAGCAGCAGCAGAAGGCCATTGTTTTCACATCCTGCATGTGAGCTCCCAAAGGCATCTGGTGGACCACTGCAAGTAGCGGAGTGCTGGACTAGATGGACTCTGGTCTGATTCAGCAGGCTCTTTCGTATGTTCTTATGTTCTAGGAGTAATGGATTTAAACTATGGGAAACTATGGGAAAAGAGATGTTCTTATGTTCTAGGAGTAATGGATTTAAACTATGGGAAAAGAGATTCCACCTAAACGTTAGAAAGAACTTTCTGATCGTCAGGGCTGTTCGACATTGGAATATGCTGCCTTGGTGGGTGATGGAGTCTTCTTCTTAGGAGGTTTTTGCACAGAGGCTGGATGGCCATCTGTCAGGAGTGCATTGATGTGTGTTTCTGCATGGCAGGGGGGTGGGCTGAATAGCCCTTGTAGTCTCTTCCAACTCTATGATTACAACCCCTTTCCCCCCAGGTCTCCTTTCTTAGGCCGTTTCCGCACGGCCCATTAACGACGGCCTGGGGGCGGTAAAAACACCGCCCCCAGGCCGCCGTTCGCACAGGCGCCGCTGCTGCAACGCAGCAGCGGCGACCTGACTGCGCTTCCCTCCCCCCAGGGTGGCGTCAGGCCGCCCTAAACAACAATGGGGGGGTGGGGGGGGGGGGGGGTGGGGGGGGGGGGGGGTGGGGGGGGGGGGGGGTGGGGGGGGGGGGGGGTGGGGGGGGGGGGGGGTGGGGGGGGGGGGGGGTGGGGGGGGGGGGGGGTGGGGGGGGGGGGGGGTGGGGGGGGGGGGGGGTGGGGGGGGGGGGGGGTGGGGGGGGGGGGGGGTGGGGGGGGGGGGGGGTGGGGGGGGGGGGGGGTGGGGGGGGGGGGGGGTGGGGGGGGGGGGGGGTGGGGGGGGGGGGGGGTGGGGGGGGGGGGGGGTGGGGGGGGGGGGGGGTGGGGGGGGGGGGGGGTGGGGGGGGGGGGGGGTGGGGGGGGGGGGGGGTGGGGGGGGGGGGGGGTGGGGGGGGGGGGGGGTGGGGGGGGGGGGGGGTGGGGGGGACCTACCAGCATGGCCAATTGGCCATGCTGGTAGGGGCTGATGGGAATTGTAGTTCCTGAACATCTGCAGAGCCGCAGGTTCCCTACCCCGTGCTAGATTCTTGTCCAACCGCTACGCCACCGAATTGAGATGAGCTGTATGTCAACTGTAAACATGGCATTTGTATTGCAAAATTAATCATCACAAAAGACAGCCCACTGATAATCACTGATAACACATGATATGAATCATGAGGCAAGCCATCCTGATATACAATGCACACAGGATATATTCCTGAGCAATGCCGTGCTTTTCCTACCCATGAACTACAGGGAACACGTTTCCACTGTGTGTTTTTTGACCCTGTTTAGTACACCTGACAATCATTTGGCTTCTCTTTCCTACAAGGGAGATCAGCTCTGGCTGAACAAAATGTGGAAGCTGAACAATCAAGACACAAAGCATATATTTCTGGTTTGAGAATATTTTTCCTAAGCTCTGATGCAGGAGCTAGGGTTGATAGCTACGGCCCGGGAGATTCCTGGAGACTTGGGGGCAGAGTCTGTGAATGGAGGAATTTAGGGAGAGATTTTACCTTACAGAACACAAGATGAGTGTATTTCCGAGTAGTCTGATAAATTATGATTCAACTAGAGGAGTACTTGTCCGGCAATTTGTATCAGGTGGAAAGGTACACTGGAATAATTCTCCTAATTTACTACATGCTAATTTACTACAAGCAGGAAACTGTTTTGCAGGGAGAAGTACCCAGTCATGTAAGCTTCTGCCTCCAGTGGGAAATAGTAGTGTCTCAGCCTAACCTCCCACACAGGGGTGTTGTGAGAATAAAATGGAGGAGAGGAGAATCATCCAAGCTGCTTTGTGGAGAAAGGCAGCAATTGGAGGTCACAGAAACAATCCGGGTTGCTGTTGCGCCTTCATACTGAGAATCATCTCTTTTTTTATTTACTTCCCACCCATGCATAGCTACACAGGCATGCACAGATGAACCCCCACAGCCATTCTGATGTCTCACGATACAACCATCTGCACCTGCATAACTATGCAGATGTAAGCCACAAAATTTTAAAAAAGAGAAACAAAGGCGAATAAAGCACCTCCAGCCCACCCATTAGCTCACGAGTGGCTGCAACCCAGGATTTTTTAAATGACTTGCAAATAGCACAATTCTCAAAAAAAAAACCCAGTTTGGGAGAAATAACACATGGCAGACTTGTTTTAGAGGCAGGATCTATGGGAAGTCACCGTCCCCCCCCCCAACAGTTTTTTACCATCCTACAACCGTTTATTGGCCTGTGTGGGGGCCTCAGACTGGCATTGGCTCTCCAAGGTCTCCAGCAGAATTCATTCAACCTCCTACTTTTAACTGGAGATATTGGAGACTGGGATCTGCTAAATGGGATCTGCTAAGTGACTATATTAGGGTTGCCAGGAGGAGGGGAAAGAGGAAATTGTGTGGGCAGCAGGGTTCAGGAGAAAGTGAGGTGCCCCACCCCAAGTCCTTAAGGTTCCCGACTGTGCAGCTGGGGCTGGACTAGCCCAGCTGATGAAATGAAAGAGTTTTCCCAAAGAAAGATTGCTGGGGTGGGGGGGAGAGGGCAGATGAAGGTAGGGTGGCAGATAGGTGCTAGGGAGAGAAAGAAACAAGAAAAGGGCCAAGGCTTTGGGAGCTTTGTGGGAATGAAAAGATTGAACAGCGGGAGAAGGAAAAATGAAATGCCCCCTGCAAGTCCCTGTATGTAACTCGCTTGTGCACTAATTTTAAAATCTCAGCCAAATAGCACTTCTCATAAATTTCCCAACAAAACCCTCTCCCCATCTCCTCCATTCCCAGTCCTTTGCCTCTTAACCTGGCAGCACCCCCTTACATCCCCATCTTCCCACCCGATTCTTTCACTCCCTTCACATTGAGAGGCCTTTGCCATTCGGCTGTCCCTGGCGAACCTGTATTTGGCATGCACCAGCAGTCTCCCTGGCGGCTTTTATTATTATTATTAAGTACAATGTCTGGGCGTATTGTATGAGGGCACATAATTAGCCTTCATGCAGCCCAGCAGGGGTGACCCATTTAAAGTTTTACAAGGAGTCAAAGAGCCCTCTGCAGCCCGATCAACGGCAACCTTCAGTACACAAACGTGGGACACAGTCTGGACGTAACCAAATGTTGGGAGTTTGTCTGAAGCTTCGCTAGACATCCCACGGCAAGGGAAAAGGCATACATTGCCCTGACGATTTATTGCCATTGTGTACTGTGTGCCAGGTTAAAATAGCAAGCCTGGGAGAGGTCTCAGGGGTCAGGAGAGCTAGGCTCCGTGCAGCTATTTCATCCCTATATTAAAACATTTCTGACCGTCTCCTTAATCCTCGAAATCATTAAATCTTGTTTTCATGCAGACATAGATAGGAGGGGGGGGGGGGAGAGAGATACATTCCAGCAAATGAATCTGCTTTATATTACCCACAAAATATTACCATAAAACAGGAGAAGGTAGGAAAAGCAATGCTCTCTCTGCTCACCAGGGCCTAGTTTATCAAAAGGTGAATGCGAGTTTGTGTAAAGGGGGAAAAAGCAACCTCGTGTCAGGTTTGATTTAAGACAGAGTGCAGGCTGTTCATGGCAGGGCGGAAAAGGGATTTTTTTTCCTTTCACCTATTAGACTTTTTCTTTCTGTTTTGTTTTCAAGGGAGGAGCAGACAAACAAGATGGTTACCAATGACCACGGCCATTCCTGTGTCATCAGAGTGGACTGGCAGTCTGTTACAGTCAGAGCTCTGTCTATGGAAATGGCACAGATGGGGGACAGTTAAGGTTGCCAACTTCCAGATGGGGCCTGGAGATCTCCTGGAATTACAGCTGATCTCTGTAATTCAGTTCCTCAGGAGGTCAGTTCCTCAGGAGGTCAGTTCCTCAGGAGAAAATGGATGCTTTGGAGGGTGGAGTCCATGGCGTTTACCCCACTAAAGGCCCTCCTCTCCCCAAATCCTGCCTTCCCTAGGCTCTGCCACTAAATCTCCAACAATTTCCCAACCTGGAGTTGGCAATGCTAGGAACAGAGATTCTGGATCCGTGAGAATGTTAGTTGCGGTTTAAAAAGAAAAGCCATTTCCCAGTTTTCTTCGGTTGTGAGAATGTGGTTATGGCAACATCCTTAATGTGCCGTTTTGTTTTCAGGGAGAGAAGAACTTCTCTTCCTTGTGTATTTTTGTGTAGTTGAAACTTACCCGCTACCACCACCCCTGTCATCTATACCAGCCATTACAACTTTTCTACACTGGTTTTCCAAATGTACACCAAGAGGGAGGGGATCAAACATTTGCTTTGCGTCCAAATTCCGTTCCTGGCATATGTAGCTAAAAAGGATAAAAGCAAAAGTGGCTAAAAGACCTCTCAACCTGAGATCCCACAACAGCCACACTCACACATCACAGCTGCTTTGGCACTTGAAAACATGTGGAGGAACAAGAGCACCTCCTCCCATCACCCTTTAGCCCTGATCAGGAACAGCCCGTAGAAACATTTTTAAACCAACTCATTATGTTTTATGTCTTGTTCGGAGCAGCAGTGGCGTAGGAGGTTAAGAGCTCATGTATCTAATCTGGAGGAACCGGGTTTGATTCCCAGCTCTGCCGCCTGAGCCGCTCTGCCACTCTGCTGCCTGGGGAATTCAGATTAGCCTGTACACTCCCACACACTCCAGCTGGGTGACCTTGGGCTAGTCACAGCTTCTCAGAGCTCTCTCAGCCCCACCCACCTCACAGGGTGTTTGTTGTGAGGGGGGAAGGGCAAGGAGATTGTAAGCCCCGTTGAATCTCCTACAGGAGAAAAAGGGGGCATATAAATCCAAACTCTTCTTCTTGGCCCTAATTCTGAATTTTTGAGGATGGCTGGCTCTTAAGTGTACAAGGGGGTCATGGACTCTATCTCTAAAGCCACAAGACCAAATGTCAGCAAGCTGTTACCATGTGCGAAAAAATGTACATAAGGTATTTCCAGCTCTGGGCTTTAACCATTTAAGTAGACAAGGGGAGGGATCATCAAGCAGGTCATTAGTGACACTCCTGAGGGTTTCACTTGCATCAGTAAGAACCTAAAACAGATATGTTTTGCACCTGGACTCGAACAAGCATTGTTAAGGGAAGAATTCTCTCTTTATCCCTCTCCTATCAAGCCAGGGATGCAGATGAGAGCTGCAGGAATACTTTCAGAGGGTAATGCCAGGTGATGAAGCCAACATCACAATGTTCACCTATCCACCCAAAGTCCAATTAATACAGCTACATTTCCAACTACAGCTGTCTTTAATGTCTCTCCTGACAAAAAAGGAGCTTGCTCCTTTGGATTATGCGGCAGATTTGACTCCAAGTATGGTTGTCAACCCGTAGGTGGTGGCTAGAGATCTCCTGCTATTACAGCTGATCTCTAAGTGACAGAGATCAGTTCACCTGAAGAAAATGTCTGCTTTGGAAGGTGGACTGTATGGCATTATACTCCACTGAAATCCCTCCCCTCTCCAAATCTCATCTTCCTCAGGCTCCCCCTCTAAAATCTCCTGGTGTTCACCAGCCTGGACCTGTCAACCCTAACTCCAAGGCATCATCTGATAATATTTAAATGAAACAGTAGGGTTGCCAGCTCCAGGTTGAGAAATACTTGGAGATTTTGGCGGTGGAGCCCAAAGAGGACTGGGTTTGGGGAACAGAGGGATTTCACTGGAGTATAATTCCATGCAGTCCACCTTCCAGAGTCCATTTTCTCCAGGTGAACTGATCTCTATTGCCTGGCAATTAGTTGTAATCCCAGGAGAGCTCCAGCTACCACCTGCAAGCTGGCAACCCAAGTCAGCCTGCTCTTCCCAGGCCATTTGGGCCCATTAGGAGACACACAAACTGATGAAGGCAGAGACTTCTGCACTTCACCTAACAACATAAAACTCTCATCAACCTCATCAACCAATGCATACAATTTAAGTTCCAAAGTATGTTTATTGCAAGTCTTAAACAGGTGTAATAACTGCTGTATAATACCTAGCCTCCCCAAGCCTGGGTGCCATTGCCCACCTTCCTCTCTGCTCGCGGGGAAGAAGAAGAAGAAGAAGAGTTTGGATTTATATCCCCCCTTTCTCTCCTGCAGGAGACTCAAAGGGGCTTACAATCTCCTTGCCCTTCCCCCCTCACAACAAACACCCTGTGAGGTAGGTGGGGCTGAGAGAGCTCCGAGAAGCTGTGACTAGCCCAAGGTCACCCAGCTGGCGTGTGTGGGAGTGCACAGGCTAATCTGAATTCCCCAGATAAGCCTCCACAGCTCAGGCGGCAGAGCTGGGAATCAAACCCAGTTCCTCCAGATTAGATACACGAGCTCTTAACCTCCTACGCCACTGCTGCTCCTGGGAGGCCACCATATCCCAGGACATGTTCTGCCTGATGGGCGTCTGGCCCTAGCTGAAGTTGGAAAGGACACACATGTCCAGGCCCACTGTATCATACCATAACAAAGATTATACCTAAGCCAAATCCCCACCTTGCAACTTCCTGTTCTTGTCTGACCATACTACATTCTCCCGGCAGCAAGTAATGCTTCCAACTCTGTTGTCTGTAGTCACTTGTGTATCTAAGAATACCACACTTTCCTCATGCTTTAGTGTTCTGAGTTTACCATTACTTCTGTCATATATTGTGTTTGTCAGAAATAGATGATTGCTTTAGATGGAAAGATCAAAATTCTAGGCAGATGCGAGGCTAGGGTCTGTAAAGCCATTTTCTCCTCTGGCATACCTTTCCCTTTCTTTTTGAATACACATGTTTTTAAAATCTCCCCTTCTCCACTTTGGAGGATGTATCCATTTGATCCAGCCAAGCAGTTCCCCATAAGAGCAGCCATTCAATATTGAATTAGGGGACTCTTCGTGCAACGCATCTCACCAATTACAAGGCAGGATTGCTTTTTCCTGATTTATAATACATTACTCCGTTAAGTAATATAACATTATAGATACAATTTGTACCTCTCTCACTCTCTGAAGATTAGAGAGGTGGCACATGAGGAGTGGATCATTAAACAGACGTGGAAGGCTAGGGGGGCAAGCTCTTCTGTTTAACAAGCTGCTCCAAACTCCACCTCCCTCATCCATGGAGAGAGACAAGAATAAATTGCTTCTGGAACTTATTATAAATCATTTTCTTAGTGTGTGTGTATATATACACACACACACTTCACTGTAGATTTCAATATTACTGTAAACGGAAATTTTGCAAGCTTTATCAATTTCATCTAGACTGCACAATTAAGAGTGAGTGGAATTTTTCCTAGTGTTGCTGATGAAGTTTTGATGGATGTTCTGACAACTAAGGGACTGTGACAGGCTTTGAAAGACTCCAAGGCAGTCAGCAAGGCATTCCAATCTGTGAATGCAAGAAAGCTAGTCAGTCACTTTGTATTTTGTATGTAACCCAATGTTGTTACAAAACAACTAAGAGGAGAAAAGGAAGAGTTTGAATTTAGACCCTGCTTTTCTCAGCCATAAGAAGTCTCAAAGCATCTTACAAACTCCTTCTTTTCCTCTCCCCAGGGCTGACACTTTGTGAGGTATGTGGGGCTGAGAGAGCACTGAGGGAACTGTGACTAACCCAAAGTCACCCAGCAGGCTTCATATGGACGAGTGGGGAAACAAACCCAGTTCTCCAGGTCACTGTCCACCTGCTTTTAACCTTTACACCAGATTATAAGGGCACACAAGATGGCTCAATTTGGCCCTATTGAGCACATTCATTTGTACTGCTGCAATTGAAAGTCCTGCTTGATTAGGTCAAAGATCTGTCTACTCCAGGATCCTATTTCCAATGGTGGCCAGGTTGGTTCTCCTGGGAAACCTACAGGCAGCTTAATGGAAGCAGCAGTCCTCTCCTACTGTTATTCAGGTTCTGTTGAAATGGAGGTTCCATTTAACTACATGGCCAACAATCTTTTATAGGTCTACACTCCATGAAGGTGCCAGTCTCCTGGCCATTCAAGTCAGTGGCTATCATCACAATATCTTTTGGAACCCAACCCGCCTTTTGGCACCATGTTGGGTTTTTTTGTCTGTCCTATTAGTAGCGATGTACTATCAGTAGTGTACAATCAGTAGTGATGGAAGCCAGACACACATATTCAAAACGGTTGAGAGTATAATAAAGGGACAGCGAAAACTGACTTACCATGACATTAAATGGAACAAGTGAGAAACTGAAATAGACCTCCACACTTTTTAGCCCCATTCGCAGGCAGACTCCATGCTTTGCAGCGTGTTTGTATTCATTTGGGGAGGGGTTGCAAACCTATGTCTTTCTTACCTATGAGTAGATAGAATTGGCAGTGATTGTAATAACAGGCTGCACTCCCCTTCTGTGTTCCTTCCACTTGCCCATTCAGAATGAGAGCAATGTGATACCAAAAAGATTGCCCTCACTCTGAACTGGCTACACTTGCCACAAGTGACATCACAAAGCAGTACACTGTAGTGGTTAGAGAGTTGGACTAGAATCTGGGAGACTTTGGGTCAGTCATGCGTTCTCCTCCTAACCAGCCTCACAGAATTGTGAGGATAAAATGGAGGGACGGAAAATGAAGTGAGCAGTTTTGGTCCCCCAATGGGGACAATGCAGTAAACAAAATAATGTTTTTAAAAATGCCATATCTGATTGGATATTTGATATTGTGAGACCATCAAGTTTGCAACATAATCTCTGACTGACTGGAATTATATTGGTGAAGAAGACTAATCCCCAATGGAGGAAGGAAAAAATGGTGCCAAAGCAGCTTCCTAGAGGGGCAGTGAATTACAAGCAAGGATATTTGAAATGGCCTCCTAGAGGGGTCATGAATAACAGGCAAGGAAGGTTGAAATTGGTAAGCTTTGAGTGAGAAGGGGCTTGAATCTGGATTGTCTACTCCAGACCTGTCATTGTACTACCGGTAGGACAGTAGTCAATACAAAAGTAACCTGTAGTCCAAGACACCCTGTTTAATACTATAAAATCTCCACAGAGAGGAGCAGCTTCTAAAAAGATTGACCTCTGTTTCTTTTGCCTATATTTCCTCTGTAAAATCAGCCATCTGAGACTCAGGAATTCGCTCCAGCAAATGATATGCAGCTTTGTAACCTTCATTGTGATATTAGGCCGGTTCTACCTGGATTTCTAGCTTTATTAAACTTCATTATAATCTCCTTAACTATGACAACACCTTTTTATAATGCCGCAAATTGCATCGCTGCTATACAGTGCAGTACAACAAGGCAATCTTAAAGGTGTTATGGACATCGACAGCCCACTAAATAAAATCTAGGTTGAGAGCAGCCCAGTTCATGGTATTAACTATGGAGATAGTGATAACGGTAGTGCCATGAGAAGCAGATACTGGAGCTGAAGTTGGTGTGTGTGTATGTTAAGTGCTATCAAGTCCTGCTTAGCAGTAGGAGGACAGGATATTAATTTAAATAAACAAAGTCACTTCCAACTTATGGTGATCTTATAAATCAATATCTTTATTGTTAACAGCCTTGCTCAGGTCTTGCAGAACAAGGGCTTCCTTTATAGAGTCGATCCATTTCATGTTGGGTCTTCTTCTTTTCCTGCTACCTTCAACTTTTCCTAGCATTATTGTCTTTTCTAGTGACTCTTGTTTTCTCATTCTGTGAGTTTATCAAAGTATGACAGCCTCTCTTTAGTCATTTTAGCTTCAAGGGGCAGTTCAAGCTTGATTTGGTCTAGAACCCACTTATTTGTTTTTCAGCAGTCCACAATATTTGTAAAACTGTCCTCCAACACATTTCACATTTATCCACTTTTTTCCTGTCAGCTTTTTTTTATTGTCCAACTTTTACATCCATAAACTGCAATGGGAAATACAGAGGCATGTTCTAGTTGACATTCCTATTATTCCTGGAATTCAATAAAATGGATGCTAGTAGTAGGGCATTCCTCATTCGTGTGCATGTGTGTGCGTGTGTTTCCATCACTGCCTTAGTCCTATAGATCTTTGTGCTAACACCAAGGCCAGACAGGAGATTTGGGGGGGAATTGGTCCAGCCTCTTTGTACAAATCTGCATCATTCCTTGGCCAGCATCAATGACTCTTCAATGTCACCAGTTAAAAGCTGGCAACTTACATTGCCAATGATAGAATGTGGCAGACTAAAGAAGTCTCACACAAGCAGAGTCACTCTTGAAATGGCTGCTGGAGGCTGAAGAAAGAATGAGATATAAGGAGAAAGCTGCAGTTCTCTAGGCAACACTCTCAGCACTATCCACACTCTCCATTTCAACTTGCCATTGGAAAGGGGTGGGCAGTATGTGAATGTTTGGCAAAATACCCAGTCTACTCAAAAAGAACTGGGCACACCCTGCAGGAGCTGAAGTTTGTCAAATAAATTTCAGCTCATTTTTAACTTGTCAGAGATCTCCATTATCTCTGACATAAGGATGAACAGAAGGGTTGTTGTTACTAACTGGGAGAGATAGGCTGGTGGTCTGGAGAAGTGGAGCTTTTCCTATGACAGAAGAAGTATCTTGTATTCACCCCACATACACAGACACTTTCTTCATACATTACAATGCTTGATAAGCTGGCTAAGGAAGACAATTGCCTGAGAAGTCTTGCACAGTTTCAAAATATTTAGCCATACATTTCATACATTTTTGGCACTATGTGATATTAGTGCTGTGATATTAGTGATGATTTTCCTCTGGGCTTCTGTTAGCTGGCTGCATTTGCCCTTGGTTTTAATATAGTTCATTATATTATCATTGTGAACATATGAAGCTGCCTTACATTGAGCCAGATTATTGGCCCCTTTAGCTGGCTTTCAGCCAGTGAGGTCTTTCTAGTCCCTGTATGAAATTGTTTTAACAAGAGGTATCAGAAATCAAATCTGTCACTGTTAGTATGCAAATCCTGGATTCTGCTAATAAGCAATAGCTCTTCCTTCCTCATAAACTGCCAGGTGACGATGCAGTATTTATTGGTAAGATTTTGGGACTGCAGTCCTAAGGGTTATATCAGCGATTTCTACACAACATAAATCAAAGTCTTGGGGACATATTAGAAAGCATGTTGGGGAAGGAGTTTCCACAGCTCTCTCCCGCAAAACTTCTTTAAAACATTTTATTTCTCTCAACCTGTTTTTTTTCCAAAAATCGCTAAATTAGCAATCTTTTCGCTTCAACGTGGGTTGAAGATGTTTCTTGCCCGCTGAGCAAACAAAAGCAAGTAAGAAACACTTTATTTCTCCTGCCCAAACATCTTACTTTCATTTTTATTGCTTGTGCCCACCATTTTGTGTGCTGCAGCAGAGATTCTCTGAAGGTTCCCCATGGAGGTTTACTCTGCAGCTCATCCATGCACAATTTCTGTGTAAAAAGTAGATTAATAAAGTCTAACGATCTTGCCCACATGTTGTTTTTCCTTTGTTTTGTTTTGAGGGGGATGTCTGCGAAGCTACAGCGACACAATGAGAGAAGTGGCAATATGTACATATTTGTGTTGTTGTAGCTTAGTAGACATTCCCCTCAAAACAAAAAAAGGACAAATGACACATGCCCATAGGATCACTAGGCAAAACAAACTTTTTCATCTACTTTTTATACAGAAATCATTTGTGGATGAGCTGCAAGCAGAGGAAAATTCTGTGAGAAATGTTCGCCAAATGGTGGAGGCATGGAGAATCTCTGCAGCAGTACACAAAATGGCAGGCACAGCTGTGAAACCGACAAGAGCTCCATTCAACAGGTGGGAAAAAAGATCCGTTTTGGCTGACAACGCTTTTGGCTGGCTTTTTTTGCCAGCTGTGTGCAAAATTTAAAAAAAGCCAAAATTGATCTTTTTAAAACTTCTGCAGGACATTTTATTTCAGCTGTGTGCAAGTCACCATCCTGTGGAAAAGGACTGTTCTGAACTGAACCCACAGTATTGGAAGAGGAGAGTTTAATATTTCCCTCCATGTTGTTTTCTAGGTAGAAATTGCTCCTCTTGCCATTAGTCTTAGTGGGGGGGGGAGGCATTGTACCCTGAGGCTATTAGAAGTTTGGTGTGTCATGAAATTTCTATCTGGAAAACAGCAACAGATAAACAATTAAATTCTTCCTCTGCTCTATAACATTACAAAGTACACCAGTCAGTCACTCATGATGTATAAGGCCACACCCATATATACCAGAGGGAATTCTGTCATATGAATTTAGAAAAAGTGTAAATCAAAGCCATTGTAACATAATTATTTTATAAGATGATTACTTATTTCATATGCACTGAAAGAAGAAGGTGAGGGGAAGAAAAAAGACAAGTTCCTGGTTTTTAAAAATGTTTGTTGAAGATTAAGCAGCTATAAAGCTGATCTTGGCACCATAAGAACATAAGAACATAAGAACAAGCCAGCTGGATCAGACCAAAGTCCATCTAGTCCAGCTCTCTGCTACTCGCAGTGGCCCACCAGGTGCCTTTGGGAGCTCACATGTAGGATGTGAACGCAATGTGGCCTTCCTGCGGCTGTTGTTCTCGATCACCTGGTCCTGTTACAAGGCATTTTGCAATCTCAAGATCAAAGAAGAGGATCAAGATTGGTAGCCATAAATCGACACTCTCTCCCTCCATAAAATCTTATTCCAAGCCCCTTTTAAAGCTATCCAGGTTAGTGGCCATCACCACCTCCTGTGGCAGCATATTCCAAACACCAATCACACGTTGCGTGAAGAAGTGTTTCCTTTTATTAGTCCTAATTCTTCCCCCCAGCATTTTCAATGAATGTCCCCTGGTTCTAGTATTGTGAGAAAGAGAGAAAAATTTCTCTCTGTCAACATTTTCTACCCCATGCATAATTTTGTAGACTTCAATCATATCCCCCCTCAGCCACCTCCTCTCCAAACTAAAGAGTCCCAAACGCTGCAGCCTCTCCTCATAGGGAAGGTGCTCCAGTCCCTCAATCATCCTTGTTGCCCTTCTCTGCACTTTTTCTATCTCCTCAATATCCTTTTTGAGATGCGGCGACCAGAACTGGACACAGTACTCCAAGTGCGGTCGCACCACTGCTTTATATAAGGGCATGACAATCTTTGCAGTTTTAAACACCCTCTCTGTTTTTCAAATACTTTTTCAGGATAAATGGTGGTCAATAGTTCAGTGAACTGTCATGTAGCCTGGTGCTGTGTTCAAACTATGCTATTTCCAGTGAGTCTCCTGACACCATATCTAATTTACAAAATGAATATGCTTTAATTTTCCTTCTTCATGCATTGTGCCTTTTCCTCATTTAAAACAGCAACAGCCTCTGGCAGAAAAGGACATCACATTTCAGTGCAAGATGAAGCATTTTTTTCTCTTTTCCCCCCTTCCACAAAGGAGAATGGCATGGGTCAAGGGAGAAAATATGTATGCAAAAGACATCACACCCCACTGGCCTCAGTATATTTTACATTACAATTTTGCCATTTCCAATTGAGGCTCATCTTTCAGTGGACCATAGCAGCCATATTTCAAGAATTTACATACACACATACAAAAGGTACCTGGAACATTGTCTGCCCTGAATCTGGATATGTCTTAACATAATACTCAGATTCCTTTGCAAGCATAGAATTAAGCTAAGGGAACTAGCACCAGTAAATACAAATTGTGTTCCACATAATGGCCTAAACAGGATCTATAGAACACACTGGCATGCAGAGATCCTGGCGAGCTTACCACCTCCTGTTTTACCTCATAAGCTTTAATGAATGATCCTCCAAATATGTGATTAATTTTCTAGAAATTAGAAAGAATTGATACAGCAATAATTTCATACTTTTAAAGGAAGAGTTTTTTTTAAAAAAAACAAATGATTGCTGAAGCTCACTTTTTTCACTGAATGAAAAACACAGGCATATATTATTCTAATAGTGTGGTGTGACAGCAAATATGGTACATGGTTGATGGCTGAGGCAGCAACGGCTTACGGTTAAGACAGCAAAGGTGTTCATCTAGCAGGGCCTCCCCCCTCCTTTTCCCTCTATCTGTTCCCTTCCCATTCCTCTGTGATGTATGGTATGATGATTTTAGGGGATATAATTTAGACAGTATTAGCCCATTGGAATTAATGCTTATGGGTTTTATTGGATCTTTTATTATTGGAAGCTGCTCTGAGTCTGCAAGGAGAAGGGTGGCCAATAATTGAATAAAATAAACAAGTAAACACACTGTGGTTGAAGTGCTAGACTAGGATTGTAGATACCTGAATGTGAATCCCCACTATGTCATGGAAGTTGCTGGTGTCATGGTACTTGACTTTGGACCAGACATTCTCTCTCAGCCTAACATGCAGCATTGCCACTTCTCGGTTAGGAAATGAAGGTCAGGTAGAACTCACAGGGAGGGAAAGAAGTAAATTAGAAACCTTAGCATTAGGGTTGAATGATACTGAAAGTATTTGGTAAAATTTGGATTCAGGCTTATTCAGGCATAAAATTACCTGTATGTCCGAATAAGACTAATATCATATTCGATATACCTGAATAATTCGGGTCCGTTTGATTTTTTAAAAATGGTGGGTTTTGGGGTCATGGCCTGCAGGGGGCATTTGTTTGTTTGTTTGTTTATTAGATTTTGTAGACCGCCTCATCCCCAAAGGGCTCTAGGCAGTTCACAATGTAATAAAAACCAATAAGTTATTTAAAACATCTAAAAACATTTACATTCAATATGCAATAATTCAATAATAACAGACTACCCATATTGGTGGCACCTGGTCTTAAGGCCGGCCTTAAGGCTGGGAGGGGCTGGCAGCGCCCAAAGATGATACACTGCCAAGCCCAGGGGGGCACTGCCCAGGAGATGACGTGCAAACCATGGCAGGAGCCTCACAAGGGGCGAAGAAAGCCAGATCTGTTTGGCCAGCCTCTCACCTGCAAAGCCCGGTGGTACAGCTCGGTCTTACAGGCCCTGCGGAACTTGCCAAAGTCCCGCAGGGGCCGGACAGCTGGAGGAGGAGCGTTCCACCAGGCAGGGGCCAGGGCTGTAATGGCCCTGGCCTGGGTAGAGGCCAGCCGCATCATTGAAGGGCCAGGGACTTTCAGCAACTCCACCGTTGCAAAACGCAGTGGCCTATTAAGGACATATGGGGTAAGTCGGTTCCGCAGGTATGAGGGCCCCGGGCCGCGAAGGGCCTTGAAGGTTAATACCAGCACCTTGAAGACAATCCGGAATTCCACCAAAAGCCAGTGCAGACTGTGCAGCACGGGGGTAATATGATCTTGATAAGTACCCCCCGTAAGAAGCCGAGCCACTGCATTCTGGACCAGGGTCAGTTTCAAGAGAAGACCCATGTAGAGCGAGTTACAGTAGTCCAACCTCAAGGTGACCATCGCATGGATCACAGTGGCCAGGTCAGCTGGGGAGAGGTAGGGGGACAGCCGCCGGGCCTGGTGAAGATGAAAAAAAGCTACCTGGGTACATGGGCCACCTGGCCCTCCATAGTAAGGGAGGAATCCAGGTGGACCCCCAGGCTACAGGCCAGGGAGGTCAGGGACAATGTGACCCCTTCCAAAACTGGCGGCTGAAAATCCCTAGGCCTCTCACCACGTCCCAGCCAAAGGACCTCTGTCTTTAATGGATTGAGTTTTAACCTGCTCTGCCTCAACCAACCAGAAACCATCTCCAAACAATGCTGTAGAGCCACAGGGGCAGAGCCCCCCCCCCATCAACAGAATGAGCTGGGTGTCATCAGCATATTGGTGACAACCCAGCCCAAAGCTCCGCACCAACTGAGCAAGGGGTCGCATGTAGATATTAAATAAGAGCGGGGATAACAAGGCCCCCTGTGGCACCCCACACTGAAGCGGGTGCCTTTGGGAGGCCTGGTCCCTACACCACACCTGCTGACCCCTATCCTGGAGAAACAAGGTAATCTACTGAAGGACAGTTCCCCACACCTCGGAAGCAGCCAGGCGGTGGGTCAAAAGGTCGTAGCTGACCACATCAAACCCTGCATCGAGCAATACTAGCAGCGCTGATCTGCCTTGGTCCAGTTGCATGCTATCTGTGATAGCGACAAGGACGGTCTCCGTCCCATGCCCAGCACGAAAGCCGGACTGGAAGAGATCAAGTGCCGTTAGCAGCACTAAAAGTTAGCACCAAAATTCCAGGGTATCTTCCAGCGACTCTCCTGATCATACCACCCAGGTTTGGCTGCAATGGAGCCACTTCAGAGCACAGAATCTCTCAGCTCTTCAGTAAGTGCTATGGGGCTTGCTGTTATGCTCAGCTGGCTCTGTGCTGCAGATTTTATTGGGGGCTCATGGGGGTCTTTCTCTGGTATGGGCACCTATTTCCTGCAGGGCTGCTGATGTGTCTCCTGAAAGGAACCAGCCAATTTTGCTGACGTTTGGATGGCTGGGCACTTGTTCTGTGGGCATCAAGTTCACCTTAAATTGGATGCCCACAGCATTTGCCCCTCCCACACAAACTTCAGTAAAGTTGGCTGCTGGCTCCTTTCAGGAGACTCACCAGCACCCCTGTGGGAAATTTGTTGGGGGTATTGCTCTGGGATCTGGCACAAAATTTCCCACAGGGCTGCTGGTGAGTGCCCCATTAAAATCTCTACCACAGAGACAGCTGGGCATAACAGCAAGTCTCACCCCATCCCACACCTCCCACTGCTTTTTTGTGCCACTGCGGCACTACGGAGTGTGGGATACATGATTATTGTGTTCAGACGTGGACTTGGGCTGTAATATGATGGTGTTTTTGGGGTAACTTAGTGCAAAAATCTTGAGAATCCACAAGGATCCATGTTTTTAAGCAGGTTATTGTGCCACTGCAGTGCCATGGAGTGTGGGATACGTGACTGTTGTGTTCAGAAAATGCAAGTGGCCAGGGGCATGAGCTGTCATGTGATGATGATTTTGGGGGGACCAAGTGGAAAAATCAGGAGGATCCATGAGGATCTGTGCTTTTTTACCTTTGTGCCACTGTGGTGCCACGGAGCATGGGATGTGTAATTGTTGTGGGGGGTGGCAAGCAGGGGTACTGGGAAGGGAAGGTGGGGGTGGCAAGCATGAATACTGGAAGAGGAAGGTAGGGGTAGCAAGCAGGGGCAGTGGGAGAGGAAAGTGGGGGTGGCAAGCAGGGGGACTGGGAGAGGAAGGTAGAGGTAGCAAGCAAGGGCACTGAGAGGGGAATGTGGGGTGGCAGGCAGGGGCACTGGGAGAGGAAGGTACAGGGTTCAAACAGGGGCACTGGAAGGTGAGGGAGCAAGCAGGAGCAGTGGGAAAGGAAGGTGTGGGGTGGCAAGCAGGGGAAAGGAAGGGAGGAGGAAGAGAGAGAGAGAGAGAGAGAGAGAGAGAGAGAGAGAGAGAGGAGGCATAGAAACGCTGTCTGGAGGAAGGGAGAAAAAGAGTGAAGGGACAGAAATGCTGGCTGGAGGAAGGGAGAGAGAGAGAGGTGGGACAGAAAGAAGGGAGAGAAAGAGAGATGGGTCCCGTGTCTCTTTTTCTTCCTCCACCCAGCATTTCTGTCCCGTCTCTCTTTCTCTCCCTTCCTCCAGACAGAGTTTCTCTCCCTTTCTCTCCCTTGCCATGGCACTGGGGCATTCGTTCAGGGATCCTTAAAGTTCAAAGATCGCTGACCTGAAGGAATGCCAGTTCAGCAGTGATGAATCAATACAAGCCAATCCGAATAGCATGAATTTGGGGCAGCTTGCATTCGGGCAGCTTGCATTCCCCAAATTGTGCTGCGAATTCCCCAAATTGTGCTGTGATTCAGTATAGCTGAATCGCCAAGCCTGCCCAGAATATAGTGGGTTGTCTAGAATTCCTGTAGAAGTGTATATGTTAAAGACCAGAACCTGCTCAGAGTAATCTTTTACCCATGTTAAAATCAGCAGGTGCTACAGCCAAAGTGTTTCTTCTATGCAGTCTATTCCAAAGTACAATATTTATTTGGACAGCAGAAGTTTCCTAAGGTGGCCTTCTTGAAGTTTCTGTAAACAATATTCCTGTCCAAAAACTGCAAGACTAGTCATGTGCTCAGAATTCCAACTCAGGTAAGCTTTCTGTTCACCTGAATGGTTGTGCCCATGATCCACCCTGAAGAGAATGTGCAAAGAACTGTCTACAGAGTCAGAGTAGGCTTGCCATTTGTAGCTCTGGGTGGGAGCCAAAAGAAAAATAAATTAAAATTTCAGCATTGAACAACAGTGTTATGTCACTTCTGTAAAAGTGCTGGCAGTGTCTCTGTAGGAAACACTGGAGATTCTATGGAAATACCATACAGCGACACTTGCCTAGACAGTAACACTTGACTAGAGATACGTCACTTCCAGTTTTTCCCTGGAAATGATACAACAGTGTTACCCAAAGGTGCCCATTCAAAGTCTCCACCCTCCAACCTTCCTGCCAGTTGGCTGGCAACTCTGTTCAACGGTACAAATCTTTTGATGGGTTATACCAGGACACATGTAGGCAGAGGAACACATACTCTCCCATATTTTTTTAATCTTCTTGAACATGGAGAATTAGAATGTCATGGAGAAGGATCGACTCAGAAGGTAAGTATTCAAAATGTGTGATTCCCCATCCCTACTCCGCATGCAAGTAGTTCAGGCTAGCAAGAGCTACGCTGCGTGATTTTCCGAACTGTGTATTTCAGGTCTTCAGAGGGGCCTTTTTTGTTACAAAGTGTTAAAAATGCATCATTTTCTCATGCTATTAACACCTTAAAATGTCACAGAGGAGCCTCCTGGGAAGATATGGAGTTGTGGCTCTACAGGTTTTCTTGCTGACTAGACCGATGGTGTTTGCCCGAATTGGTTTTTAATAAAAGCCTGGAAGAAAAGAAATTGTCTGCCTGCGACGGCATGTTTGGAAGCCCAGAAAGGACTCATGAGGACCGTTGAGCTGTTTAGTGACAGTATTTTCTATGCCCAATAAATTCTGTTGCTTCATAATTGCAACTTGGAGTGTGTCGAATTCCCTCTTCTGTGCTCTGCCGCGATGTTACTTTTGCTTATGCAGGCACTGGATTGGCGTCTTGTGGTAAGGCTTGAATTTAGAAAGTTGGCTGCTGTGCAAAGCTTTGCTGAGTTTTAGCTGGACAAGCTCATGGCAGATGAGAGCTTGCATCTTGCTAGGGCAATTTTGCAACATACTTTAAGAACATAAGGAAGATTCCCTGGTAGGATCAAACGATTGTTGGATCTAGCTCACCATTCTGTCTAGTGACAGTGTCAACATTGAGCTTTCCTGCAAGCTTGCATTATCCTGGTTTTCTTGAGAGTCAATATACAAGCATTGGAGTTGGGTTTGGGCAGGATTCTTTCACCCGTCTGCCCTTCCTGTGCATTTTAACAGTTGTTTACATTTGTTTTCCTCTGCATGTAGCTTAAATAATGAGAATTTTCAAAGGAAGGTTCTGTCATTGGTGTTGTTATCAGTGGTGTCAGAACATCCCCCTTATAGTTTTAAAAGTTTATTGTTGCACTAAAATAAGATTACTGGAGGATCTTTGTAAAATGGCTGCTCAATAACTGCATTGCTGTTTCTTGCAGCAAGTAACTTGTGTGTTAAATAAGGTCTAGTCCACAAACTTAATTATATTGACTATAGTAACTACCCTTCAGTTTGGAAACATACCTAGTTCAAACTGTAATGTCTTGGTCTGGATGTTATTGGTCATTTCTGCACAGCAAAATTAAAGCTGTGCACCACCTGTTTTTTTAACCTGGGTCTGTTTTATCCCGGGGTGTCCATCCGCACAGGAGGAAATACTCCAATTTCTTTCACACAAGCCTGGGACTTCTGTATATAATTCAGAAGCATATCTGAGCATGCCTGGTGTCTCACGTTCTGATTGGCTGTTGTTTTTGAGTGGCAACTTGAATGAACATCAGGCGGGGAGATCAGGCAGCTGGGTGGGAAAAATAAACCAGTCCAGCTCCTGATTGGTTTTTGCACAGTAGCAGGCACAAGCAGGGTCACACTGGGATTTTTAGAAAGAACCTCCAAACTGGTGATTTTTGAAAATCCCAGGGTAAGGTAAATATTGTGGGGCAACACTGGGGCAGGCTTGCTTTAGCACCGGGAACTGTGTGGAATTCTTGGCTGCACAGGAATATTTTTCTTGCTCAACCCAAAATATTTTGACTATGTGGAAATGACCATTGAAATTTTGCTTTCTGAAGATCCTGTGCAAAACTGAGCCTTTCATAAAATTATGTCATGTGATAAGAACATGTGAAAAAAATCTTCTTAAAGCATTAGTTCTCCTGGATAGCAGAAGAGAAAAAGTAATATAGACCAACAGAAATAAAGCACCAGAAATCCTGGGATGTATACAACAGAAACCTGTCCGCTGCAGCTGCTGATATTGGTCTATTCCTCACAGCACAAAAAAGACATCTGTGGGATGTTTTAAAAAGAGGCGAGTGCCTTTTTCACTCCACACACCCAAAATAAGACATTCAAAGGGCGTCTTAAAAAGAGGCAGCTTCTGGCGTGCTTTCCAGACAGCAAAGGTGTCATAGGGAAAAGACTCGGCTGTTTCCAACCCAACCTTTTTGCTCTCCTTTCAGTTTCACCCTCAGCTTGAGCCCAGCATTTTGTGTGCAGCTGAAGGGATTCTCCCTGCCACCATTTGCTGAAGGTTGCCCCAGGACGTTTGCTCTGCAGATGCTGATCCTAGGCATCTTTTCAGCCTGAAAAGTACATAGGTGTATTCAGCTGGTCCTGCCAATTCTGGCAATATATAGGTTTTGTATTTTTTAAAATTTTTGATGACCTATCCCTGTAGCTAAGCAGACATAAACACAAGACTCTTAGCCACTCAACAGACCCGTCTACCTTCCATTGAGAAGCATCACCTGAGGATTTTTCAATTCTGGCTTTGATTGTATTTATCATAATGGCCTGCTCTTGAGTAGCTAAAATCAATTATTCAATTGAATTTCTTTCTTTCTTTCTTTCTTTCTTTCTTTCTTTCTTTCTTTCTTTCTCTTTCTTTCATTCATTTTGTGTTGGGAAATCAAACAAAATTTCATGCAAGAGTGCAGTCCAGTTCAAAAATGGCAAATCTCCAAATTAGCATCTCATACTTTAAAATGTACAAGGACAATTTTCCATTGCAAGGTCTGATGGCGTTGTCTGGATGGGTGCTTTGTTCAGGACACTCTTGGAGATGTATGTGCTTCTTAATCATGCTTTGGGTGAAATTTTATACTGGTAACATAAAATCCAAAAATACTATAAAATTCCAAAGTAGCATTCCTTTCCTTGGAGCTCCAAGGAAAATACAACCAAATGGCTGTGGATGTCACTTGGATTTCTGTACTTAGAGGATTTGCTGTTTGTCAAATGTTAGAGGAGTGTCAGTTTGTTGCAGCTAATATAGCAAAGAATCTGGTGACATCTTGAAGCCTAACACATTTATTATGACAAGCTTTTTGTGGGTTAAAGCCATGAATTGTTTGTCAGGGAAGTAGCATTAAAGCAGCTTCCATGCACATAAGAGTTGCCACAAGAAATCTGCCTGATGTGAAAGGGAGAACGGCTCTGGAGGTACTTCACTGTGCAAAATAGTTGAGAAACTTAAAGATACAATTCTGATAAAATGAGCAACATTTATCAAGGAAGGTCTACAAATTCCTAGGACAAATATTTGGAACTTAGAAGAAAGCCAGTTAAGGGGGCGGCAGGGACTTACCGTGGCCACCATTTGCTGCCAGGAGAAGGGCAGCGTGCAGTGGCATCTTTCTGCAGCATGGCTGTTGGGGGAGGGCCCGTTCCTGTGATGCTGGGTCGGCCCGGCTGAGCAGCCATCTGATTGGCAGTGGCTTGTTCCGGGTCACAGAGTCACAGCGTCAGCAGCCAGGGCTGTTCCCTTGCTTTAAAGGGCGGGGGCGGGCTCGAGCGGGCTCTCTTTGCCTCGCCGCCTGAGATCGTCCCACCCTCCACTCCCTTAATGATAGACAGGGTATTGGGGCTCAAGATTGTGCTTTGCTGTTGTCATAGCCATCTGGCAGTTTTGCATGGGGGACTGATCTTTCCTGGGGTAAGCTGCTTGCGAACCCCATTTGGAAACCTCCTTATGAGGTAGGGGTGGAGCAAGCATAAGGTCTGGCAGCCCAGGCCTGGGCTGAGACCGCTTGCCCCCCACTCAGCAAATGGGGGAATCTTCAGAATGCAGCCCACCGCCCGTCTGGAAATTTTCCTCCTTTTCATTGCTGCCCTTGATTTCAGGGCGAGAGTTTATTTTCCTCAAACAGCCGGGTTTTGAGGAAAACTGGTTTTGGGTCAGCCTGCTTGGCTGCTCAGCTTTTAGATCAGACCCCCATGCTGCGCCATATGCTCATCTGTTCTTTCTTTCCAATAAAAGCTATGGCTATGGCCAATTTTTATTCACCACAAATAAAGTGTTGTGTATTATTTCACATGGACTCATTCCGCACAGGCAGAATAATGCACTTTCAAACTGCTTTCAGTGCTCTTTGAAGCTGTGCGGAATGGCAAAATCCACTTGCAAACAGTTGTGAAAGTGGTTTGAAAACGCATTATTTTGCGTGTGCGGAAGGGGCCTCAGTCTTTGTTTCTCATCATGTCAGCCATTCCCTCCCTCTGGTGGCAAGGGGAGACATGATAGACGTTCAAAAAATTGTGCTTAGTTTTTGCAAAGTTCTAATGCTGCAACTCGGGATCAGTCAAGGATGTTAATGGCTGGTAGATTCAAGAAAGACAAAATACTTCATATAGACTCAGGAAAGACAAAATACTCCTTCATGTAGGGTTAAAGGCCCTTCTTTAGTAGTTGCTGCTAACTGGTTTGATTGCTGGGTCTTCTTTTCAAAAAGCATCAGCACTGCAAGTGGTGTATTTGCATTGAAAGTCTTGTTTCCCCTTGAGATAAACAGATTTTCCCTTCACTTTTCCATGCTGTCATGATCTATTGTATTAAGTTCACAAGGGCAGAAATGCAGTTCCGACATCCCTTACACTCTTGACTTGCCCTCATAAAAAGTTATTGGTGTCAGTGTTATAGCGGCTGTTGGTTTTCTCCTCCTCCCTGCTTCTCTGGCCTTTTTTAATTCCTTTTCACCAGACAGGCTGTTCACTAAACAAGAAGGAAACTCTTCAAGTCATCTGCCTACAGCCATCTTTCCAGCAGCCATACAACTTCATAAGAAAAATCCTTTCCCCATCACCACCATCCTGAAATTTGCATTTTGTCCACAGTTTAGGGTCAGACTACAAAGGGCTCTAAGGTCATTTTTGCATGGCACGATTACACCGGGGTTGAGCTGGGATCATATATACCTGGGCTATTTTATCTTGCCTATGCACAGCTCTCCACTTCTGCCCAGGAGCAGAGTTAGAAACGCTCCAGTTTGTTCTGCATGAGCCGGACTTCTGTATTCACTTCAGAAGCATGTCTGGGCATGCCCAGTGTCCCGCATTCCGATTTGCTGTTGTTTTGGAGTGGCAGTTTGAATGGACGTCAAGTGGGGAGAGCAGGCTTCTGGACAGGGAAACTAAACTTGGCCTGCTTTCGATTGGTGTCTTTGTGTATGTGCTGTGGGAATGGAATCTGTGTTTTTAATGGTTTTAAAATAAGATTTTGCTGTCAGAGGGAGAAAACCAGTGAATAGGTCTGCTAATTGATTTAAAATAAAGCTTGTACTGAGGAAAATAGATGAAGTGATTGTTCTGATAGGCTGTTGCTTTTGAGTGGCTGTTGCTTTTTGAGTGGCTGTTGCTTTTGAGCTGCTGGTATCCCGCACTCTGATTGGCTGCTGTTTTTGAATGGCAGCTTGAATGGACGATCAGGTGACTGGGCAGGGAAAAATAAACCAATTCTGCACCTATTTGGTTTTTGCACGGCACAGGCAACAAGCAGGGTCACACCAGGATTTTTAAAAAGAACCTCCAAACTGGCAATTTTTGAAAATCCCGGGTAAGGTAAATATTGCAGGGCAACATCTGGGCAGACCCTGGGCAGCTTCAGGAGCCATGCGATTTTGCACAGCAAAATTGCTCCTCTGTTGCCACGGGGAATGCCCCGGTGCAGTTGGGAGTTCTTCACTGCACTCAGTGCTGCTGCATGGCTGCCAAGTTTTTGCCCCGGAGCCACCCCGCACCATTGGCTTTGCTGTGCAAATTTCCTGAACTGCAAAGGTTGAGGTTCCTTTGAAATGTTCCTTTGTTGCTCCAGAGGCTTCTGTGCAAAACTCCTCCATAGCCTTCTGGAGGCCGCCATGCAAAACTCCTCCATAGGAGAACCGGGGGCATTTTTCACGCCTCACCGCTCTGGCCCGCCCCACCAGTGGACAGACCCTGAGAATCGGCACACACACCCCCCCCCCACTTGCAATGGAGAAAAAAACGGAAGGAGAAACCTTGGTTTTTAGAAAGGAGGGAGAAACTTTGGGCAGAAAAGTGGCATGTGCAGGTGCCGCGAACAGGAGGGCAGCAATTCTCTCCCACCCAAAGATTTTAGATTTAGATTTTAGACAGAAGGGGGCAGAGGATGGCGTTTCTGTCACACATGCAAGGATTTTAGACACGGGGGCTGAGGGCATCAATTTTCAGTGCCTGATTTGTGTTCAGAGTCATTTAAAACTAAAATAGTGAAAGTGAGTGGCGGGGACGGGGGGAGATTCAGCCAATCAAAATGTGGGAAACAAAGGTTGTCAGAAGACATTGCAAAAGGGCTTGCAGTGCAAATGGAGAAGTACCGGGCTCATGAAGAAAGATTTGGGGCATAACATGCCAGCCCTGCCTCAAATCCCACGAAGAACCAGGGAGCAGTGAAGAATTAACAGCGGGGCAAAAAGCTTCGTGGCAGGCACACTCCCCAGATCTACCACAGGGCATTTTGACTGTGAAAAATTGGCCTAAGAGACTGGGCCCAATGACCAAGCTGATGAGTAGCAGAAAACGACAGGCTCAGGTTGGTTTCTTTGTTTGTGTTGCTATCTTTGTTTTCTTTTTGAGAAGAGAAGCTCAAGGTATCCACAAGGATCTCTGAAATACAAGTGGGCGAAAGCAGGTTGTGGGAAAGCACTGACAGAGCTTCTAGTCGCTGAGTCAGCTAAGTGGAAGTTGGACCATGCAAACCAGTGGAAAGGTCCTTGTGTGCTTTCTAAATCTCTTTCGCATATGAAAAAATATATGTTTATTCCTCTGGCATCCCCTAAGGATCTGAATGGTGTCCACCTCTGACTTCTCTCCTTTCCTCTCAATCATTGGGACACTCAGGTCTCCTCATCTCCTCACCCTCCACATCTCCTCTCTCGCTTAGCCCTTAGAAAATTACATTTGTTGTCATCTGTTTCAAAAATGGTGGCCGTCCAGTGGAGAATGAGTCTATTAGAATTGGATTATACTACATGACGACCCACAGCCTTACAACAGCTACTGTGGTGCATATGAATTTAAAATCCTCAAGAGATCCATTTTCTTTTTGTGGGTTTATTTTTGTAAGCAAACAAGGAATGGCTGTGTGTGTGTGTTCTGTTGCCATGAATAGTTCTTTTGATTTTATGCCACCCCCACCCTGACTTTTGCTTTTTGTGAAAAGCATCATGTTTATGCAAGTGGACAGGAGACTCTCTTATCTGGGTCACATGTTTGCTGGAGGTCATTCAAAGGCTAAAAACTAGAGCATGCCTAATTCTCCAAGTTCAGAAGTTCCCCCCTCCCCCAACATACCATTATGACCATTACATTAATTCATCAAATTATGCATATGCTGGCAAATTAAAGACCTCTCTCTCTTCATCGTCCTTCTAGAAAGCTAAAATGTCAAAACTTTAACAAGTCAGACAAAAGCACTGGGTTCAAGGTGTAGGTACTGTATTTAATTTAGCGAGTTTTATAGTGGGAAAAACGCTTTCATAACAAAACTTAGAGAAGGTTACCAGATCCTTGACTGGAGATGAAACTTAGAGAAGGTTACCAGATCCTTGACTGGAGATGATGACTATGCTTGGGTTGGGTAACAGTGAGTATGTTTTACTTGCACTTGATCAAGACCATGGTATGAATCCCTCATAAATAGAGGTGCCATGAACTTCACAGTGAACATGTTTTGCAAGAAAATGTACTATTTTCAACAGATGCAATCACTCACGAGCTGAGAGTCCTGCTTCTTTGCCTCACCAGCATTTGGCTTAAGAAGCTGCTGAACAGCTTTGTGACAGCACAGTAGCTGTGGTGGTAGAATTTCATTTCCTTTTGTCTGCAGCTGCTTTTGCATCTTCACATTAGGAGAAACTGGTTCTCACCCACAGGTACAGGTGGCTGGATCAGGTAACTAAATGGCATGAGGGAGAGGAAAAATGACTATCATAAAGCTGTGCAAAATGTGCATGCTTGATTCTGGGCTGCGGGATTCTGCTGGGTGGTCATGGTGTGAACTGAGCTGACTGGGAAGAACAAAAAAATGGGAGACCTCAGTATCACCTGAGATTTAAAATCCAACCCAAAAGTGCTGTGCATACAATTTAAAGAGGCCATCTGGAAGTACCCTCTTTGAAAATATCTCGCCTTGCTTTTACAACATTATGGAGCAAACCTGCTTTAAAATGGGAAAGTGTGTGACAATGTCCTGAGCTGGTAGTTTACTAGAAACCTTTATTCTGCATTGTGATTAAAAAATAACTACCTCAACAACACATGGGACAGGCTTTCATGGCCGGATTCAACTGGTTCTGGTGGGTTTTCCGGGCTTTGTGGCCATGGTCTGGTGGATCTTGTTCCTAACATTTCACCTGCATCTGTGGCTGGCATCTTCAGAAGTGTACCACAGAGGGAAGTCTATTACACACTGTACAATACAAAGGAAATTATCCTTTACCTGACAAGGATTTAAATTTTGGAATTCACTGCCAGTAGATGAAGTGATGGGCCTAAACATGGATGGCTTTAAGAGGGAGCAAGACAGTTTTATGGAGGATAGGTCCACCAATGACTATTAACCATTGTGAGTAAACTCCATCTAGATCCAGCAAGCCTCTGTGGGTAAGGTCTTGATCTCCTGTATATCTTGTTTATTTGGACCTCCAGGACAATAGCTTGGCCTTTGTGTGAAACAGGATGCTGGACTAGAAGGACAACTGGTCTGAGTCGGCATAGCTTCTCATAAGTTCTTCTTGTGCTTTGTGCAAGGGGATGAGGGAGAGGGAAGACGGAAAGGACTGTGTGATCCCAGCAGTTAACCTGATCTTTTCCTGTCCAAAACAAGTATCTCAGCTTGCTCTCGACTTGTTTAATATTATTTACACCATATGTCTGTCAAAAATCTTTTCCAAACTTTGCACATCACAGCCCTAAGACAACCTACTCCATTGTTCCACCTTTCTACTAGCAGAAAAGTTCTAATATGTAAGCACCAAGGCTCTTTTTGAGCCCTTTGTGGTATGAATGTACTCTTTGGCCAAGATGTTTATATCTCTCTGGATCTTCAGAGCTTGATGAGGTTCGTTCCATGACATCATGACAGCAAAAGTCTCAAAATTGAACTCACAGTACAAAGCCATATTGCCAGAAGCCCCACAGAGGCTTGTGTTCTGTATTGTTGGAATGGTCCAGCATCAATTGACAGGGCAATTCAATGTGAAAAGTTTGGGTCTGGGCAAATACTTGAAGGGTATCATATTCTTATAGAATAAAACCTGCTGTAAATCACATGAAATCAACTGATAAATGATCTAGGGAAAATTTTTAAAAGCTTCTCTCCTCCTTTTTATTAATAAGAGTTGGGTTAAATTGTATAGTTGACTTTATTATTGTAGAAATTGATTGTTTGATAAGAATGGTCAGGCTATAAATCCAATAAATAAATGAACAAATAAATAAAAAATAACTCTACTCATAGGCTGATGGTTGGGACCTTTCTACAGTGATGAATGTCCCCTTTCTAAAACAACAAAACCTTTCAAAAATTATATTGTTACATATTTTAATTTCTGAAATAAGATTTGGGATGAGTTTTCTTATAAATGGACAGAAGTGGTCAAAGCGAGCTGGGCTATGTATATTATTTTATGAATTGTATATTATTTTTGTATATTATTTATTTTATGAATTCATTTGATTTTTATATCACCCAATTTTTCAAATACCCAGAATGGCATCATCCATGTATTTCTAAGGCATAGCGTATCTATAGCATAGAGACGCCAGGTTCAGTCTGGCAACAAGTGGAAGAGTAAGGGGTAAGGGCATGATAGCAGGGAGTATTGCAAGATGATGTCACTTCCTGGGGAAATCCAGAAATGATGGTTATAGCTATTGGAATCAATGTGGTAGTTTCCAGCAATTTTTAGAGCTATTGCTGTCGCTTCTAGGTTTCCCCATGAAGAGAAGTTATCTCACTTGCAATGCAATGAGCTTTTTAAAATCACATACATACACACCCCACCAGTACTCTGAGTGATAGTGGTCAGAAAAACTCAGGCTAGAGCAGGGGTAGGGAACCTGCGGCTCTCCAGATGTTCAGGAACTACAATTCCCATCAGCCCCTACCAGCATGGCCAATTGGCCATACTGACAGAGGCTGATGGGAATTGTAGTTCCTGAACATCTGGAGAGCCTAGGTTCCCTACTCCCCTGGGCCTACAGAAGAGATCAACCTGTCCCAATCCACAGGTGGGTTTCTGGCTTGGCTCTGTTTGTAGGCATTGGAGAACATACGCGAGAGCTGTACAAGCGTGATTTCCTAGTATTATGGTAGTAGAATGAGAGTAACCAAACTCAAAAAAACGAATTTCCAAGAACCATTCACTTCACCAACTAGCAGCCCAGCTATGTCCAAGCTCTCACTTTTCTGCCTAGCTGAACAGAATTAAATCTGTCCTCTGTGATACAGGATGACCAGCTTATTATCCAGGCTCACTTTGTTGTTGATAGTGGAAGCCAGAAGGGTACTTTGCATCACAAAATGTCCTGGGCCCCTTCCGCACACGCAAAATAATGCATTTTCAAACCACTTTCACAACTGTTTGCAAGTGGATTTTGCCATTCAGCACAGCTTTAAAGAGCATTGAAAGCAGTTTGAAAGTGCATTATTCTGCATGTGCGGAATGAGCCATGGACATGATTTACTAGGGCGGATTCCACACGGATTCCTTACAGCAGCTTCCCACCTCAGTTCACACACTGAGGTGCGAGTAGCCCAGAGCAGCTGCGGCTTCATTTTCTTTTCCCACACTTACTTTCTCTCCCTGCGGAGCTCTGCAGGAACAGGGAGGCACGCCCACGCTGCCCTCTGACCCTGGGGATCAAAGGGCAGCAAGGGCGTGCCTCCCTGTCCTTGCGGAGCTCCATTGGGAAAGAAGGTAAGTATGGGGGGAAAGGGAGGCACTGAAAAGCAGCACCTCCAACCCAGTGTCATTTGCGTGGCACTGGCTGGGAAACACTGTTTCCCAAAAGCCTTGCTCATTGAGCGAGGCCGGGAAACAGTGTTTCTGCCCCTGTGGGGTGGGGGGAAGCATGGCGCTGCCTCGATGCAGAGGTGGCAACCTTGCAAACAGCACCCCTGGAACTGTGTTTTTACTGCTCCGGGGGCACGGTTTTTGGCCCATGCGGACTCCGTCTAGGTTTCATAATATGCAATGCTCTTAAGTTTGGACCTTGGGTCGGAAGTCTAGGGGCTCCGGCTTTCAGGCTGAGCAGAACCTCCCCAGAAAGAAGAATGTAGCTAACAGGCTTCCATAATAACATTATCTGGAGTTATAATTACATAACGGCACCACTGTTCATAATAGCATCCCCGTACTTAGAAGTAGAAGCGTCTTCATGCAAAACACCTCCCAGAACATCTGCATGATTACCAACCTCTTTCACTCACCAGCATGGTGTAGTGGTTAAAGTGTGTGACTAGGATTTGGGAAATCCCCACATGCTGTGGAAATTTACTGAGTGATCTGGGGTCAGTTACAAACACTCTCTTAGCCTCACTTCACAGGGTTGTTGTGAGGATGAAACAGGAGAGGAGAAGGATGTAAGCCACCTTGGTCCCCAATTGGTGTGAAAGGCAGGGTATAAATAAAATAAATATATAAACCAAACCCTCCTCAATCTCACCTTCTCCAGCATCTCAAGCATCTTTCTTCTCTTTTTTTGTGTGGGACAGAAAAGCAATTGTGGGGAAGTGATTTCAGTTGGTGAAGCAGGAGAAGAAAGGGTTCTTACTTTTCCAAATAGACCTCACACTGCCTTCTGCCCCACCCCCATGCATTGTACAGGCATATTTGTGTGGATGAACATGTATCTGGATGTTGTACATGGGAAAAGCTTGGGAGAGAATGTGAAATGTAAAAACACCCCATGGCTTTCTGCTGGAGCCACTTCGCTGCATATATCTGTGTTTGCCTCTTGGAGAGCTCACGTGCTGAGGTGTGATTGAGGCATTATATTCAGATTCCCAAAGGCTGAGGTACCATTCACATGTGCAATATCACTAATGCCAATAACTTGAAAACATTTTTTGGGTGGGGAAAATATGGGCCAACATCAGCTGTGCGCTTGAAAAGCTGTTTCTTGCACATAGATGACCCAGCTTGATAGTTTGGTTCCCTGAATAACAGTTATCTCCGCACGTCTGACTCCTGGCATTTTGCTTCCCTCTGTTCAACAGAACCATATGAGTCTATAAATAGTGAAGCCATGTCGCTCACTGTATAATACAGTCTGTGCTTTTATAACTCATCATGAACTTCTATGTAATTTATTTTTTATTGAAGAATTCCAATTAATGGCTTCCTGGTGATTTTAAAGCCTCAAATTATCAGTCTCTGAAAACAAAGCAGAGAACATAATTATCATAAACTGAGAATTTTTCATTTTGAAGCTTATCTGTTTGTGCTAAGTATCTTGTCTATAAGTAATTAGTGTCTTTATTTTTTTTCAGTAAAAAATAATGACCATTCTACACAACACAACCAAATTTTGTTAACTGCAAGATGTTCAGTATATATATTTCTATTTGAAAATGTACCACCTTGGACCAGTTGTGTGAAGCGTTTCATCTAATGATAATGGCAAGAAAATAATCTGTTTCTCAGAATAAATTAGGTGACATGTACTCCCCCGGCCTTTCTAAATTGTCTCTTTTTTTTGCTTTCTTTCAAACAATAAAGCCATACAAATGTTTGAGCGGGTTAGTTACTTGTGTAGCTTCATAAGCCCTGAAGTCTTGGAATGACCTGGGTTTTGCCATGGGCAAATGTAAAGATAACTAAATCAAAGTGTGCTGGACATTACTACAGAACTTCTGACTTTTCCATGGAAACACACCCTTTGACTTTAAAATCCCACCTCCAAACCCCAGATTTGTGAGGGCCTTCTATGATTGGTGTCAGCACACAGGAGCTGAGAGGTCACTCTGTAGCATGTGGCCCCCATCCGCACATACAAAATAACACACTTTCAATCCACTTTCACAATTGTTTGCAAGTGGATTTTGCTATTCCGCACAGGAAAATCCAACTTCAAAGTGGATTGAAAGTGGATTGAAAGTGCATTATTCCGCATGTGTGGAAGGGGCCTATGTTTGCCATGTCAAAAGTTCAAGTTCCAATTCTAAGCATATCCTATTTAAAAGGATTACAGGTAACAAATACTGGGAAGGATTCTTCCTGAGATCTCGGAGACTTGCTGCCAATCAGAGCAGAAACTGCTGAATTAAGATGGACCCATAGTCTGAGCTGGTGTAAGGCAGCTTCATCGGTTCAATGTGTGTCACCAGGAGAGACGATGTGGGGAGCAGGTCCTGCAAGCCAGGAGACAGAAACCATCTCCTATTTCTTCTTTCTTCTGAGCAATGTGATGCTTAGGGTAGCCCTTCCGTGTCTGTGGAACTGGCCATCACCACAACCACCTGTCAGAAGTCAAAAAGGTTTAATGTTTCATGCTAAGAATGAGGGGGGAGAAGTACAACAGGCTGCTAGGCACCTTGTCTAATTAGCAGAAATCCTGAAATGCAGTTTGGACGTTGGGTTAATATTAGCAGGCTGCTTAGTTGTTCCAGAAGTTAAATCTCTTTAACTAAAAGAAGGGAGGGACAATTCATACTGGGATCTAAACCAACATGGCGCAAAAATGTCAGAATCTTTTCCATTTCCTAAAAATAATGTCCATGTTCTTTAAAAAGAAGTTCCATGAGCAGAGAGAAAGGACCACTGCATATGATAACTTGAGCCCACAGCTTATCAAAAAGGAAACTAAAATTATGAGTGAAAGGATCAAAAAGCAAAACAGAAGCCAGCTGTAAAGTTTCAAGAATCCATTGTAGACATTCTCCATGTCAAATTCCATGTCAAGCGGCGTGGAATGTGGGGAAGAGCCAATCCACAAAAGGAGGATGAAGGAACATGGAGAAAATTCATCCACTCCTAAACCGAACCATTTGGTGCCTGTTTATCAGATATGGAGTAGCAACAAAACTCCTGTTCTCAAGAGCCCATAAAATAAATGAAAATCTAATGGAAAATAATGCACAAAACAGACTTTATTTAGAATGCTGCTTTGTAGTTGGCCTGGGAAAACAAATCATCATCATTATCATCATCAAATTCATCATGCTAAGTAGCATATCGGGCAACAAGTGTTCTCTAGCATTTCCGGTCTTGGGCAAGTGTTTCAGCCTCTTCCCATGCAATTTTCAGCGCCTTCAGGTCTTGCTCAAATGTTCTCCTCCCAGTGTTTCAGGGGTGCCCTTGCTGTCCATTGGCATCGGGAGGCATCCACCTCATTGCTGTCTTTGGAATTTGACTGTTCTCCATGTGAAGGACATGGCCAGCCAGTAAAAAGTCTTCTGTGTGCAACGATGGTATGGAGTTTGCACAAATATTCTTTAAAAATCTCCAATGCAGGGAACATTTGTTTTTTTCAGGCCTGTTCTGTGAAGACGCGAAGGGATTTCCAGGCCGCCTGCACATACTGGCCAGAAGGCCTTGTTCCACTCCCTGGTCAACCCAGAATCAGAGCTGCCTACCCATACAGCTGGACAGGATGAGGCCAAGCAGCTTCATCCCTTCATGGCAGCAAGGTCCGGCTGTTTTGCTCTGTTCTGTGTCCCTTACTGCAAATAGTGGGGTCTAGGGAAATGACAGCTTTTCAACATTAACCCTGGTGATTGGTAAAGAATGTGACATCTCTGGATTGGCCAGGACTAGTATCAATAGTAGGAGCCTGCCTTGGTCAGTGAACAGACCTGTTAGCTGCACAGGCAAACTTTCTAGCTCTAGAAAGGGACAGTGCATGCTTGTTAAAGTATGGCTACAAAGACACTGAAGAATTCAATTCCTTTTATAGATAAAAGTTACCAACTCATGGAGGTGGGGAGTCATTTTTAAACAGAGAAAAAGAGAACATATCTGCAGGTCTGTTGTTTCACTTTTCCTCCCTAAACAGATCTGAGTATGTACCAAAAGCCCTCTATGCTTACAATAACTTAAGCAAATTCAAGCAATTTATGCACCACTCATGTTTCATCAAATTGCTCAGCAGGTTCATCTTATTCTATGGCTGGCATCAACACTAAGCAGGTCCAGACATATCCCAGGACCTCAAGTGTGTTGAGTGGAGAATACAACTATCATACATTACTGTTGTCTTATCTGCTAGGCCACATACACATGTTATGCACACACCAGAAGCAGGACATCTTGGTTGAACTGCAAATGTACATTTGATACATCTTATACTTTGATCTGGAAATGTTTGCTTTAAGCTCTGAAATCTTGAGGATGGCTGTGATCATGTAGCATCAAGGGAATGCAATTTGTACATTCTCAGTGGCACTTTCACAAGTATGGTCAAATGTAAATAGCACAGTGATGGCGAATCTTTTCGAGACCGAGTGCCCAAATTGCAACCCAAAACCCACTTGTTTATCGCAAAGTGCCAACACAGCAATTTAACCTGAATACTGAGGTTTTAGTTTAGAAAAAAAACAGTTGGCTCTGAGGCACACATTACTCGGGCGTAAGCTTGATGAAGCAACCATGCAACGCTTCGAATGGGTGAATCACGACCCTAGGAGGGTTTACTCAGAAGCAAATCCCATTGCCAGCAACCAAACTTACTCCCAGGTAAAGGATTGTGCTTTAGTTCTTCGCATGAAAATCAGTGGGGTTTAACAGCGCTTAATAGGGTTACCTACACTGCTTCCCCAAAACTAGGTCTTATGTTTAATGCTAATAATTGAGCCCAGCAGCCCAGGCCAGCCTAGATGTCCTTATTGTGTGGGGGGCAAGCTCTGTTCTATGAGAGGGGCTCTGAGTGCCACCCTATGGCACCGAACAGAATGCCATGGAGTTACGCCCACCCGCCTGGAAGAATAGCAGGAGCAGGGAGTCCTGTTTTGCTTAGTGACCTTTAAAACCTGCTGAGAGCTGTGTTATTTTTCTTTTATTAGCAATATCAAGCAGATTTGGGTGAGATGAGGTAATAAGCCTCCAAATAAAATAAATATCTATCAAATCACATTTACGGCCTGTCTTTCCTGCAAGTACTCCATGCACCATAGGGATAAGCACATTTTGCAAGCTTGTTGATTTGATTCAGATACCTCCATTTCAATTTTGCTTCTCCCTTGAGAGAAATGTATCTGTGAGCCTTCCTTTTTAACACTTTTTCTGTTTTCTAGTGTCCAATTTTCCCATTAAAATGTATGCATTTTTAATATTACTTGTAATCTGTATATGTAACCCCCATGCCCAGAATGGGTTGACCCAGTAAGGGGGTGGAGACTCAGAGCAGCAGAAAGGCTGCAAGAGCTCTTTGCAGAAGACAAGGGTACCAGACTCGGACCTTGATTTCTATAAGCCCTTAACACCTTGTTAAGGTAATTGCAATATTGTTGGGAACTACTGGGAAGGTAGTTGTTGTTTTGCTTATGTTGTAAATGTTGGAGTTTATTGTTTCAAGGGGTTGTTTTCTTTTGTGGTTATGTAATGGGTGAGAGATTCTCCTGGGGAGGGGCCTTCATCATGTTGCAACCTGTTCATCAAGCCCTTGGAATCTTCAGGAGCCAGCCAACTTGCAAAGAAGAATTGGACTTGGCAATATCAGTAGACTGTAAATAGAAGGACTTGAAATGCAACCTGAACAGGACCTTGAATTGTAACGTTAAATGTTGATGTTTTAAAAGTGTTAATTGTAAAGAAAAGTAAACCATTTTGTTGTTTAAAAATTGTTGTTGCAACTCATTCCAAGTACTGCCCCACAGAACCCACAGTTAGAGGTTACATATAAACATAATCTTATATTTTTATTTAGATTATTTCTGAGACACTTCTCCATAGAGACAGCTCGGGGCGGCTTACAAAGTAAATGCAATAACAGCACAAACAATATAAAAGTGGTAACAATTAAGAAGCTATTTTAAGATTCAGCATTAAAAACTGAAGAAAAACTTAAGAATACGAAAACAGTGCTTTAAAACGACTCTCACTTCTCAGGCTAGAAGCAGATTGTAAAAATTGCACCTTTAATTAAAAACCTGAGTAAGAAGAAATGTTTGGCCTCGGGCCAAAAAAATGGCAGAGGAGACACCAGGCAAGCCTCAAGAAGAAAGGCATTCCACAAGCAAGGTGCCATCACCGAGAAAGCCCTGTTTTGGGTTGACACTTTACCTCTGCAGGTGGGGCAAAGGGATCAGGGCTTGTGAGGAAGAAGGTGGGTTGAAAAGTTCAGGAAGAGTTCCATCAGGTACCCTTGAAACAGCATTTAAATGGCATGTACTTATAAACAGCATATAAACACCATACAAATAGCAGTAAGCAAAATGACTAAACAGCAACAGCAATATAAATGTGGTAGCAATTTGGTGAAACCAATGGCAATGACTACACATGGAATTAAAGAGAAATGACAACTGTTCATATTGAGAGCTCCCATTTCAGGTTTAAGAATTTTAATGTTGGTTTTGCAGAATGAATAGGAACTATAGCAGATTGGTGAGGGAGTTATTTGTTTTCTAATGTGTGTTTTACTTTTATGTATTAATGACCACAAAGCTGCTAGCTGCTGAGCTGAGAAGCTGTCAATGTTTTCTCTTGCTTTACTGTTTGGATATGCAGGTAACTCCATAAACTGCTTTTAGATTTGTCCTGGCACCTTCAAATAAAGATACTAGACTACAGCAAGGGTTTAACTAGCTTTATTTAAATAGCTTATTTACACCATAATTTATTGTGGAACCTGGAGAGAAGGAGCATCAGTGGTGTTATCACTCAGAGGTGATCTCACAGTCCATTTGAAAGACCTCTCTAGAAATCCTCTCTAGAAATCACCAAAAATTCAGTCTTCTCTAGAAATCACCAAAAATTCAGTGGATTTACAGTAGAGTTTTGGCCAATTCCTAGAAAGGAATGGTGTCATTTCCAGGTTTTCCTAAAAGTGACAACAAGCCATTCACTGAAAACCATTTTTTTCTCTCAAGACTGCTCAGACCAGGAGAGCTGACAACCCCAAACCAGGCAGCACTAGGCAGCCATAGGTGTGTGGGAGGTCTCTCACTAGTCGCTACAGTGGGAGACCTGGTCCCGTAGCTCTCTGTGTTGATTAGAATCAAGCAAGGTGTATTTATTTCAAGCAAGGTGTATTTATTTATTTAATAAATTTATACCCCATCTTTGTGCCATAAAAAGGGCCACCAATGCAGCTAACAAATTAAAACATACATAATAAAATCACATTTTAAGTCAGACCACCAAAACACACATACAAATAACTGAAACAACTAAAAACAGCTAAAAGATATAAAAAAAAGAACAGTTAAAACATTGGTCAGGAAAACAGGATCACTAAGGGAATACTATACAAAGCAATGAATCATTCACCTGCTGGTAGAAAATGGCAACAGAAGAGGACAGATTAATCTTCCTGGCGAAGAGTGCCACATGACCAAGAAGCTCATTAGCCGGGTTGCTATCTGCCTACTATCAGAAGGCCCTAAGCAGAGCCTCAAAGATAACCGTAATGATTGGGTAGGTTCATAGAGTAGTAGGCAGTCCTTTAGGTATGTTGGTTTGGGAACCATATAGGACTTTAAAACTTAACACCAGGACCTTGAATTGAATTGTACTCAGAAACAGACAGGGAGCCCGTGTAGATCAGCCATGGCTGGAGAGATGTGCTCCCCACAACCCCCTCCAGTCAGTATCTCAGGCGTATTACACATGGACCAAAAACAGCGGTGTGAAAATGGTGTGAAAACAGTGTAAACCATTTTACACCATTTTAAAGCATTTTACACTGTTTTCACACCGTTTTCACACTGCTCTATTTGGCCCATGTGGAATCCACCTTAGCAGCAGCATTCTGCACCAGTTGACGCTTCCAAACACTTCTCAAAGTAGTTTTCCAAACTTTCCCTGCTTGCTGTGCAGAAGGAGGTTTTCTCTGCTTGCAACTCATCAAAACAAAGAGAAACAACATGTTTTTCAGCAGTTTGGTCCAGATGAAGAAGAGTCTAGATTTATACCCCGCCTTTCTCTCCTGTAAGGAAACTCAAGGCAGCGTCCAAACTCCATTATCTGCCTTTCCCCACAACAGACACCTTGGGAGGTAGGTGGGGCTGAGAGAGTTCTGAACAAGTGTGACTAGCCCAAGGTCTACACTCCAACAGGAATCTAGGAGTGCAGAAGCAAATCTGGTTCACCAGATAAGACTTTGCTGCTCATGGAGAGGAGTGGGGAATCAGACTTGTTTCTTCAGATTACAGTGTACCTGTTCTTAATGCTGGCTCACTGAAGTACCTCTCAGACCTAGTCAGCCAGAAGGGCAACGAGTCTCGGGCCATGGCATATCTGCAGAAAATGGTGCCTGAGGCAAGTACTGAAATTGTGCCCCCCACACACCCAAATTGCACCCCAGGGACAGGTGGAGGGAAAAGGTGTGCTCAATCTCTTGCCTACCTCCCAGGCAGTGGCTGTGAGCACGGCAGCACTCCCAAGCAGCCAGGCGGAGCCAGTTGTAGCAGCGTCGACTTGAGCAGAGCCTGCCCAACTGGCCAGTAGTGGCATATTTGCTGAGGGACTGGGGGTATCCCTTGTCCCCAGGTGCCACTCTTCTGGTCATGTGGGTGGTGCAAAATCAGCCCCCCATGTGACCAGGAAGATGGCAGTGGGGGCAGAGTCAGGGACCCTCGACTCTGCCCATGTTCATGACAAATGGGTGGGGTCAAGGGTGCCCAAAGATGATGAGGCAGCAGGACTTCCTGCTGCCTCATCGTCTCCAAGCATCCCTGCCCCTGTCCTCATTGACATGGACAGGGTCAAGGGTGCCCCCCACTGCCCCCCCTGCTGGCTGGGCTCCCAGCTGACAGCCAGCAGTCCCAACTGCCCTCCCCTCCGGGCAGGTGCTGTAGTGTAACTAGGCAAACTGGAGCCCTGGGCAAAACCTTTGATGCCCTGCCAGGCATGTGCCCAGTGCAACGCGTGCACCCCCTGCCCCCCTGTAGCTATGCCCAGTTGCGTATCTAGGCAAACTGGAGTTTGGTGCCCCCCCCATGGGCAGCCGCCCTCCCCCACCGTGACCAAGCAATGATTTTTTACACCAGGTCATTTCAAAGTCACCATCACATTATAGAACATGCCCCAGCTCACAAATCTGAACATAGCAATAGGCCATGCTGCACAGCAGAAATAATTTTTTTGAAAACATTTTCAAAAAGCTTTCAAAATGTTTTATTACTGCTATGAAAGAAGGCATTTTTATGAATTGTTTAATATCCAGTCCCCAATTGGGGGAAACAGCATCACTTCCAATGTTGTTTAAACTGGGAACCCCAGATTCTCCCTTTAAAAGGATTGGATTTAAAAGGAGAATCTGGGCTCCTAGATTTAAAACAAGTGATGCTGGAATCCACCCCCAAACAGCCCAGGTTCTCCTTTTAAATCCACCTTAAAGGGAGAGATCACCAGGGGTTTCCCAATTCAAACAACATTGAAAGTGAAATTGCTATTTTTGGGGTTGATTCTCCCCCACCCTAAAACAGCATCACCTTCAATGTTTAAAGTGGGGGCCTCAGATACTCCCTTTAAATCCATGCCAAAGGGGGGATTTAACAGGAAAATCTGGGGAAATTTGGGGGGTGCCTGTCAGGGGTGCAATTGTTAAGCTAGCAGCACCAAAATTTCAGAGTAGCTTTAGGAGACTCTCCTGATGTTACTTCCCAGGTTTGGTGAGGTTTGGTTCAGGGGATCCAAAGTTATGGACCCTCAAAGGTGTAGCCCCCATCTCCTATTAGCTCCCATAGCAAAACAATGGGGATGGAGGCACTTTGGGGGGAGTCCATAACTTTGGCACAACCCCTGAACAAACCTCCCACCAATCTAGTTGAAAGCTTTATCAGGAGGAGAGTCTCCCAAAACATCCCTGAAATTTTGGTGCTGCTAGCCTAACAACTGTGCCCCCTGCAAGCCAAAAACGGAAAACCCACTAAAATACCAAAAAACCCACAAACGAACCCTGAATTTTTGGCACCCACCACAAGGGGGCGCCCTGGGCAACTGCCCACTTTGCCACTCTTCTGGTCATGGGGGGGGTGCAAAATCAGCACCCCACGTGACCAGTAAGATGGCAGTGAGGGCGGAGTCAGTTGTAGCAGTGTCGACTTGAGCAGAGCCTGCCCAACTGGCCAGCAGTGGTGTATTTGCTGAAGGACAAGGGGTATCCCTTGTCCCCAGGTGCCACTCTTCTGGTCATGTGGGTGGCGCAAAATCAGCCCCCCATGTGACCAGGAAGATGGCAGTGGGGGCAGAGTCAGGCACCCTCGACTCTGCCCATGTTCATGACAAATGGGTGGGGTCAAGGGTGCTCAAAGATGATGAGGCAGCAGGACTTCCTGCTGCCTCGTCGTCTCCAAGCATCCCTGCCCCTGCCCTCATTGACATGGACAGGGTCAAGGGTGCCCTCTCTGCCCCCCCTGCTGGCTGGGCTCCCAGCTGACAGCCAGCAGTCCCAATTGCCCTCCCCTCCGGGCAGGCCAGAAGAGACTGTGGTCCCGGGCTCAGAGAGCTACTTTTATAAGCACTGAGGCCAGGGGTGGGGCTTGGAGAGGCGTGACCACATCCCCCAGCCTCAGTGCTTATAAAAGCAGCTCTCTGAGGCAGGGACTGCTGGCTGGGAGGGAGGTGGAGCCCTGCCCTGCCCCCAGGGGTGGAGCGGGGCAGCAGTGAGAGGGCAGAGCCCCGGCCCCAGGGGGGTGCCTGGGGATCCCAGTATGCCTCTGCTGGCCAGGGAGCATGCTGGTTGAGGAAGGGGTGGGCTGGTGGGTGGGCAGAAGAAGCAGCAGGCAATGGTTGGGCAGCAGGCAGGCTGAGGCTGGTGGGTGGGAGCTCAGTAGGAGGAGGAGGAAATGGTGGCAGGCTGTGCAAAGCAGCTCTCACAAGGGAGATGCCAGCCCATGACAGGAGAGGGGTAGCCGAATGCGCCCCCACATGGCACTTGCAAGTGGCACCTGGGGCACCAGCTCCCTCTGCCCCCTAAGTATGCCTGGTCTCAGGCTTTCAAGGATCCTGTCCATATCCTCAAACTGAATAAACTGAAAAGTATCACAATTGGCACACTGGTGCCATTTGACCCTGACACTTGCTTCCCTTTGTTTTGCGAGTCTGCTTCTGCCCCCAACTAGTTGAGCATTGGCAGGCCTCAGCAACAACTATGGGGAGTGTGCTAACCCATAGCAGGCATCTGCTAAGTCTTCCACCACAGAGTGTTTTTAAAAGTGAGTTTTCACTCATATCAGAATGAATGAATATCACTATGATTGGCAAGAATGCTTTGGTTAAAAATTCTCGAAAGGGCTAAATGTGTTTGTTGCTACTTTTACCAAAATTAAACAGACTAGTCACATTTAACTTGCTCTCCAGCAATGTTTATATATGTTGTTTTGTACTTCTAACATTGCCAGGAATAATGAAACAAACAGAACAGCTGCAGGGGATTTTTTTTTCCTTCTTCAGAAACTGAAAAATGGCCTCCAGCAAAGGACGAGGGTCGTTTTAAAGAAGTGCCCTCGGTGAACTTTGCTGTAATCAAACGTTCTCCCAAATTGCACGTCTGTAGTGACTTAAATTTGTAGTGCAGAACTTGCCTGGCACACACCCCTCCTCCCCTCCTACACACACAAACACACACACACAAAGGCTCCAAAAAAGGCCTAGCAAGCCAGCTGGCTATTACTAATATTTATTAAAATCCCTTAGGCAGGCAAACACACAGGCCCAAAAGCGACTTTAATAATAGGCAACATACAGCACATTTTTCTTATATTGCCCTGTAATCAAATCTAAAGCTTCTGTTCGGGCTCTTTGTTTTACCTAGAGGACCTGGCTTCCAATTTAGTTGTGGCCTGCCCTAAACTGATTTTTCATTGTAATTAATGCCTCCGTTTGGCCTCAGTCGCTTACACAACTTCCCATTAGAGAGCTACAGCCATCTAGAGAGAATGTTACAAAGTTAAGTTACCTCAGGAAAAAAAAAGGAGGAGGTGGAGGGCGGCATGAATGCTACTTCAGCTGCAGTTTTCAATTCAACCATTTTGTTATTGTGATTTTCAGAATAATTTTTCAGTGGCTTAAACTAATGGTTATGAAACTATGTTCAAGGGATGCCTTATCATTTGGGATGCTAGGTTCCCCCTGGCCATTGGTGGCAGGGGAGAGATCAGGGTTCTCAGCTCCAAGTTGGGAACTCCTGGAGATTTGGGGGTGGGGCCTGAGGAGGACAGGGACTTCAGCAGGGTACAATGCCTTCGAGTCCACCATCCAAATTAGCCGTTTTCTCCAGGGAAACTGATTTTGTAGTCTGGAGATTAGTTTAATCCCCCCAGATCCCCAGCTTCTGCCTGGAAGATGGCATCCCTAAATGGTTCTTTGATGAGAGAAACAGTAATAGTGGACAAATTTCCTCAAAATACACATTTCCTAACACTTGTCTGTTCCATACAACCTAAATAAGACATCCTGGGGATGCTAAAAAAAAGACCTCCAGGGAAGGCACTCTGCACAGCTTTCTTCCCAAGACATCTTCAGGACACATTATTTCAGCTCAAGGCATCTTTTTTTGGAGAATGTTTCCAAGTGCACCTTTTCCCCCTAAGCCGCCTGCAAGGTGTCTTCTGCCCGGCCATGTGGAATTTTTTTTTGTCTCACTTTTCCTGCCTAACCATTTTGCTCTCTGATCACCCTCAGCTTGCACCTGACATTTTGTCTGCTGCTGAAGGGATTCTTCTTGCCACCATTTGCTGAAGGTTGCCCCAGGATGTTTGCTCTGCAGGCTCCGATCCTGGGTGCCTTTTCAGCCCCAAAATACATAGTTGTACTCAGCTGGTCCTGCACATTACAACAATGTATAGGTTTTGGTGTGTGTGTTTTTTATGAGCTATCTCTGTAGCTACGCAGACACGAATTCGAGAAGAATACAACAATCATACCCTACAGATTCCATGGAGGGTAGGTCAACACAATGCTTCCCAGCGGAAGGTAGATGAATCTTCCAAGTGGCTAAGAGTCTTGTATTTGTGTCTGGGTAGCCACAGAGATAGCTCATTGAATTTTTTTTAAAAAAAGGAAAATTATATATTGCCAGAATTTGCAGGACAACCTGTGTACTTTTTGTGTACCAACTATGTACTTTTTGGGCTAAAAAGGTGACCAGGATTGGCGCCTGCAGAGCAAACATCCTGGGGCAACCTTCAGCAAATGGCAGCAGGGAGAATCCCTTCAGTTGTACATAAAATATTGGGTGCAAGCAGAGGATGAAAGTGAAAGTAGAGCAAAATGGTCAGTCAGGAAACAGCCTCTTTTCCCTTCTGAGGCCTGCTGTCTGGGAAGCACCCAGAAGCCACCTCTTTTTAAGATGTCCCCAGTTCATCTTGTTTTGGGTTTGTGGAGTGAAAAGAGGCAATCCCCTCTTTTTAAGATGTCCCACAGATGTCTTTTTGTGCTGTGTGGAATGGACCTTGTTTTCTCCCAAAACATGCAGCCTTAGCAGCAGCGCAGTTAGAGTGTTTAAGAGGCCTGCTCAGTTCAGAAATGGTTGTGATGAGGCTCACTAGGTTTGCCCAGTGATTGGTATGAACTTTTTCATTCTCACAAACAGTGGATGAGAGCCAATGTAGAGCAGTAGTTAGCATTTTGGGTTTGACTCAGGAATAGAGTTGCCAACTCTGAACTGGGAAATTTCTCGACATTTGGGGGTGGAGCTTGGGCAGAGTGGAGGCTGTGGTGGTGAAAGATCTTGACAGGGAATTATATGATGGAGTCCAACTTCTGAAAGTTTCATTTTGTCTAGGGGAACTGATCTGTAATCTGGAGATCAGCCGTAATTCAGGGAGAACTGTAGACCCTATCTGGGTACCTGATAACCCTGCTTGGAAAGCATGGGTTCAAATCCTCTGCCATAATGCCTACTGGGTGTCCTTACACCACTCTCTTTCAGCCAGCCCTACCTCACAAGATGGTTGTTGTGAAGGTAAACTGGATGTGGAGAGGCCATACCTGCTGGTTGGAATGGTACAGGCCACACAAGGCTTCCCATCTCATCTATGACTAAGCCTCACTGTTCACCACAGAATATTCCTTGAAATCCTCTGCAATATGCATTATTAACAAGGCAGAAAAATCAATGTGGAAAGGATTCCTTGCAAGTAGGAAGCTGGAAAATCATAAGTTTAAATAAATTGTAGCAGCCTTTCCCCTTTCATTTTGCTCCTTTTTCTCTCCCCTTTCCTCTCCGTCCTTCTTTTGTTTTGGCCAGCTGCACCTATTAAAAAGTTCAGGCAAGTGTCCAAATAAGGGAAGCGGGGAGAGCACTTAATTGATTTCAGAAACAGCTATTGGAACTTATTCGGGACTAGGGTCTGCTGTGGTTAATTTTCAGTCTGTGCTGCCCATTTTCTCTGAAACACTACCTGGGGTTTAAGGTTGCTCGGCACAGGATGTTACTGGAACCTCAGCAAACATTCAAAATACTGCTTTTTCCACAACTAGCCATTAAAGACTGTGGCACCGGGCCCAAGGTTAAGATTGGACAGATGAAGCGGATAAGCCTGGCTTTTGGCTTCTCCTTTGACCTTTCCCTCTTGGCTCATCCGGCCTTTTTGGTGACTTTTCTCAGTTTCTAAGCAAACAAAAGCCAACTCTCTTCTTTTATATTCCTCCAAACAGCAAATATAACCTGCTGCTGTCTCTTGTAGCCTTTTGGTCAGTGACAAAGTTGCTTGAGGACTGAAGTTAGTCTTTCCTGGTTGTGATACCCCCTGAAGGAACAGGTTGCTAGATTGTGGATTCTTCTGGATCCTGGCCTACAGTTGGAGACTCAGCTAATTTTCAGGTAGTGCCTGGAGTACTTCTGGAATTGTAACTCATCTCCAGACAGCAGAGATCATCTCCCCTGGAGAAAATGGTTTCTTTGGAAAGCAGCTCAATATCCACTGAGGTAAAAGGTGTTGAGACAGATTGAAGCTAGAATCCTAGACAGGTGAGAATTAAAATAGGTGGGGACCCACAAAACATGTTGCAGGTTGTGTGCAGGAGAAAGACCTTACCTTTGCAGGCATCCTTGGGCATAGTGAACTTAACCAATTTCCCTCTTTCCAACCATCTTCAAGGCTGTGATAGCAAGGCTGCTGGCGCAATCCTCACATCTGACTTCTCCAACCCCTGAGTGTGAGATCACAACAGTAGGACTCTTTTTGCGGCCATCCTTGGGACTGAGATGGCTGCAGGGACTTCCTCAGCATCTGTCACTCTCTAATCCTCCAAAGGATGGATTCATGGGAGAAGGACAACTTCTTTCCCTCCTCCATTTGCCCTTGTGCTCTGTCTCCCTTTCATACCCATTCTACTGTTTTTCTTCCCTATCCCCTCCCCACTTGGTCTTTTCTCCCCCAGGTCATCTTTAGGGGTTCTTATGATGTAATACCCAGAGGCAGAGCCTGATTGACCAATTAGTTCCCACAGAAGATGTTCTGGTCACCTAAAGTATATGGCTGATGCTCATGCTCACAAGTCACCAGTTATCAAGTAAAGTATCCATACTTAATAGTAGACCTTCACAGATCACTCCACACAAATTACATAAACTAGAACATAAGAACATAAGAACAAGCCAGCTGGATCAGACCAAAGTCCATCTAGTCCAGCTCTCTGCTACTCGCAGTGGCCCACCAGGTGCCTTTGGGAGCTCACATGTAGGATGTGAACGCAATGGCCTTCTGCGGCTGTTGCTACAGCACAAAAAATTAAAATTAGCAAATTATTGAAGAATGTGAGCCAATTCACTGGTTACTACAAATACATATTATGTGAGCAAAAAAACCCCCCCAATAACTTGGAAAAATGTATTGTCAAAGGCTTTCATGGCCGGAATCACTGGCGTGCTGTGTGGTTTCCGGGCTGTATGGCTGTGTTCTAGTAGCATTCTCTCCTGATGTTTCACCTGCATCTGTGGCTGGCATCTTCAGAGGATCTGTGACTGGCATCTTCAGATCCTCTGAAGATGCCAGCCACAAATGCAGGTGAAACGTCAGGAGAGAATGCTGCTAGAATATGGCCATACAGCCCGGAAACCACACAGCACCCCAACTTGGAAAATTTTTTTGAAAATCAGGAAAAAAAGAACATAGGGGAGAAACCCTAAATCAGCAACAAAATAAAAAGGGGAGGGAGTATATATAAAGTAAAAACAAAAAATGTAACAGTGGTAGCAGATCTATACATCAGCTTCTATCAAAGGTTTGCAGATAGCTGGAAATCAATCCATATACAATTGTCTATATACCATGTATTCACATACTGATAAAGTTCTAAGGTCCTCAATCCATTCATTTATGGGCATTTATATCTCCCATGTTATAAAACAAGTCTTTCAGCTATAGTAAGAGCACAGAGGGTCCATTTTCATTGATGCAGGAAACATACACATCTCAAGGAAAAAAGTACAGAGGAAAGGCAAACTTTCTTAAACTTTCCATGCCCATTAGACTTGTACATGGGAGTTTGTTTTGTTTTTCTTATTAATTCCAAAAGGGACTTTTTATTAAGTTTTTCTATATGGTTCTGTTTTGTTAGTAGTTCTTCTGTTATTGTATTGTCGAAGGCTTTCACGGCCGGAATCACTTGGGTGCTGTGTGGTTTCCGGGCTGTATGGCCATGTTCTAGCAGCATTCTCTCCTGACGTTTCGCCTGCGTCTGTGGCTGGCATCTTCTGTTATTGTTTTATTTTCATAATTCTGCTTTGTTATTTCCCCCTACATTTCAATGGAAGACACACACTACCTTGTCTTGGGTCTGTAGCTTCATGGGTTTCCTCCCAAATTGGACAAAACTCTTGGGGATTGGACTACTCCCCGAGGAGCAATGCCAAATTTCAGACAGATAAAGGTGCCCCCTTTTGAGACAATGAAAGGAATTCATTTTGACATTGAACTCCATGGCAGAATGGATAGGAAATGTTCCAAACAGTAACAAAGGCAACTTTGCAAGCAACTTGAAGAACAGTGGCATGAAGAAAAGGCAGACTGACATCAGTGACATCAGTCCTCTATAGGGATTGTTGAAAACTCTATCGTTTTATCATACAGTTTCTGGCCATTCCTAGACAGGAATGACTTCACTTCCAGGTTTTGTCAGAGATGCAGATTTTTAAAAACTTTTTCTTTCCCCCAATGGCAGCTCAAGTGCTGATACTCAAGCCCTCCAGAGGTGGGAAATCTCCTGCCCCCAGTGGGTCCATGGCAACCTCAATCAGTTTCCACTTGGCATTTGTACCATTGGGAAGAAAGGCTTATTTAATGTCTAAGACTGGAGAAGAACCCTGTAAAAATTGCAAATAGCCTTGAGGTCACAAGACAAATGGTCCATCTTGTCCAGCATCCTGTTGCCCATAGTGACCACCCAAATGCCTCTAGAAGACTTACAAGCATAGTGCAAAGGAAAAGGAATCCCCCTATCATGGCCAGCTAGCCAATATTACTATCCTCCATAATTATATCTAATTCCAAATAATGCTGCTGCAAAGTTCGATTGGTCTCAGTAAAAGTTGATCCACACTTCCCAATTGAATGGTATACAAGGGCTGTTTGTAATCATTTGTTTTAAGATTTTTATGTTTTTTGTATGACTTTATGTTGTTCACCGCCCTGAGCCCTCCGGGGATAGGGCGGTATAGCAAGTTTAATAAATAATAATAATAATAATAATTTGTTGCTACCAGCCCGAGGTTAACAATCGCAACAAAGAAACGGCTGCTGTGGCGTGAGGCATTCTGTCCGCTTCGAGCAAGCTTGCATTTCTATAGGATCAGCATGCCACATAGCATATATTAAGAGGGAAACTTTGCTCCGTCTATTGGGTCTTTAATGTCACCACTCTTGTGACATTTCAGTGTAATGTTGAATCGTTAACAAAAAATAATGCTGCCACCTTTCACTGCCACACTGGTTACAGCAACATAATCCAGTGGGAAGATGGTTAACGACTTTCTTAATGTCAGCATAAACAACAGCAGTAATCACTATTTTCAGTTTACTAGTAAGAGCTATTTTACCAGAGAGCTGGCTGGAAAGGTCCTTGTTCTTTTGTTTTCCCCGGCTCTCTTTTTATCTTTCCTTCAGTGTTTGTCCATTTGTTTCAGTTCACCTTTTTCAGCAAGGATCAGAGAAGTGAGAGGGGGAGGGGCTAGGATTGATAAACTCTTGAGGGAACCTGGAGTTCTCCCAGAATTACAACTGGCTTCCAAATTACAGAGATCAGTTCCCATAGAGTAAATGGCAGCTTCCCCAAGCTCTTCCATCTCCAGGTACCAGTTCAAAAACTCAAGGAATTTCAGACGCCACAGGTGGCAGCCACACTCTGGACCCTGCCTTTCTTCTCACTTGCACATTTTCTGCAGCAGCACAGTTGCCATTGCCTTGTGGCTGTGCCCCCCTTGGATCCCAACTGTTTGCTTATTTGGAACATGTATGATTACATTTTTTTTAATTCCAGAGCCAGTGTCATATATTTGTTAAGAGCAGCTGTCTCTAATCTGGTGAACCAGGTTTGTTTTCCCACTTATCCGCATGAATCCTGTTGGGTGATCTTGGACTTGTTGGGTGATCTATCAGAACTCTCTCAGCCCCACCGCCTCACAAGGTGTCTGTTTTGGGGAGGGGAAGGGAAGTTGTTGGCAAGCCTCTTGGAGACTTCTTACAGTTGAGAAAAGCAGGGTATAAATCCAAACTCTTCTCTTCTTTTTCTTGCCCTTCTTGGGGCAACAGAGGCAGAGGCGGAGTGAGGGGAAACTGCCCCTGGGGTGCGTGCATGCCCTGCGCCCCTGCCACACAGCCTCCCACCCCTGCCCCATAACGCCCCCGCCATGCCCCTGCCATGGCCTGACCACACCTCCTTTGTGGCTCCGCCCCGGGCGTCACACACCCTGCCCTTGTTGGCACAATGCCACTGAACAGAGGCTACCAGGATTGTGAGTAGAATGAACTTCTAGCATAATAACCATTTTTCATTTGGAAAGACTCTGCAGTATAATTACTGGGGCCTCATCTACTCATGCCAGAATGTGGGTGAAATGCAGCTCCACGGAAGCCTTTACTTGATTACTTTGCAGATTTTCTCTGTGCTGTCCTAAACTGTCACCAAATCCTGTGTGCAATGCTCAGAGGCATACCAGGAGAAAATGGCAACCGAGGCAACACCTGTTCGAGCACCGCCCTGGGCCCCACTTACGGCCAGCAGAAGAGGTCTGCGGCAGTCCCAGACAGCCTGGCAGGGCTAGGCTGAGGGGCACCTGGAGAGGCAGGCTCCCAGCTCAGCTGGACTGCTCCTTCAGCCGGCGGAGGAGGAAGGCAGCAGTCCCAGCCAACAGATCGGGGAGCACCAGGTAGGACCAGGCAGGGCCCCTCTCTGCAGAAGGGGTATAGGAGTGATTTTGCACCCCAATGTGAACTATTGGGTCACGCCCTCTGGCAGATACACCCCTGGGAGTGCTACTGCCTTGAGGACGATGGTGTCACTTAATGTTATTCACCAGAAGTGACATCATGAATGTTGGTGTGACACACCCCTTTTTCCTTCACTGCCAAACTGATCAGTGATGAGCAGAGCAGGCAGAGGGTGAAAGGCAAATATAGAAGCATTACAGAAGTGTTTAATGTTTGCATTTTGTTACCTGCCTTAATGAAATAAAAAAAACTGGACTGAATGAGGATACAAGAGCAAAGCTGGCATCAAACTTTGTCTATTACGTTGACATGCAATACAATGCTTTCCAGTTTGGAATAATTACGCAAGTTCAAGTTCAATAACCTTTATTAGGCATACAGAGTAAAAAATAAATAAAATAATGCAGTGAGTAATATAAGCAGGTCATGTTCCTTCCTATTTTCCTTGGTTCCGTACAGCAATCACTTGCAGTAGAAAAATTAAGCATGTGTTCAAGGCAGTGTGAGAAACGACAGGTGCCAGCTTGCTCGGAGGATTAGTGAAGGCAGCAGGCCAATGCACCTTGTGCCTACAATACAAAAATATAGAAATTGAAAACTGCCCTATATTGAGTCAGAGCATAGGTCCATCTAGACCAGAACTGCTCACCCTGCCCAGAAGTCACTCTCCAGGACCTCTGACACAAAGCACTCTCATCATTTGCTACAGAGATCCTTTAACTGATGTGGGTATCCAGCCTTAAAGTGGGGCTTGGGGTTCTCCTGGAATCACAAGTGATCTCCAGATGACAGAAGTCAAGTGCCCAGGAGAAAATGGCAGTGTTGGCTGGCAGAATCTCTGGCATCATGTCCTTACTGAGCTCCCTCCTCTGAATCCACTTTCCACAGGTACTCCAGTCCCTCAGAATTTCTCAAGATGGAGACTGCATCCTTAGTGGAGATGCCAGGGATTGAACCTGGGATTACCTGCACATAAAACATGTCTGATATGACTGAGATACGGACCCTTTCAAGCACTGTCTATTCACTGGTTTGAAGCACAAGGAGACAAGGTCCTTAGGGGGTTGAAAGAACAGTACAAGCTCTAAACTGTCAAAATCAATCCCAAACTTTCAGCTTCTGTACTCTCAAGCAGTCAACCTGACTGATTTTCTCTCTTAAATGAAAATCACACACAACATTATGTTCCTTTCGTATTTCAATTCACTTTCCATTTCCGTTTCAATTATAGCCTCCATGATCCAAGCTCTGTCTTCTTTTGGTCGCTGTAAAAATGTAAGGCTGCTTAGAAATAATTTCTTTCAAAAACATTGCAAGGGTGAACAATAACAAGCGGAGCAACAACAACGAAAAAAATCTCTACGAACTTTTGTGCATGGTTTCAAAAGAGCCCTCTTTCGGGTAGATTCGTCTACATTAAACTGGTCATGACCTTCCAGGTGTCTTTAAGGTTGAAGTGTTTCCTGGACCATTTAAAGCTACTCTGCCAGGCTCATGTGACCTGCCTGACATCCAGAGATGGGGCTTTTAAGAACGTAGCCACCTTGTCAATGGAACAGAGGTCACTAATAGCCTGCCTTGGGCCTTCAAATAGGTCACGTTCGGATTGCTAGCCCCATACAAAAGAAGAAAAAAGAGAGGAAGCAAGACTGAGAAAGGGTGAGGAGGAGACTGGGGGGGGGGTAATTATCATTCTCTCCCCCCCCCCCATCTTCTCTCTGGGCTCAGAGTTATGCTCCATGTCACTTTGTTAATGTGCTTGCATCTAGGGAGACACATAATGCTCCTCTCAGCCCTGTTTATTAGCAAGATCCATTTGCGCAAGGCCCTTTCCTTTCATGCCACAATGTGAATGTGCTTTGATAGCAAATAATTACTCTAGTCCTTTTGACATGGAGGATCCTCAGGCTGCCCTAGTTAAGCCAGTAATTAGCTTGTCCTCCTTTTTTATTATTATTGAGAAACTACAAATTATCCTCGTATGAGTACTGGCCATTCCCTCCCCCCCCCCCCCCTTCCCTCTTGTATCTCTCAGCACTTTGGATAAACGGAATGCAGCTGCACCCGAACAAGATAAAGCTTCTCCATCAAGATGATGAACAATTTGGATGAAGAGCCTTCGAGATGAAGACAAAAGCTGAAGAAGTGAAGCTGATACAACCCCGGACAGCTAAAGAATGCCGCAGCCTGCAGATGAATAGCCCTCATTTGTGAATATACAGATTTTCCACGATGAATAAAAACGGAGTGTAGGTCACAATAAATAAACTTTTTTTCTCTTCTTCCCTTCCCACCCCCACCCCACCCTGCTTTAAATAATAATTCAGGTTCCTCGGCACCAAGCAGCTGTAAATTGAAGGTTGTGCTTAGTTTTCGTAAGTCTCAGAGGGAATAATTAAGCTAAGCTCATATTGTTTGATATATTAGGGTAATGATGAGCCAGTATAATCTAGCTTGTTCGTTATTTTAGGGGTGTTTTTTTCATTATCTTTGTGGTTCTTTTAAGATTTCATGTTAAATGTTGACAATAACATTTTGGAAACAAGCTTGCATTGTGTTTTGGCTTGTCTGAAACAAATTCAGATATTATTTAATTAAAGTAAGAACTTCCATTCTGGAGGGGGATTTTCATTAGTTCTGGGGAGGCAGTGCAAAGGTAAAAATATCCACCTTATCTGATGTGGCCTGACATGATCATTTCAAATCTGCTGATACCTTTTCCTCATTGGCGGAAGATAATTAGTCGGAGGCAGTCTCCATTATCAATTGAGTCTATCATTAACCTCCTCAAACTTCAGTGTCAGTATTTCTTGGCAACATTTTTGGGAAAGGCAGCCTGTAATTTTTTTTCAAAATTTTCACCAAAGATCAGTGCTCAGGCAAATCATTTTTGAAATCTGCCCTATTCAGGAAATACATTATATTTAAAAATAGCTTGCTACTGATCCTTGCTGTCTTCAGCCCAGTATTTGTGACAGATTTCTTCTTCCCAGTCAGGATTACAGAAAGACCTGGAGTGATTGTTGGCCAGTCCATCTCAGAACCTGACTGCCTTGACAAAAAGTAACACTGCAGATTCTAGATATTTATACATCAAAATGGTCCAAATATCAAAACAATTAGTCTGAACATTATTTTGAATCCAAGCTAAAGTGAAATAGGCTAGCCAGCATGCTATTGCCCAAAACCAGGCAATTTCTTACCAGAATTTCCCATTCAAATACCTGACAGCTTTCCTATTGCACTTAGCACCATCCTGCGGCTTATCACCATTCCCCATTTAAATAGGCTTGTGATTTGCGTGCAGATGTGCGGATTACACTTTACCCAATAACCACAGAGAAATATTTATTTCTTTGGAAATGAAATGGCCACACCCCGGTTTATTAACATTAACAATAACAGCAACAATAATAACAGTTGGAAGCTGGGCAAGCATATGGGACACATCCTGGCCACCAGGCAGCGAACCGCTGAACCTGGCCACGGCCAGCCCCAAAGCTGACACCTCCTGGCCCTTCGGGCAGCAAACCGCTGGCCCGGCACCGTCCCCCATGGGGACCGGGACAGGAGGTTACTGGGTGCCACTTGGATGCATATCCATTTGTGACACCCCCTCCTGCCGGGGGTAGCGAGCCCAAAACATGACCTCCAGGCCTGTGCCATCAAGCCCTCCACTACCCCCAGACCTCTTATTGAGGCCCCCGCCGCAGGGAGGTCTGGCCTGCAAGCCTGCCTCCCCAATAAAGGATGTGCCCCTATGCCCAAAAAACCGCCCAGACTGCGACAAATAAGTAAAACAAAACATGCAACAACCCCTAATAACCCTAGGGAGGGTGGGTGGGTCTGTTCGCCCCTGGCCTTGCGAAGAGGCCGAGCTGAGCCAGGCACAGGCTTTTATAGCCTCCCGGCTCCCCTGTCATGTGACGGTGGAACAGTCACATGACCACCGTTCTTGGCCAAACGGGGAAGTGGGCAGACGCTCCATCCTCCCCTGCCGCAACGGGCGCCCCGGTCCAAACCGGGTGCGCTTTTTCACACAGCTATTCTTTCCTACTGTCAAATGTAGGATTAATTATGCAACATTGTGAAGAAGTCATCATCTTTCCCCCCTCTTTTATCAGTTATGGTTAGAAGAGCTACTGATGTTTGGCCAGCACTACAAAGATGCAATTTTCACTTTTGGACATGAAAATTTTTGCATCCAAAGATATCACTATTGACTTTCATTCCACCCTTCTTCCAAGCAGCTTAGGGTGGAGAACATAGCTCTTGTCTTCCCATTTTTTTTCTCTTACAAGAGCCTTGTAAGTTATGTCAGAGTGAGAGTAACTGGCCCAAGATCACCCAGTGATGTTCAGGGAAGAGTAGGGATTTGATTGTGGTTTTTCCTTTATCCTACTATGACACTATAGCCACTGCACCATACTTACTGACTGTGGGATAGATTCATTGCCTTGTTAGCCAGCATGATGCAGTAATGTGTGTGGATTTATACCCTGACTTTCTCTCCTGTAAGGAGACTCAAGGCAGCTTACAACTTCCTTTCCCTTCCTCTCCCCACAACAGACACCTTGTGAGGTAGGTGGGGCTGAGAGCGTTCCAAAGAATGGTGACTAGCCCAAGGTCACCCAGCAGGAATGAAGGAGTGCAGAAATACATCTGATTCACCAGATAAGCCTCTGCTGTTCATATGGAGGAGTGGGGAATCAAACCTGGATCTTCAGAGTAGAGTCTATCACTCTTAACCACTACACCACACTGGCTCTCAATTAAAGTGGATTAGAGTGTTGGACCAAGATCTAGAGACCCTGGTTGAAATACCTACTCTGCCATAAAGTTCTCTGGTGGCTTTGGGCCAGTCATTCTTTGTCAGCCTAACCTACCTAACAAGAGAAGTACACTGTCCTGAAGTCCTTGAAGGAACAGCAGGATTAAAATGCAGTAAAAATAAGCAGGGAAATGGCCCTTTCATATTGTGTTCTACATCTCACAACAGTATAGTGCCTTTATGGAATAAGGCTGTTTTGTGGTTTCATTCTTGCAGTGGTCAGTTGTGCTAAAATAGATTATCTCTTCTTCACGTAGGGAGCGCACTAAGATTGTCAGATCCCCCCGGCCAAAAGTGGGAGATACAGGGATAGGTTGACAGATTTCCCTGCAGGTTGGGAAATTCCTAGAGGTTTGGGGAAGGACAAGGATCTCATTGGGGAACAATGCCTTATAATCAAGCCTCCAAAGCATCAATTTTCTCCAGGGAAACTGATCTCTGTAGTCTGTAGATAAGTTGTAATTCAGGGGTCTCTAGGTCCCACTTGGAGGCTAGTATCCCTAGAGCACACACACCTTTCTCTAGAAGATGCTTCCAAAATTCTCTTCTTCTTGGGTTTTGGAGTTTTAAATTACTTGATCTTGTTAGCAGTGTGTTAGGGAATTTTCTGTGTTGTTTTTATCCAAATTTTGTCTCAGAACTTTTGGTTAATTTGTGTACTTCAAAAAATGCACTGCAAACTAATCTTGATACGATTATGCACACCGTTTTACAGTGTGCAGTAAAACAACATACCCAAAAAATTGAAATTGAAATTGAATTGAAATATATAAATGCGAAATACCACTCACTGACTGACTGACTGACTCATCAAAAGAACTCAAAAACCACCGAAACTACAAAGTTGAAATTTGGCACACTGGTTCGTTATGTGATTCAGGTGCTCGCTAAGAAAGGATTTTCCAAAATATTCACTTCCACTCGACTTATTAGATATTTACTGTTCAACTCTGGCCATCTGCACGAACATTCTGACAGTTAAAAACCACGAGTTTCATGCCCTTCAATATGGTATTTTCGATGGTTTTTGAGTTCTTTTGATGAGTCAAGCAGTCAGTCAGTCAGTCAGTCAGTCAGTGGTATTTCGCATTTATATATATATATATATAGCTTCATTTTACAGGACATTTTAATGAAGGGCACTTTGAAGCTCTAACTCCATTTGTCGCATCGACAAGTTCTGATAATGCCCACCAAACAACAAGCACAATTGATCCAATGGTGCGCCAACTGCATTCTAACACCACCCTCCTCAACACATATGAACCTGTTCCTTCTGCTGAAACTGCTAAAGGAAGAAGAGGAATTAAATGCAGACAGCGATTTACACATTGCATTAGAAAAAGACAACTACAGGAAGCTGCTGCAAAATATGCGAAACCAACCTGTCAGTCCACAGACAGGCTGTGAGGAAATATGCTCCATGTCACCCCAAAGTTCACAAACAGGCTGTAAAGAGGTATGCTGAATGTCACCCTGAAATTTATAGAGAGGCTGTGGTGAAGTATGTGTAGCGAAGCACAGGTATATATATGTTACCATGCTAGTTATATATATGTTACCATGGAGTTTTTTTCAGTATTTTATACATATGCACATTTGTAGCATATGGTAAAAAAGAGGCCAATTAAATGAAAAAACAGAAAGCTGTGACAAACTACAGTTTGGAAAATGGGAAGTTTAACCTCCGCACTACAACCTTCCAAAATGGTGATGGGGGTTATGTTGCTGCTACAAGATTCATCCCATTATCCTGAATCTCCAGTTTTTGATGGTAGACTTCTATACCAATTATAGGTCAACAGCCAAATCTGACATCAAGACTTTGTTTGTCTGTTTTGATTAACCCAATTAGTACAATGAATATGCAATTTATTAAATTTCATTGCAAGTCAGCTGTCAAGTGCCAATTTGTAACTCCCTTCCTGTTTCTGTGTTCTGTTCAATGTTGATTGGTACATTGCGGATACTGTCAAATGTTGACTTTCTGTTGACTTCATGCCAAATCCTCTCCCTGAGTATTAAAGGCTGTTCCTCTGTCAGATGTTTTGCAGCATTGTTATAATCTATTTATTTTATATTAATCGTCTTTCTAGGAGATTTATAAATGTGTATTAATCACATCCTTGAGGGCCCATGCAGACGCACTGCAGAACCCATCTAGAAGGGAAAAGTCAAAGTTGACCTAGTCATGATGGCATCCATAATTCCGCCTGTCTAGAAAGGCCCTCAGGAGGAAAAATTATAGAGGAAAAGGTGTACACATTTATGCTCCATTCCCAACAGGCATGTTTCTGCATTTACAATGGCCATTTTCACCCAGTAGAAACAACCATAGTATCATGACAAAATGACCTTCTGTGTATAGCTCCATCACTCCCTATTTTCTGTTTCTTTCAGTGCCACTTTGGCTGTGAATGGATTTCCATTTGTGATTGTGGTAAGAGACTGAGGATTTATTAAGTCTCTTCTCACTCAATGGCCTCATCTATAACTAGATGTTCATTGGGATCACATCAAAAGAATGATCAATAGCTAGAAAGAAAAGGGACAGACATGGCTTTACACTCATTTTTCTCTTCTCCCCCCCCCCCCCCCCCCCCGGCTTGTCCTATAATAAAGCAGTCAGAACATATGGGGTGCCATTTCAAGGGCACTACATTGTCAGTTGCTTATGATTGCAATTTTTATTTTTATAACGACACTTTAAAAGAGATCATGTTGTTCAAATGTTAATTGCTATGCCAACTTGTACATTAATTCATCTGTTAACCATATAATCTTGGCCAGAGGTCTTCTTGGTTGATCTGCCTCCGTGTACCACTCCCACCATCTGAATATGGTGCATGGTTACAAAAGCAAAAGCCTCTTTGGTAGCAACATCTCTCATTAGAATATCTTCTCAAGGAAAGTCAATGCCTTTTTCCTTTCCAGAGCACTCTGAAGACTGTCTTCCTAGAGAATCAGTATAATGTAGTATAATTAATACATTGAAATAGGGCTGGTATGAACTAGGTTCAAAACCACTATTCCTTCATGAAGTTTACTAGGAAACTTTGAACAAGTTACTTGGGAAATGCTCCAGCAATAAATAAATGAACAAACTGCAGCAAAAGCTATTCTGGCTCTGGTTCTTTCTAAGGTTCAGTCATTCTCTAAAGTTGGACTATGTTTTCAATGAAAAAATTGACTCACCAAATATTGCTGAGTTTAGATAAGTGCAAGGTAAGCAGGCACACTCCATTGCCTCTCTGTTCATATACCAGCTTGATTGTGAATTGCAATGAGCACAGTCAAACTATTAAAACAAAGAATCTCTTCTGATGTTCTGAATTGGATTGTAAAAGATTTGTGCATGCACGCTGTGTTCCCCATTCCCTCATCTGTCTTTCACCATCTTTGTTCCAAGTTTTATAAATAAAATAAAAGTGGTGTTTCACTCCTACATGGAGAAGGGAGCCACAAGGCTTATCTTTCTATTCTAGGCCCCCTTTACCTACACTTATTAATGGGACTGTGGGATCCAGGTGGCAAACGTTGTGCACATTTGGACTCTTTTACTGCCTTGCCATAGTTGTCCCCTTCTCCCTTCCCCTTCCTTTCTGGCCACAGATCCTAACAAAACTATTAAATACTCTTGCTTGATGAGTGTGTGGTGGTGGTGGGAATTGCATAGCTTACTCATTTTGTTTATCTGGTTACCGATGTTGCGACTTGCACATGGGCACTGTAGTTTGAGTCCCAGAAGTTTTCAGCAAGATAGATGCCGCTAACTAATGAATACCACTAATTGCACAACTGCAAAACTGAGGCATTATTAGGGGAAATAGAGCCCTGTGCAAAATCTGAGTTTTGCCTCCCCCATGTTCATTTGAGTTTTTTGTATTTTTTAGTGTTTTTTCAGTTTTTGGCCTGTAGGGGGCATATTTTTAGGCTAGCCACACCAAAATTTCAGGGTATCTTTAGGAGACTCCCCTGATGATACCACCCAGGTTTGGTAAAGTTTGGTTAAGGGGGGCCAAAGTTATGAACCTTCAAAGGTGTAGCCCCGTCTCCTTTTAGCTCACATAGGAAACAATGGGGGATGGTGAAACCCCAGGGGATGGTGACACCTAACCCCCTGTCCAGGAATATGTGAGCAAAGCAAATTGCAAGGATGAATTAACTATGGCTACCCAGCCAGGTACCATGATAAACACCAGAGCTTCACAAAACAATATGAAATGCTGTTCATGCTGAATTGTGAGCAAATCTTCAAGGTGATCATGTGCGATGCTTGACTCAACAGTGAGCAGGCATTGCAAAAAAGTTCCAGGTTTTTTGAACAGCTGCTTTTTAAACAGCTGATCATCATCGCTAGCGGTAAGTGTAAGCCAGAGGCATTTACAGGCGGTCAATTCCAGTTTGTAGATTATGTACATAAGCCAGTCGCAAACACGGTAAAACCATTTAACTCTTTTTCTTTCTATTAATCTCTTTGGTGCATTTTCTTGTGTTGGGTAACATTTTCTCTTGTATTCTGGGTTGATCTGCTCTTTTTAAGCTATAATGAAGTGCAGGTGGAGAGGTGGGTGTTCTTTGGTGGGAGCCATACTGTATCTCTTCCCATCATGTTTGGTAAACACATGAAATTGTCTTATACTGAATCCAGCCATCAAGGTCAGTATTATAGAATGGCAGCATCTCTCCAGGGGTTTCCTAGAGAGAGATTTCACAATACCTGCTACCTGGGCCTTTCATCAAAATGTGCCAGCGATTGAACTTGGGACCTTCTGCATGCAAAGCAAAGGCTCTACCATTGAGCCACAGCCCCTGTATACTATGTGAGGCTAGTAATGGCTGTCCCCTGCTCCAGTCACAACCATTAATAGATACTAGGCTCTTCATTAAGGAGCCGGACTTTTTCTGTGGTACGTTCAGTATTTTTAGCCCATGTTCATTTGAAGTTTCTCAGGCATATTTACACTTTTCATCTGTGCCTTCACAGATAAAACTAAGCAAATTATTCTTGTTAATGGGGAGGGATTTTTATTGGGGAACTTGCCTTTTCTGACACTGATTTATTCTGCTAGTTTGGTCAAACTGTTAGAGACTCAAAGTGACACCCTGAGCATAATTCCACCATCTATTGACTATTGACCCTCTACTGAAGTCTATTGACTTCAATTTTTTAAAAGGCTGGAACTCTGTTTAGAATTTTACTGGAAGCCTCAGCTTTCTGTCTGTTACCTGTTGCTTGTCCATTCACCCACTGAGTGTTCAGTTCCTGCCTCCCGTTGGCCTTGACTTGCTTGCCAGGTTTTGACTCACACCCTGCCTTCTTGGTTTTAATGTTGGCTACATGCAGGGTATCTCCACTTAATATCCTTGCCCTTGCCTTCTCTATCACCCTGTCCTGCTGAAGTTTAGGAATTTGTCACACATTTGACAGTGAAGCAGCACTGTCCTCAAATTTTGCATGTCCAGATACAAGTCAGACCATCAGTCTGAAGAGGCCAGGAATTGTCTACTTTGACCAGCAGTGGCTATACAAGATCTTTAATGAAGGTCTTTCCCATTATCTACTACATGATCCTTATAACTGGAGATGATTGGGATTGAATCTGGAACCTTCTGCATGCAAAGCAGGAACTGTACTACTGAACTGCATTCCCTACTCCAAGCTATTCAAAGAATGGATGTTTTACTGGGGCTGCCACAAGGAATTTGAGAGACCTTTAGCCATGGAGTTGGGTTGGAGGTTTGGCATAAATATTGACAGAAGAGGAGGAAGAGATGAGAAAGCACCATCTCTGGGCTTCTTGCATGTCTGGGTGAAATTGGAGTTCTGAGCAATGTGAATCTCCCACAGAACAACCAACTACTATTTGATCCATTTCCATTTTCAATATCAAAATGAATAGCTTGATACACAGTACTGAATAATAGGAGTTTTAAATAAAAATATTAGAAGACTATATCAGCAACATGATTTAGAGAACCAGACTACCACTATGAAATGGACATTTTTTAACTTCCATTCTAAAATGACTGGGTGATAAGACAGTACATATATTTTGGATTCAGAGGGAGAGGGTTTTTTTAATATAAGTGTTTTATGATATATACATAGATCATTTTCAACCCAAATGTTAAAAAACAGTCTTTTTTCCCTTCTGAAAGACACATAATGATAGATTTTCATTATCCTGTGTGATTCTCATGAGCTAATTTTTCAGCCCCAACTTTTATGTCATTGGTGACAATGAGAAGGTTTCAATGCATCTTATTTCCTATTGTAAATACCTTTCATCAAGTGGCAGAGGTAAATCAAGCTTCACCAGAGAAGGAAAACATTTGAGAACCTGACAAAAATTTCTCCAGTGCTATTTGAATTGACGCACTTCCCCCACCCCCACAACATATCATTGAATTTTTTTAAAGATAAAGATAATGCAAGCATTCATAGACTATATGATAAATCTAAACAATACAGAAGTCAAAATAACAAAGGTATATTCATTTTAAAACAATAGCATTAATTTAAATGCATTTTTTCTCGAGGCTGCCTTGCTAGTTCATCTTGTCCAGCATCCATCTTGAGGCTGGCTAGATGCTTTCCAGAGCCCCCCAAGCAGAACCTAAAGGTAACAGTCTTTCATTGTCTGCTGCCCCATGCCAACAGTGTTCTTACACACACACACACGCAGTGCAATCAATTGAGGTAAATTGGCTTACAAGGTGGTAACTCTGTTTAGGATTGCACTGGCAGTCACTTCAATTATAATCCTTAGCCAGGTCATGAGCATAGATGGCTTTAAAGGGGAAATGGAAATTCATGGAAGAGAGGTCCATTAATTGCTACTATTCTTGGTGACTTGAAGGAACCTCCATACAATATAAAGTAACAATGGTAAATCTCGGAATACCAATGCCAAGAGGTAGCATCAATTTGAGGGAAGTACTGGGCATCTATGCCCTATTTGTTGGCACTCCACGGCAACTGGTTGGTCATTCTGTGAAACAGAATCTTCAACTAGATCCATTACTGGTCTGATTCAGCAGGCCGACATGTTTAATTTTAAATTTTTGGATTCTGCCTAGTGTAAGAAGAAGAATAGCAACAATAACATAAATAATTGGCAAAGCATCGGCAGTATTCCAGAGGATGCGCAAAATCTGGTCAGCATCTGCCATCAATAGTAGGATAAAAATACGACTCTTCAGCACCATCATTGTACCAACTGCAATTTATGCCAGTGAAACATGGAAGATCACCGCAAGAACAGCCCAAAAGCTGAATGTGTTCCAACAGCAGTGCCTTTGCAAGATTCTTGGAGTCACTTACCATGACCACATTACAAATGAGGAAATTCTGCACAGAAGTGGTATACAAAGGCTGCAGGACATTGTGACAGAGTGATGATGTCATCTTGCTGGGCACATCAGGGCCTACCAGGTCACCGTCACCCAAAAACTGTGATGTGATGGGTACCATCTGGAAAAAAGCAAATGCGAGGTAGACCATGGAAGACATGGCGCCAGACCTTCAAAGAGGACCTAAACGAGGCTCGCATCTCATGGGATGAAGTTGAACTCATTGCAGTTGATAGAAAACGTTGAAGGACGCTTGTTTCCCAATGTGCCCAGTTGCATAGGCAGAACTAAGCATAAGCTAAGATAACATAAATAATACAATTGATCTTAGATATTTCATGTAGCCAACAAAGGCTTGTCAAATAGGCCTGTCATATACCCCCTAGGAAATTCACAGGCAGGGAAGAGTGGTGAGAGCTATCTCCTGTTGTTCATCACTCAGTCACTGGTAATTGCAGATATCCTGTCTTTAAATACCAACATCTCAGTTTTGGCTATTATGGCCACTATATATGGCTAGGCCTGTCTTCTATTAAATTGTTTATTCCTTAAAGCCATCAAAGGAAACAATGACCTATCTGCACTATAATTAGCCAACCGGATGGTTTAAATTGGTTTCAGGGCCCTTTCTAGTAAAAGGCGGCCAATGTAGTAGTTAGTGTGTTGGAGCAGCCTTTATCCTCTTTCTCGTAGGCTTGCCAACCTCCAGATGGTGACTGGAGATCTCTTGGGATTACAACTGATTTCCAAGTGACAGAGATCAGCTCCCCTGGAGAAAATATCTGCTTTGGAGGGTTGACTCAATGTCCTTACTCCCTGCTGAGGCCTTCTCCAAATCCTGTCCTTCACAAATCTCCAGAAATTTCCTAATCTCATGAAAGACCATATACATTGTACTCTGGGGGGAAAGGTGGGATAAAAGTGAGATGGACAGATGGATGAAGAAACAGAGCATCCTTATGTATCTGAGCTAGCCCAGCATGCTTCTCTTACAGAAAAACTCATAGAAAAACTTTGTATGATCATTTGTATTCTCCCCTGCACAAGGAATTGCCAGAGCAAGTCACACCCTCAGTCCACCCTCTGAAGCAACCATTTTCTACAGGGAAACTTCCTTCTGTCATCTGGTGATCAGTTGAAATTCTAGGAGATCCCCAGATACCACCTGGATGTTGACAACCCTATTTACAGCCTATGATCAATTACACACAAGGACTTTGCTGCATAGTGGAGGCTGGTGTTTGCTTAAGCGAGATTTCTTGCACAGACATATTTTCTGGAGCCCCACTTACACTTTCCGCTCTCTTCAGGGCAGGCAAAACCACTTATAGCACGATTTAAATCTTGCTTCGCCACTAGAATGGAACAGATTTGCCAGTGGGCACAGCTTTCCCCTGGACATCTTCTCTTCATTCATGATCTGCCTTTCCACTCCCTTGCAGCATTTTTCATGCCTTCCCCCCTTTACCCCTCTCCCTGTTGTCTGCTCCTTTCTGCTTCCCTAAGCGCACTGATCAAAACATTGATCTCATATGTACAGTGGCAGCGGGTGGGAGACCCCCCCCCCTCATTTCTGTCTGAATGTTCAGTCTCTCCTCCACCAGCACAGCCTCGGCACAGCACAGCCTCAGTTGCCAGGTGCGCTGGAGTGTTCCCCCTCCCCCATGCTGCTGGTGTAACCTCTTTCTGTGGGTTTTGTGGGGCAGTACTTGGAAGGAGTTGCAAAGAACTAAATTTAAACAAAACAGTTTACTTCTCTTAACAAATAACACTTTTAAAACATTGAACATCACACTTCAAGGTCCTGTTCAGGTTGCATTTTCAAGTCCTTATATTTACAGTCTACTGATACTGCCAAGTCCAATTCTTCTTTGCAAGTGGGTTGGCTGCTGAAGACTCCAAGGGCTTGGTGAACAGGATTCAATATGATGCAGGTTTCCAGGAGAACTCTCACCCATTACAAAAAAACAACAACCCTGAAACAATAAACTCCAACATTTACAACATAGCAAAAATAAATAACTACCTTCCCACTAGTTCCCAACAATATTGCAGTTACCTTAACAAGGTGTTAAGGGCTTGTACAAATCAAGGTCCGAGTCTGGTAGCCTTGTCTCCTCCAAACTACATGAGCTCTGCAGCCTTCTGCTGCTTTGAGTCTCCACCCCTTTCTGGGTCAACCCATTCTGAGCATGGGGGTTACACTGGCTCCTTCCTGGTTCTCTAAAGTGCACATAGTGAGAGATCAAGAGATTGATCTTTCAATATAAAGTAAGAAAAAAGAGGGCCTTTGCAAAAAATATTACAAACAGGCATCTTTTTTGGCTCCACCCCACCTTCCCTACTCTGCTTCTGCCCTCCCCGATGGCTGAGAGGGCTTTAAAAATTTTATTTCAGGCAAGACTCTGTTTTTAAAACAAGCCTCTCTCTTCTCTTCTCTTCTCTTCTCTTCTCTTCTCTTCTCTTCTCTTCTCTTCTCTTCTCTTCTCTTCTCTTCTCTTATGAAGGTGGAAGAGATACTTGGAGTGAGTGCATGCATGCATGCATGTTTGTGTGGTGGGGAAGGGAAGGGGGTAGAGGATATCTGCTCTGTCCCATTAAGGCTGTAGTTAAGAGAACCAGAAGAAAGGAGGCCCAGCAGAGTTTCACAGACAAACTGTGCTGCAGGCTGTGGGCTGCCTCCTCATGTGTAAACAGAAAAATGTGAGGAGAATCCACTACGAGCCCACTGAGCAGACAACAGGTTCAAGGTGTAAAAGCTCTCTCTTTCCAGATCTTCCTGCCGTTCTCCTCCTCAAACATCTCTAGTCTTAGCATCTTCCGTCTATCACTCTGGCAAAGCTCTTTCATATCTAATCAATTTAGTAGCTTAAGATTTCCAATGTTAATGTCACCAGCACATTTTGTCCCTCTCTTGTCAAAGCCTGGCTCAAAGGTCATTAGCAAATGCATTGAAAAGCAATAGCCCCAGATCTGACCTCAAGTCAGCCTACAAGCATTTTCTCTCCCAGGAAACTGGTGGCAATCTATAAGGATTTTGCTGCTCTTTCTAGTTAAAGAATTTTTTGGAAAGAATATATGCCATCTCTACATTTGGTACCTTGTCATGAGTGTCAAGCTTCCTGACAAAGATGCATCTTTTTCCCAGACCAAATGCTTTTTCTCACAAGGAAAGAAACTAAATCAGAATACAAAGCAAATTAGTAAAAAAGGAACTATCCTATTTTCACTCTCTAAGGCCGTTTCATACCCGGTGAGGAAATATAACTTGTCGTGGAAGCGGGGAAAAGAAGCGTCAGGCTGAGGCGTTATGCATGCGCATAGCGGCGGAGTGCTTGCCAGTCGCGCCCGTCGCAAAAAAGCGGCTTAATCAGCCAGCGAGCGCCGTATTCAAAAAAAAAGCCCGGCGCTCTTTTCCCACATGTGAAGCACTGGCAGCTGCAGTGCGATCGCGAGACACGCCCGCCAGAACGTTCCCAACAATGGCGACTGCCAAAGGTCAAAGCTTGGTCACCGTCCCCCACACACACACCGTTTGTCCCTGTGGTGATTTCCTGCATGGTCAAAGCACCTTTCCCAGATCCATGTAAGCCTGTGTACGGATGGTGGCTGCCCATCCAGACTCTTGTCTCACAGGTAACATGAACTGGGACTGACGAGTAGCTGGGAGGGGAGGCAATGACAGATATGGGGGGGGCGGGCAGGACATCAAGAGCAGTCCGTCAGCCAATTTAGCTGCTTCGCGAAGTGCGCCCAGCAGCATAATGGAAGCTGATGGCGAGGAGCGCCGCTTCACATGGCGGCTTCCACGTCGCGAACCCGTCCACGCATTTCTCGGCGGGGCTCCTAACGCACGCAGCTCCGCCTGTCTGTGCGAACGCTTTTTCGCGGATGCGTTGCTATTTACGACGTCATCGCGTCGCTCCTTTTGTTCGTGCAGAAACGGCCTATACTTCTTTCTGTCCTGACCTGGGTGGCACAGGCCAGCCTGATCAGATCTTGGAAGCTAAGCAAGCTCAGCCCTGGTTAGCTGAAGCGTATCAAGGGGAAATGGCCCCTGGGGTGAATACCTCCTCCAGGCACCCCCCTACCCCAGCACCTCCGTACTTGAGGGTGGGGCTTGGGTAGGGGCAGGGCTCAGACCAAGCCCCACCCACACCTCTCTGCAGGTCGGCTCCTGCCATCCCCAGGGCCTGTGGGGGTAATAGCCAGCCTGCACAAAGGCCAGAGGTGGGGCTTGGGGTGGGGGGCAAAGCTTGGGGGCAGGGGATCTTGGACTAAGCCCTGCCCCTGCCTCTCTGCAGGCCAGCTCCTGCCATCCCCAGGGCCTGGGGAGGGCAAAAACCAGCCTACATAAAGACTGTGGGTGGGGCTCGGGGTGGGGCTAGGTGGCTTACTGCTGGGGTGCATGCCATTTAATCATGTGTGGGGCACCCGGAGCCCCCCCCCACGTGACCAAAAGACATGCACCTAGGGACATGCGTGACCCTATGTCCCTATAGGCTGTATGTCTCTGCTGGTTAGTACTTGGATGGAAGATCACTAAGGAAGTCCAGAGTCACTTCATAGAGGCAGGCAATGGCAAACCACCTCTGTTAGTCTTTTGCCTTGAAAATTCTTTAGGGTTGCTGTAAATCAACTGTGGCTTGATGGCATTCTTCATCCCCATTCTTGATTCCAAATAGTGCTTAATTCCTCGTGATTTGGAGTGGAGTCTGGTAAGAGTGCAGTTTGAGGAGGGGAGGTGCCTCACAAAGGTTTAATGCCATTCAATCCAACCACAAAGAAGCAATTTGATCCAGACAACTGATTTCTGCTGGGTGATCTTGGACTAGTCACAGTTCTCTCAGAACTTTCTCAATCCCACCTACTTCACAAGGTGCCTGTTGTGTGTGTGTGGAGGGGGAAGCAATTGTAAGCCACCTTGAAACTCCTTACAGTACAGAAAGTGTGGTATAAAGCCAACATTTCTCTTCTTGTAATTCCAGGAGATCTCTAGGCCTCACTTGGTGGAAGGCAAATTTATCAGGGACCTCTAGGTGTCTGTAATAGTTCCTTCTCTATTGTGGTACCTATGATCCACCCAGTCAAAAGCTTTTCTGTAATTTATGAAACAAAAGCTGATTTTCTTCTGAAATTCTCTGATGTGCTCCAGTAACCAACATAAAATTCCAATATGATCTTTAGTGCCCCTTTTCTGAATCCAGCTTGAACATCTGGCATTTCTCATTGCATATTGGGTGACAGTATTTGTTGTAAGATTTTGAGTATTCCTTTACTTGTGTGAGAAACTTATGCAATGATCCAATAGTTGCTGCAATCTTTGATGTCTAGTTTTTTCAACATTGGAATGTAGATTGAGTATTTCCAGACGTTGGGCTGTTATTTTGTTTTCTATATTTGTTGGCATATTCTGGTTTAGATTCTGACGGCCTCTATTTCTGCATCTTGAAATAGTTTTGTTGTTATACTTTGGGTGTATTGAAGAAAATATTTTACACAATATTTCAGAGCTGCTGTCTGAAACACTGAAGTGCTGCTATTTGAGTTATGCATAACCTCCCTCCCTGGCATTTTGTGGTTGACTTTGCCTCATGTGGCAATCATTTTGTGTTTGTACAACAACACTGTGTCAGAATTCTAAAGGTACCTGCAAACTCAAAAAGGTTGGGAAATGCTGGTTTCGTCCAATAGCTTATTTCTAACAAAGGCCAACCAAATGCATTCAGGAAGTCCACATGAAGACAACAACCCTCCCACATGATTTCACCCACAGCAACTGGGATTAAACCACTGGCACAATTTTACAGAATTGTACTCAGGATTTGCCTTTTTCTAGTCAAGAGTGTCATGCATAACAGTGAGTCATGCAAAAAAACACCAGTCAAGCATTCTGACATTAGGAAATTCTAACCTTTGCAAATGAAAAAAAGAACCATAACAGCTTCACAGAACCAAGAGTTGTTCTGAAGTTAAAGACTGTTGAAAAGGCATGACTTTTCATGCCATAATACCATTCAGGAACAGGAGAATGTGAACAGTAAGAAATGGACACCAGGACCAACATTCAGATTTGAAATTGTGCATTTCTTTTGAAAACTGGGAATTTCCAATTTTTTGGAATTCAATAGAAAATAGCAATTTACAGCTAGAAGCAAGGCAACATACTTTACAAAAAAAATCTGAGGCCCTTGACCCTTTCCCAGTTCTTGGGCCAACCCCAGATAAATGAACAGATATAGCAAGGGCATAGGAGCCATAATTGCCAGGTAATCGTGCCCAGGCATTTAGCCATGACTGCATTTAGAATAGGGCCATCTTAACACAGGGGCACACCGGGCAGTTGCCCAGAGGCCCCGCAAGCATAGGGGCCCCAAGCTAATTTATGTATGTTGTTACTTGCTGTCAATAAATTATTATTATATTATACAAAACTATAAATATTTGTGATAGGAAAATGTTGAAATGTTTGTGTTTTTCAAGGTTCATGTTACATTTTTCAAATGTTTGTGCTGATTCTTTTAGGTTATTTTAGTGCTGACATGAGATGGAGCTTATGTCTTTATATTGTATATGTGTTTTGCTCCTGTTGTCTCTGAATCCTTGCTGTTCACCGCCCGGAGCCCTTCGGGGATCGGGCGGTATAAAAGCCGAATAAATAAATAAATAAATAAATAAATAAAATAAAAATTCATCTTCGCTGTATAGCAAGTCTTCTTTTAATTTTTAAACATTTATTTTGTTGGAAGTACCAGTAAATATATGTTTTATTTTAATCGACCATTCACAGTTCTATATACAGTGGTTGTGTAGGTAGGAGTCCCAGTACACTGCTTTGCCCAGGGGCCTATAATGCTATGATAGCCCTTGTTCAGAATCCTGAAGAGTGCAAGCGTGAATGGGGCACTATTAGTAGTGAGCACAGCACAGTGAAGCAGAGGGCACCTGATACTAGGAGGACTGTTTCTGCATGCAGAGACTTAAGAAACAGCATGCACACATGAGATTTTAAAGCAGCAATTGGAAAAGAATAATGTGAAAGTTCCTTATGTTTGTGATGCCTTCTTTGGGATTTCATCAGAGATAACAATCACAGACTTTGTCCACCCGACTCCTCAGCTCTGCCATGTGACTGGCTTGTTTCCTCTTTTTTAATGATGGCAAAATCACATCCCTTATATGACATCAGACTGGCTCAAACCGTGATGCCTTAAAACTCTACCCCAAAGATAATCCCATAGAGTGGAAAGGCAAGCTACATTTCACCTACTTGTTCCAGTTTAGAAGTCAGGTTTCCATTCTCCCCCCCACCCCCACTTCCCATTATGCTCTGTCAAAAAGCTCCTGTGAGAAACCTATCACTAATCAGGCTGTTAAATTAAACTGCTCTAAATTTATTTTATGTGATGCATAAAGTTCACAGGCAGAGGCACCCAGAGTTGTATTGGTGACCTTTCCCTGGGAGCCCGGCTCCAACTCAATAGCTTCTTTTGAACCAATTGGCTGGAAACCATGGCTTCTCTAAGAGCGCTAATTCCCTTTCTGCCACTTCCAGACCTGAAGGATTTATTCTGATGAGTCCCTCACCCACATAATGACTTTAAAATTCCTTAGGTCCATACCTTAGAATGTAGCTGGGAATTTGAGGTAATGCCAATTAACAAGTTGGGGCTCAAAAGCACGGATGGAATTAGCTGGTACTTCTCTGTGGAATACTGTCAGAAGTGGATATGAGAATCTTGACATCTCGGGAGCTCAGTGCCTCAAGGTTCACAGTTTGTGTGTGTGCACACGTGCATGTAAGTAAGGCAGAAGCTGATGGAGTCCTGCAGCACATAATCAACTGCTATGTGTTTGCTTTCCTCACTGAAGAGAAACAGGGGCAGGGGAAGGAGGAGTACCAGGAAAGATACTATCCATTTTCCCTTGTCACAGATTGATTTGTCCCTTTGCAATCACCAGGCATGGAAACATACAGCTAGATAGCGTTGACTGTCTTGGTACCGGTTCTGTTTGGGGTGAGAACATGTAGAAGGAAGAAGGGTGCATGGGACATTCCAGCATGAGTGAGAAAGGCTTTCTTGCTCAAAATAAACATAACAGTCAAAAAGTGGTGGTGTTATTGCACTGATTGCTGTAGATGGACCCAGTTCAAGTTGCCAACCTCCAGTTGAGGCCTGGAGATCTCCTAGAATTAGAACTGATTTTTAACTACAGAGATCAGTTTGCATGGGGAAAATGGAAACTTCAGAGTGGAAGTCATGGAGCCCACGTGGTCAAGCTGCTTAAGAAGCGAGAGCGGCAGAGGCGGAGATAACATCTGGTGGAGATCGCCAGCAGCGGGAGCGCGGAGGTCCGTGTTCCTAGCGAGTCTCTCGCGTGCTGGTTCCCTGGCACCTTTATTGTGATGATTCTATCGAGTGTAGAAGGGAGGAGCAGGAGGGAGTTCGGGAGGCGGGAAGGTCAGAGAGAAGTCATCATGTGATGCATGATCTCCACCTGGCTACGTGCGGAGAGGAGCGTAAGCGTCTGAGCCTAATCCTCACCTGGGGGCAAGACCATTGTCCCTGCGCCCGGTGATTGAGCCAGACAGGTTCCCACGACCCGTGACTCATAGAGGGATGAGGAGTGGGGGAGTGCGGTCGCTGATGGAGCCAGAAGGCAGTAGGAGCGTAGGTGTTCCAGCGACCGACCAAGGTGCTGCTGCGTCAGCGGTGCATTCCTACATCTCCTCCTTTTTTACATTTTAGAAGGGAGGCCGAAATGCTGAGGGGCGATTTAGGGGGACGCTTGTCTCCTCCGCTGTTTGGTCGAGTTGACCGAGCTGCTTGTGCAACATTAGAACTTGGTTGCGGGGCAGGGGAAAGTCGAGGGGCTTCTTACACACGTTACAGGCAATATTAGATACACATTGAACGAAACAAGACCCGACGATGAGGCATACAATCAAACCAATGCAGAGTTGTATGATAGCACTCAACCATCCTCCCGGCAGCCAGCTCCAGAGGGCTGACCACCAATACATCATACTTTAGACTGGATACAACCTTTTGCAATTCACGCACTTTCATATGAATCAATTGGGAGTTATCAGAGAGATTAAAACAACACATATTATGTACATTCTCACAACCTTGGTGATGTAATAGCAACAAGTAATCAATAGCGGCACGATTATCTAGGGTCGCTTGGCAATGAAGTTCCTGTTGCTTTCGGAGGCTAGAGGCATCCAGGAAGCGGTGGAGGTAGAATTGATGGACTTACATGGGGGGCACAGGCCAGCCGGCCAATAGTCTTAGCATTGTAAGAAGCGAGTCCGGGGACTCCCACTAGGGAAGTTGCGAGGGAGGCGAACTCCGATCCGGAGAGGGCAACCGCATCGCTCCGGCAAGAGGGGTCGAGGGGCAGAGTGGGGCGGCGGCGGCGGCCGGGCTCCTGGGGTGGAGCCTGAGGCAGGACGATGGTGAGGCGACTAAGGCAACAGAGAGTCCCGGCAGAGAGCCGAGCAGGGATGTAGCTGAAAGTTCTCTCCCCGCCAAGTCCAGAACCAACCGCCGGGAGCAAGATGTTCCATTACGAGGGGAATGTCCTCTGTGCGCGTGCAGTTCCAGTTGACCGAACCGGTGAATGGGCCCGGGCCGGTTCCCGTCTCGTCGGCGCCGGAGATGCGAGGCGCAGGTGTTGGACTTCGTGATTAGCGACAGTCTTGGTGACAAGGGAAGCGCCGGCCCGGGGAGGGTTTGGGCAGACGGGTCCCCAGTCAGCGCTCATAGAGTACTTGATGGATGAAGCATTCATAAAGGGGCTTAAGCCAGACTCCGCTAGGAAGTCTCCAGGGGCTTTGCAAACGGGGAGCAGGCAGGAGCTTAGCAGGCTCCCGACTCCTAGGTACTGGCCCAGGCAGAAAGATGAAGGCGTTGGCAGCGGCAGCAAACTGCTCCCAGATGTTGGTCTGAGTGAAAGCTTCGTCAGGGGTGGCCGATTGCCATCGGCAGGAGGCAACAGAGCAGGCAAAGGATGGTGGCCTTGAGTTGGCGGTGATGATCGCAAAGGCGGCACAGAGGTTCTCGGGTGTCTCGGGGTGGCCTTGCTGGCGCAGCAGCTCTTGGGCTTGGCTGGTGGTTGCTTTGGCGTTTCCCCAGGTCATCGGGTCTTTGGACCGTCTGGGCGTCGGCGTGGGCGTTCCCGTTGAGGAGCCGCTGGGCCGGATCGCTTCAGAGAGATGTGTTCCATCTGGGATGGGGTTGGTTTCCTCCTGGCGCCATTCCATGGGCTGGCCATCATGGCGAGTCGGAATCCACAGGAGCCTGTAGGAATAAGGACTGAAACACACCCCCTTCCCAGGTTATAGGAGGGCGGGTCCCGCCAGGCCTCGGTTCTAAGCGGTGGCAGGAGATCAAGATCGAGTTTTATTGAGTTAGAGTTTAATGTGTGAGGCTATTTTGCAGACTGCGTGTAGTTGAAGGTTGCTTTTAATGCAATTCTGCTGGGGGCCGCCTATCCCTCTTTCTTAAAATTATATGACAGGAGGGCAGGGGGTGGGCGGACCCTGGGGGAATTGTGGGTATACATGCTTAATCAGTAGTACGAAAGGGGCTTTTGGAGCTCTTTTGGGGATGGGTGCTTCAGGGGAACAAGGCATTCAGGCGGTTGAAGGCAGAGGACTCCACATGCAGAGGGGGGGTTTTCCTTGTAAGGGAAATGTACTTACCGTGACCTTGGTGGCCAACGCAGGAGGGCTGGATGGTGCTAAAATTTTGTGATCGAATTATCTTGGGGAGATGCAGCCCGCCGAAACCACTCCTTAAGAGGCGGTTTGGCCAAAGCGTCTTAAAGTGATGATGGTGCTATAATACCATCACCACTGGAAGCGCCCAAACTGGTTTATTGGAGTGAATTTAGTGCGGCAGCCCTCCTTTTTTAAACTGGGGCCACTGTCCTGGCAGTGCTGCGGTTATCAGGGGCGGGCCCAGATTTGGGTACCAATCCAGGGAGAACCCAGTCAGCCAATTGGCCCTCCACGCCTCTGCTGGTTGAAGGGATAGAGGAGAAAGAAAAGAGAGAAGGGGTAGATTTCCCTCTTACCCGAAGTTTGAAGAGCAATTCGGAATTTACAATCGGGGATTAGTGATGATCCCCTGCGTGATGGATTTATCCATCCCAGGACTAAAGGTCGTTTGACCTGGCTCATGAGGAATCTCTTCCCCAGAGATTAACATATGGATGTCCAGTAAAGACGATGGTGCGATACCGTGAGCTGCTCGCTCCAGTCCTGGAGCTGCAGCGGACCGTGAGCGGCCGGATGCTCCCGTCCTCGCGGTTTGTTTCCCCCCCACCCCCCAGATGTCGCGGGCAAGCCTACCGATTACGGCCACTGGTCAGAGCCACTTTCGGCTGTCCTGATGACTTAGTCACATCAGCGCCCGGTGTCTACCAGGCCCTTAAACATGCATCCCTCTATAGCTTAAGCTCCAGAGTACTTGAGCGGGAGCTTCCGATGGAATGTTTCCACGCCCGCCCCGATGGTGGTGCTGGCTGCGCCATGTTGGCTGCCGGGCTTGTAAGCCTTTATTGGAGTGAGCAGCGGGCAGCTATGGGAGCAGGAGGATCAGCTGTCGCGCCCAGCGCTGGTTCCGGTGGGCAACGCTCCCTGCGGGATGTTGCGTCCCAGATCTGGAGATGGATGGGATCCCTGGTCGCGTGGAGTCGATTACTCCGGGAATGATGAACACTCCCTGCTCAGCGGCGGAGGCCTTAAGGCAGCACCAGCCCAATAGTCCCGATAGGGATGGAATTGGAGTCGCCATACTGGGTTGGGGCGACAAGGACCTCCGATGGGGGAACTTCAAGGAAGGGAGATGAGGCTGGGTGCACGTGAAGCGAGATGCCACGAGTGGGGGGGGGCGAGAAGTTTGAAGCGTGGGCCTTGGTGTCTGGGTCTGTTCTAATATTCTCCCTCCTTGGTCCTGGGCTGGGGGAGGCGCAGCCAGGAGCGAGTTTCCCAATGAACCGGCGTGTCCTTCTCCAATGGAAACCTCTCTGGCATCGTTGGGCGCGGGTCTTGGGCGGCCTTCTCCTCTTAAGAGAGGAGGACCACCTCCTCCATCGGGGTTATAAATTTGCCCCACGGGGCTGCCTACACTCCAGCTTCCGGAAGTGTCGGGTCTGCCGCATGAGTTAAAACCAATCATCCTGAGGCTGTCCCCTGGCTGATTGGAAGTGCAGCCCGAGGGGAGGAGGCTAGCTTGGTGGTGCGGAAGACCCGATGTCCTGGCAAGCCTTAAGCATTGTCGGCCAGTTCCAGGGTCTTTGCCCAGGAGCCCGTGATTGCTCTCGCGGCACTCGATGGAGGCGTTCTCCTTAGCGAGGCGCATGAGGGAGCTGCGTTTTGAAGAAGCCCCTCTTCGCTATCTACCTGCCTCCTTGAGCGCTTCCTGGAGCCTGTTCTAACAAGCTTCGGCATAGGGCTCTTGGAGAGCTTTTGCCGTGTTATGGCGCAGAAGCTCTGTGTGGGCTGGCCAGAATTGGGGACCTTGACAAACGCCTTGTAAAGAAGCGCACTCCAGTGACCGTAAGGGTGGCCTACAGGCAGGACAATCCTGATTGTTGCGGGAGTTACTGAAGGCATCCGAAGCCCGTGGCACAAAGCTGTGCGGCGGTGTAAGCGCCCCGCCGGAGGCGGCTGCCCTGCTAAAAGCATTGCTGCGTGCGGAACTTCGCTTTCCCCAGATCACAAATTGTGCAGGAGCTCCAGGAGCACATCGCGGAAGGTGGTCTTCCAGTCGTCCGGAACCATTAAGTGATTCCTACGCTGATTGCCTCTAGCATGCCACCTCTCGCGTAGGGGCTGAAGTGATTCCTACGTCCCGCGTCGCTTCTTGCGAAGCTCAGTGAGGATGTTTATAGCTTAAGGGGCGGTACTCGAACAACCATGCGTAAGTAATGCCATCCTCCCCCTCGGTATCTGTTAAGTGGACCCGGGGGCACAATGCGAGAGTCTCGGCATACGTCTTCCCGTCCAAGGGTTTCTTTCTTTTGCAGATGGAAGTGGCTAATACGGCTCTGCGGTTCTGAAACCAGCGCCATTACGATGGCGATGACGGAGGTCACAGTGGCCAGGAAAATGAAGCCCGGAGCAAGGGGAGGGGAGGCTGAGCAGCGGGAGGAATTTGAAATCGTGGCGGAGGCAAGGGGGCAGAAGGAGGACGAAGCGTCCAATTTAGCCGGATAGAGAAAATTCGGGGAGTTGAAGAATTGAAGGTGAAAAGATCGAAGGAGGGCTGACTACAGCAAGGAGAGCCATAGGTTTGCAGGCTGATGGCGACATAACATTGTCTCCACATCAGTAGCAGTGACATGCGGTAGCTTAGCGAGGCTCTGTCGCAATATGAAAAGTGCGCCCGATGTTTTCCCAGTCCTTAAGATTCCAATGTCCCCCTTCTGGGTACCATGGACATTAGAGCTTCAATCTCCTCAACCAATTTCGCGCAGCTCCCCTCTCTTCACTGGAGACCCTGCCGCATTTAAGCTAACGCTTTCAGTTCGTTAAGCGATTAGCTTGTCATAAGCCCACTGCTTTTGCAAGCCCCATACTCACCGGTGTTCCGTCGGACGGTTGAGAGTGTCCTGGGGCGCGAGTCTCTGGATCGCCCGATCCAGAGGACCAGGCGATACCGAAGCGGTGGGGTCCCTGGATGCGCCGATCCAGCCCGGACTTCGGTACTGTGACCCTATTCCTTCAGGCGACCGGTGAAAGGCAGGGGTGGAGGTTCGAGGATTCCGGGTTTTCGGCACCAGCTTGAAGTGTCGACCCGCGTGGTCAGCGCAAGAGCGAGGAGCGCAGGCAGGCGGAGATAACATCTGGTTGGAGATCGCCAGCAGCGGGCCCAGCGGAGGTCCGTGTTCCTAGCTGAGTCTCTCGGCGTGCTGGTTCCTGGCACCTTTTATTGTGATTCTATCGAGGGCGTGTAGAAGGGAGGAGCGGAGGAGTTCCGGAAGAGCGGGGAGGTGAGGAGATCATCATGTGATGCATGATCTCACCTGGCTTCTACGTCTGGAGAGGGCGTAAAGCGTCTGAGCCTGAAAATCACTCACCTGGGGGGCAAGACCATTGTCCACTGCGCCCGATGATTAAAGGAAGCCGAACAGTTCCACGACCCGTGAGCTCATAGAGGGGGGGATGAGGAGTGGGGGAGTGCGGTGCGACCAGAGAGGCCGTTAGGAAGCGTAGGTGTTCCAAGCGCCCGACCAGGAGTGCTGCTGGGTCAGCGGTTACACATTACCACAGAAGGATGGACTTTGGCTGAGCATGAAGTATTTCGCTGGAGGAGTCCCCTCCCACTCTCCCAAAGGGGACCCTCCGCAGGCTTTAGGCTTAAAAAATTTCCCAGCTCCGACTTGGTACATCTGTAGTATTGTCATTGTGCAGAGTGGTATTCCTTTCAGTAGGGTCTAGACCAGGGGTCGGCAACCTGCAGCTCTTTCATCCTCATACTGCGGCTCCACAGCGGTGACACCAACGATGGCAAGTTGCACTTGGGCCGTGGCAAGCGCGCCTCCTTCCCTGCCCCCTCCTTTCTTTCTTCCTTCCTCCCTCCGGCATCCTTTCCCCTCCTTTCTTCGTCTGGTGCCTGGGAAGGAGAGGAAAGGATGCCAGAGGGAGGGAGGAAAGAAGGAAGGATGGGGCAGGGAAGGAGGCATGCTCGCCGCATCCCAAGTGCAACTTGCCATCGTTGGCATCACTGCCACTGTCTATCCTGCCCGCTTTGCTGAAAGCAGGGCTTGGGGAGGGCAAGGATGGGAGCGGGGCTTGGGGAGGCGGGGCCAAATGGCTCTTTGGGTGCTAAAGGTTGCCGACCCCTGGTCTAGACCACTAATTTAGTTCTCACACAGAAAGGCCTCTATGTAGAGTTCGGTCTAGAGGGAAAGATCGTCTCAATTCACACAGTCCATCCTGCTTCGGACCATAATCGTAGATGCGCCTGTGGAAAACTCTCCCTAGGCTGGCTATTTTTGCCAGCATCTCTGTGGAAATAATAACATTAGATCAATTTCAGTCTCCATACAATCCATTTGGTGCTGATTTGAACCTGAGTTTCTGACATTCTGACGTTCATATCCAAATAGCTCTACACTGGACCAGCCTGGCGCCACTCATTCTGTGTGTGCTTCTGGATAAAGAGATGATCAAGGAAAGATGATTTGGAAGCTGAATGCTGCACATTGAGCAGCTGGCATCCCACATCCTTGTCCTTGCTGTAGTTCCTAATTGACTGAATGAAGTGTTTTCAGCAAAGGTGTGAATGTCACTCCCTTTGTGGCTTTGCAGTGGCCTACAAACAGCCTATTGCTAAGCAACAATTGGCAACCTCCACACTGGGGCTGAGTAGTTCCCTTTCGATGTTGCATGGAAGCCTTGCCGATATTCATCTCTGGCACTGGTTGAAAACCCACCGCAGTAACGATGTTTATTGAACTATCAGGTGGTAAATGATTGACACGAAGTACAAGTACTTCTTCTGTTACTGCTTTGGCACACCGTCATTGGATTACTTCCTGGGAAATGCCAGCCAGCTATGCCAGATGTACCACTGAGAGAAATGCCAACCTGCTTGAGGGGGAAAAAAACCTAACAGCCACCCAAAACTTAGTGTAGCAATCTAGTGCCACTTAAGTATTGATATATAGCAGTCCTGTTCAGCATTCTGTGCATCTTGGAATAATATTTAGAACTTGTTAGATGATGCCAGAAGTTCTCAGGCAGACTGCAGTACAAACACTCTCCATCCCCTTATCTCTCTCCTGGAAAAAATTGCACAGGATCTGGAGGGGTAAAAAAATATGGTAGTTCTTTAAAGGTTTCAGAATCCTATCCCTTCTGCAAATGAGCAAAAGGCAAGGGGGAAAACTATGGATCGGTGGGAAAGCTCATGGTTTGTGTGTGTGAAGGGCTGTCAACTTATGGCAACCCAGCAAGGGACTTTCAAGACAAGTGAGAAGCAGAGGTGGTTTGCCATTGCCTTCTGGTTCAGCTACTCCCTTGGTGGTCTCCCTTCAGAGTTCTGACCCTGCTTTAGCCTCTGGACAGAATGCACAGTACTGATGGCTTACACAATACATTGTTTACTAGTCATGTGCTGCAAAGTTTAGTGGTGAAACCTAATTCCCAAGTGCCCAAGGTCTGATTTGGATCCATGCTGTTCACATGGAGAAAGAGGGCTTGTCTCCCTTCTTCTGCACCACTATTTGTGCTGTGGTATATTTATATGTCCCATAAGTGGCTCCCTGGAACCATTTTTGATTGGGAAAATGGTACAGGGGGAAGGCTTAAGTTCCCTGCTTCATATGCTGCAATCCTGATATGACTTGGGCCCACAAATACCCAAGAATTAAGTTATGACACAGAACTGCCAGTGTATGCCTGGTTGACTGGACCTGGGGTGGCTCTTTAAACGTTTTTTCATGTAGTTCAATGGTCAGACCTGATATGAAAAATAAAACAAACACCAACCACACTAAGACCACCACAGTTAGGAAGGTCATATATAATGTAAAAAAGCCAGAAGATAAAAAGGACAAAATGAAGTATACAATAAAAAAGCATAATCATACAAAACACCAAAAAAAGCAAATATAAGGGAACAATAATGAATAAAGCAAGTGTTCAATGAGCAAAGAAGAAGAAAGAAATGTACTGGAGGACTGGATATCGTCTCAGTGCAATTGCCTCAAACGCAGGTAAACTCAAGTAACTCCTACAGTTCCCCAAAAGGTAAGTACATGTAATATCTTCTGTAATTATACTAGACTGGATAATCTGGATCTTTACCCATTTCGCAGTAGTTGGATTGCTTTGTCAGTAACACATGTTTATTTCAGCCTGCCCATAGTGGGAGTATTGTATTAAAAATACTTTAAAGGATATATGATCCCACAACATTTTAGGGAGTTGAGTGCATCATCTTGTAAGTTGTTCTTTTTTCTTTTTTGTCTTCTGACTTTTTTGCACAATACATATATACTTATGAGCTTCCTAATTACCATAGTCTTGGTTTGGTAGGTGTTTGTTTTTACGTTTTGTAACTCTCCACCACACTCCTGTGATTCTTCTCTTAGGTGGCAGACCTGGTACAAGGCGGGTTTGTGCGTGTGTGCATTTGTGACATGAAAAGCTCCAAGCACCATCTAAATTGTTTGTTTAGGCTCCACCCATATGTGGGCAGGGTTCAGAATGCACAAACTGCAAATGGAAAATGTTAAAAGCCAACACTGCTAGAATCTCCTTATTTTCATCTGTTTCATTTTAATCCTATGGAAAATCCTGGATTGGCCATTTTTCGCTTTAAAAGGAATATTGACTTCCACTTTGTCAAAGATATTGCAGTTAAATAATTGTACCAGTTGCAGCTGATTCCTCAAAGTTGCATTCATTTGCATAAAAGCAGCATGTCTGGAACAAAAAGCATGCTTCCTTTGTTTCAGGAGGATCTACATGTATATTGTAGGAGACATTTTCACAGAAAAAGGATTCCCCTCCTGTGTGGCAGATATTTGCCATCGGCCATTTTTATAAGTACTTGTATAAAATCTGCTTACTGATTAATCAGAGTACCTTTTGAAAAAAAAACAGAAGGAAAAAAGAAAGAAAGCCTACCAACCTAATGAATTAATGAATTGTATCTCGCAGGTCTGTTATCCTTATGTTAAGGCAGTAATTTCCAAATTGCTTCAGGGAATGTTGAGGTTCCTCAAATGCTTATCAAGCTTCCTTTAATAAGATGATCAGTAATGCTGGGCAAGCTTCCTGGAAAGATATTTGCCCATTATTGCCAGTCTTTTGTCTGAATAAGGATTCCAAAATGCAGGAGATTCTAGGGCATACACTCCATTTACTTTGGGCATCGGTGAGACTCAAAAGGCCTATTGCCCACCATCCTGAGTAAACCATATGGTTTATGCTGAGCGCTAAATCTTTTGCAAATGCTGACAAGTTCCATGGCAAATAAACGGGGGCTCACGGGCAGACAAATCAATGGGGATTTAAGGGAATGCATGTCTGATTGCAGGCATGAGATTAGGCTGTCATTGATGGGAGCCAGAGACTTGGGTGTCTGGAAAAACAGGACGCTAGTGGAGGGAGGAAGAAACCACACGCTGATGCAACACAGCCACAGATGAGTTTCATGGCAATGTAGTCTTGGCTTCTCAGGAAAAATAAAGTGGCCCCAACCAGACTGATCCTGATTAACAAACTAAAAATGTCCCTGCTTATCTTGCTTGCACAGGATATTAGTCATATTACCATCTTGTTAATATAAATATAATGTGTATTTGGTGCACAACAAACTGATGGGATTCATATGCATTGATGAAGCCCCAAATTATAAAGAAATGCTTTAGAGTGAAAACTGACAGTGGCAGGACTTCCAGGTCACCTGATCTGAGGACTTTCACATCACATGATCTTTTTAACTAGAGATGCCACTGGTCCCTCTCCAGTGCCTTTCTAGTGCATTTATCTCTAGTTAATTCCAGCCTCCTCCATCCATAACTTGCAAGTTCCTCTTCTGAACTATCAAATTTATCCTAGCTCTGTCCCCTGACCTACAGCTTTCTGCCCTGGCTCTGACCCTGTCTTTCTGCCCTCCTGACTCCACCTGCAGGAGGTGGATCAGTATTTTGAAAGTTGGACATGGGTTCTTTCTATTTTCACACTCACCATGTATTTTGTTAATACAATGAAAAATGAATAATAGTTTTAAATGTAGAAAGGGTAATATGAGGGAAAATCAATCATGCCTTGAAGACCACAATATCTTCAGTTATTTTTAAGAGGTAAAAACAGCACAGAGATGCCTCTGTCTTACAAATGAGCAGCATCCTGATGGACTTTTCATATCAAAATTATAAGTCTTGTCAGCCAAAAGCCTGATGTACACAAAGGAGTCCACAGGTTTGGTTTGGGTTCCCATCCTGTGTCATGTACATGGAGAAAGGGCTCCCCCATGCCATTTTCCCCATTGCCATTTAGAGAAACCTGCATATACCCTGGTTTCCCTGACTGCACACCCATGGTACTGTTGCATCGGGGATGGCAGATGCCAAATTGGGCACCATGCTCTTGCGAACTGAGGAGAAACCTCAACTCACAGTGACATCTGACTTGGTGGGGACTCCAGACTCAACCTGTGTGCTTTGTAACGTGTGAAATGAGACTAAGGCCGTTTCGGCACGGCCACAGTGGGGGTTGGGTCGGCATACATGATGCCGACCCAACCCCCCTGGGACCGTTCACACGAACAGTCCCGGAAACTACCGGGACGACGGCACCGCGCCGTCGCCCGATCGGTATCGTTACCTTCCTGGCGCACTCATCCGGGCTGGTGTCAGCCGAGGACAGGGGACATGTTCCCCTGCTCTCCCGGCGCTACCGCCTCCGGAGCTCGCAGGGCAGGGGCGGTAATCCCCGGCCTCGGCAATTGCGCGACCCGGACGGGTCAAGCAGGAGACGATAAGTTGATTGGGAGAAGGGGATGAAGCGCAGCTTCCAGCCGCTGCCGACATTCAAGCAGACGGCAGCAGTTGGAAGCCGCTGTTTCCCCAAAACCTCGCTCGGGGAGCGAGGTTGGGAAACAGCAGCTTTGCGCCACTGGGAGGCATGAGGGCGGCGCGGCTGCAAAGCAGCTGCGCCCCCCACGCGAACAGCTCCCTGGGGACGGCATTTTTGCTGTATTCGGCCCATGCGGAAAGGGCCAATGTTACAAACCAGGAAGTTTCTCAGCTGATTCATGGGTCAGCCTCTCCACTTTCTCTCAGCTTGAGCCCTACTCCCCCCAAAAAAATCTTCAAAAGAAGAATAGTAGAACTTACCTACCGTACAGGGATTTTTCAAGAAAATATAATAGGATGGTACACATAAACTGCATGGAACATTCTCAAGCGTTATGTAAATGTTATTGTTTGGCATTTATTTTAAGATGTAGACTCTTGGATTGTTGGAAAAGTGAGTACAGGTGTACTATAAAGGTAAAGAATATAAATGTTAAACCATTTTTTAAATAAAATTGCAGTCTCTTCACTTTGGTTTCATCAGAAAGAGACTGAACCCTATTTTAATTGACCTAGTAGTGATAGAGAGAAAAGATCCATTGTTTTATCTCTTTTTGTGCATGCAAAAAGAAAAAAATTAAAAGCCCTTCCACTAATCAGCAAGAGTGAATAATGCTTCATAATCAGTCACCTTTAGCCACTATCTCCGACATCTGGGTCCAGCAAGTTATAAGAACTGCCTGGAACTGGAGCTTAATTTCCATATCTTGTGCGGAACAAACTCAGTTCTTTGTTCCTTTTCGAAGACAAAAGAATCAGTGCTGACATCCTGCTTGCCTTTTCTCCCCTTCAGCCCCCAACTTCCCCCAAATAGCTTTGCATTTGGATTTATTTTTGGTACTGTGAGCCAAAGCGAAGATGATTCCAATGAAAATGTGAGAGATTGGCATAGATCAGAAATGAGGCAGCCAGAACAGGAGCATCACTGATCTTGGAGCCAACCCTCCAAATGTTCTCCAGAAATCAAACACAGAGGTTTAAGCCTTTATTGACTTTCTTATTAATTCATTTTTCCATTTGTAGTCCATCTTCCTTGTAAAATAAGAAGAGCTCTGATGGATCAGACCAGTGTTCCATCCAGTCTAACAAGGGTGTATGCCATCAGGACCTGGAGATTTATGGGTTTTTAATTTCCCCAATAGGTCTAGAAACTCACCTTTCATCACCTAATTTTGACTCAGTTCTTCAGACTTCCTTCTTGAAAAAAGTGACAGTAACATGGGTATATGTCCCATACTTTCCACAGTGACCACAAATGAAAAAAAAATAATTGAACTTCTGTCATCTCCGCAGTTAGGTCTTTGGATGATCAAAGAATTAAGAGATTGGTAAAGGAAGATGCAGAGATGACAGAAGTATATATGCTTACCAACTCCTTTCCCTTCCTCTCCCCACAACAGACACTTTGTGAGGTATGTGGGGCTGAGAGAGTTCCGAAGAACTGTGACGAGCCCAAGTTACTCAGCAGGAATGTAGAAGTGCAGAAACTCATCTGATTCACCAGATAAGCCTTTACCACTCAGGTGGAGGAGAGGGGAATCAAACCCAGTTCTCCAGATTAGAATCCACCTGCTCTTAACTGCTACACCATGCTGGCTCCCATATTTGTTTGCCTTGATGTTTTTGGTAATCTGCTGCTCAAATTGACTTTTTGTATGCTAAATGAACTTATATTTCTTCTGCCAGACCCTGTGGTCCCTTTTGTTCAATTAAGGTGGGTGGGGCAGACCTTTTTCTGTTTAAAAGAAGAGTTTCTGCTTTTTACAGCTTTCTTGAGTTGCATTGTTAACCATGCAGGCATTCTTTTAGACTTGGCAATGTCTTTCTTAACTTGGGGAATGCATTCTTATCTGGGCTTCAAATGTGTGTATATGTAAAGTGCCATCAAATTGCAGTTGACAGGGCTTTCAAGGCAAATGAGAAGTAGATATGGTTTGCCATTGCCTTCATCTTCTCATTGGAGATCTCTCTTGCAAGTATTGACCCTGCTTAGCTTCTGAGATCTGACAAAATCGGGCTATGTCATGCCACCATCACTTTCCAGGCTTCAGTTAGTGTAATTTTAAATAGCTTCCAAGCATCCACTAGGGTCTCTGGGATCTTGTTTTTCCCTTCCAGCTTCCTTTTTAACTATTCCCTCATTTTTGTTAAGTTCCTTCCTTTGAAATCAAATGTCACTGTTTGAACTTCAGCAGTAACTTTCCATTGACAAGAATGGAGAATTTAATAGCATTTTGGCAATTGTTCCCTATTGGTGCTACAATATCTACATTTCTCACCAGGTCTTGAGTTCTGCTCAGAACCTAGTCCAAGATCCCTGGTACAATTTTTGCAGGCCCTGTTAAGATGGAGCTGTTCTGACAGGCTTACAATTGATGACAGCAATGGTATTCTACCTATTGGCCCCTCCTCCCCCTCTTCCCCCCCTCCTTCCCTCCCTCCCCTTTGTTTTCCACAATAATTGTGTGACAAGTGGTTTTAAGGGGTATAGTTTGAATGTAACTATTACCCTTTAATGGAGAATATGGCATCGAGATACAGTGGTGGAGTTTATTCTTTTTATTGTTGTCAGTGATATTGTATGCCATCCTACCACCATATGGGGGTGAATAAAATTAAATGAATAAAATTAAAAATTAAATAAGTTGCTTCTGTGGGACAGGAAATTATATCTAAAAATTGTATTTGATATTGAAAATATATAATGGATCTATATAACCAATGAGACCAAAGAGAGACCACCCTGTGAACAACACAGTAAAAATATTTTTTTCTTTCTCAAAACCTGAGTCTTTGGTATTTTTACTTCATCAGTTTTTCTAAACGTAACTGAGTGGGGCTAAATATAGATTCTAACTCCACACTTCCAACTCATTGCAACCCTATGAATCAATGGCCTCCAAAATGTCCTATCGTTAACAGCCTTGCTTAGGTCTTGCAAAGTGAGGGCCGTGACTGAATCCATCTCATGTTGTGAATCCATCACATGTTGGGTCTTCCTCTTCCTTCTGCCTTCACCTTTTCCTAACGTTACTGTCATTTCCAGTGACCCTGGTCTTCTCATAATGTGACAAAAGTACAATATCAAAATGTCTATAGGGTGAGATTCTAAGGTGGTTGTTTCTTCCCTCCTATCTGTGCTCTCATCTATGTCACTTGGGCAGTAGAAACAAAGTGACAGACAACTAGAGCTGGATTCTGGCCTAGTGTGGGTATGCCTGGCTGCCTGAAAACTTCAGGACTGTCTTTAAGATACAATTTTAATTCAGTCCTTTTCTGGCATCAACTTTTTCATCCCATTATGTCAAGAAATGTATTATCCCTCCATTTGTCTGACAGAACTATTCCCGCTGGGCCCATCGACTACAGGCTCTGGTACTTGAAACTTCCCGAGAACATCTTGCTATCAAGAGTTGCAGTTTTTCAGCAAATGTCTCTTGTGACTTTTGACAATGTTTTACAGAGAACCAGAGCAGGAAGGATCGGAGTTAAAGGAAATCTTCCATCCCAGCAATGAATATGTAATAGGCTTTTTCACTGTTCAGCATCCCAAAAAATGGAAGGTTCATTAAGTCTTTCAAAGGCAAGAACTTCCATGTCATTTCCGAATGAACCTGTCTTCGGGACGGCATTAGCAAATGACATGTTGAGGTAGGAAATATTAATATCTCCCATTAAGGAATAAATTTGTTTAAATGCCCCTTCTAGAAGCAGAGGATGCAGGAGGGAAAAAAGAAACCTGTGAATCGTAGCCTAACTTTATATGTAAATTGTCTTTTGCTTGTATGCATAAGAATGCTCTTTTGCTATTCAATTCCTTCATATTAGCAAGCAGGAGTGTAACTAATATATAAAATAAAGTCATTCTCTTTAATGAGAATGCTAAATATTTTAAAGAAATGCATGGCTATGAAATATTGTCAAGGGCATTTTTATACTTAAGTTTAAGAACACTTATGACTTAACCGTTGAATTATTTAACACGCTGAGCCTTGAAGTTCTATTTATGTACGGGGTTTAATGTTCGCATGCTTTTTGTTGGCTTTTCCAGTGCTAAGGATTTAGGACCTTTGATTTTCTGTTTATAAAATTTACATTTTTAATCTCTTATTTCTGTGTATTTCCCTCATTTGGGCTCCTATGGGCAAAATACAGCACAGGGATAAGACCGGGGGATTGGGGGAGGAGGGGGAAAGGAAAAAGGGGGGGAAAGACCTTGCATTTTAAATTGGGAATGGAAAAGAATTCTGTAATATGCAAACGGACAAATTTTAAGGAAAGGAAGTGTGGAAGGGAAGGAAATCTTTTAAACACAAACCATCTATACAGTTCAAATAAAAGGATTTGTGATGTGCGTTTATAAGTTTGCTCCTGGGGAAAATGTGTAACAGAATCAAAATACATTTTGACTCCATCTTGGTAGCTCACACGCAGCAGTTTAGCTGGAGTACAATTAAGAACCTAGCTACAACATGCTCAGCAAGAAGATCACCTAAACTTGACTAGTCTTTTGTCACTAAATTTGTATTTCTAGCTAAGGATGTGCAAAATTCACACATCCAAACTTTGCAATGGCTGGATGGTTGGTTCTCAGTTCAAAGCCTTCCCCACTCCAAGAATGAGATTTAAAAGGCTGAAATCTGAAATGAAATAGCACACAGGAGTTACCCAATGAGAAGCTGACTGGCCTGCAGTCCTTGCTATGCCTTTGTTAATGCTAATATGGGATTTTCACCAACCTTATTGAAACCATGCTTACTTATTCTATTCTGAAAATAAAACTTTATGTAATGTAAAATTATTTTCATAGATCAATACGACATGATCACTCATGTCTGAATAATTGAGTCCATAGCCCTATGTTCATTCACTACTGATTTTTAAAAAATACCAGGTGTTTAGGAGCTCTTGGAAACATGGAGATGTGAATTCCCTTCATTCATGGCAATCTGAATATAATCCTACCCATTCCTAAGGTTGTCAAAAATAATCATGAGGGACCACTCTGATAGAGCAATTAGTGGAACACAGAGGGGGACCATGATAGAGCCTCTCACAATCAGTGGGACACCCAGGGAGGTGGGGACATGGGTGAGAAGGTAAGCTGTTGGCAAACATGTGATGTAACTTCCAGTAAAACCTAGAAATGACATCACATCTCTCTAGGAATTTCTGGAAACTCTGTGGCAAAACCATACAGTTTTGGGTTATTCGTTTTTGGGTCCTCATAACATTATAACAACCCAATGAAATGGATTGATAATATATTCCAGACAACAAAAGAACTGCTACCACAAGTTGTGGTGAGCCCTGGTTTAAATGGTTTTAGTCAAACAAATGGCCAATGTACTCTTTCAGTAGTTATAAGACTCACAGGCAACACAATACCAATTGTTGAATGGCAATACTGAGGCGGGATTTTTTTTAAAAAAAGATTTCTACCCTTTATACCTATATAGATGTGTTTAAAAGTCTGCGAATAATGCCTGCTGAAAACAGCAAGTGAGGAAGTGAACAAAATTGGCAATGGACAAGAGGGGGCTTTAGCAACTTCCTTCCCTTCTCATGACTATCAGACTGATAACAAATTATGCAAAGCAGAGAAATGCAGAAAAAATAATTCACAATAGAAGAAAACACACAAATGTATAAATTTAGATTTGTTGCAAAAATTAGCTTTTTTCATGCAGAATTAAGGTTGGAAATTTCTCGGAAGGCAAATACTGACTTCAGTGGGGTCTAAACTGGCTTAATTCCAATTTATTTCCCTTAAACTGTGTTACCCAAAATGGAAGATACAGGAACTTTTTTTTATTTATTTATTTATTTTTTTATTCATTCATTCATTCATTCATTCATTTATTTATTTATTTATTTATACTTTTATACCGCCCTCCCCCGGAGGGCTCAGGGCGGTTCACAACAGTAGTAGGACAATAAATATGTTAAACATTAAAACAGTGTAAAAGCAGCATTCAGTTTCTATATCAGTTAAAATAAAGATGGCATCCAGCTATTAAAATTCCTACAAAGGGAACAGGGATCTTCTTCCTCCAGAGAATTAGGGTTAAGTGCAGGAACCATCAGCCCGATCAGGGTTTCTTCCCAGTGTTTGCCAAATTGGGAATTCTTCAACAAAGGTCACCGAAAGGTTAAGCAAAGGGGTAATTCAGTGGAATAGTTTTATGCTCAGGAGAGAAGGGATTCCCAAGAAATAGTCATGGGGGACTGCTCAGATAGAGCCTCTCGCCAGTGACCTTGACGGAAACAGAAGGTGCATAAAATCAACCATGTTGAATGAGCAAGAACTTTCCCCAAGAGACAAGCAAGCTCTAAACTTGCAAAGCTCATCTCCAAGGATCAAATCCTCATTGACTACATATTGCTCAGCTGGGATTACCCCACAATTACATACCTACAAGGGAGGTTTGTCTTCCTGTCAACAAGGGCATTGCTGCACATTTTTGAGAAGTCACATAATAATAGAGACAAAGGCAATAATGGGGCTGAAAGGGACTTGAGATTCAGATGCCACAATCAAATCTTTACAGAATGGCTTTTGTAATAAAAAAAAAGAAAGAATATTGTTTAGGTACAGAGCTAGATTAATCATCAGGTTCCATCTAAAGTATGGACTAGGGGTCCTGACAAATTGCTACCCTGCTTTATTGAAATCATACAGGATAGCAACTTGCAACATTGTGGCTGACCTGGTTTCATAAATTGAGGGCAATGCAGGAGGTCCCAAGTTCAGTCCCCAAGTTTTAATTTGCAGGGCTGGGACCTTGGACACTCATATCTCGTTGGAGTAGAGCACACTGGGTTGGAGGGATTATATAAGGTAGCTTTGTGTATTCATATGACCAGGATTCCAGCAGGAGGACTGAATTCAGGACAAGCTGCCTTCTGAAATAGCAACATAGCATGCATATGTCAGTTGAACCCAGAGTAGCAAATTAAGCTGAGACCAAGAATGAGGATGGCTATTATGAGGAAGTCTACCTTACTGCAAGAATGCTAGTACTTAAGAAAGCACAACAGTGATTCAAATAACTGAGATCCAAGGGTATGGTTCAAACAAGGTCCCTATTTCCTGCAGCAGCACACTCCATATGAAAATCCAAATTACAATGTGCCCAGAGGAACCTCTCACCAGCTTTGGCTGATGAGCCTACTTGCCTTTCTGGAGCAAAATAAATCTTGCCAGGGTGGTGCATATCTTGGTAACATTCAGATTAGACTACTACAATGAACTCTACGTGGGGCTGCCCTTGTAGAGTGTTCAGAAACTATAGTTGGTATAAAACACTTTCTGGAGTGGAAACATATCACTTATTACTTGCTCCACCAACACTGGCTCACAGTCCACTTCCAGGCCCAATTCAAGATGCTGCTATTGTTTTTTTAAGCCCAATGTGGCTTGAAAGTGGTTATCATCAGAGGCTAGATGGGTGGCAGCTTGTCACCTGAGGCTAGGTGGGTGGCAGCTTGAGAAAGAACCTTCTCAGTCAGGACCTCAAAATTATGGATTCCTTCCCCAGGGAGATTCATCTGTCCCACTTAGTTATTGTCTTCCCACTCTAGGATTCTAAAAGTGCCTCAGTCTACTGGGCTTCAGGCCTAATCTGGATTGGGCTCCCATAGCATTTTATGACCACCTTAAAATGGCACTGCCATCTTGACGTCATGTTTACTTTGGCCCTGAGCTAAAACTCAAAAGAGAGTTATCCTGGTTGGTCAGTTCTATAGTTTGTACAGTATGTAGCATGTTATTTGTGAAGGAACGTTAAATAGCTACAATACTGGCTTCAAACCACAGTCATCATTGCATATATATTTTCAGTACTGTTCTCTCCCCCGTCATGCATGCATCTTAAAAATCATTATATATACTCTTTGATGCTCACTCTATTTTGTTTTATTTTTTGGAAACTGTTTTGAGATAAGAAGTGGCCTTTTCATGTCCAGAAACAGCCTTGGCAATCTGTCAGTCTTTTCCTAAACCACTTGCTAGACAAAGGGTTAGCGTAGCAAGCACCACAATAATGTCGACACAGAAATATTACAAAGTAAAGGCTTATAAAATAATAAAAATTCTACTTAGTTCGGATACCTCCCAGTGCCTTTGGCAAAACACCTTAAGCATTCCACATAAGGCGGGCATTGTCTTCATAAGATAGCACCTCATAAAATGGTATTAAATATCACCGACGGGGCTTCATATTTCATCCGGCAGGGTTTAGGCCAGACATGTTCTATATCACACATTATTAGAATGACATCTGCTTTGCAAGTTCTGTACCCAGGAGCATACCTTGATAACTCATTTCAGTGCTCCTTCTCGGAGGGCTTCTGTGCCTTCATAATACCTAATATGTTTAACTCATTTTGAACAGAAGTCTAAAGCCTGTCGTGGCCCTCTGGCCACAACTGTAGCTGTCAGGCAAAGGAGTCAGCTATCAAACATTACTCATTTATCATTAGCAGGGATGCAGCTGTACAAAGGAATGCAGCCACCACTGTGAAGAGCTGTCAGTTCTTCTCTGTATAATACTCTCCTCTCTCAGTGGGGCATTTTGTGGCATAGGCATTGCTGCTTCCCCTCAGCAGTGGATTTATAGTACCAAGAGTATGGGCAACATATTTTCATTTAAACAGTTGGACCATGAGGCAAATTTATCTGCTTATTTTGTTCAACTGTTCATTTTTGTTTGTCTCAACCAATCTAAAAGGATAACAACAGTTTACTTCTCTATAAGTGACCCCCCAGAGGTATTTAAAAATATGCAAATACTTTCGTATCATCCTACACTCCTTGACAGTTCATGAATAGGTTCCAGCCACTAATATCCTATGACTCCAAAGCTCAGATGAAAGATATTATCTTCATAATGGAGGGAGAAAGATCTGCTTCCGGTTGTGGCCCCTCACACATCAGACAGTACCACTAGAGAAGGACCCGAACAGTCAGAGAGACTTAACCACGTGACAACCCAGTGAGTCAGGTTAGGCTGAGATATTGAAACTTGGTCACCTGATGAAATTTGAGGCAGGGGGGAGGATTCGAATCTGGGTCTGTCAGAGTCTATCCTAATCCTACACTCTAGTTATTACACTATACTGGCTCTTTTGGATGGAAAAGTGCATAAATCAGAATTTCACATTATGGTGCTTGGTTATTGTTTTGGATACATTAGTGCAGCTTTACAAGGATTGTACTGAGGTCTGCAATGATCCTCAGTGCTAATTTCTAAAAGGTTTCCCACACCCTTAATGCCTTAGGGCTTGGCTAGATGCTAGGGAGAGGTGTGGCTACTAATTCCTTCCCTCTCCATCACATGACAACATCCTGTTCAGCCCTTCCCCACTTCCTGCACGCCTCCTACAATTAATCTGAGTAGAGTGGTGTCTAACCAAAAATGATATTACATCATGCATTTCATGCTAGACATTACCAGGGACTCATTTAGAGGAGAAAGGGATCAGAGCATCCATGTGCTCCTGCAACATTTAGGTAGGCTGTAAGTCATCAAGGGCCTAAGAGATGCCTTAAGAAATCAATGCAAACCCAGTTATAATCCCTATACTAGAGATTTATCCATCAACTATATTAATAGAAATTTTAAAACTGATTTGCTTCATTTTCAGTCATTTTCAAGTATCTTTGTTTTGTTTTTTTACAAAAAAAGATTATTTAGGTGGTGTTGGAGGTTTTTCTCATTCTAATATCTGATTAGTAAAGTTTTTTTAAGTGTTAGAGAATGTAATAAAAGTACTTCAAACATAGCATTTATATCAGCCACAGTATATGGCTGAAATGGAATTTGAATACAAGGCTCCAAACTTAGGCATTAAGCCATATTTAGCCCCCTTCAGTTTCTATGATTGTGTTACATGTATTCAAAACTCTCATATTGAAAAGAAGAAAGGGACATTGTCCCTTTACATTTAGGGGAATTACTACAGATTAATTCCTCCCAAGTTCCAAACCAATAACACCTAAGACAAACATGAGTGGGATGACCATACGTACAGGGTGCTTGGAGGAATGGCAGGTTTATGTGATAAATACAAATAAATATAGAATGAGGAAGCCTTTGGTCCACTCAAGAGTACTCATGTATGAATTTAAGTTACTGTGAAACAAATTTCAAAACAATGTGGGGACCTGCTTTGATGGCCATGTATGACTTTTTTTGGTGCATTCTGTTTCCTCTTAACCACAAGTCCTTCCCCCTTCATGATGTACCCTGAAGTCTTCTCTAAACCCATCTGTTTCCTCAGGCAGATGTTTCCCTCTACCACCAAACCTTCCACAGTATCGTTGAGCCACATAACTTCCACTTTTCTTCAGCATGGCCCCTCAAAACCTCCTCGTGTCACTGTCACACTGTACCATGAGAAACAGTCCTCTCTCAAACAAATGGCTTTTGTCTGCCAATGATCAAATATATATATCCTCAAATTCTATTACCAGCTGTTTCCTCTTTCAAAAAAACCCCTCTCCAACTCTAGATTGTTGCTTTATTCCTACCCGCTCGAGATAAAGTGTGAGAGATCTGAGGAGGCCTGATAAGGGTCGCAAGGTATAGTCCTCCATCTGTCAACATCATGGTCATAGAGGAACACAGAGGAACACATAGAGGAACACAGACAATCTGACACTGCTGAACTAAGGTGTGACATTTGATGAACTTTCTGGCTCACCAGTTTCTGAATAAGAGTGCTCTGATAGAGTCTTCCATGATGGACAAGTTGGTGCATAAATTAGGGCAATTTCACAGCTGTTTGTCTTGTGGAGGTTACATAAGCAGTAGTACCAATGGGGTGGATCCTATCCCATCTGACCATTCTACTGAGCAAAGTTTGAAGCCTTCCTCCTGCATAAGACTTTCTCCAAATTATGTGCCTCTTCCAGTAGTGAAATCCAAAAATTTTAGTAGCAGGTTCCCATGGTGGTGGGATTCAAACTGTGACTTAGTGCCAATGGGGCTGGGCATGGCACGACGGGGGTATGGCCGGGCATTCCGGGGGCAGGGCATTCCTGGGCGGGGCTGTGGCAAGGACGCAGCCGCTGCGCTGGTCCTTGGGCGAGAAACAAATGCATGCAGGCGCAGGCTGCCACACACGCCGGTGCACCTCCTGCTAGACTGCTTCAAGTTCTGCGCGCTACTGCTGAGAGGAGGGCATAATTAAGGCAAAAATCACGTGGCAAAATCACCAATTAGTAACCTGCTCTCGGCACACACAAATAATTAGTAACGTACTCTCGGGAACCTGTGAGAACCTGCTGGATCCCACCTCTGGCCTCTTCCAAAGAGCCAGAGATTCTACTCTTACCCTGCCAGTTTATTGAGCAGGTCCAAAGTCTTGCTCTATAAAGTAGCAGGATTAGAGTAGAATCCAAATATCTGTTGATTGACACCTCGGTCCATTATAGTTTGCTAGGTACTGATACAATTGCTTGTGCAATCTATCCACTTCTATCCTGCCCTTCCATCAAGAAGCTCAGGTTGAAATACATTCATTCCTCCACTTCCCCCCCCCCCCATTTTTCCTCACTACGATCCTTGAGGTATATTAGTCTGTGAGCAAGACACTGGTCTAAGGCCACCAGTCAGCTACATAGAAGAGTCAACTTTTAAACCCATTAACTCTACAAGCTAATCTGGCACACCATCTACTGCACTATATTAGTAATGGTGGACATGTTCAAGAAGGCAGATAAAACAAGCTTTACACCATCTTGTTTTACCCTTATTCATATAACTGATGGAGAAATAAAGAGAACCAGGATACAGACAAGTCCACATGGTGAACTTTATAGTAATTGTGGTAGAGGTGTCCCTTGGGAAAATGTACTTTACTCATCTTTCCAGGAGGTTTCCTATGCTTCTGAGTTAAAAGTAATAACAAATGCAAAACTCTACTTCCTCTAAAGTGTTATCACTGCTCAAAAAGGTCAAGTTAATAGTCTATGATACAGAGTTTGTAAAATTGTGGGGCACCATAGGAGCAGCAGTGGCGAAGTGCTTAAGAGCAGGTGTGCTCTAATCTGGAGGAACCATGTTTGATTCCCCGCTCTGCTACTTGATCTGTGTAGGCTTATCTGGGAAATTTAGATTAGCCTGTGCACTCCAACACACACCAGCTAGGTGACCTTGAGCGAGTCACAGTTCTTCTGAGCTCTCTCAGTCCCACCTACCTCACAGAGTGTTTGTTGTGAGGGGGAAAGGGAACAGAGTTTGTAAGCCCCTTTGAGTCTCCTTACAGGACAGAAAGGGAGGATATAAATTTAACCGTTGTTGTTCTTCTCTAAGTTTCTAACATTTTAATAAGGATGTTATCATCTGCAAGGAGTAAAATTATTTGATTATAGGACAGGCCAATCGCTTCCACTTCTGTGGTCATTCTAGGGATTCACCTCAAACCTGGGTCAGGTCTGAGTTTCTGCATGGCTTTAAAGTATTGTAGGGAAACCAAACCCATTTCATAATATTTAGAAGAAGAGATGTCTTCTCCAGGACCAAAGACTGCAGAGACATCTCAGATGTCCCTGCTGCATTTAAGGCTTCTCTATATCATAGCAATTTTGATGGACTTGACTTACGTTGGCCTGCTTGACACAGTGGCTTCCATTTTAAAAAAGCTTCCACTTTATTTATTTATTTATTTATTTATTTATTTATTTATTTATTTATTTATTTATTTATTTATTGTATTTGTATACCGCCCTCCCCGAAGGCTCAGGGCGGTTTCCAACAAAATAAAAATTTAAAACATCATATATATAAGTTAATTAAAATACATAAAATACATAAAATATTAAACTAGAGATGGCTTCAGCTATTCTATTCCCCCTTTTATGAACCCACGGGAGGCCAGATGTTTGCTTTTTATTCTAAGCTAGCAAAGCATTTAGTTCTATTGTTTGATTTTGACCATTCCACACAATGGACTGGTTCACCTTTCTGCCTGCCTCAATGGTTTCTTCCACTTACATGTTAATCTGCATTGCTCTTAAGAAGACATACACTTCCCTAGCTTGGGTTGTATAGCACACATCTATATATATAAAAATCTAAACATGTGTTTGTCCCTGATGGTCTCCCTCAGAAGCTGCTGGACAGATCGCCCCCAAATTTTCACAGGACATCCCTCCCCATTCTGGGCAGGTAATCGGACCTTCAAATCGCCAAAAGTTCATACCTGAGCCAGGTAAAACGTCTTTTTTCCTGGCATACCAGGCCATGAAGCTGGCTGTGTTTAACTGTTACCCTTAGAATGTTCGTGCAGCATGTCTGTGGCCTGAGGGGTTGGTATGCCCTTAGAATGTTCGCGCAGATGGCCAGAGATGAGCAGTTAAAACAGTAAATAGGTAATACTGTTAGGTAATACGAGTGGAAGTGAAACACATACCCACTTTGCCATGTGAGACGTCAGGTGGGGTTCCCCCCCCACACACATGCAGGTAACTTTCACTCTCTGTGCCTCACCCATTGCTACCACACAATACACATCCAGCTCATCCTCACACACCTCACTCTGCCCTCCCTCACATCCAACCGCCACTTACCCACTTCCTCGCCCATATTCGCCACAGCTCTCTTTTACTAAAAGCGAGCTGGAGTTTTCCTTTTTCTTCTAAGAAAATCCGGGGGGTGGGGGTGAACCAACACTACCGGCTCCGCTTCTTTTGCATGTGGCCCTTTAAGAACCCAGGGAGCTGGCCTCAATCTGAGCGCCTCACCACTCTGCCTCTGCTGCCTGACTGGGATAGCCTGCTTGCCCCAGTTCTGCCTTACTCAAGCCAGGACTGTGTGTGTCAACCAGCCTCATGGACAGCGGGATTCGCACTCTGGACAGTTTCGTTGTGGAATGGGAAGGGTTACCTTATACTTAAAAAAACAAGACAGCACCATATAATAATATGCATTGGAAAGGGAAAGAAGGATTCCATTTGACCACCCCAAAAGGCTATGCTGGGGATCATTGGACCTGCATGGACATCTGTGTGGGTTGCGGATTGTGATGAGAAGGACAATTGACACAGCAACACGTGGCGGGGCCTTCTAGTTCATATCTAAAATGCATAGTTTTGATTGGCTTTTCCCCAGCATCTGTGTCTTGTCTTTTTGGATAGTAGTGATTGGTTCATGCTTTATCATGGGATAGGCATCCTCATGCCCAGTGTCTGGGTTTTTTTTATTTCTTATTAAAGGGTGGGATTCAGTTCAGTCCCAATTTATAGCTTCTGTTTGAAGGCTGCTGTGATGAGATAAACTTCTTGTCCTTTGTTCTCTAGTTTTGAGCCTCTTAGGACTCACTACCTAGCACTGGAATTTTTTAAACATTTAGAACCTTGCAACTGTGCAAGCATATGTTTTAAATCACTATGTAATCTTCAAACAAAAGAAGACGTTCTAGACAGAATTTTAAAGTAATATCTTTTCCTTTATGTTTGACTATCTAATGGTGTTGATTTTCTAATTAATAAACTGTTCTGCCCATTACATACTGTGTGATATGAATTGAAATCCTCAGTGGCTAGCTGCTGCTTAAACACTGTGATACTATAGATATTTTGATTTTAAATGAGGATTTGAGACCTACCCAAGAGCCCAGAATGTTAAAAGGAAGCCTACCTGAAGTAGGAGCAAGTGAAAATTGCCATGTTTGTTTGATGTATTATGACTCCTTGAATTTCAACTGAACATCATATGAGGATTCAAAATGGGAAAGTTGGAGAAAAAAATGGATTATGTGACCCTAGAGATTCAGTCAGGAGCTACAGTTCTTGCATTGTCCAAAAATATTGTGCATAACATGTACAGGGAGCATTTGGGACCTCTACAGTGTGCAGTCATTATGGAAAAGGTGCATGTTGTAGGGCCCTGAGAAGTACCTTCGTGGAGCATATCCCAGCCTAGAGGTGTCACTCATCCACTTTTCACAGATCAATTCTGTGTCAGATGGAAGGATCAGGATCTGCCCCTCACTTAACCCATCCTCTACCTAGCTTTTTAGTCTTGTTCTGGACACATTATTGTGCCAATGCAGATAATTTTTATTGTTTTGTATCACTGCAGCGCTATGAAGCCACAGAACACACCTGCCTCTCTTCTGTAATGATGCCTTTTCTTTCTTTAAAAAAAGTATGAAGGTACACTGGCATAATTTAAATATAGATGAGCTGAATCTCTTGATTGACTTGGAGTCTGCAGGCTGGGGCTAGAAATGAACCCCCCTGAGGGCCACATCCCTGGTAGGCCCTGGGCAATGCCTTTCAAGGCAGGACAATTATAATTAATTGAGCGATCTGACAGAAAGCACACCTCCAGAGGTAGCACCCACAAGTGACACATGGCATATATCAAGAGCAAGGCAGGCCACATGAAGGGTTAATATGGGTTTGCTGGAACAAGGACAGAAAATCACGCCTGTGGCTACTACCAGCTTATTATGCTAGGTACCTCTAGAAACAACCTTTCATTTTCAGCCACTTTATATTTTTCTGCCTTGCTGTCTTTATGAAAGCAGATTGATAAAGAATGTAGGTGTACCCTTTTTCATCATTTATCTTTCTGGACATTCTTTCTAATTAGTTAAATGTTTCTAAAAGAAAACAGATAACTGTGGAAGAGAGGGTCGCTTTTTCCTGTGACATTAAAAGCCCCACACACGTACCACACAGAACTGCCTTGGCACTGTATGGCAATGAGTTTGGTTACAGGAGGGATGATATGGTTTCAGATGTCTCAACCAGCTTTTTTGACCCAAAAATCCTTGTTTTGATTTTACTCCTTTCTTACATAATTCAAATTCGGTTTTTCCGGGGGTCCCTTTAACATCAGTGGGACTCACCATTACATAATTCAAATTCAGAATGCATTACCCCATATGTCTCTATTCGGCCTCTGCGTTTAGCAGAGGCCAATTTACTGGTGGTCCCTGGCCCCTCTTATGATGCTGTGGGCTGAGCCTTTCCACTGGCTACAGGACCTTTTACGTCTTGGCCCCTGCCCAGTGGAACACTCTCCCTCCAGCTGTCCGGGCCCTGCGGGATTTGGGTGACTTCCGCAGGGCCTGTAAGACTCAGTTGTTCCACCAGGCTTTTGGAGTTTCCGGCCGCTGATGTGCCCCCTCCCCCTCCCGGTTTTTCCGGGGGTCCCTTTAACATCAGTGGGACTCACCATTACCCCCTTTTTTTCTTTGGGAGGGTTTTAATGGGGTTTTTTATTGCTGGGTGCCTTTTGTATATTGTTCGCTGTTTTAATGGGGTTTAGTTTTTGTATTTATTGGAGCCTGTTTAATTTTTTTTTTTTTTGCTCCCTTATTATAGTTTCTGTGTTATGGAATAATGTTGGACACCGCCCAGAGCCCTACGGGGGAGGAGCGGTTAATAAACAAACAAACAAACAAACAAGCAAGCAAGCAAGCAAGCAAGCAAGCAAGCAAGCAAGCAAGCAAATAAATAAATAAATATGCATGACAAAAAATTCCTTCCATTTTTGATCCTTGCACCAAATTCTTCCTTAAAATGGATGCATTTTCAGTATTGAGTTATATATTATACATATAAATTGCATACATTGCACATATCTATTCCATTTAAATCAGTCGTAAAAATTGTAAAGCATATATACACAAAACAAATGAATCTACAAGATTCACTGAGAGAAATGGACAACAAAAACCTTTTACAAAAATATTAATGAAAAGAAAAGAAATGACATAGGGAGCTCAACATTCCTTCTTTCTCTAAAGCTTTCTTTTCAGGTAAATTTCAAGATCCCTGCTTAGTGAGGATTCTTCTATTTGAGTCATAAGAATACAAGAAGAGCTCTGCTAAATCAGACCAATGGTCCATCTGGTCTGGTGTCCTGACTGATGTAGTGGCCAAACAGTTCCTAAGGAGGTCCAACATAAAGGCTGAGGCTGGGGGGTGGGGTTTGGGGAGCAGGAAGGGGTGAGACTTCCTGCACCCCAAGCCCCACCCCCCAGCCTCAGTGCTTATAAAAGAAGATCTCCGAGGCGGAAACTGCAGTCTCTTCTGGCCTGCCTGGAGCGGAGGTCAGAAGAGACTGCAGGCTGCCGGCAGGGGGAGCCCAGCCGGCAGGGGGAGACTGGGGGGGAGGTGGGCACCCAAACCTTGCCCATGTGCATGGTGACATGGGTGGGGTCGAGGGCAGTGGGGGCTGAGGTGGGCAGGGTAGGGGCAGAGCCTGGGGGGCGTCCTGGAGACAATTGGTCTCCGGGCGCCATTTACCCCTGGTACGCCTCTGATTTCCACCACCTGTGTTCAAGTCATTGCTCCTCCTGGTTCATTGTCCTCAGATCCCCAGTATACCATGGGGCTCGAAGGGCTCCATCAGTGGGGCAAAGGTGCCCAGGAGCAATCATGTTGATGGCCCTCCTGATCTCACCATTCCCAAGGGAGATCAGGACCTCAACAGGAGTGCTGGCCATGTCTAGGAAAATCCCCCAGAGCTCTCAGGAATCCTTGAGATTCCATCTTCCTTTAAGGGCAGACCATTTTAATTGGTTCCCCCACCCCTGCAGTGGGGAAGTAGCATCTGAAGCCCAAACTTCAGCAGACAATGATTTGTCCATGACAAAAGACAGATCTTGAGTCCCCCCATTATTGCACCACCTCCAACCCACCCTGTCACAAAGACCAGGTTAAGAGCACCTCTAGCTGGGTCAAATCAGAATGAAACTGAGTCAGCCCCTTGGTTTCCATGGCAGCCATGAGGTTTTGAGCTGGACTATCAGAGGCATGTCAACATGGAGACTGAAATCCCCCAGAACCACTGTACTGGGAGCCTCCAACAATACCTACAAGACTGCCCCCACCAGCTCAGACAGGGAAGCAGCTGGGCAGTAAGGTGAATGGTAAACCAACAGCAGTTCCAATTTGCCTTTCTGGCCAAGCATCAAGAACAAATTTTCTACCCTGGTCACAGGGTGGGAGGGTCATCTTGTGAGGATGGAATCTCTATGGACCACAGCTACTCCCCCAACCTGCCCCACCAGCCTAGGCTGGCACTGCACACAGTAACCCAAGGGAAGAGCTGGATAAATACAAGGCCCCTGAGCTCACCCACCTAGATCTTGCCCACACCAGGTTGACCACTTCATCCAGGGTCAAGTCCCAGGTGAGTACAGATTGATTTTGGACTAACCTGGCATTCACAAGCAGCACCACCACCAGGCCATTGGGCAGGAAGACATGCACCCATGCTCTCCCAAGGTTGACAGGGGCAGATTAGAAGGGGTGATAGCATATCAACATCTTGTTTTCTTTTATAACTTCCTTGACTTGAATTGTTAACCTTGCAGGCATTCTTTTAGATTTGGTAGTGCCTTTCCTAACCTGCATATGAATGCTGAACTTAATAGCATTGTAATCACTATTCCCAAATGGTCCAACAACCTCTACACCAGCTGGTGAACCCTGCTCAGAATGAAATCCTTGATAACTACCCCCTTTTCTTGGTTTTGTGACCAACAGTCATTTATGATGTCTAGGAATCTCATTTCTACAACATGATTTTATCACATTTACCCAGCAATGTGAAGGTAGTTGAAGTCTCCCAGAATCACAACATTATCTACTTTAGTCACCTCCCTTATTTCATTCTCCATCTCAAGATTATACTCAAGGGTTTGATTAGGTGAGCGATAGTACATTCCCACTTTTAAGGTAACTGTTAGGGCCCAGTATTTCCATCCATATCACTACTGTTGGGAAGTTCATTCCCCTAATGTTTTCTAACTCATTTGATTCTATGTTCTTTTTTGATGTACAATGCAACACCTCCTCCTACCTGCCTTTCCCTATCCTACCTACAGAGTTTATATCTAGATATGACTGTACCCCATAGGTTTTCCCCATTTCACTATGTTTCTGAGACACTTATTATATCTGTCATTTAGCACCAAGCACTCCAGCTCTCCTATATTGGCTCAGAGCAGTTCTTGGTACTCATTTGGGCTATTTTCAGCTCCTTTTTTACCAGAAAAAAAACTTACTATGAGACCCCTGAACCCAAGTTTGGTGAAGTTTAAATTGGGGGTTCCAATTCTACAAGCACCCAAATGGAGGAAAACTGGGTGCTCATAGTATTGTATCTTAAGTTGCATTTCCCCCAGTTTTAAGCCAGCAGTGTCTCTATGGCACAGTTGTTTGAGTGTTGGGCTGCTGGACAAGAGGTTGCTAGTTTGAGCCCAGCCAGGGACAAGTTGTTTTCATTTTATTTTAGCCCCTTAAAATGCTGGAGCAAGTCCAGTCCCTTCTACGCCACATTCATGATTTCAGGCATAAATACCCACCTCTGGACACTGTAACCTTTTTGTAGTTGTGGGGAAGGGGGTGGGGGAGTGTGTTTGTATCTACCTTGCATTCACTTAAAAACGAATACACAAAGGCACATGAAAACGGGGCTTTGTTTTAATCGCCTGTTTGCCCATTCCCGCGTAGGGTCATTCTTTGCACGCTCGCAGAGATGTGGATCTGTCAGTTTGGAAGTAAAAAAAAATTCCCGCCCCAGCACAACACAGCAGCCAATCAGGATAGCCCCTGAGCAGATCGCGTGTTTGATTCACTGACAGTGGGGACGCCTGTGTGGCTGCTGCGTTTCTGGGAACAAAGGGGCAGAAGCTGCAGTGGGAACCACGAAACTGTGCTCAAAAGGTCCTGAATCTTACCAAACTGGTTTGTATCTAGTTTCATTTTTGAAGTGGGGAATCGGCCCAGGATTATAAGGAACCAGTGCTACACAGATATAATTCTGCCATGTGGAAATGACCCCTGCTGAGAAGGATAGAAGCTAAAGTGTGTTGGCCAGACTTGTCATCTTAAGAGGTATGTTGTGTACCAGGTTTGTGCATCCAAAATGTAACAGAAAGGCTAGAAAGACTCATCAAGCCCACAGATTATTATCCTTTTCTGCTCATCCATGTGGGGATAAATGATGCTGCCTGGCACAACCCAGAAAGAATAAGAATAAGAAGAGTAAGTTAATGCCCTGCTTTTTTCTACTTCAAGGAGTCTCAAGGTGACTTACAATTGCATTCCTTTTTCCCACTACAGACATCTCGTGAGATAGGTGGGACTGAAAGAGTTCTGTGGGAACTGTGATTGGACCAAAGTTCCCCAGCAGGCTTAATTTGGAAGAGTAGGGAAGCAAATGATATCCTCTAGATTAGAGTCTGCTGCTGTTAACGACTACATCATTCTAGCTCTTAAAGGACACTATGAAGTTCTGGGTAAAAAGGTGAAGCGTCTGGGAGTACAAGTTGTGATTTTGTGAATTTGTCCTGTTGAAAGCCACGGTTTAGGACTAGAGAAAGGAATATTGGAAATAAACAACTAGCTACATAGATCTGTTTTGTGAGGGAAAGTTTGGTTTTTGGCCCATGGCTTACACATTTGAGATGAAGCTCTTCTGTCAGGGTAGGAAAAAGTAGTGTTTGCAAAGCTGATAAGGAAGGCTTTAAACAAAGGGCACTTGCGTACATGCAGAATAATGCACTTTCAATCCACTTTCAATGCATTTTGCAGCTGGATTTTACTGTGCAAAATAGCAAAATCCATTTGCAAACAATTGTGAAAGTGGATTTAAAGTGCATTATTCTGCATGTGCGAAAGTGCCCTAAATCTTGTGGATGAATATAAACAAATTACCTGTGCTTGCAGTAGGAGTGTTAGAAAAGCTGAAGCCAAGTATGAGTGTTGCTTCCTTCCAGTTTAATCACCCTGAGGAGGTGGGTGAAAGAACAGAGGTTACAAAATCAGGCAATAAGCTGGTCACTCCATGTCTAGGATCCATTCCCTATTTATTTGGCTTTTTTTTAACTTTTGCAGCTGTAACCAATAAAATTTGTGGTCTGTTATACCCACACAGGTTTGTCTCAGTTTTGTGACCAGCATAAGTCACCAATTTACTGCTGGGGCTGCAAAGCAGAACTGTTGAATTCCTACCTTGCCTCAGCCTTCTCTTGCAAGGGAAACTGCGCTCAACCTGGCAAAAAGAAAACACATAATGAGGGAAAGGAGTTGGAGCTTAGGACAAGAATCAGAGTGATACCTAGTTAAAAATAATGAAATTAAGTCAGCGGGGTCAAATGAATTGCATCCAAAAGCACTAAAGGAACTTGCTGATGTAATTACCTGTCCGTTATTTTTTAGAATTCTTGAAGAACAGGTACCAGAAGACTGGAGGCAGGAAAATGTTGTGTCCATTTTCAAGGTGGAGAAAAAGGAGGATCCAGGTAATCACTGACCCATCAGCTTGACGTCTGTACCTGGAAAGGTTCTAGAACAAATCATCAGTTGATCCTTAAGCATTTAGAAGGAGGCTGTGATTACTAAGATCCAGTATGGATTCCTCAAAAACAAGTCATGTCAGACTAACATTATCTCTTTTTGAGAGAGTTGTTACCTTGTCGGATCAAGGGAATGATGTGGACATAGCTTATCTTGACTTCAGTAAGATTTTTGATAAGGTTCCACATTATGTTCTTGTTGACAAGTTGGTAAAATGTGACTTGGATCCTATTACTGCTAGGGGGATTTGTAACTGCTTGATGGATAGCACCCAAAGATGCTTGTTAATGGTTCCTCATCCTCTCATAGAGGAGTGACAAGCGGAATGCCTCAGGGGACTGACCTGGGCCCTGTGTTGTTCAATTTCTTTATAAATGACTTCAATGAGGGAATAGAGGGGATGCTCATTAAATTTGCAGATGATACTAAATTAGGAGGGGTAGCAAATACAGTAGAGGACTGAATCAGGATACATGATGATGTTGACAGGCTGGAAAAGTGGGCTAAAACTAACCCTAACAATGAATTTCAACAAAGATAAATATTAAGTTTTTCATTTAGGTAGGAAAAATCAAATGCATAATTATAGGATGTGGGAAAATTGTCTTGGCAGTAGTACCTGCAAAAAAAAAGATCTAGGAGTCATGCAGCGCAATCCAGAACCTCCTCCCACTACCGAAAAGCCCTCCATTGAGTTTAAAGCACGCAATGTATCGCAACTCAAAAGGAAAATTGAAAAACCCATTAGAACACTAAGAATGCGAAGCACAAGTTATATGACTTGTAAAATGAAAATAAACACAAAGTGGCCTTGACTACACCAAACATTTTGACACTTTTGGAACCTGCAAGCCAGCAATAAAATCTTGCTTGTTAGTGCCCTATTACTCATGGAACACTTACCTTGGACCTTTTGGCTGTGTGGTGGGGCAGAAGTATGGTCTCCTCTTGTTTTTCTGTTTACACATGAGGAGGCAGCCCTGTCTTCCCCAGCAACTTGTCTCAACAAGCTTCTGTTTCCTGGTTCTTTGAACTCTGCCTCTCTGAAAAGCTCAGACCTCATAACTCTCAGTAGTCCCAATACTATAGAGCTATCTTCCCCCTCCCCTCCCCCTTTGCTAATTCCATACAAGCAACCATGTCAGCATCTCCCTCCCCTCCCCTTCCCTTATGCTAATTCCATACAAGCAACCATGTCAATCTGTTGCAGCAAAAGTAAACTGGAGTCCTGTGGCATCTTAAAGAAAAAAACTTATTCCAGCATAAGCTTTTGTGAACTTTAGTGGGCTCTAGTTTAGGGCTGCCAGCCCTCCCACTATGGCAGGAGGTCTCCTGCTAGCAGCCCTAATTGCCTGCTGCTGCTCCAATGTTTTACCAATTGAGTTTCCTAAAGCTACCACAAGTCACTTCTGGGGTTTCCCTGGAAGTAACATAACACAGCTGATGTTGCCCCCCAGGTTGCCAGGTTTGGCCTGGAAGCCCCAGAATCAATGAACACTTATACTGGAATAAAATTTTCTTTATCTTTAAGGTGCCCCAAGACCTCCCATTTCCTTTTCCGTTCATATCTAATGCCCAACATTTTAAAAATTTTCATGCATAAGATTAACCGAGTATATAACATGGGAAGCATCCCTTGTTAATTCAAATTATAGTCCTTAGAACTGTGCCTCTTACTAGAATAACTTGATCAATGTGGGAGTAGGTTATGAGGCAGGTGTAGGGATGCCAGCTTCCAGGTGGGACCTGGGGATTCCCCAGAATTACAACATCTCCAGGCTACAGAGATCAGTTCCCTGGAGAAAATGGATGCTTTAGAGGGTAGCCTTGTACCCCACTGAGGTTCCTGTCCTCCCCAGGATCCATCCTCAACTCTACAAGAGTTCTCAATCTGAATTTGGCAACCTTATTTCCCCCTCATCTCCTGGCCAGTAGTCGGGGGGGGGGGGGGCTTGGCAACTCTTGGCAGGGGAAGATGTTGAAGATGCCCATTCAGGATCCCTGTCCTACATGGAGGGCCATGTTGAGATAAAAGGTCAGATTATATCCCTATTTTAATGTCCCCCAGCAACATTAACCAAGTGTTATCCTAACTAGGCAGTCTCCACTTTAGTTGGGGGAATTAGATGGAGACAGAGAGCAAGAGGAGATAATTGGGGGAAATAACCTATAATATTAGGATAGTCCTGAGTGAAGATTCTCAAAGGAGTGGGCAGTTGTATAACTGAAGTTGTTATGAGCCAGTCCCTGGGTAGCAAGGACTCTGATGTAGAGCCTGGAGGCACTGTGGATCCTGAACTGGCTCCTTGTGAGGAGATGCAGGCAACAGAGCCAGCTCCAAACCTTTTCCTTGCCAGCTGAGAGCCTGATGTCATACACCTGGGAGAGCCATCAGTCACTTCAGATAAGCCAGCTGTGAGAAAGCAGAGGCGAAGCTACAAGGGGACCAGGGAGTGTGCGTTGCACTGGGGGCACAAACATTCAGGTTTGTGTTTTTAGTGTTTTTCAGTGTTTTTCAGTTTTTGTCCTGCAGGGGGCGCCATTTTTAGGCTAGCAGCACCAAAATCTCAGGATATCTTTAGGATACTCTCCTGATGATACCACCCAGGTTTGGTGAGGTTTGGTTCAGGGAGTCCAAAGTTATGGATTCCCAAAGGGGGTGCCCCATCCCTTATTGTTTCCAATGGGAGCTAATAGGAGATGGGGGCTACACCTTTGAGGGTCCATAACTTTGAACCCCCTGAACCAAACTTCACCAAACCTGGGTGGTATTATCAGGAGATACCTTGAAATCAGGAGATACCCTGAAAAGATATCCTGAAATTTTGGTGCTGCTAGCCTAAACACTGCATTCCCTGCAGGCAACAAATTGAAAAAACCCACTAAAAATACAAAAAACACAAACATAAGGGGGGGGCAAAACTCAGATTTTTTCACAGGGCTCCATTTTCCCTAGATACGCCTCTGTGAGAAGGAGACAAAGACTGAGGATGCAGCTACACAGTAAAAGGCTACTCGGCATGGCAAAAGGCTCTGTAAGTTAGACTAAGTTTTTGCAGGAGCCTGGCCGATTAGCAGGGCATCTTACCCTGTCTTAAGCTTGGCTCAGCCTGGTTGCAACAAGTGTGATTCCCTGAGAAGTATAGTGCGCCTGGACTCCTCCTTAGCCATTGACTCTGATTTGTGCCTTGATCCCTGGACTGCCTGACCTCCACCTATGAAGGCCACCTGCCTTGACCACTGAACTATATGGCTTCTGCCTACAGATGTTACCTGCCTGACCTCTGCACTGTTGGACCTATGCTGCCTCTCACCACCTGCCCATGCATCTGCTTAACCTGTGCAACTGTCAGACCTCGGGTCCAGAAATACTAAAAACTGTAGATTTGTTCTAAAGTCTTTATTTTGAAATGAAAGGACAACATGAAGCAAAGATGAATCTGAGGTTCCTGCTCAAATCTACTGCCTATATCCCTCAAAGCTCCTCACCCCCAGTAGTCAAACAGCTCCTTCAATTCCCACTACAAATCCCTACAAGTCTGGGAACAGTTTACATTTCCCACATGATAATATCAGTTCTTCCAGGGCTGCCAAGGCTGTCTGTTATAGGAGAGAGGGAGTGCTGGACACCTGCAGAGTACAAAGCAATACAGAGTAATACAGTTCCCCTTAGCAATGCCCACCACCCATCAACTGACAGGCACAAGCCTGACAGCAACTACCTCCTGGCTGCCTCAGTCATCTGCTAGTCTGTCATGCCTAGATCCAACCAGCATCAAAGTATAGTTTTATTAAAGAATAAAAATAATAAAACAAGAAATATATTTTAAGCAATGAGCATGTGCACACAAAGCATACAAGAACTGGCTAAGCAAAGAAGGGAGGACGTGGGATAAGCTTTCAAGATCGGTGATAGTTGCCAATCTTGAAGGGACATTCTGGAAATGCAGCACTGTAGAGGAAAATGACCAGCATTTCCAGGAGCAAAAGAAAGAACCCACACACAAGTGGAGGTATGCACATGCGTCCAACACACACTATGAATGGCCAAAGAACCAATATTTATACCCCAAAATGGTGCTGAGGTGGTATGAGGTAAGCTGGCAGGAAAGCCAGAACAGAATTGATCGCTTTACTGGGGTTTCTACAAAAGAGCAGGAGATGCTTGATGAATCACGAGGACCCAAGAAATTGCCTGGCCTATTCTCTCGAATATTAATTGATTACTGGAATGGGTACAGATAAGGTAAGTAACAGTCTTATCAAACACTGATTGAATCACCTTAGGTGACACAGTGGAAATTAGCTAGTCCCATTGTCCATCCAGGCACAATTTAGGACCAGGGGAACAGTTCAGTGGTCAACCATCTTCCTGCCCAGGTTTGACACACAAAAGATGTATCCCAAAACTCTCTGACAGGCATCTATTTTGTGGAGAGCAGTGTCTAACTCTTATGCCCGTCTTTGGCCACCATGCTTCCAGGACACCCCTTTATGAGAGGATGGGTCTGACTGCTTACAAAAGGACAACAAAAGATACTTCAACTGTGTGTTTTTTAATATTCTAAATGGCAGAAGATTTTTAGTTTGTGTGGAAGGGTGGCAATGCCACACTGACAGTAGACAGATTAGGGTTTTGTCAAATGCCATTTTGTATATTAAGGTTTCAGAGGAAATGAAATTCTTGACATTATCCTTACAGATCTTTCTTTCCTTTGAAAATTCTGACAATGTGACAAATTCTATGCAGGTGAATGCTATACAAATTTGAGTGAATTTGTAGTAATTCACTGAATTCAATGTAAATATGAATGAATATTCATTTTTTCTGTTTGTTTTTATATTTCTATCTATAAACGTGAAATACCACTGACTGACTCACTGACTGACTCATCAAAAGAACTCAAAAATCACTGAACCTACACAGTTGAAAATTGGCACACTGGTTCATTATGTGGTTTAGGTGCTCACTAAGAAAGGATTTTTCAAAATATTCAGTTTTACTCAAGTTATTACACATTTACTGTTTTAACTGCTCATCTCTGGCCATCTGTACAAACATTCTAAGGGCAAACCAGCCCCTCAGTCCACAGACATGCTGCACGAACATTCTAAGGGTGACAGTTAAACACCACCTCCAACAAACAGGCTGCAAAAAAGCATGCTGAATGTCACCCCGAAGTTAACAGACAGGCTGTGAAAAAGTACTCCTCCACCCACCCTCACGTTAACAACACCGCTACAGCCAAATACAATCAAAACAGATTACAAACTACACTATCACCTTGGACTACTAAATATTTGTCAGGTTTTGCATATGGATATCAGATTGATTACTGTGCAGACAAGTTTACTGCTCTCAGCCTTCGATCACCCTGTGCTTGGTGTCGTGCTCTGAAGTGGCGGGATGAGTCCCCAGGAATGTGCTGCAGTGGCGGTACAGTCCAGCTCCCTGCCCTTCAACCCTATCCTGAACCTCTTCACAGCTTTCTCACTCATCAGCATCCAATGGCAGAACACTTCCTTTCTGCATCCCGAAAATACAACGGCTGCTTCCACACATTGCATTAGAAAAAGACAACTACAGGAAGCTGCTGCAAAATATCTGAAAACAAACCCATCAGTCCACAGACAGGCTGAGAGGAAATATGCTGCATGTCACCCCAAAGTTCACAAACAGGCTGTAAAGAAGTATGTTGAATGTCACCTCGAAATTCATAAGCCTGTGATGAAGTATGTGTAGCGAAGCATGGGTGCCCTGCTAGTTCATACAGACAGACAGACAGACAGACAGACAGACAGACAGACAGACAGACAGACAGACAGACAGAGTCAAACTTGGTTCTCTGTTTGGTTTTTATGCACAATTTATATGCTAGGTCATTAATAATATATATGATATAGAGTGCTCATTAATTGACACACAAATATGCAAACTTGAAAAAAAGTGCAGATTTTTACCGGAAAAAATCCAAAGCAAGGATATAGAAAATGGTGTGAGAATAATAATAAAAATCACAGGCACAATTTGCACAAGGGAAACTGGATTTGGAGATTGGATTTGGAGGTAGAAATAACAGGGATGAGAAATTTGAAACCTTTCCTTTTTCAGTGGGACCAATGGTTCCCAAATAAGTGGGAGGATTGCAACTTTCATGTTGTAAGGTCTGTGGGCTACAGTTTGCTTCAGTGCTCATCAAAAAACTGCATGTCCCATCATTTTTTGCGCTTTCTTGTAAGATTCTATGATGATATCTTAGTTAGCTTCATGGTGATTGACCATAGATTTTTTACACTGCCTTTTCTAATGAATCTTGATAGGACTTCATCATTTATAGCACTTTAAAACAACAACAACAACCCCCCCCCCCTTATTTTTTTATGGTCTGGCTTTTTTCTCATTTCCTTTGCATGGGGTTGGACTTTGTGTTTTAATAGAGATGGAAATGTTTTCTTCCTTCTGTCCCTTTTCTGTATGATGAGTTCACTTTGCCCTACATCTCACTCATCCAGAATTCTGATGTAGCTAAACAGGAAAATATCTAACTTTGATTCCAGAACTGGAACATGAGCTGTTTATTGCACTTTCATTTGTACCTTTCCTTTCCTGTGTCTTCGATCAAACATTGCAAATAAGAAATCATAGGTTCTTGCACATATGGTTATATGCGGATTCTTTTTGTGAGGTTGAAAACAAGTTGAAAACAAATGTGGCATCACATTTCTTCTTTTCCTCTTTCCTTCGTTCTTCCTTTAATTCATTCCCCTTAGATAACGAGGGACTGATTTTAGGGCACCTTTTTAAATGTACTGGTGTGTACTTTAATCTGTTTATTTACTGTTGTAAGTTGTCCTGAGCCCATTAAAGAAAAGGGCGATCTAGAAATAAAAAAATACATTTAAAAATTGTTAAAAGTGTCTTGATATAATTATATACGCAACCAGAACAAAATTATTTTTACAGAGTTTCATCAGTCACATGTCTGCATATGCACACTGCTATATTAGTGTACACGAAGAATCTTGAGGCATTTGGTTTTTCCAGTATTGTACCACTGTACGTGCATATACACAGATGTATTGTAGCTGCCTTATGCTGAATCACATCCTTGGTCTATCAAGGTCAGTATTCTATACTCAGGAATGGCTCCACAGCATTTAAGTGGAGGCATTTTGTATCACCTGCTACTTGATCCTTCCAACTGGAGATGCCAAGGACTGAATCTGGATCCTTCTGAATGGCAAGCAGATGCTCTACCACTGAGTCACAGTCCTACTCCAGTGACACTTGCACATCCCTTGAGCAAGGAGTGTTTCCAGGTGGTCTGAAGGAGGCAGTGGTCTGCCCACTCTTGAAAAGACCTTCTTTCCAAGCCCTTCCTTGCAAGCCAAGGCAGAGCCTTTTGCCCATGCAGCTGGGAGAGCCACCCCAAGAGCTGAGCAATGAGCCAGCTGCTCAAATGAGGCAAAGGCAGAGATTACAACTGCAGAGTCAAAGAAGAAGTGCTTGCATTGCTGCTAGGTATGGCAGAAGGCTTTGCAAGATGAAGGCATCTGCATCTGAGGAGAACTGAGCTCTTGCAGGATCTCAGCATCATTAGCCTGAACTTCCTATATAAACCCTGCCTTGGGCTTGACTCTGCCTGGGTGCAATGAGTGTACTTCCAGATAAGATCCACGTACCTCTGGTTCTCAGTCTGCCTACCTGATCTCCAGCCTGTGCCTTGACTTTCGATTGCTTTGACCACACCTTTGCTTGCCACCTACCCTGACTCTGGATTGTTTTACTATGTCTTTGTTTGTTGCCTGCCTTGATTCTGGTCTGCCTGGCTAGCACGTGCTGGCAGCACATACTTGTTCACAAACTCACTCTAACAATGAACTCCAAACCACCAGAGAACAGAGAACTCCAAACCACCAGAGTTTTATGCATGCATCTGTTCACTCTGGCACTCTGATCAGAACTCTCTTTCTCTCAAAATCTCCTCACATAGACTTTAGAACTCTGCTTTTGCAGTCAGCCAATCACAAGCAGTCCTGACTTAACTTCTTGTGGTGCAGTCCACCTGCAGTAAATAAGGCTAAGTGTTGGAATTCATCACACCCCTCTTCTCACCTGCACTTGGTCTTCTACTGTGTGCTTGGCTCCTCCTCCTGCAGCAGCCATTTTATGGTTTACCCACTCCTCTGTGTCAGAATACCAAAGGTATCCAATGGCAAAAAAGGTTAAAGACCCCTGAATTCTTCTCCAATGCAACTAGTATTCAGAGGCCTACTTCCTTTGAATCTAGAATCAGTGGTAGGATTCAAATAATTTAACAACCGGTTCTGGTGGTGGGATTCAAATAATTTAACAGCTGGTTGTTTACAAGCACAATTTTAACAACCGGTTCTGCCAAAGTGGTGCGAACCTGCTGAATCCCACCACTGCGTAGAATCTAAGTGGATTAAAAAAAAGATGAGCACTTTGGTGAGTGGTGACAGTGGGATAATCTTTCTTTGATTCTATTAGATACTTTTTGCATGTTATTTTTTATTTTAAAGAATTACTATGTATCCTTGGACAAACATGGAAATCAGTACACAAACTGACCAATAATGTTGGCTTTTTAGATAGTTATCCTCCTTTATTCATCTTTTATTGTCTAAAACACTGTAGGACAAGGAAGATGGAAGAGAATTGAGGCTTTCCCAGCATGCCCTGGGAGACTGTATGCAAAGCCGGATAGCAGGACTTTGGAACTGACTGAAATTGTGCGCGCACGCGCGCACACACACACACACACACACGATGGCATGGAAGAAAGCGTAACGGGTTCATAATTGCAACCCTTTCATTACCGTCTCCTTAGTTCTCAGCCCACTAATGCAAAGAGCATCGTCTTTGTAGCGTTATTGGCATTTTTCATCATATTCATGAAGTGCGGGTCAATTTTCTTCAAAAGGCTCCCTTCGCCAAGTTGCCACAAAGACAGACAGTAATAAATTCTACCAGTGCACTTGTGAAGGCTTCGTAGCTGCAAGCGACAATAAAAAGCAATGAGCCGGGTGTCACTAAGTAACTCCAGTTTACACTGCATTTTCTCTCTTTTATTGAAAACTCAGGATATGAATTTATTAATGAATACACAGGCATACTTTGAAAGGGGGGAGAGTTGAAGGGGAGGCAGTGGGGTGGGGGGGGGCAAAGAGAATGGAAGGAGAGACCAAGTCAATTTATTCGATATTCACACAGTGAATGCCTACATTGCATTGTTTCATCATTTATGGCCCAGCTTTGCTTGTTAGGCTGTGGCCCTCCAGAAAAAAAAAAGCAAGTCTTATATAGCAACACCTTGACGTAGATGTACAGCTGCTCTCCCTGTGCTTGTCTCACCTTTAGCCCTGTCTGTCTACTGCAGGCTTTCATTTTCCGCATTCATACATCAATAAGCTTTGCATGCTGACACCTAATTTTGCAGGCTACTTTGGTTATGGAGGCCGTCTTTTGCATATCACTACCCACCCCCTTCTGACATCTCCTGGCTTTAAAGAAGGAGAGAATAGACAGAGTGTGAAGGAGGAGGGGGAGAAAAGATGGCGTGTGGTTTTTTTTTCATTTTATTCTTGGGACTAATCAGAAATGTCCTTCTATTTGTCAGAAGCAGATATGCCAAATCAAGTTTAATTGAGTCAGCTGTTATTTTCATGCCTGATTTTTATATATATATATAAATTGTTATTTTTAAGGACTGGGCTTTTGTCTTCCGAGACAAGAAATGTTGTGCTTCAGGCAAATAGGTGTTTTCTCCTGAATGGTAAACATGGGCGCCAATTAGTTAGCATTTCCTCTCCAATTAAACCTTCTGATTTTGGAAGAGCATAGGTATTTTTTTTAGATGGATGATCGGATGGGTGAATGGATAGGGAGATCCAGACATCCATGTACATGATAGCCACTATGGAATTCGGCCCTGGTAAGGGGGCTGGTTTTACCTTTTCCCAGACTCCCAGAAAAAAGTTCCTAAATGTTGCAAAACTGTTTAGTTCTTTCTATGTATACACGTATTCATTCACAAATATTAGGACGGTTACCCATTTAAAAACAGCTTATTGATTGGCAAGTGTATTGACATTTCCCTCACTTGTATATTACTTTTTAAGAGGTATTTACAAAACAATCTGCAATAACCACAACCACAGCCTAACAATCTAATAACAGAATAACATGAATAAAAAAATTCTATTCATTCTGAAAGTAGATCAAAACAGCAGCAGATAAACCTGCAAACCTCTATCCCACTTAAGAGTTAGCCCTTTGAAAGTAGGGCACAGCAGAACAAAAATGGTTTACGTGTATCCAGAAGTAAACAAATGGTCATATGTATCAGTAGAATTTCGAGGGGAAGAACATTCCACAATAGCTAGGCAACAAATGAAAAGACACTGGTGGACAGTAATACTTGGGGTATGGTTTCACAGCAAATGTTAATACAAAACAAAGTTTTGGTGAGAACATTTCCACCTTAAAAGGACCCTTTCATGATGAGAAAGAAGGAAGAATGAAAGGTTGTGTGTCTTAAGAGGGTTTATCTGCTACCTTTGTTTTAAGAGCACTTGTAATCAGGGGGAGCAGGCATCTTTTCAATGAGTCAAAATGTGATGGGCTAATTTAAGAAGAAGAGTTTGGATCTATACTTTGCTTTTCTCAACTGTAAGGAGTCTCAAATCATCTTGCAAACTCCTTGCCTTCCTCTCTCCACAGCAAACACCTTGTGAGGTAGGTGGGGCTGAGAGACCTCTGAGAACTGTGACTAACCCATGGTCACCCAGCAGGCTTCATGTGTAGGAGTGCGGAAACATTAGGTAAGAGTTTGCCACTCATGAGGAGGAGTGGGGGATCAAACCCAGTTCTCCAAATAGATTCCACCACTTTTAACTACTATACCACACTGGCTCTCTCAATCAAATAATCACTGCAGCCTTAATACATGCCTGCATGAGCGCACACACACACAAAATGCTTTCCATGGTCTAATAACAAGCAAAGAAAAAACAGGTTCAGAAAGACAAACAAATTTTTCATTTGGTTTTTTATCCCTACCCAAATAATCTTGTTTAATTCAGAAGTTCTTAGTCACCTACTCCATCCTGCTGTCACCATAAGAGACTTTTAAAATAACTTTTTTTTTTCAAGTGGCTAATGCAATTATATCCTTACACATAAAGAGTTGTACATCAAATCTATTTTTCCCTCACTGGGAACACAGCAAAAGCTCACTCCAGGTAAATGAAGATTATGGGGCAATAATTCCTGACTCACCACTCCCCAAACCAAATTGTGTCTTGACATTTCTGGACTTTGACTGCATATTTAGAAAATAACTGGCATAATTATAGTGATTTATAGCAGGAACCAGTGCTTTTTTGTTACAAAAAAAGTGCCAGTACTCATATATACAGCTGCACCAATTTCTGCCCTCAGTATTTAGGAGATCCCCAAAACAGGTGTCATTACTCAATACCAATGAGCACCACAAAAAAGCCAGAGTAGGAACAATATGTTCCATTACTGCTTGTGTGGAAGGAGGCTGTTCTGAGAAATACTGAGTAAGGAAGACAAACCTGGAGCAGAAGTCATTTTATATAGCACTAAAGTAATGGCCCTTCGGTGTCTTACTTTGCATCAGCTACAACATTTGCCTCAGCAAATATTACACATAATATAATTCAGTAACATTGAGAGGGTTGTGGTTCATCATGCTGGGATTTGAAATAATGATAACTGGCCAAGGGCCTGTTGTTATGGTGACATATTTCCATTCTCCCAGAAAACTGACTGGGTCTATTGTCCATTAGCCACCTGTCCCTGGGTTTTCAGATGACAACTTGCCAATGTCTGCTGTCCAGTAGCGAGCCACTGATCTGCTTTGATGTCACAATGGTGCTGAGTCATGATTCCTCTGGCTGTCCTTGGTTTAGCTGATCTGATGTCATGGAATAACCCGCAGCTAGGCAGCTGAATGCTGAAGGGGATGGGAAACGCATTCGAATTTGAAGTCTAAGGTCAAATGCAAGTTCTGTTCAATGGGACCATTGTCTATACATAGGTAAGAATGGTTGCTTATTTACACATAATACAGAATGGAAAGTTTCCTAAGACCCCATTTTATGTATCCATTTCTTCTTTAACGTTTGAGTTTGCAAATAGATAGAAGAAAACTGTGGGTGCTAAAAAATATTAATTTATTTAGATATTTGGAATGGAGATTAGCCAGGCCTGGTGGCAGCGCTTTTCTGGAATTAAGCCCCATTAAATAGGATTTTAAGTAGACCTGCTTAAGACTGAACTCTTGGACACTCTGAACCAGTATTTGGTCAGTATATGCAATGGCTGAGACACTATTTGCAAAATATTCTATGCAGCTTGGTACAGTTTCAGAGCCAGCATTAAACTGTTACTTCACATTTCCTCACCAGAAGTGTGCTCCAAGCTGAGAAGCCTGAATCCATTAGCCATTAAACAAAATTAGGGACCTTTCCCCCTCCATTCTGTAATTTCTCAAGTTCTGATTTGTTCTTAGCCCAGTGTTGTGATTAGATGAGAGTCTAGGGCGGTCGAAAAATATAATAGATAGATAGATAGATAGATAGATAGATAGATAGATAGATAGATAGATAGATAGATAGATAGATAGATAGATAGATAGATAGATAGATAGATAGATAGATAGATAGATAGATAAATAAATAGATAAATAGATAGATAGATAGATAGATAGATAGATAGATAGATAGATAGATAGATAGATAGATAGATAGATAGATAGATAGATAGATAGATAGATAGATAGATAGATAGATAGATAGATAGATAGATAGATATCAGGAGGACATTTTCCTGCTGCTGGACCCTAAACACCCATCTTTGTTTCTGGAGCCAGGAAAATAGTGTTTGGAGGAGGGGAGTGGATGTGAGGTTGCACTGTGTAGTGACATCATATCCAAGCGAGGTTCGGACATGCCATCAGTATGTCAGCCAAAGCTCTGGAAACTCTATTTTGCTATTTTCTTTTGTTCCCCAAGGTGTTGGTTCTTAGAATGGACTGCTTTCCACAAATTTCCACAAAGGCACTGGTACTCCCAAGGCACCCCCACCCCTTAGGTACTAGTACTCAGTAACAGTAAGTATTGCCACAAAAAAAGCTCTGGAAATACCACAGTGTTGCCAGAAAGTCAGCTGATGCACTGACATCACATCCAGGTTTTCTCCCAGGCATGACATTGACATGGTCCACAACATTATATCTACCTCTTGCACTGCCTCCGCTCTCTGGGGGGCAGGAAACAGACTGCCATCCCTATGGAAGCCCTGTATACATTCTAAAGTAAGGTCATTCAGAATGTCTTATTCTCATTTTGATACATTTTTGTTGTTGTAATTTTCTTGACATTTCTTGACAAAGTATAGAAATACATGGTCCAATGGTAATGCAAGAACAAGGTTTAGATTCTTGAAGTTTCATGGTCATTGAAAGAACTTTGCCACCTTGTCCATTATATCAGGATTTTGGCTAGACTGGACAAAAGTGTACCTTATTTTCATAGAGAATACCTTCCATTTAATTAAAAATGTATTAAGAAAATTGTCCCAAATATCAGTATAGAAAGGGCAATACAGGAAAAAAATGTGATATAGTTTCTACACAGCACAGTCTGCAGGGGCCCAATCTGTCTAGATAAGGGATTTTCTGGAATCTTCCAAAGAATATCGTAAAACATTTCCGAAGAAAAGGTAAAACATTTATCACAGCAAGCATATATGTTCTACATTGCTGGGGATCGATTAGGTGATAGAAGTAGAGTGTGGGATAGCCAGGAGATGGAAAAATCCCCAAGTATAGTGGGGAACAGATTTTCCTGACTGCAGCGCTGGATTGTTCAAACTCTATATCTAAAATTATGTGCTCCTATATTTCATTCCCTTCATCCTTTGCATCTTGGTTTTTTGTTTTTGGGTTGGGATTTTTTTGTCTTTGTCTTGTTTTTTTGCTGTGAATTGCTTTCCCTAATACTTACACCTGGTTTTGCTTATTCCCCTGTAACCCCACTATGAATGGACACCAGAAGAACCCTACCTGCTGTTCCGCTTAATTAGGGCCTACACAGAGGTGAACTACTCACTAGAATTTTCTGACAAAACAATGGAAAGTGAGAACAGGTAGCAGCCACACACATATCTCTTGCCTTGACTGAGACACTCTTCCTGACATCTTTTTATGATATTATAATTTCCATTTATTTTGGAGGGTGGGGTTATTATTGTAACACAATTTGGCTTAAAATGGGGTAAAAAGTAAGCTAAACAATATTTAAATGAAAGTATATTCACAAGAGCATATGAATCTGCCTTATACTGAATCAGACCCTTGGCCCATCAAGGCAAGAATTGTTTCCTCAGACTGGCAACTGCTTTCCAAGGTCTGAGGTGGAAGTCTTTCACATCTCCCATGATCTGGTCTGGAAATGTCAGAGACTGAATCTGGGACCTTCTGCATTCCAAGCAGATGTTCTAACTCTTCCCCACTCTTGCAGCAAGCACTGCAGAGAAATGTGAGGGAATTAGTAGGCTGCCACCAGTGCTGGCATATAAGATGTAGAGGAAAGCTCAAGGTTAGTATGCAAAAAAAAAAATGCAGTGGGTGCCTTCCACAGAGGGCTGTGCATAGTAATCAAGCAGTCCTTGCCAGATTCAGGCATCATAATTTCACAGGAGCTGCTACCACAGTGACTGCATCCTGTCTCTTTGTCAGTCCAGTAGCAGAGTTTATGCCAATCTCAGAATCTCAGTTTTCCCTTTAAAAACATTCCAACCTCTTGGGTTGTGGAGAAAAACAGTCTACACAATATTTTCCTGTCACCACTTGGAGAAAAATAGCTGATATCCAGATTAGTTTTAAACAGAAGGACCGATGCAAAATTAAAATCTCTGCTGGAATCCGCAAGCAAGGACAGAATAACTTGTTTCTTCTAAATGTGTGTTTTCCGGACAGACATAATATCCCAGGAGAAAACCGGGATCATACACACTGGGATGTTTGTATCTCAGTTTCTCCCTCTGCACGGCAGCTCGGCAGCGCATTCAGGCCGGGAGGAAGAACTCCAGGTGATTATGCACTGCCCCGGTTTAGTTTCATTTTCTTCACCAATGTTGCAGCCCATGCGCGAACTTTCCCATTTTGCCGACGTTCCGATTGGCTACAGGCGAGGCGGGAAAAATAAACTAGTACGTCTCCCGTGGCATTTGCATGGGAGAGGGAGCAGCACGGTTTTTTAAAAAAAGAACTGCCAATTATGGTTTTTTGGAGGTAAATCTCGCCGGGGGGGGGGGGGGGGGTGAATTAGACCTGTAAACCATGTGGAAGTAATGGCCAAACTGGGATTTCACCTCCTTATACCAGGATATATGGTCCATATGGAAAACGCCATGGTTTCAGAGTAGGGTTGTCAATTCTGGCAAAAGGAATTTTCCTGAGGATTTGGACACCAGTACTTGGAGAGGGTGGAGCTTGGAGAAGGGAGAGAAGTCAGTGCAACTGATATGCCACAGAGACTGCCTTTCAAAACTGCCATTTCCTGAAGGCTACCTGATTCTATTTATCAGTTTTGATAAATCTGTGGACTATATAGCAGACAGAATTCTAGAAGAACTCCTATATGATATTGAGCAATTCCACTCTAAAGAGAATGGGGGTCATACTGACTATCAGGGACACACATTGCAAGCAACCTACTATGCATAATGAGAACAACCTACTATGCAATGAAAGAAAACCAGATAAGGTTGTGAGATGTTAACTTACACATGTAGTCACATGGCACTCTGGAATTTGTTGAAGTACTCTTTAGTAGAATGGATGCCAGTTTGCATTCCCATAGCTTCAGCAGCCTATGATGTTCAAAGTAATTTCTCAGTTTCTTCATCAAATCAGGCGGTACTTCTGAGCCACAGACAAATTCTTCCTCTCTTCTCCTTTATCCCTCTTTATCTCTGCCCTGCCCATGAAAATGAAAGATATTTTGCAAGTAAATAAATACAGATTGTTAAGGATGAACGATTTTAACATTTCTAAAATAAAAAAACAGATTTTGAAAAAGCAACCCCCCCCCCAAAAAAAAAATCTTTTGCATCTGTGTTTTTCCCTCCGAAGGATAAAGTTTGTCAAGCAGGACAGATCAGAATGATATCACATGATGACAGGGTGTATTGATTTATTTTCATGTTGCATCAGGTTCTAACAACTATGGCTGCTCAGAGTTGTTTGCTGAAAGGCATTATGGGAGAGGATGTCTGCACTCGACAAGTGGCATCCCTCTGAAGGCAAACATTTATTAGGATACATAATGCAGGTAAAGATGAAAAGTATTTTGGCATTCTGATTTGCCGCAACTGTCACATGTAATGAAAGCTTCAAGTTTTTCACTTCGGGTACAACCCCCCCCCCCCCCCACACACACACACACATAAACCTGTGAGGGCCAATATTGATAATACTGAATATTGCTGAAGGAAAGAGAGAGATTTAACAAAAGCTGTTTGGGCCTGGCATTGAAGAGCATGCCATTTTAAAACAGGAAATCTGTTATTGTGATGTTTGTGAGAGGAGAACAAGGGAGACAAGTCACTTTCAAGTGTAGTTCGGCACTCTCTTAATGAGGGACGGGGTCTTCTTAAGAGCCAGCCAACAACTGAGGAGTAGCACATACCCTTAGTAGTTGACGTCCTCCAAACAGCTGACAGTTTCAGATAAATCAGCTTGCATACTGCTTCCCCTCTTCATATCACCCAGAGTGACAGAATAGTGCTAATTTTATTTGAAGGAGGGAAGTGAGGGAGAGAGTAAGAGAACCAGAAATACAAATATTCCCAATATGCTAGTTATTCTGTGTAAAATTAACTAAACCAAAAACGACAAAGAGCTGGTGTTTCATCAGTCAAATATTCAAGTAGCCCTCTTTTTCCTCATACTGGACCCATCCATCCACAATCATTTTTATTTGGTCTTCATATTTCCAGTTGCATGACAATGTCAGAAAAGACCCATTTGCAAATGAAAAATGGGACCAGACTCTAAATGTGGTTCCCAGGGCTGATTCACGCATTGCATAGGAAAATAGCAGGGGTTGAAGACCCTTCTTCCCTGATCTGAATTGAGTCTGTGCACCTGGGACCACACATAGCATGCTCTTAATATCTCTTTATGTCACCCTCTACTTCCATGGATTTCAAGGGAAACGATGTAAGCTTTTTGGGGAGTTTGCAATGCCCTGTGGTTCCATGGCAGGCATGTACCTTCGAACATACATCTACCTGGAAAGACTTCATTGAAGGCAGAATATTTGAAAACCATTTTTCTGTTTCACAAGAAGATTGGGACAAGTGATACTTCTTCTAAAGTAATAAATCTGTGGGCCACTGCGAGTAGTAGAGTGCTGGACTAGATGGACTCTCGTCTGATCCAGCAGGCTCTTTCTTATGTTCTTAAATCTCAGCAAGAGAGTGCTGTGTCATTATGCTACAGCAATTAGAGTGTCTAGAGTTAGAAGCTCCAAGTTGAAAAATTCCTGAAGATTTGTGGGGGGTGGGGCGTGTCTGAGATTTTGGGGTTTGGAAAGGGGAGGAACCACAGCAGGGTATAGTGCAATAAAGTCCATCCTTCAAAGCAGCCATTTTCTCCAAGACAACTGATCTCTGTAGTCTGGAGATCAGCAGTAATTCCAGGCCTCACCTGGAAGTTGGCAAACCTAAGGGAAACCAATATTCAGATTCTATTCAGCCATGAAGCTCACTGGGTGATCTTGGCCAGTTGCACTCTCTCTCTCTCAGCCTAACCTAGCTCATGAAGTTGTTATGAGGGAGAAAGGGAGTTCTGAGTTCCTTGGAAGAACAGTGAGATGTAAACAAATTAAACAGAATATGCCTATTAGCTCGGACTGTCTGCTTTCTGAAATTAGGGTCGTTTTTGTGGCTGTACCTCATTTGCAGAGATTCTACTGCAGATAATCCTCATTTCAGATTATAGTACCTGTGTTTCATAAAATGCTGCATAAATGCCTACAAAGTATTTCTTCTTGTTGTGGTTGTTTCTATTACCATATGATTTAGTGTTGAAGTAGGATTGAGGAGACCCAAGTTCAATCCTTTACTCAGCAGAGAAGCTCCCCTATAGACACTGGGCCAATCACACTAACTCAGGGTCTCTTTCTTTGCAGGTTTTTAAACAGAGGCGAACTGTCAGGAGTGCTTTGATTGTCTATTCCTGCATGGCAGGGGGTTGAATTTGATGGCCCTTGTGGTCTTGTTACCACTAGGAAAATAGGAAAAATATTTTCCTGAGCCTGCCACCGAACTACACTGGCTAAGGATCAGAGCAAAGAGACCAGTGTTGTCCAAAAGCCTCCACAAGGCTTGGAAAGAACGTGTATATACAAATGTGCTGATATTTCACATGGTTTCCTTCTTCCCTTTGTCCCTTTTAAGGTTTAATGTAAGCCCCCTCAATGTTGAATTTATTAGCTGCCCAATGTTTAGGATTATACTTTAGTTAATTTAAGGTTTTGTTACTGTTAATTTAGGATACTCTTGCTTATAGGTATATGTGCTTATACCGTATTGGAGGTTCCTTAAGGTTTCCTCTAATGTTTAAGTTTAGAAATGTTATTTTAAATATCTGTATCTATGGGTAAAAGCAATAGCTTGTAACGGCTGATAGTAAGAGTCAAGGAAGCTAGCCTTGGAATTCAGTTTGGGCCAACACCCGGTAGATCTCTTTAGCGGAAACAAAGACCCCTTTGGATTTACAAATTGAATCTGATAACGGCACCCCAGATATCACAGCCGTTGAAGAACGTGCCAAGATCACCATTGGACCATTTGAACTTTCTTTTGTTGCAGGACTGAGGCGCGGAAGCCTCAGGTCATGACTCAAGGAAACGGCCCATCTGATAACCAGATTCCTGGGTGCGTTAAACAGGCTCACCCAGTTTTATGAAATGGACTCTCTCCACTATCCATTTCAGCACTAGCGTAAAGTCTTGCGGGAAGATGCCTGACAGTGAGATTTCATGGTCCCATTCACAAAGTTGTAATTGTATCTTTTCTTTTAGGTGTTGATGTTTCTGTATTGTTGTACGGTAAGGGACCTGCCTCCTTACCTGCCCTCTTACCTGCCCCCTTGCCCTTTTTGATGTTTGTGTATAAAAGTTCTAGCGCTTGGCTATGAAAGTGCAATTCCCCTGCCCAAGCTATGGCAACTACTTCCGAATAAAATACTTTGCTTTTAAAGAACGCCGGCTTCCTGCGCCTCACTACGTTGCCTGAGCTGAAATCACTTAATGTTACCCGAGCAGCAGCGGTAACAGTCTCTTCCAACTTCATGATTCTATTATTCTAGGTTAACCTTCCTTGCAGTGCCATTGTGAGGATACAATCAGAGTGGAGTGCCATGGATGCTGTCCTGAGGTTCTTGGAGAAAGGTTGGTTTAGAAAAAAGCTATGAAGTCCAGTTCCAATGAGGTTAACATTTAAATGCTAACAAAGGGAGGAAATATAGCACTGTATGTCTGAATGGAGCCCCAGAGTTTGGATCAAGAAAATGTGGATGCAGGGAGGACAGAGGAGATATTTTTTTTACAAACCTTTGAGAAGTTCTAGGTTTGCAGAAAAATCTGGAACTTTAAAATATGCATGGGGGAGGAGTTAAAAACCCAAATAATAAAGGCAGTGTCTGTAGCTGTAAGGAATGAGTGCCCACTGAGATCTTGAAAGACTACATTCTGCAATCTGGGTGTTTCTATCAGACAAGGCAGTGGAAGGCTAGAAAGACTGAAGAAGATGGGAAGAAAGGGAAAAAAAAGAAAGGAAAGTTAAGCTGAAGGGAGTGGGGGAACAGAAATAGGTGTGTAGATGGGAAAAAAGGAGAGAGGCTGCCAGGGAGATGGAAGAAGGCAAAGTGGAAGACTGGGGACAGGAGAGAGAAAAGTAAGTGAGTGGGTGGGAAGGAGAGGAGAAAGTAAGGAAAGGAAAGGCTATAGGAAGGAAAAGAGGAAAAGAAGTTGGGAGGGGGATAGAGATGGAAAATTAGGTACTCCCTGCAATTCTCTGCAAGTCCAACATTTGGCACCATTTTTTAAATCATCAAACCCGGTTTGTACCATGGCTTTCACAAGATTGCTCTGTAGCCAGCATGAAAAGCAGCAAGAACAAATGCCTTTAGCTGCTTAAACTAGGCAACAGCTTTGTCAGGAGGCTACAGGGAGCAGGGCTACCACCTGATCAGCTCTTACCTATGGTTATCAGCAGGTTTCTTTGCTGATGTGTCTGTCTGCAATTCTCCCCTTTAGCCAGAGCTGCAGGTTGAGGTAGTGCATAGGCTGAATTCCAGCCTGACACCCCCATTCCAGCTCTCAGGGTTAAGAACCTGTTGTGGGCTTCAGCTTAGATAAAAACAACAAAACAAACTGACACAATAACAATAAAAACAATAGCATCTCCAGTTTGTGATTATAAAAAATAACCCTTGTAAAATGAGTGTCACTGAGAAACTATAAAAAGATCTTCTCCAAGCTCTTGCTTGGCTGTTGAAAATGTAAAATCTGGTAATATGTCACCATACCATAAGCATCCTTTTTCTCATTCAATGAACACTGTCCTCCAATTTAATTGAGGCCTCTGGTCCCTGGGAGTCAGCAACGGCCCTCACTCTGGGCCAAGTTTAGCATTTCATTATTTAGTAATCTGAGCTGGAGTCATGCTATTATTGACTCTCAGGCAATCCTCTGTGCTTCTTCTAACAAAAAGAGGATGCCCATAGAAATAATTGATACCACATTCAGCTTTTGAGTGAGTGTTCCCTTGGTGGATTGTGCACGAAAGCTTTTTGATTTAGGCTTAAGAATAACAAAAGTTGGGGATATTTTTCACCGACGACCCCCGTATGACATGTCCGTAACCCCTTTCACAGCAGGAATGTTGGCCTCGAGGCATCTCTTAGCAGCTTAAATGAGTGACTAGAGGCTTTCCTTCTTTTATTATAGATCTGCTGGTTAAAAGTAGAAGCCTCTTAAAGGGAAGTCATTTTTTCTTCCTTCTATAAAGAGAGAAAAAACCTTTTCCTTTGGACCTGATCCAAGTAGAGTTTGAGCACACACTCTTCTAAGTTTTATATCATGGGTAACCAGAAGCTTGATTAACACCATCTCCATAGTAACCAAAATCCATGATGCTTATTTTTTAGATCCACCACCTAAAGTTCACCTAACGTGAAGTTTTGAGGTACAGTTCAATTGAGCAAAACATATAAGGAAGTTTGGGGAAGCAAAAAACAAAAAGTTTCAACAAGACCAGCAACATTTCTGAGGGGGAATACGCACAGCTCTAAGTTGCTCCCAAGTTTCATTTACAATGTTGTGCATCCAGACCAAAACATGTAGTTCCACACTATATGGCTTCTTTGTGTCGCACGAAGAACTCTTTTATGCATTGGTATGTCAGAGGAAAATCCACACTTAGATATTTGACGATCCTCTGTTAAGATCACAATTTGGGGGAAAAATTGGGAGGATATCACAACCTCACAAATTGTTTTTCAAAAATTCAAAAATGAATTTTTGTTCCACATACATGCTCTTACACTACTCTCCTCATCCCTAACCTATCCTTCTTTGTTATATCTAAAAATCAATTTTTTAAAAATAAGTATTTCAGGCCTGGGTTGGGGTGGAAAAGCTATGTGACTTCCCTCTCTTTTTCAGCCTTGCCTATTTTCCCTCACCTCACTAAATTAATGTTCATTGGTTTTAGATTGTAAATATTTTGCCATGGCTGTCCATTTGCCCAATGTACCCATCAGGAAAAAAAACTAGTGTAGGTTTTACAAAACTGACTTTACAAAACTGGTGTAGGCTTGACTCAGTTTTGCAGGCTTGTTCATCTCTAGAGGTTTCAAAGCATATTTCAAAACATATTTGAGAGCCACCAGCCGTTGGAAAACGTGTCGGGACCACCATTGGACAGTTTGAGCTCTCTTTCGTTGCAGAACTGAGGCGCGGGAGCCTCAGGTCATAACCGAAGGAAATAGCCCATCTGAAAACAGAGATAACTGGGTGCGGTAGCAGGCCCACCCAGTTCTATGAATGGACCTTCTCCGCTCTCCTTTCAGCACCACTGTGAAGTCTCGCGGGAAGACGCTTGACAGCGGGATTTCGTGACCCCATTCACAAAAGTTGTAATTGTATCTTTCTTTTGCATCGATGTTTCTGTATTGGTATAAAGTGAGGTGCCTGCCCTCTTACCTGTCCTTTTACCTGCCCCTTTGCCCCTTTGATGTATGTGTATAAAAGTTCTTGTGCTTGGTTTCAAGAGCGCGATTCTCCTGCCAGAGCTGTCACCACTGCTTCCGAATAAAATACTTTGCCTTGAAGAAACACTGGCTTCCTGCGCCTCACTACATTGCTTGAGCTGACATCACTTATTGTTATCCGAGCAGCAGTGGTAACATATTCACATCTCCAACCAGCTGAGTGTAGCTCAGACAAAAGAAATGGAAAGCTGAGCAAAGTGGTTAACTCTAATCAGGACAACCAGGTTTAATTTTCTACTCCACATGAGCAGCGGACTCTTATTTGGTGAACTGGATTTGTTTCCCCACTCTTCCACATGAAGCCTGCTGAGTAACCTTGGGCTAGTCAGATCAGATTTATTTATTCATAAACCATGCCGGTGGAGGGGAGGAACCTGTTCGCACAGGAGCATGCGAGCAGCCCCCTCAGAGGCCAGCACAGAAGAGGCGGCTCCGCATGGAGCCGCCTCTTCTGCGTCCCCCCCCCACTCACCTCCAGGGGTTGGAGGGCAGTATGGGCGGGTCTCAGCAGCCCTCCAGACCAACGCTGGAGGACGAGGTGAGTAGGGGGGACGGGAAAGCGGCGCCTTCAGCATGGTGCAATTCGCACCGCACCAATGGGAAGGCGGCGCTTTCCAAAAACCTCCCTCGGGAAGGAAGGTGGAAAGCGCCTTCACACCACTTGGGGCTGCACAGGATGGTGAATGGATCCCCAGGGACCAGTGTTTTTCCATCCCTGGACTGCTGTTTTTGGCCCCGTGTGGAAAGGGCCATAGACTCCATACAATTTCAAGAAACAGATAACAGATAAACAAGTAATATTATAATTGCGTGGAATTTAAAACAGTGTAAAACAGAACTATTATCATATGATACAAAATTATAACTTCGTTATCTTAGCTGATCTGATTCTTGAGGCTTTAGATAAAGACTTTACAACATCTAAAGTTAATTTAAAAACTCTATCCTTGCGAGGGTATTTAACCTTTGACAATTCAGAACTGAAAAATCTATCAATTATTCGGCTAGTCAGAGTTCCTCTCAGCCTCACCTATCTCACAAGGTGTCTGTTGTGGGGAGGAGAAGAGAAGGAGTTTGTAAGCAGCTTCGAGATGCCTTGCGCAGTTTTGCATATCACAAAAAAAGACATCTGTGGGATGTCTCAAAAAGAGGTGACTGCTTCTTTTCAATCCACACACCCAAAATAAGACATTCAGGGCACATCATTAAAAGAGGCAGCTTCTGGTTTGGTTCTGGAAATCAAAGGTGTCAGACCACTTCACACTCTAGTCAGTTTTTAGATCCACTCCATAAAGTTCACCTAAAGTGAAGTTTTGAGGTACAGTTCATTTGAGCAAAACATATAAGGAAGTTTTGGGAAGCAAAAAAAATGAAGAGTCTCAAAAAGACCAGCAACATTTCTCATGGGAAATGTGCACAGCTCTAAGTTGCCCCCAGTGTTAGTTGTAGCCTGTGGAAGGCATGAGAAGGACACTACAGAATAATTATCCTGCCTCTTTCCCAAAAGGTTGAATCACAGACCGCTTCTGCATGGCCAGAGGCAGTGCCTTCCCACCGGCTTAAATGAAGCTGGTGGAGTGTCGGGACCATTCACATAGTCTCGTGCGAGCAGTCCCGACGGCGACACTGCCCGCAGGGTGTCGGAGGGCAGCGTGGGTGTGTCTTTCCAGCCATCCGGAGCTGCACAGGAAGCAAAGGTAAGTGTCTTCCTCACACCAGAGGGGCCAAAAGTGGGGCCCTCACGCTGGTGCGGTTCGCACCACGCCAACTGGAAGAAGGCGCTTTTGGAAAAACTCGCTCCCTGAGTGAGTTTCAAAAGCGCCATTTTTCTGCCGTTTCGGGGGCTGGCACACAGCGATGCAGCAGTGCCAGCTGTGTGAACAGCACCCCAGGGAGAGTGTTTTTCCCGTCCCTGGGGCATTGTTTTTTGGCCATGCGGCAACTGCCATAGAGCAGGAAGGGTTACATAAGCCATCTAGTCCAACCCACTGCCTAATGCAAGATCAATGTAAAACATCTAAACCAGGGGTAGGGAACCTGCGGCTCTCCAGATGTTCAGGAACTACAATTCCCATCAGCCCCTTTCAGCATGGCCAATTGGCCATGCTGAAAGGGGCTCGATACGATCTAAACAATGTAAAATGTTCAATCAGCAGCTGCTTGAAGACTGCTAGCGAGCAGGAGCACACCACCTTCCTGGGCAGCCATTTCCAGGCTCTCTAGAAAGCCAGTTCCTAATATCACATTGAAACCTACCTGCCCATCATTCAAACCCACTATTGTGAATCCTATCCTCTGCTATTAACAGGAACAGCTCCCTGCCCTCCTGTAAGTGAAAGCCCCTCAAATACTTAGAAAGTAATCATGTCCTCCCTCAACTTCCTCTTCTCCAGACTGAACATTCCCAAGCCCCTCAGACTTTCCATATAGAACTTGTCTTCCAGGCCTCTGATCATCCTTGTACAAGCAGCCCTTTGCCTGTCTGCCCCACACAGTTGCACTGCAAACCACTGGAGGCGGGGAAGGATGCAGCTGTATCCCACTCCCAGATTCTGGTGGATCTGCCATCAATGAATGCAAGCAAAACATTTTCCCCTTACAGGTAGGCAAGTATAGTACCTGGACAGAGCAGAGAACAGAATAGAACAACAAGCAAACAGGATCCACTCATATAAAATTACAAAAGATTTCCCAGTGCCAATGTGCCAATGCAACACAGGACAGTGCACCTTCAGGACAGCACACAGAAGTACCTATCAGAACTATCTTCTTTAATGGGAATTTCTGATCAATCTTTAGGTTGGAAGATGCTCCACTGACTTAGATTTATCAGCAGAGTTTAAAGCGGAGTCACTCTGATAAGATGAGAATGTTTAGTCTTCTTGCATTCACTGCAACCTTCTAGCACTTAGGAAAAGAATACTCTCCACTCAAGTTGTTCTTTCCATAGGAAGGCTTTTACTTTAGCAGTTGCAAGGTTACACAAGTCTATTCTATACAAGACTATAAGACTATATATAACTCTTCAGCAATGACAAAGTTCAATACATATGGAATTAAACTCAGACGCAACTCAACTCAGCATATACAAATGCATACATCAGGGATACTTCTCCCCACCCATGTAACAGCCTCTCATTGGTCTAGAATTACAGTTGAACTACCCAATCATGTTAAAGGATAATCTTTGCTACTTTTGCCCCTAGACTGACTGTCTGTGTCCTCTGGGTTGGGCAAACTCCTGCTAGCTTAAAATGACCCTTTAGTGAACTTTTACTCTTTTTTATATATCATGACAAGATTATCTACTGAGTCAGTCTCTTGCTTTGCTGCCCTTCTACCTCTCAGACAACATGGCATCAGAATATCTTATATTCTTCAAACACCCAGGTTGCCTGCAGCTTTAAGCAATAGATTTCCTCGGTTGCCATTGCTGGGCAACCACACTATTCCAGGCTGGGTTCTTACTTTATTTTACATTTATTTGTTTTATTATAATTGTACCCCGCCCTATTCTGGCTATGACCAGGCTGAGGGCAGTTCAGGGCAGCCAGGTAAGGGCAGATTACGCTTGTCAATTTAAGCAGTCAAGCAACTGTATTCTGTAGTTAAAACCAATATTAAAACCTAACAATAACAGATGGTAATAACAATGTATCAGTATCCAGTGGACCCTTAAGCCTATCACATCCCCAGCTCCCCCGACCAATGATCCTATTTTGAAACCTAGGCCTCTGTTGCTGACAATGCATCAACGGCACTTCTGGCACTCACTGGAAATGACATCATCACATCACCAGCGATGTGGGGATGCTCTGGTATTGGAGCAAAAACTCTATGGTAAAAATGGCTTTTGCCATAGAGTTTTTGCCCAAATACCAGCTCTTTCCCACTTTTACAGTGACATTATGACATCACCTTCAGTGCATGCTGGAAGGGCCGTCAACACATTGCTAGCAAGTCTCCCCTAACCTCCCCCCCCCCAGTTGCCAGGGGTCACCTGGCAACCCTAGATGCCCCTCCACAAGTCCTTATGGATTCCCACTTGTAACATCTGTTTTCAAACATTTCCAAATGTTCAAAGATCAAAATGTTGAATGTTGATTGTGTGGATGACTGAAAGCAGTATTTCATGTTGTTTTTGTAGTTAGCAACATTCAACATAGTAACTAGACAGTTAGCCCCTGTTGTCACATGCTCATAATATATGGACTTCCTTGAATTATGTATGTCTTAGGTCCATCACAGGCAGATCATATTTCATTTGAAATCGGATGGATTTTGAACTGCTTTTGCATCTTTCCAATGGACAGCATTCATCAGTTGGTGGCATTCATTTGATGGCTGAAAACAAGCAAAGCATTTACAATCCAATTTAGAACATTTAATTAACATAACATGTTTAGCTCAGCTACTAGAGACAAGCTCTTTTCTCCTTACTCACACAGGAGTGAGACAGGTTAATATTTTTTTTCTGTCAGGTAGGCTGAGCAGATAGTAAACAGGGAGGAGGAGAGAGGTTGCTGCAGGAAATTGGTGCAAGCACAGGCATGCATAGAATACCGCTTACCAAAAAAGTGAATCATTGATCAAAAATGCATACTTATTTTAAAATTTGTATAACTGCTCAGTCATTTCTGCTCAGTCAAGGCCACCAAGGCAGGTAGCTTTTTTAGTGTTTAATATTATATTTGCCCCTCTAGACCACTCCACTCCTCGGGGGGGGGGGGATTTACTGGAGGTTTCCAGCCCTAGACAGGTTTGGTTGGCCACTACTAGGGTCAGGGCCTTTTCAGTCCTGGCCCCCACCTGGTGGAATGAGCTCTCAACTGAGATTAGGGTTCCGCAGGACATTTGTGAGTTTCGCAGGGCCTGTAAGACCGAGCTCTTCCACCAGGCTTTTATATCTTTCCGGTTGGCCTGAACGGTACATTGTGACCTCCCATGGGTGCCTGATTATGGGATTTATCGCCATCTTTTACTGTTTTACTGTTTTGCTGTTTAAAGCCTTATATGGTGTGGTGTTGTTCACACCAGATTTACTGTACTGTTTTAACTGTTTTTATATTGATGTTTGCCGCCCTGAGCCCTATCGGGAAGGATGGGATACAAATCTAAGAATGAATGAATGAATGAATGAATGAATGAATGAATGAATGAATGAATGAATAATCCTGTGCAGGGTTATCCTTATCTAAGCCAATTGATTTCAGTGGATTTAGATGGAAATAACTCTGCACAGGATTGCACTGTAAACATGTTGCTTGCAATCTGCAGTTCAAGCAACAGAATGCTAACTCCTCACTCTTAGGCTCATTCCGCACATGCAGAATAATGCACTTTCAAACTGCTTTTCAGTGCTCTTTGAAGCTGTGCGGAATGGCAAAATCCACTTGCAAACAGATGTGAAAGTGGTTTGAAAACGCATTATTTTGCGTGTGCAGAAGGGGCCTTAGTTAGCAAGCAAGCCTCTCTAATCCTCATACACACATTCCCCTCATAATAATGCTAGGCATTTCTCTAATCATTCATATAATACAACAGAATTTTGTGGGGAAACCAGTGAGATATCTGACAGTGATGTGCTATTTCAGACATCTAAAATGAAAAATTGCTATTTCATCTTATTGTTTTCAATATTTTTTATCCTAAAAATATCATCAGTTTTAATGGTGTTCTCTAGACTCTGTTATCTTCCAAATTAATATTTGATGCAGTCAGAGCAATTTGGGGGGGGGGGGTCTTTTCTTACCAAGCATGTGCACCTGTGACTTTAACAGATCACCTGTGACATCATCATTAACAAAATGACATAATCCACCCCATCCAATCAAACTAAACACCAGTGAGGGCAAATGAAGTCAGAGACCCAACAGGCACAGAATAGGGGGAAAAGAAAGATGCTGAGAATAATGAATAGCTAAGAGAACAAAAGGGTATCAAATGGCATCTGAGTACTGAAAATATACACTTGTTCTCAAGTGTTTAAAAATCTCCACCACTGGGAAGAGCTTTGCAACCCTTGTGAAAACGAGCACAAATCAGTGAAAACCATTTTGGTTGAGCCTATTAGTCTAATCAATATTATAAGAGCATATGCATATGCAAATAAGATAGTGACTAGTCTCATAGTCTCCCCCTACCAAACAATACAAAGGGAGATTTGCTAATAAATGGCATCATTTTTTGCTTTACACTTCAGGATTCATATTAACTGAGGCCCTTCTGTAAAGGATCTTTTTTTTTATTTGGAAAGAAAGTTTTCCTGTTCTTTTTTCCCTCATATTCTACATTTTCGACCTCACTTAAATATATTATTTTCTCCCACCCTCCCTTCCTCCTTCCTTTCCCAGGTAGCCTTCAGAACAGAATTTGTAAAAAAAAACACACACACAGAAAAGACCTTTTCTGAGACAGATGGCCCACAATGAGGTTAAAAAAAGGTATCTCAAGATCCAACCTGCAAGAACAAAAAAAATTGCTTGCATTGTTGTTTTCATTATCTTGCTTCTGTCATTTCATGAGCTTTGTATCTCACAAGGAAAAGAAGAAGGAAGGGGGGGAGGGGAAAAACTGTGAAATTAATCTTTTGTGCATTGCCAGATAAAGACGAGACATGCTCAGACAAAAGATAGACTGGGAGAAGGTACTGTGATTGATGACTAAAGTAAAGGTGTCAGAAGAGTATTATGTAAATTACTGGAGGCACAGACCATTTCAGAGAGAATGAGAGGGAAAGGGAGCAGGAGAGAAAGGACTGCCGAGGCAATGTCACCAAGACACTGGTCCCCAAGCACCAATTTCTTGCCATCTTTCATCTGCTCAGACAAGCTCACCTCACATTCTATTTGCCTTGCACAATGCAACAAAGGTTGGACGGCAGAGTACCTGGGGGTGGGGGGAGAAGCTTGTCAACATTAGCATGAATGTAGGGTTTTTTTTAAGAAAAAGAAAAAGCAGGGAGGTAATGTTGGCAAGAAAATATCTTTGTCAAATTATGAAGGAAGGAAGTTTAAGGAAAGAGGCAGAAGCGGCCATGGAAAATGCTTTTTTAAAGGCAGTGCCGACCGCCGGGCCTGCAAGCACAATCCGGGAGACAGCAGGTTCCTACTGTCAATCTGTTATGCTGTGTGGGGCAAAGGATGCACTGGACTGCAGAATTTGTAGCATGTGGTTAGGCTGTGAAAAACCCTACGTCTCATATGGACATGCGAAACTGCCTTCGTCAGGTTGTAGCAAGCTGGCAATGTGTGTGCAACCATCCGCCAACCCCGCATAACTGGCAGGGGTACAGGCATGGCTACTATCCTCTGATAATCCTTCAGCTTATGCAGACTTTCAGCGCATACTATCACCGGCATTGACTGCATGCTGCTGATATTAGGGACTAAAGATAGATTGACATTCTTCTTGCATACCAGTCACCAAGTTCCCTAGTGGGCATCCTCCATGAGTTGGCAGAGGTATTGTCAGATATGGGAGATGGAGACTCCTAGACTGTTTGTTCTTGGTGACTTCAACATTCATCATTTCCAAGGATAGCGCATTGGGACTTGTCGAAATTTATAGCCTCTTTGACTGTCTTGGGACTCGCTGGCTGATTCTGCATGGGCCAAAAACCGCAGTGTGAAAACGGTGTGAAAATGGTGTAAAAGGGTTTAAAACGATGTAAAAGGGTTTATACTGTTTTCACACCATTTTCACACCACTGTCTTTGGCCCATGAGGAATCAGCCTCTGTCTTGGGACTGGCCCAGCACATGGAAGAGGTCATGCCCTGGACTTAATCTTTGCAGTGAGCCTTTGAAGGAAGGTTTAGTTCAGGGTTGCAAATTTGTTTTGAACCATGGTCTGACCATTACATACCTAACACCAAGGTAAATGTGGCCCAGACTCTCTGGATGACAGGAGGCCCAGTTAAAATTGTCCACCCAAAGAGGCTCCTGAATCATACCGGATTTCAAAGCCTTGATTGCGGGGGGGGGGGGGGGTTGGGAATCCAAACATGTGTTCTGTTGAGGCTGCAGTGCAAATTAGCAATGTGCAGCTCTTGGAAACTATCAACAAAATTGTCCCCCGCCAACCTCTCCCACCCATGGGATAAAACCAGACACCCTGGTTTATGACAAAGTTGGGTGATCTGAAAGGGGGAGATGTCTAGAACAGTGCAGTTAGAGAACTCTTACTGAATTTGACAGATCATGCTATAAAGCTCATTGCAAGACCTATAAAGTGCCAGTGACAGCAGCAAAGAAAGGTTACTTCTTTACTATTATAGCATCAGCTAGTACACATTCGTCCCAGTTGTTCAAGGAGCTCAGCAATTGCTGAGGCTGAAATCTGAGCCTCTAATGTCCCAGGATCAGACAATTACCTGTGATACTTCTGCCAAGTTTTTTTTTGCTGATAAAATGTCAAGAATACACTCTGAACAAGATGTCAGTTGTACCATAAGTACCCTAGAAGAAAGGCCTGGGATATTTTTGGATCATTTTGACCCAGTTTCTGTGATGATGTGGACAAAATCCTGGGATCTGAGAAGGCCACTACTTGTACTCTGGATCCTCGCCCTGGCTGCTAAAATCATGTAAGGACCACATCAACAAACAGGGATGTACATTCAGCAAAAGCTGAACAGAACCACCACCACTCACTTCAAAAAATATCAGATATTAGGAGGAGGGAGGTTCACCAAAAAGGCAGCAGTCTAAAGGGATCTGAAAAGTGAATCCCCCCAAAATTGGCATAATTCAGGCCACTTCAGACCTGTCACCAAGCTGCTACCTCCCAGCTCCGTTTGGCTCTGCACCTGCTCGCTGCCTCCCAGCTCCATATGGACCTAGGAGGCAGCAGGAATTTTTTGGGTTTAATAAACCAGAAAAGTTGCAATCAATCCAAAAATGATGATTTTGGGATTCAGTTTTTGTGGAGGTTTCAAAAATCTCTAGTACTATTCAACCCCGACCCCAAAAATACCAACAAAAATAGTCCACATCCTTAGCATCTATTATAAATCAGTCACTGACTCAGGGCACCTTCCTTTGACCACTCAAAGAGGTTGGGGTTGTTGTTTTTTGCCTACTACTTTAAAAAAATCCCTACAGAAAAATGATGTAGCCAATTATCACCTGGTCTGAAATCTACCCTTTCTGGACAAAGTGATTGAGAGAGCAGTAGCGAACAAACTCCAAGTCTTCTTGGATACTTCATCTGCTCTAGACCCTTTTCAGTCTGGCTTCAAGCCAGGCTCTGGGACAGAGATTGCTCTGCTAGCTTTAGTTGATCATGTGATCACTAGCAAATCCTGCAAATTTGGTGCTTCTACATTAAAAAGCAGTCCCCCACAGAGCTTCAAAATATTACCTATAGAGGATAATGACGCCAAAATGTTGGGGATTTCCCAAAAAAAGCCCCTTTCCCCAAGCCCATACTGATATGTGTATTTGGCAAAATCCCCATAAAATTTTCAGCACTAATGTCCCCAAATCCAAAAAATAATAATACTGATTTTTCTGTGCATACCACTAGCACCTACCTAAACGAAATCTGGCTGCAAAAGTTTCCACCACAATGCATGTGTTCGTCTTTCAAACACTGTAAGATTCTTTGTTATTCTGGTTCACAGTGACTCTCCAGTCACTCCGGCAGAACTCTTTCCTATGTCTGCCACTTGAAATCCTCACCACAAATGTTGGAGACTGAGATCAATCCTAAAGTTTACCTGCTATTCCTCTTTACTGTTTCTCCTGTTATTCTTGAGTTTGAGTTGAAAAACTTGTTTTTTAGCCAGTGGTAGGTTTCTGTTGTCTGTGGAGAAACACAAACTACATGGGGCTAAAGCCCAGTATGAAGAGTTTGGGGGCTACAATACACCCACATTTACTCTGAGAAGTTTCTGTATTGGTACAAAGACAGGAAACAACACAGCATTTAATTGCTCCCAAGGACCCTCATCCCACTGATGGCTTTCACAAGCACCTAGTACTTAGGGTCTGGTTATGCAAATACATCTGACCAGAAAAGAACAATCAAAGGGCTGCCATCTCATGCCTGGGCAGGAATGTGACATCTAGAAGATGACAGAAACTTGGGAATGCCAAATGCTAAATCAAATTTCCTTCAATTAGAGAAGGATTGACCTATTGGGAGAGGGGGAAGATGGAAGTAATAAATTCCATTTTGAGTGACTTCATCTGGGGATAACGTAAAGGAAGGCACCCTCATGATGGCTACCATTTACTATGTGGAGCAAACAAGGGGCAGGCAGCCTGGACAAGAACTCAAGGTAATGGTTGACTGATAGAATGCTGTAAGTTTAAGAGTAAAGAAGCTAACCAAGAATAACAGCAGCCAGGGTATGTTTAGTCAAAGGATAGAGGATTATGTATTTGCATCTTTAATTTGTAACCTTGTTTGATCAGTTGCTGTGCAGAGTACTGTTTGGAAAGTTTCTTTTTAATAAATTTCTTATTATTTGAATCCTGGAAGTTTGGTCGATTCCACAGAGCAAATGTATAATGGGTTGTCGTCATTATAAAGGAACTCATTTTCCTTTTTCCCGTTCACGTGCATGCCATGCAGGCAGTAATTGGAGCCCATGGAAACAATCTGGGTTGCTTTCGTGCCTTCACACAGAGACACTTCTCTTTTTAAACATTTCCCGTAACACATGCGTAGCTATGCAGGCCTGGAGAAATGAACCCCCAAAAGCATGCCGATCATCCCACAATATGATTGGCTGCACTTACGTAGCTGTGCATGTGCAACACGTACAATTTTTTTTTAAAGAAAAGAGGCCTCCCTGCAACAGCAGGGCAATGGCAGGCGGATGCTCCATGACTGTGGACAGCGTGGTAGAGGGGAGGGAAATAAAGTGCCTCCTGCCTGGACAATTGTGTGGGAGCAGCTCCAACCCAGGATTGTGCAAAAGGATTGGTAGATTAGCGATTTTCGAAAATCCCGGGTTGAGAGAAATAAAACAGGGCAGATGCATTTTGGGGACAGGATCTGTGCAAAGTCTCCCCCCAGAAGCGGCTTATATAGCGTCCTACACACGTTATGTTTGCCCTGTGCAGAATCCATCTTTGTTCTCCATAACCACAATAACCCATGCTTGAACACATGACTAAAAAAGTGCAGGTGAAGGGAGTTCAGTAGATCACAAGATCCCAGGGACTGCTCAAGTGCAGTAAGCCATCTCAATGAAAACTAGTGGGAACAGAGGAGAATCAAGGAAAAATGGAGCCCAGAGACAACATCTGAATTTTCCACCCTTTCCTCACACAATCACCCAGGTCTACCACCTGGAGCCCCCACCAGCATCCAGGTCTACTGCCTGGAGCCCACGCCGGCATCCAAGTATACTGCTTGGAGCCGCCGCCAGTGTCCAGGTCTACTACCCAGAGCTGGTGCCAGTGCTCAGGTCTATGTGTGCCCAGGGACATAGGTTACCCCATGTCCCCATAGGTGGTATGTCCCTGAGTGGGAACAAAACCAGGAGATGCAGGCTCTCAGTGGGGATTATAAACAGTAACACAGAGTGCTGGCCCTCTTAGCAGGAATACTCTCATCAATCAACTGGTGACAGCCTAGTTCCCCAAAGAGAAGCAGGCAACCCCAATGGGAGTCAGGTGAGGTTGAGAGAGAGGTGCAGTGCCAGCCAGAGACCTTGGATAGCCACTGTGCCTTGACCTCTCTGAAGTCCCAAAGCAGAATGGTACTCATGGGCACCAAATTGTGTGGGTTCAAATCCTACTACAGTCATGAGCTCTTTTAATTCCGTTACAGAAGCCAGCATTCTTTCAGTAATACTAGCAAACTTTAAGGGTTGATTTCATTAAAAATCGTTTGAAGAAAAGTTTGGATGTATATCCCATTTTTCTCAATTGTAAGGGGTCTCAAAGTGGCTTACAAACTCCCTCCCTTCCTCACCTCACAACAGACTCCGTGTGAGGTAGGTGGGACTAAGAGAGCTCTCAGAAAACCAAGGTCACCCAGCAGGCTTCATGTCACGTGTAAGAGTGGGGAAGCAAACCAGATTCACCAAATTGGAGTCTACTTCGCTTAAACACGACACCACGCTAGCTCTCAAAATACCAGTGGCGTATTTGCCTAGAGATATGGGGTGCCCTATGTCCTCGGGCACCCCCTAGTGGAGGGCGCAAAAATTTCAGGTTTGTTTGTGTGTGTTTTGTATTTGTAGTGTTTTTTCAGTTTTCGACCTGCAGGGGGTGCAGTTTTTAGAATAGCAGCACCAGAATTTCAGGAATTTTTCAGGAGACGCTTTTGATGATACCACCCAAGTTTGGTGAGGTTTGGTTCAGGGGGTCCAAAGTTATGGATTCGCAAAATGGGTGCCCCCATCCCCCATTGTTTCCAATGGGAGCTACTAGGAGATGGGGGCTACACCTTTGAAGGTCCATAACTTTGGACCACCTGAACTAAATTTCACCAAATCTGGGTGGTATCATCAGGAGAGTCCCCTAAATATACTCTGAGATTTTGGTGCTGCTAGCTTAACAATTGCACCCCTGACAGCAGGCACCCCCCCAAATTTCCCCAGATTCTCCTTTTAAATCCACCACCTTCGGCATGGACTTAAAGGGAGAATCTGTGGTCCCCAGTTTAAACATTGAAAGTGATGCTGTTTCAGGTTGGGTCCCCATTAAAGAGAAAAGTGTAGTATGAATATCTAAATAAGTTAATAATCACAATGAATACCACTGTGGCAGAGGCCACTCCAATTCCAAAATATCAAGAAATAAAAATAATTCCCTAAACACTGAACTGCACATGTTTAAAATAATCTGAATTCCTTTTGAATATTTATTAATTGTTTCATTTATAAGAATGCTAAATAATTATGTAAAAGAGCATTTTGGGGGAATTTTTCCTTTTTTCCTGACTACATAATTAACATGCCTCCTGCTTTCAAACCAATTATTACATATAGCCTTTTGAATTTTACCTGTGACCTACCTTTGCTCTTTTTAAATTTTATGGCTGGATTTTATTCAAAAATGTTATTCGGCTGAAGGAAAGCACCCACCAATGGCCACCTCTCACCTTAGCACTTCAAGAGCTAAAAGATCATTCTAATATTAATACTTTCTCAATGAGGTGATGTTTTGTATAATGGACTGCTTTCAAAATGAGACCCAAATTAGCTGGAGAGATGAATAAGTTTCCATTAGTGGATAAGAAAGAAAGCTTTGACCTATAGATAGAGCCTCCCCTATGCATTCCTCCCATTCCTGTTCAAAATGCTGGTGTCTAATATAAATTTTGATACCATAAGGGTCTTTACAGTCATTTCATTTTAGCATAGAAATATGTAGCCAGACCTCAGTGTTGCAGGATTTTGAAGCAGCCTTTGATACTATCAACCATAGTATCCTACTGAGCACCTGTCAGCACTGGGGCTAAGGTACACTGTATTACCATTGGGAGGGATCAGTCTCAGAAGGTAGTATTAGGGGTTCCTGCTGTGCCCCTTGGCCTATTGGTGTTGCAGGTTTTCCAGTGAATTCTAGAGGCTGCATTAAAAAAAGTATCCCATGATGTCAACTTCCCCTATCCCTTCCACCAGTTGCTAGGCACTGCCTGGCAACCCAGTATAGTTACTGTACCAGCTAGCCAAAAGAATATGGAAGCTTCCTTCAGTACAACTATAGTCCATAGCCGGACTGGGAATATATACCCTGATGGATCATCCGTCCTGCAAAGGTCTATCAATTCTTAATTTAATATTTTCAGTAGGGGAGAAGCTTACAAGGAGGGCATGAAGTTTTCTTCTCACATTGTTACCCCTTTAAAAAGAAAAGGAAAATAATGATTCCCACCCACCCTTTTCTTCCTTCTCCCCAGTCTACTTTTTTTTCTGGATACCCTTATGGCTTTTATCAACATTAACACTGATGTTACCATTGTAAAGAGTGATTTCATTTGCAAGATGAGAATTCTCTTTAAGATGACATTTTAAAAATGTCTTTTGAGGATGCACATACCAAGCCCTTGCAAAATCAAGGTGGTTGTGAGGGAAAAAGTTAAAGGAATAATTTAAATTACTCTACTTTGCACATGCTCAGAATTACCAAACTCTTTTCTAAGTGAAGTGCTTATATAAAAAATTGACAGCTCTTATAATTTTAAATTGCTCAGCCCTGAGTATGCCCAGAACTCTGAACAATTCCAAATTCAAGAGCTTATAAAAATTTGAAGCACTTCCAATAATTCTAAATTGCAGTAGACTGTATGGAGCAATTTAAAATTATTTGAAGGGGGGAAGGCTTTCATTTGGAAGCAAGTCAAGCTGCATTCTAATATATTCATTTAAAATATAAAGCACGGTTCTAAACTTTTATACTAAAATAATGAAAATTAAAATAAAAATAGTGTCCAGGTGATGGGATGTGATCACAGGCACTTGCATAGAACCTGGGACCAACATAAGGATTGTGTTTACAGATCAGGCCAAAGACCCACCTAGTGCAGCATTCTCTTTCTGAACATGACATTTCATTGAGCATTTCAGGCTATAACTGGGAGAGCAAGAAAGTTGCACTTCACAAGCTAAATGTTTTGGTCCCTGGAAACACTCCAGTGGATCCAAGCCCACAGTTCGCTGGATAGTTCCAGAATTCACATACCCTGTTCTATATTTGTTTCATTATAGATATACACATACACACACTCACACACATAATGAAACAAATTATCTACAAGGCAGCTTAAACCAAATCAAAATATAAGATAATAAATATAAAGTAATAAAGTAATATAAACATGCCAGAGAAGTGTTAACAGTAATAAAAAGTGACATATCAATTTCACATGCTCAAAGTCAGAATTTTAAACACGGGATCCGTTGATCCCATCAGAATCTCCATTGAAAAGAATACTTCTATGTCCTAAGATGAATGCTTCTCAAAAAAAAAAGGAATTTTATATATTAGAGGATCTTGACTCACCTAACATTCATGAAACATCTGACTGAGAAAGTAAACAGAGTAAGGGCTGTGGAGATGAACCAAGTGACCACACAGTTTTATATAGGTCTAAGGCAGAAGACTGCAACATTCATTTTTTTGGGGGGGGGGAGCTCTTGTCTCTTCCTTCCCACCATATGACTTCAGACCCCACTCTCCACCCAATGCCTGGTGGTAACAACAGCAGTGCCTGAGAATTGCTCTTGAGTCTAGAACAGCTCCCTACGTCCTCTGCAATCTCTCTTGGCATCTCCTGCCACTGCGGTCAAGCCCTAAGCCTCTCCTGGCAGCCGGCGCTACTGCTGCTGAACAAACAGCTGCTCCGAACATCTACCACCATGACAGTCAGGCCCAGAGTGACTCCTGGCACTGTCTGCCATGATGACCAAGCTCAGAGTGGATCCTGCTGTGGCAGCCATCTGCAGCTCAATTGGTAGGTGCATTGTGTACGCACGCACATACAATGCTTTTTTTTAATTTGGGAGGAATTTACAGTGCATTTTTTAACTTTTCAGATTTTTTTCTGCAAACTAGGGAATACACCAAGTTTTCAAGAAAATCTGTTTAGTCTTGTGGTCCCAGTCTATGGATTTAGGTATCTGCAGATGGGGGCCACACATAGGCTTCTGTGATTAGTGTTTGTGGCCAGCGTCTGGTCTTTAGAGATATACTGGTACAGTGGTTAAAGTGTCAAACTAGGAAATGGGAAACCCAAGTTCAAATCTTCACTTGTGCCATGAAAGCATGTTGGGTGATCTTGGGCCAGTCACACACTCTGCCTAACTACCACACAGGATTGTTGTGGATATAAAGCAGAAGAGAGGAGAACAACCTGCATTGGAAAGGCAGTCTATAAATAAGCAGATAAACTGAAAGATATATAGAAAGATGGTACTGCATTTGTACATGGAGATGCCACTTATTAATAATGTCCATTGATAAGCCTTTCTTCCATGAGACTAGTCCAAAACCATTTTAAATTAACAACATGGATCGGTTGATTTATGCTGTCTGACTTCAATGGGGATGCAATGACTTAAACCAAATACTTTACCTATAATCTAATGAACAATAAAGCTCACAGATAAACCTTTAATAATAAACCTTTCCAAGTTCTAGGAAAGTAACCTGATCACCAATTTCACTTTTTGTTATCACGACTCTTATCCTGTCATTCACGTTTCTCAACAGAGCCAGCTATATACCAAACATAAAGACATGTAACACAATTTCCCATATATTGTCGAAGGCTTTCACGGCCAGAATCACTTGGGTGCTGTGTGGTTTCCGGGCTGTATGGCCGTGTTCTAGCAGCATTCTCTCCTGACGTTTTGCCTACATCTGTGGCTGGCATCTTCAGAGGATCCTCTGAAGATGCCAGCCACAGATGCAGGCGAAACGTCAGGAGAGAATGCTGCTAGAACACGGCCATACAGCCCGGAAACCACACAGCACCCAATTTCCCATATAATTCTGAGCATGTTTGTAACCAAAAAAACAGCTTTAGAATGTGGACTAAATACCATTTGGCTTATTTTATTCCTCCAACTGGAACATAATCTTGCATATAAAATGCGCTGTCTTTCTAGTTTTGTACAAAATATCTTTTTTTATTGCATTATTTATTATTTAGTTTTAAAAGTTCTATGGCACCATTCCACCCGTAGTGTCTCCAAGGCAGTGAACATCAAAACATTAAAATATTTCAACATGAAAATAAATTTTTAAAATAAAGTTTATATACAATAACTAAACAATTCAATAAAACTTATTAACACAAGCACACATAACATTAATGCTGTTGCTACAATGAGCATTATTCTCTAGACATGTACTAAAACTGAACTACTCCTAGCATTGTCTTAGATCTAATACTCGTGTGGAGACCAGAGAAAAGGGAGAAATACCAGAGAAAAGAGAGACATCCCACAATTAAGCCAGAACTACAGGGACATTTCAAACCAGAGAATACCTTTTAAGAAGCATTTGAACGCTGGAATTTCATGTAACCTTATCTGGCAAGCACACTTACAATTGGTGATGAAGTGTGACCATGAACCAAGAGTATACCTGAGAGCCCGTCATTGAACTCATTAACAGGGAAGACTTATGTACTTGTGATGCCTTGCCAGGCACTCTATGGTACGTTCACCTTAACTGAGAACTGATATGTGGTTCACTATGCATATGCAGTGATGTATTGTTCTTATGCACTTTAATTGAATAGATTTACACTTTGATTAAGGGCCTTTCCCCACTTACCTTAAGCCCCGCGCTACTCGAGGAGAGTAGCGCGGGGTCCCTCGGCACTCCCCACTGAGAGGGGCGGCTGCGCTGCCCCTGCGCTGCCCCTCAGCGCGCAGCATCCCAGGCGCTCTTCTTAACCGCGCCTTTTGATGGCCCTGTGCAGAGCGCGGGGTCATGGGGACCGCCGGGCGCGCGCCTGGGATGCTGCGCGCTGAGAGCAGCGCGAGGCATAGAGGGGAACGATGAGAGTGGGGAAAGGCCCGATATTTGCACTTTTTTGCACCTCACACTTGTATGCAGCCTGAGTGTGGTGGTCACTGGATTTTGTACTTAAATCCATGACATAAACTAGATAGTTCTGCAAACATGGGTCAATTTCCAATTTTGCAGAAAAATCTGAAATCACTGAAAATTACATTGTTGAGTTTAATGCCCCTCCCCAAAACCCTTCTTCTTCTGCTGGCAGAGTCCCAGATCTTTGGCAGTGACAGTGATGCAGGGGTAAGAACCATACTGGATTGGCAGCACCATCTACCCTGGGGGTGGGCAGTAAAGCATAGGAATTGTGCCAGGCTTGGCATGGTAGTGGAGAGGGAGGAAGCTGCATCAGATCTGATGGCAGGGGCAGTGAGGCATGCTGGGCCTGGTGGTACAGTCTGAGATACATACCAGGCTCAGCAGCAACAGTGGGACAGGGAGCTGAGGTGGACCCAGCAGCAGAATTTGGAAGCCATACTGGGCTTGGTGGCAGCAGTGATGGTGATGATGGGGAGCATGGAGCCCAGCAGCCATGATGGGGGGGGGGACATAGAAGGAGGAAGGGATCCCAACACAAGTGTCCCAACTTGAACGACAATAATTACTACTTAAAAATCTACTTATTTCCCTGATTAGGGTCTCAAAATCCCACCTATCTCCCTGATTAGGGTCTCAAAATGACTTTTCATATTATTCTCCCACCCATTAATCCTCACAGCAACAACCCTGTGAAGATAAGTTAGGCTGAGAGGTTGTGATGGGCTAAGGTCATTTGGCAAGCTTCCATGGTTGAGTGAGGGATTCGAACCCAGTTGTTTCAGGTTCTTGTCCAACACTCTAACCACTATGCCACACTAACCATGACCACAGCACCATCTTCTTTGGGTCTCCAATGGAAGAAATGTGGGGTATATAATAAATATAGCTAAAGATGGGGGGTAGAAAAGGGTAGGTTGGTGGGTAGGCAGAAAAGAGAAACTGAAGTAGGAAATGGTGAAAACATAGGAGCTTCCAGGAGGATGAAAAGAGAAAACCACAGAGAAAAGGATACAGATGAAAATTAGGTGCCCCCACAAGTCCTTGTAGGTCCCCCACTTGTCTATATATATCATTTTCAACATGGACAAATCTGTGGATACTTAAATAGAGTCATAAAAAGGCAAGACAGATCCTTCTACAAATTTGAAAAATACCCCAAGTTTGCAGAAACAATCTGAAATCTTAAATAAAAAATACATTGGGAGATTAATACCCCCAAATAGCAGAATCAGTGCCTGTAAACAATTATGGGTTTATTAGTTGCCAGTTGGAGGAGGAAGATATAGGGAAAATGGAGGTGCCCTCAAAAATCTTTGAAGGTTCTCCACTACACAACTGGACCCAACCCAGCAATAGCTACTGTGCAACTTGGCCAATCTCCACATTCAGAAGCAGTAAACCGCTGAATAACAGTGCCTGAAGGAAACATCAGAGGACGGACTCAGCCTCTATGGACCTTTCCGCACAGCAAATGTATAACGGGTTGCAGTTGGGATAAAGGAACCTGTTTTCCTGCTTTTGCGTTCACATTCATCCGTGGAGGCAGCAATTGGAGCCCATGGAAACAATCCAGGTTGCTGTCATGCCTTCGCACTTCCCACCGATGCATAGCTATACAGGCATGCACAAATGAACCCCACACAGCCATGCTGATGTCTCATGATACAATTATCTGCACCTGCGTAACTACGCAGATGTAAGCCGTGAAATTTTTTAAAAGGAAAACAAAGGCGAATAAAGTGCCTACTGCCCGGCCATTTGCTTACAAGTGGGTTTTTTAAAGACTTGCCAGTAGCATGATTCTCAAAAAAAAAACCTGGGTTGGAACTTAGAGGAGATAACACACGGCAGACATGTTTTAGAAATGGGATCTGCGTGAAACTCCCCCCAAAACAAGTTTTTTGCCATCCTAAATCTGTATTTATTGGCCCATGAGGAATGGGCCTATGCCCTGTTGCTGGACCTCCATAGTCACTTATTAGGAATTGTGTGAAACAGCATGCCACTAAGTGGCCCATTGTGATTCAGTAAGGCTGTTTTTATGTTCTTAAGTTCTCAAAGTGGAAAATGTTAATGGAATTGAGCTCTCATCTTCCCCAGACAGTCTTCTATATCTCCAAACTTCCTGAAAAGCTGTATCTAGGGATTGGAGAACCTTTGGAAACATGTAGAGGAAGTTGCAGCAAGGAGGAAGCAATAGACTACAACCCCTCTCAGTCATTCCTTCATGCATGAACTCTGGCCCCAGTCACAGAAGAGCTCACACAACATGCATGGACACATGAAGTTGCCTCACATGGAGTCAGAGTAGACCATTACTCTGTTGAGGTCAGCATTATCTATTCTGATTGAGAGTGGCTCTCCATAGTGTCAGGCACCCTTTCAAATCACCTGCTGCCTGATCCTTTTAACTGGAGATATAAGGGATTGAGCCTGGAAGACTGCCTGCTAAGAAGATGCTCTCCCACTAAGCCACAGACCCTTCACATGGGGAACAGGTGATTTCTGCCACCTTTCCCAGCATCCCACCTCTGCATCTCAATCTGTCCCTGAGTATCCACCAATCTTCAGGAGAAGTGTTTTAGGGAGTACAGTGGATGGAAGGGAGAGAGAGTCCTGTTTTATCTGATAGCTGTGCCTGGTAAATCTGTTCTTGATTTTTATTTTTATATATATATATATATAAAATATATATAAGCCTTTTGGGAATGCCTTGTTAAAACTTCCTTAGTGTAAGATGCTGGAGTTGACACATTCAGGGTTCAGTTCCCTCATCAGGGCCTCTCAGAGGTAAACCTCTGAGTGTACGGGTGGATGCATCTTGTCAGTAATGTGCATGCATGTCAATGCGCATGCATGATCATGATCATTAAGGAGCCAAGCAATGCACATCCTGACATTTTCAGTGTTGGTGACGCTAATTCTGAGCAGACCTCTAATCTAAAGATCTTGACTTTTAAAGTAGTGCACTGCAGCAGATGGGTAGAGCCTTCAGCAACTCATAATGGGAGCGGTGGAGTTTGGGCAGTAATGCTTGTCGGGAGAATAGGGGTGTTACAACTATGTCACTATTTTTGTCTGTGAAATGTTGAAAGATATTGAGGGGAAAGCATGGAGAGCAGGATCTCATTTGTGGCAGGCATAGCTCATGGTTACTCTCTTGTTCTTGCTTCCCTCTTGTACTTACATCAAATATATAACATTCTATTGTACAGTGAAAGAAAGGATGTCCTATTATTTGCAATTATTCTTTAATTTGGCCAGTATGAGAGGTTACTGCTGCTGAAAAGAATGAGTAAAAGCAGATTCACAGACCCAAAGTGCTGGCAATAAAGTTTTAAAAGAGCGCAAATGAAGAATAATAACCTTAGCAATGAGGGCTTGGGATATTTAAAATAAGTTGAAAGGCATAACGTGGGAGAAAGAAAGAAGTTGTGAAGAGTTTCAGTGACTGGGCTCCAAAGCATTCAACGCTGTTTTTTCTAATGTTGTCATAGTTGTAATTAAATAATATAATAGCATTTCTTGTCCAGCTGTCAGTATAGGGTAGAATTGAGAAGAATATTCAGAGGAACAGAGTACCCTGAAGCAAAGGTGTTCAAATGTTCTACCTTCAAGAAATGTTTTCTATATGAACTTGGCTAAAGAAGAAACTTTACTTGGGTAACCTCGGCCACTCTCAGCTACTTTACAGGGTTGTTGGAAAGATAAAATGGCAGCAGGAACTCTGTATGTTGCCTTGAGATTGTTAGAAAAGGGGTGGAGTAAATGCACTAAAATATGTTGGCAAATAGAACAGTGGAAGGGTATATAGTGTTACCCCAAGCAGATCTACTTAAGAGTCCTAGTCAGGACTGGAAGTGTTCACAGAATGACCCTGGAGTACTACTCATGGAGTCATCTCCTGACTGACGTTTAAACAAACTGAAGCTTAGGACTTCATATCCATTTATTGCTGAATTACTATATTAACCCAAACTGTTTTCACTTTATGATACGTATGATAGATAGTTTTATTACTGTGTTGGCATTCTTCATTGTTGAACAAGCAGATTTCAATACAAATATTTTATAGTTTTATTTTGTGGTTTTGGTGACATTTTCAGAGTGGTAACTACATAACAGGGCAGCTTAGAGCCCTCCCCTTTCCCTTTTGAGTTTCTCGATCTCAGAGCTCTGTAGACAGGGCCGGTGCTTTTTAAATTGCATGGAGATTAGCCCTAAAACAGCTCTGCCATCACTGCAGTAAATCCCATACCTAAGCATTTGAGGCCTAGTTCCCACCGCTCCTGTGGCATTTAGAACACACACATCCCAGAAGCGAGTTAATAAAGCTAAGGAGAGATGATTAAAATATACTTTGCTTAGGGGAAAAAAAACTTCCACATATTTAGTCACATGGCAAGGGAGATGTCACCATTTAATAAACTGACAAAATCTATCTATCACCTACGCGTGAACACCGAACGGTTATAGAGAGGTTAACAGGAATTGATGGCATCCAAGCATTCATTTTACAATGAATCGGAGTCTTTGGTGATTGAAATAGACAAAGACGTATAGGGTTATCTTGTTGAAGAGGCTTCGTTAATTACTGGCACTTGTCATTTCTCCGTAGCTTTATCTAAGTCATGGAAGGCTAACTAGCTCTTTTTCCCCAGTGAGCATTGTTTGTTCAGGAACCACAGTTCTGAGGTAGTTTGTTCTTTGTTTTTTTCTTTTTAATTCCATAAGTGCACCTTGCTATGAACTGGTTCATAAATTAATGAGTCACATTTTTTCCTAAGCATTTACATTATATCGCATAAACAGTAGTAGTAGTAGTATTAGGGATGTAGTGTATATTGTTTCAGTGGCACTGGAACTTTTGTAAACGCTATCCAATGGAGAATGACATCCTTCTAATTTTGGTGGCTTCAGTTCAAGAGTATGGATTGGCTGAAATCACAGGACGACAAAGAGTGTCTGCACTACAGGTTGTGTGAAAGATGGGGAAATGTTCAGTTTGTCTCAAAGACAGTAATCTCAAAGACAGGAATACGATTGTGGAGAGGTGGGAAGAGGTCCTGGGAAATGATGAGGCCAAATGCTCTGAAGCAGGGTAGATGAAGACAGAAACAGAATAGACCAAGGAACAAATCAGATACATACCATCTGCCATGGAAAGAAATTGGAGGCAATCTGAATTGAGAAGATATTCCGGATCTCCAGCACTTTGAGTTGATTAACAAACTGCCCTAGATGCTAATTTTACTGGGCCGGGGGGGGGGGGGGGGGGAGCAGATTTCCCATGGATTACATTGAATAACAGAGACCTGAGGACATCCAAGTTAACAAGTCACAGAGTTGAAAAAAGAAGGGGCCAAGGACCAAAGGAGTCTTGATCAAGTGATAGTTGCGATTTTGTGAAGAAAGTGAGTTGTCAGCAGGCAAGGGAAGGAAGGGAAGGTCTGGGGACTATGGTTCAGGGAGCCGGGGGAGGGGCATAGCTTTCCTTGATCTAGACTTAGAGCCTGATAGAATTGTTCTATCATGACCAAGATACAAAGAATGGCTGCTGTATTCCCCACAACAATTTAACTCAACACATCAATTTTTTTGCTACCAGATTCCAAAAGAAAAAAATTCTTATCTGCAGGGTGGGGAGGGTGGCATAAGGAACTGTCTTGTACTGAATGATAACACTGTTCTATCCAGCCAAGCACCACCTACTCTAAATATTGGCACCATGAGGTTATTGCCAGATCTTTCTTTCTTTCTTTCTTTCTTTCTTTCTTTCTTTCTTTCTTTCTTTCTTTCTTTCTTTATTTATTTATTTATTTATTTATTTATTTATTTTCTAGACCACCTAGGGACTCAGGGCGGTGAACAACAGTAATAAAACCTGCCCTCCTACCCACTGCTTCCTAATAGGAGGTAGACCAGCCCTCTGAGTGCCTGTGATTCTCAGGTAGTGTCTGCATAGTTACAAAGACACCTAGGAAGACAGGTCGACCCATTACTTTCAAACACATCTACCCATTATTTCAGTCCTTCTTAATGAGCGGTAGACCAGTCCCCTGAGTGGCTGCGATTCTCAGATAGTGTCTGCATACCTACGAAGACCTGTCCCTCTAAACAAGAAAAACAAAAAAGGAAAAGCCCCACATTTATGCAAGACACCAGGAAAAACAAACTTTATTCATAAATGTTTTCCAAGGAAATAGCAATCACATGAGTTGCAAGCAGAGGAAACCTCCATTTGCAGCAAATGGGGGCAGCACAGACTTTCAAGCTGCAGAAAATGGTGGGTACAAGCTGCTGCGAAAATGAAAGTAGATGCTCTAACAGGGGGTGGCAGTGGAAGGCAGGGAAAATAAAGCATCTCCTGACTGTTTGTATTCGCACAGCCAAGCAAGACAACCTGTGGGGGGGAAAGTCCACATTTTAGTGACTTGAAAATAAGAAGGCTTGAGCAAAAATAAAACACCCTGATGACATCTTGGGACGAAATCTGTGCAGACTTCCTCCCCAAAATACCTTTTTCCTGTCCCCAGGACATCTTAATGGTGCTATACAGAAAGGGCCTTTTGTTCATACTGACAAGTTAGGCATATATTTTTTACTGGAATGCAGTAGAAATTATCGCAGACTTTCTGCAGGTTTTAAGATTCAACCTCCAGTACTTTGTTTCATCTCCAAGACTCAGCCTTTGGACATATAAAATATTATTTTTAAAAAGAGGAGTGTCTTAATTTAAGTGTGTGTAGAGGGCACTCATAATTGAATAACTGGATAAGCCCACACACATCTGCAATTATAGTGTTCTGTTTGCCCCATCTCTAAAAGGATGGGTAGAGCAGGAAAAGGCACAGATAAGGACAAAATGATGAAAGGGTTGGAGAGCCTTTTCTGTCATGGAAGGTTAAAATGTTTGTAGCTTTTTAGTTTAGCAGGAAACGGTGGCATGATATAAGCTTTCAAAATTATATATGGTATGAAGAAAGTGAACTGAAGTATTTTTTCCCCTCTGTTGTTACAGTAGAGTTCACAGTCACTGAAGGAAATTGACTGGCAGTAGATTCAGGACTGGCAAAAGGGGAATCTTCAGAGCATGTAACAAATGTATGGAATTTACTGCTACAAGGTGTAGTGATGTCCACTCAGTCCACTGGTTTGAAATGGAGATAATGCATATTCATAGTGGAGAAGATCTACTAATAATGCCAGTGCAAAGGAACAGGGATGGGAAGGGATTTGGCCTCAGGGTGGCTCGAAAACAGAAAAAACAACCTACAAGGTTACCGGAATGTCTTGTTTCCCATGTTTTTTAACACCTAAGTGAAACCACTGGGTAAGGTCATCTGGAGATTTGGATTGTGCTGTAACCACTATGTGGATGACACTCAACTCTATCTCGTGCTTCAGCAGATCCCAGGGAGGCTGTACTGGTGTGCAGAGGCAGTTCTGGATAGCATGTAGGCAAATAAACTGAAGCTTAATCCCAACTACACAGAAGAGCTACTGGTGAGCAGAAAATCTGACCTGGGATTTTGTCACCCATTCTATGAGGTTGTAGTTCCCCCAAAGGAACAAGTTCATCTTTTGAGGGTGGTCCTCAAAAAGGACCAGCAGTGGCGTAGTGGTTGAGAGCAGGTGTACTCTAATCTGGAGGAACCGGGTTTGATTCCCCACCCTGCCGCCTAAACTGTGGAGGTTTATCTGGGAATTCAGATTAGCCTGTACACTCCAACACACGCCAGCTGGGTGACCTTGGGCTAGTCACAGTTCTTCTGAGCTCTCTCAGCCCCACCTACATCACAAGGTGTTTGTTGTGAAGGGGAAAGGAAAAGGAGTTTGTAAGCCCCTTTGAGTCTCCTGGCAGGAGAGAAAGGGGGGATATAAATCCAACTCTTCTTCTTCTTCCTCGACTTGAGTTTGCTTCTAGATAAACATGAGGCAGCTGTGGTCAGGAGTGCCTTTTACCAGCTTTGACTTTTTAGCAAGTTGTGATAACATCAAGATAAGATTGCTACAATGTATTCTACATAGAGCTGCCCTTGAAAATTGTTCAGAAACTGCAACTGGTACAGAATTTTGCAGCTGGGATGCTGACTGGAATAGGTCATAGGGACCATCTCACTCCAGCCTTGGCCTATCTACATTGGCTGCCAGGTTTTGTTTTTCAGGTCAAGGTGCTGGTGTTCACATCTAAAGCTCTCTATAGCTCATTTAAAGGACCATCTACTTGTTGGAATAAGCGACTTCTGCATGCCTGGACACTGGGGGGTGCTGTGTATCTCACTCTAACTGTGATGTTGCCTCTCTTGTTTGCCCTCCTTGTCTGGGCCAGGAGACCGCCCACTAACTTCCTTTCTTCCCCATGCTAGCTTCACTTCTGCTCTAGCCTTTGAACCGAGCGCATGGTCAATGGCAGCCTGCTCAGTGGGGCCTTTCCCACTGCAGCATCCTCTCACCTCCACACACGTGATGGCGCGTTAGTTGTGCCCACTTGTCATAGGGAAAGTGTAAGGAATTCCAAAGAGCAGAAATAAAAGGCTTTTGGTTGAAAGACCGTTTATTCAGACATCCTAGAAAGCTCACACACACGTCATGACAGGAATGAGACCTCCCGCCTAAACTACAGGTTATAACATCCCCTGTCCCATCCCACTCCTGGTGTCTCCAGTCCCAGTCTCATTCTCATGGGAACAGAATGGAATGCTCATCTTGCACCATAAGATAAGCCCTCTAACAGTGTGGTTGCAGCGGATTCTGGCCCGCCGCCCGTGCCAAGGAATTCAGTCAAGGACAAACGACTGTGAAGAGAATCAGCACCGCTGAGATCTTTACATTCTGCTTCTCCTAACAGAAAACCCTTCCCCCCCGGTTTCAGTGGAAAGGCACGATGAAACGCAGAAATAAGGGAGGGGGCATCGATGTTTTCTGAATACACCCATTGATTATAACCGGAGGAATATCCCACCCAAGAAACCAAATATTGCAAACGATTGCGATTAAAGCGAGAGTCCAGAATAGCGTCAATTTCATAGTTCTTGTGTCCATCAATTATAGTCGGTGGGGGTATCTCCGGAGGGTCGTGCCAGGCATCGGAAACGGGAGCCTCCTTGAGCAAACTGGAATGAAAGACGGGATGAATATTACTTAAGGAGTTAGGCAGTTCTAAACGGGCAGTAACATCATTGATCACTTTTGTAATCCTAAAAGGACCCACGAATTTCTTGCCCAGTTTTGAATATTTGTGTACGTCTCTAAGGTTTTTAGTAGACAAATAAACCCAAGCCCCCACACGTAAAGGGAAATCAGAACGATGTTTATCCGCCTGAAACTTTTGTGAGTCCTTGGCTTGCTTTAAGGCAGTCTGGACCGTCTTCCACCCCTCAGCCAGGGATGAAATCCACTGCTTGAATTCTGGAGGATGTAGCGCCTCTGTGGGCAGTTGGGGCAGTGGTGGGAAGGAACGACCAGAAACAATTTCAAAGGGGGTCTTCTGTGTGCTACTATGAATGGCATTGTTGTAAGCGTACTCCGCAAATGGGATTAATTCGCACCAATTGTCTTGATGGTAATTAGTGTAACAACGTAAGTACTGCTCTAGTGTTCTGTTCGTCCTCTCTGATTCACCGTCACTTTGAACGTGGTAGGGGGCGGCAACCGCCGGGGTGGTTCCCAACAAGTCCAGGAAAGCCTTCCAAAATTTAGAGATGAATTGGGGCCCGCGGTCGGATACCACCTTGTCGGGGGAGGAGTGTAGGCGATAGATATGTTGGATAAACATTCGTGCCAATTTAGGAGCCGATGGAATGGTGGTGCAGGGAATAAAATGTGCTTGTTTGGAGAACAGGTCCACCACCACCCATAAAACTGTGTTCCCCTGACTTTCCGGCAAGTCTGTAATAAAATCCATCGAAATAACCTCCCAGGGCCGGGAAGCAACTGGGAGAGGTTTTAAAAGTCCATGGGGTTTTCCCGGAATGGATTTGGCCTCTGCGCAGACGGAGCACCCCTTGATATAAGCCTCAATGTCTTTGCGCATGGAGCGCCACCAGAACTGGCGACGGGCCAGATGCAGTGTCTTGAGGAAGCCAAAGTGTCCTGCCGACCGGGCATCATGGCAGGCTTCGAGAACCTGCCTGTGAAGGGGGGGAGGCACGTACCAACACCCCCCACGTTTCCAAACGCCACCCTCCAAACGTAGCTGGGGATCTCCTTCCTCCGCTGGCAGTTCGCGGAGCCCCGCCTCCCCGAGTTCCCGTAGGAAGGGGGAGACGATACTCGGAACGGGCGAAGGGGGAGGAGATGCGGAGGTCTGAGACCGAGTGACAGCCAAACCCAGCTGGGAGGGGGAGAGCACGGTGCGCGGGATATCCCATAACGAAGAAACATCCCCCTCCCCGGGAAGGCGAGACAGCGCATCAGCCAGTTTATTGGTTTTTCCAGGGAAAAAATGAACTGTGAAGGAGAAGCGGGAGAAAAAATCAGCCCAATGTAGTTGTTTTGCGGACATTTTGAGGGGGGTGGAGAGGGCGGCCAAGTTTTTGTGATCCGACCAAACCTGGAAGGGGTGTTTGGCCCCCTCAAGCCAGTGGCGCCAGGTGCATAGAGCCACCTTGATAGCAGCAGTCTCCTTATCCCCCACGGTCCAGTTGAGCTCAGGGCCAGAAAACTTTTTGGATAAGTAAGCACACGGAACAAGTCTACCATCTTTATTTTTCTGCAAGAGGGCTGCGCCGAGCGCCTTGTCCGATGCATCCACGTGAACAACGAAAGGAAGGTCGGGGTCGGGGTGTTTCAAAATGGGTTCGGTAGTGAAAGCTGATTTCAAACGTTGGAACGCCGATTGGCATTCCTGAGACCAAGGGAGGGGAGCTCCGGGCTTGGTAGCTTGTAAATCCTTGCCTTTGGTGCGTAAGAGGTCTGTGAGTGGAAGGGCCAGTTCAGCAAATTGGGGTATAAAATCACGATAGAAATTAGCAAAACCAAGGAAGGATTGTAATTCTTTTCTATTGGTGGGGGCAGGCCATTGAAGGACTGCGTCTATTTTTGCTGGATCCATCTCCAAGCCATCGGGTGAGATCCGATAGCCTAGATAGTCTATGGAGGACTGATGAAAACAGCATTTTGATAATTTTGCGAAGAGGGAGTTGTCAAGTAAGCGTTGCAATACCTCCCGAACCAGGGTTTCATGCTCCTCCATCGTTTGTGAATAAATCAACACATCATCCAAGTACACGACCACCCCCTTATACAATAAATCTTGCAAAACTTCGTTGATAAGGGCCATGAAAGCTCCTGGCGCTCCAGCTAATCCGAATGGCATTATTAAGTATTCATATTGTCCGAATTTAGTATTAAATGCTGTTAAATGTTCGTAGCCCTCTGCAATCCGGACCCTGTAATAAGCCTCTCTCAAATCTAACTTGGTAAAAATCCGTCCCTTGCCTAGTGCATCCAAAAGATCTTTGATTAAGGGCAAAGGGTATTTATTGGACATGGAAACAGCATTTAATCCACGGTAATCAGTACAAAGTCTCAAGGAGCCGTCTTTCTTTTTTACAAACAGAACAGGGGCGGCGTGGGTGTGCTTGGTGGCTCGCCGTATGAATCCGCGAGCCAGGTTTCTATTTAAGAAGGCAACGGAGCTCCTTCTCTTCGGTGGGGCTCATGGGCGCGAGATTCTACCCTTGGGCAAAAGCTGAGCTCCGGGCTGTAGAATGATGGCAATCGGTATCCTAAGGGGGGGGTAATTGATCGCGAACCTGTTCCTGAAACACCCTGGCCAAGTCTCGAGAAGCTTGTGGAATATTCCGTGGAATTGGAACTCACCGAGGTGTGCAAAGCTGTGGAAACTAGTGGTTCAATGTCATTTGGAGGTGGGATTTCCCCCAATCTTCAAGGTGTTTCCAAGAGGGGGCTTCAGTGAATTCTCGAATTCGCTCTTTCCAAATACCGATGTTTGGGCTCGTGTAATAACGAACCATGGCATGCCCAAGACAATGGAGTGTTTAAGCACCCGGAGCAAGTATGAAGCTTTAAATCTTCTCCCATTGGCCAGCGCAACGGAGAAGAACGGGTTATGCGGAATCGGGTCCGGCCTTCAGCTCCGAGTAGGGCTGCCATCCATTTGAGTGAACGGGATGGGCTTCACCGTAGGGGGATTCGGGTTTAAGCCAAGCTCCTCAGTCAACCTGTCTTGCATTAAACTGCGGGAGCAGCCGGAGCCAACGAGGGCTGAGGCGAAGATACGCGTAGGCTTAGAAGTGGTGGTTAAGCAAGAGGCTTGAATAGTAATGAAGCGCTGCCTTCACCCACCGAATTTGGAGCAGTAATCAGCGTCCATGGGCTGGGAAGAGAGACAAACGGTTAATTTCCCCTCCTCGAAGTCCCCTTCGAGAAGCAGCTTTGGAATTTAACCCAGATGGAGGAGGACCCGGACTTCCGTGGAGGCTTAAGAGGGGGTGCGCCAGTCCCAAGCAGTGGGTTTGCTTTTTTCGGGCAATTAGTTAAGTCAGATGGCCAGGACCACCGCAACTTACGCAAGGCATAATCCCAAACGGCAGCGGCGTTTTCGGATGTGTTTTCGGTGGAGTATCAAACGGGCTTGATTTGCGAGTAGCTGGGGTGGCCGTCGGAGTGGGTTTTGAACGTGGACGTCCCCTAAAATGGCACGAGCATATTCAAGGCATGGTCAGCCACCTGCGATGACCCAGATCGATTCATTTCTGGGCGACGGTGCGCGGGATGCTGATGAGGATTTCACCTGTTTTCAACAAGCTTTGGACATCCATTCTAAAGAAGTATTCACCAACCTCTATGCGTTCAGGCCAGTCATTGCGGAGGGAGTTTACTACCAGCCGCACGCAATTCACGGGGCCCAATGGGCAAAAGAACGGCGTTGCCCTGCTGGAATGGTTTTTATTAAACCTACCGGCCTCGCTTAAGTATCCTGGATCCTGGAAGCGGACAACGCAAAGCTTTGAGAAATTCCGCCACCAGCGAAAGTAAGGTCGCCAGCTTGTAATTCGTAGAGAGTTAATAACCATTTCCAGCAGCCAACCCATCTGCGACTGAACTTCTATGTCCCGTGATTAAGCAACGTTTCAGGAACGAGATAAATCATCGAACTCCTGCATATGCGCATTAATACTGCAGGATGCAGATGGGGAGCTTAGAGGCTGGTCCCGTCTAAACGAGCTGGAATGGGGGGTCTGTAATATCATCTCTCAACCGGCTCTTGAAAACCGCGGCTTGAGGTTGGGTAAACGGGTAGGGTGGCGCTGCTGTGGGAGCAGGATCAGGTTGAGGTGCCCCAGGTTGAGGGGGTGGAGCTGGGCCTCGCACCGCCGCCTCCTCCAGCCAGAAAGGAGGCAGCAGTAGGTGCGCGAGGAGGGATTGAAGTAGGACCTTGCAGTGCTGGCCGTCCCAGCGCTGGGGGAGCCGAGTAGGAAGCGTACTAAAGGTGTGTGGGGCAACCCATCTGCTCTCGCGGCCATTGTATCCCGCCGTCTTTTTCAACTCCTGCTCCTGGGCGCGCCAATTCCCTCTCTATGCAGCATGCATCCTGATACGCATGTAGGGCCCGCTTTTTCTACCCATCCACTTTAGCTCGCTCATCCCCGCGAAGGGCCGCAGACAGTTTCACCCTATGCGTTTGTATGGGTCCTGATAGCGCTGGCTGCTCTCAAATCCACTTTAGAGTAGTCCAGTAACTTTGCCGCGACTGCTAAAATTCTGCTGATACTGCCGCCGCCAAACCTCCTTGGCCCCGTTCAACTCGAAGTTGGAATCGCCTTTCATGCTGTTGTTCCAACGGTCCCTTTGCAGAACCGCTGCGTTCCTCTTCCCAGAGCCCAGCTCACGGTCCCATGCGTTTCTTTGGCATCGCGCAGTTCCGGGCCAAATCTCGCCGTCCCAACTTTCTTTTGACCCGGAGGGTGTCCGAACCTGGATGGGGAGTCTGATTTTCCTCGGATTCTCCCTCTCCGGATGGCAAACCTCTTTGACTCCCGATACCTTAACGGATGCTTCTCCTGCCTTTTCATCCGCTCCCTGTCCGGGGGCTAGGAATCCGGATCGGGAACTGGCAACGAAAACCCCTTCCGCATCATCGCATCCCACCTCGCTTCATAGTCCCGGGTTTCAGCTGTGGATTTGGGACGGTCCCCAGTGCTATGCGTCACCTGTTGATCCTTCTGGGAGCATCATCGGCGCACGAAGTCAAGGAAATCGCTCAATTGACTCCGGTATCAGCATGAAGCTGAAGTCAGAATCCCATTTCCTCAGAGACTGGTTGCATTTGGGGTTTGTAATCTACCAACGGAAATGGGTAGAGATCCGGATCAAACAGGCGCCGATCCATAGACAGCTTCTTCCAAACGATTCATGCAACCTCAATTGATTGATCGCGATCCAGATCGCCATCCCAACGAAGTAGGGGCAAGACTTCGTATAAACAGGACGGGAGAGAGTTACCAGTGAGACCCAGTTTCCCCCACTGGTTCCTCAGGGGATTCTGAAGGGAAGGCTCGGAACCCTCTATGGGAAGGCTACCACGCCTTCCACAGTTTCAAGAATGTCTAAATCTCTGCATGTTAAAGTTCCAACCTGAGATCCACCGGTTTTAAAAAAAAGAGGGCTAATAAAGAGTTTATTCCTGTCATAATGTAAGGGAATTCCAAAGAGCAGAAATAAAAGGCTTTTGGTTGGAAAAGATCGCTATATTCAGATGTATCCTAGAAAGCTCACACACAACGCCATGATTGCAGGAATGAGACCTCCCGCCTAAAACTAAGCAGGTTATAACATCCCCTGTCCCATCCCCCTCCCGGTGTCTCCAGTCCCAGTCTCATTCTCATGGGAACGGAATGGAATGCTCATCTTGCACCATAAGATAAGCCCTCTAACAGTGTGGTTGCAGCGGATTCTGGCCCGCCGCCCGTGCCAAGGAATTCAGTCAAGGACAAACGACTGTGAAGAGAATCAGCACCGCTGAGATCTTTACAGAAAGTAATCTCTTTAGACTAGGGTTCTTTCTATCTACCTTTTCTTGGAACAAAGTTGTGAACTGAAGATGATTGAATAAATGTAAGTTTTACCTTTTACATTTATGTCTCTGGAGAACTTTCTGCTAAACCGCAGCCTGAACACACACCTACTGGGCACTATTCCATGACTCTAAAACGTAAATTTAAATGATGGTAGCAGAGATTGATGGCTATTTTTGAAGCCCAGATATTTTTAAAGTTGGAGCAGGATTTTTTTCCTTGCATGGCTTTGAAAGCAGCCATTGCCTTGGTTATTGTGCTTTTCTTTGCCTCACCTGGCTCTAACAGGGCCAGCAAGGTAACAAAGGTTGCATAGCCTGAAGCGCCTTTGCTTCCTCTTTCTTGTGTGTGTGTGACTCATTGAGATTTCGCAGAGGAAAGCCTTTTGCATTAAAAATGGCTCAGTTTAAGGCAATTCCTTGAGAGAAGCCACAAGCCCTGGAATTTTAACTCATGGGCCTCTACCAGAATTCAATCCCAAGTAAAGGAAGAGGGGCATAGGTTTTGCTTTTAACTCTTACCAACTCAAACCAAAACCAGTGGAAATGAAGAGATTCTAGATGGCAAAGAGCAGATGAAAAAGGCCATGAAATGTAATTTTGCAGTTAGTACCCTCACAAACTCAACACAAACTGGTGTAAGTGTTAAAGGACATGATTTCCTAAGCCAAAGACATGCTAGAAGCATTAAAAAAGGGTCTTTGGAGAGCAAGACAGAAAAGAAAGGCAAAGTGGAGTTTATCTCAAACGAACTATTTTCTAATCAAATGAGAAAGAAAATGGAGATGCTGATCATTATATAGAGAAATTTGCTGAATCTCGATTGATAAGTTAGCAACCACTGGCAACAGTTCTGGAGGAAGAACTGAAATTTGGACCGCTTTTAAGATCATTTTCGTCTGAGAAGATATCTGCCAGCTTTTTGTCTCCACTGCAAATGGCAAGATCCTCGGGTACATTTGAGGAAATTCTAGGAACTAATCTAGGGTCTGAATTTCAGCAAGCAGCAATGAGTATCTCTCTGAGAGCAGAGGAAGAATGGCTCAAGTAATATTGCCCAAGAAGTGCCAGAGGCAAGTGGGCTTGAACCAACTCATTTGGATAACAGAAAATCCAATCCCACATAAGGGGAAAAAGGAGGGGAGCCCACCCATTTGTTTCAAGTGCTAATAAACCTGAAGTCACCTCCCAGAGGGAGTGTCGACGCATTCAAGAATGCTTGAGACTGGCAGCAAGCTCATCTCAATCTTATTCACACAGATCAAAGGGATTTTTTACTTCCTAAAAAAAATCCGTTCAACTTTTGCAACAACCCACCAATGATAACAAACTAATGAAAAATATATAAGCCTTGGATTATTGATACGGTGCTTCTAGGCACATGGGCTTCAGGATGTTGCTTTGTTCAATGAATTAGACCAGAGATGCTGGATGCAATGTGTATTTAGCCAATGGAAACAGGATTCTCAGTGGAATGGAAAAGGGCAAAGTTACCCTTTTACATTGCCAACTGAATGGTAATGGAACTGAGGATTGTGGCTGAAATGTTCCTTGTAACATTGCAGGACCTTTATGGCTAATTGATCAGTGTCCCCAACACTCCATCAGAAAAGGATTTGGTTGTTGCCCACCCTTTGAGAATAATGTGTGCAACTATCTCGCCGGATAAGTGGAGCTTATATTCCACAGGTACCCTAAGAAATGGAGTCTTTGAACTGGATCTGTGAGGGAACCACAAGCCTGCACAGTTTCAAGGCAACTTCTACCCAGCAGTCTTTGAGCTCTCTATTATGGAGGTTTGCCCACCGTGATAAAGAGGCCATCCTGAAGCTGAAAAGCAAGGACTTGGTAACAGGTATTTCCATAAAAGACTGTCCTAATGATAAACCAATTGTGTGGATTGTTAAGTTTAAGAGGAAAGGAACTATTCCTTCATTCCTGTGCTAGTGCCAAAGATGCTCTACAAGCTCCTTTGACTTAATCTCACTCTTGATCTATGTGGAATCCAACTTCAAACCAGCATCAACTGGTAAGAACACCTATCTGTTGTCTTTATTGATGACCTACTCGAGATACACTGTAAGTTATTTAAGCTAAAAGAAAAGTCTCCGTGACTGGAAACAGAAATTAAGAGACTATGTTAAGCTATGGCATCTCAGTCAGTTTAATAGGAACCCTCAAGTGTATCCAAACGGATCAGAGTGGAGGTGAATAACATTTCCATATCTATAAAACAATTTCTTGAGGGAACATGGGATCTCAACACAGACTTCTACTGTGGCCCATCTTCGCCAGAACAAAATGGAATTTCTGAAAGAAGAAATCGCTATATAAATGGACATACGCGATTCGGTGCAATGCTCATTGATTCATTGGGCCTTCCCCGCAAGCCAACTGGGGAGAGGCAGCAATGACTGCGAAAGCTTCAATCTAACAAAATAGATTTAAGCGTCAAACCAAAGCTACAGAAGCAACTCCATATGAGTTATGGTATGCGCTTAAGGAAGAACCAAATGTAGAACATATCACTAGTCTTGATGGATGTAAAGCTTATGCTCACCATACCCAAAAGAAAAGAGATCTCAAGCCAGACCCTACCTACACAAGCAGGTATATATTTTTGGGCTATTCTCCAGAAAGTAAAGCTGATACAAGGGATTTTGATCCAGAAACCAAACTCAAAATTACTATATGCAGAGTTGTGCAAGCTTTGAACGAGCGACCCAGAGATGGGCAAGCCCGCCGTGATGGATGACCCATTCTCAGAGGGAGATGGCGAATAGCTTATCCCAGCTGGATCCTAACATCAGCCCAGAATCCCAGGATGACATCAACCCAAGCAGATGCCAGCAAATGCTCAAACCCTGAAGAGGGTTAGCAGCTGTGGAAATTCCAGGACCTGAGCAGGTGGTGAGGGCAGAGGGAGTTGGCACAGACTCACTGCGGAGGGCAGACAGGGACCTTTGGCCCTGAGGGGCCATCACGGCCTAACAACAAGGGAGTTCCAGCTGAGAAACTTACCCTACCTTGGCAAGGGCTTACCATCATTGCATGAACCAAGCTTCATGGTCTGAGTTACAGCTTAATGCCTGAACCAGAAGCAAAGAAGTGGAAAGAGGCAGCACAAGAAGAAATGCAGCTGCAATCTGGCCATATAAAACCAAACATGGACTCCTCCTGCCAGAACTACCTCTTGGTGGGGTAAGAAGCGTTATTGGTTGTAAATGGGTGTTTAAAGCTAAAACAAGAATCGCGAGGAAGGTCAGATTGAGAGGATATAAGGCGGTCAGGACTTGTTGCTAAAGGATTCTCTCCAGATCTATGGAACAGATTATGATCAGTGGACTTTTTGCAACCCGTTGTAAAATATTCTACAATTAGAATGCTCTGGCATTAAGCGTGCCATCTTAGAAACATGAGAACTGGAGCATTTGGACGTTAAAACCGCGTGATTTTTGCATGCGTGAAAATTGAAATCAGGAGCTTTTATATGAAGCTAAACCAACCAGGGTTCATAGATGTGAAAAAAGAATAAAGTCACTTTAGTCTGTAAACTTCAGAAAGGACTTTATGGATTGAAACAAGCAGCTAAAGCTTGGTCACAGATAGAAAAGCCTAGCCAAAGATGCTACTAAGTCAGGACTTCCAAACAAGCGGCAATGCAGACCCTCTGTGTGCCTTATTACAGCAGGCAACAGAAATGGGAGATGGATTACTTTTATCCTGACATTAAGTGTTGATGACCTGATTATTTGCCATGAAAATGAAACTGACTCGTGCTGAGATTATATCCCAACTCAACAAGCTGAAGTAGAAGTCAAGCACTCTGGGAGATGCCAGCTTCTGCCAGGGAATCCAAATCGAACGTGAACCAGGGGATGGAAGCTTATCTTCTTAGCCAGAAACAGAAAATATTGGAACTGCTACAGAGTCCTGAACCTGGAAGGTGCTTCAATCCAATGCCTACCCCAAATGAGTTCGGATTTCTACCAGCATCAAAGAATACTCATCCTTGATGACTTGCTACCTGAAAATCAATGACCACAGGACTGCAATAGGCAAGCTTTTTGTATCTTAGCCAATGACACAACCAGATTCCTGGACTTATTTGCTACCACAGCTGTGAGATATATTGTCTCAGAAGGGGAAGTAGCAAATCAACCCACCACAAGAGACTGGACTGCTGTTAAACGAGGTGGTGAGGTACTTTGGGTGAGGTGACTTTAGATCTCTTCAAACTGAAACTGCCAGGCAACTAAAGATCCCACTAATATTGGGATATGCTGATGCAGATTGGGCTGAGAAAGAACTAAGATCTACCCAGTGGGCTATGTGTTTTTCTATGGGGGAAGTGCTGTAAGCAATGGGCTGAGCCAGTAAACAAAGTGCAGTTGTTGCTCACTCATCTACCATTGAACTGCAGAAATTAGTATCAGTTTCTTTTTTTTTGAGGCATGTAGGAGAGCATTAGCCAATGGCTTTTAATGTTGTTAGAAGATTTTGGTATTGATGAACCTTTACCTGTACAAATGCTAGAAGATAACCAGAGTTGTATAGCTCTTTCTCTTTCAGATAAGAACAGTGCACGTACTAAACACATTGGAATTAAGGATCAATATGTAAGACTCTTACAGGCAGAAGGAACTGTGAAACTTCGCTACTGTCCTACTGATATGATGACAGCAGACATCTTGACCAAACCACTGCCAAGAGACAAGTTCCAAAGCCTGCGTGACAAACTGAACATTGTATACCTGGAAAGCATGCAGTGTCGAGAGGGAGTGTTGGAATAAGCGACTTCTGCATGCCTGGACACTGGGGGGTGCTGTGTATCTCACTCTAACTGTGATGTTGCCTCTCTTGTTTGCCCTCCTTGTCTGGGCCAGGAGACCGCCCACTAACTTCCTTTCTTCCCCAAGCTAGCTTCACTTCTGCTCTAGCCTTTGAACCGAGCGCATGGTCAATGGCAGCCTTCTCAGTGGGGCCTTTCCCACTGCAGCATCCTCTCACATCCACACACGTGATGGCGCGTTAGTTGTGCCCACTTGTCATAGGGAAAGTAATCTCTTTAGTCTAGGGTTCTTTCTATCTACCTTTTCTTGGAACAAAGTTGTGAACTGAACATGATTGAATAAATGTAAGTTTTACCTTTTACATTTATGTCTCTGGAGAACTTTCTATAAACTGCAGTCACACACACTACTGGGCATATCCATGACTCTAAACGAAATCTAACACTACTTCCATGCAAACCTGCTGGACTGTTAAGATTATTGTCTGAGGCTCTGCTTTGGGTGCTCCTGCCTCTAGAGATTAGGTAAGTGGCAATCCCAGAGGGGGCCTCTTAGTTTTGGCCAACTACGGAATTCCCCTGCCCCATGATATTCATCTGTCCCCTTTTATCACTGTCTTCCACCAACACGTGAATATATATATTTTTAAAATCTGAGGTTCCTTCAGTTATCCTGCCCCATGTTTTAATCAATGTTTTATGTACTTTTGTATATGTACTTTTGGTTTTAATTGTTTTCATGATTTGTTTTTACAATGCTTTGTTTGAGCCACCCTGGTGTCTCTTTTTGGGCAGAAAGATGGCATAAAAAATCTTATTCATAGAACAAGATTGATTTTCTGACTAGGGCTCTCAGGTGAATAGGAAGCTTGGTAAGTCTTCCTTGCACTTACACTCTTAGAATGAGGAAGAAACTAATTTCCCTGAGGTGAAGAGTTCTGGTTCCCATTCCTAGAAAGCTTAGTAGGCACCATTTTTGTATTCACTAGGTGAAATGGTTGCCCTCTATCCTTGCATAGGCTGTAAACCCCCAGGAATACTGCTGTGGAGCTCCAAGGGTTCCTAGACCTCAGTGTGACACATGCAGGTGTAAAGAATATTCTCTACAACAGCATTTCAACGTTAGAAGGCAAAAGGGAGCATATCTTGCAGCCATTTTAACTACACTAGAAGCAGACCTTACAAAATGCCTGAAATTCTGAGGAAATCACTCAAGATATTTCAGAAGCTATCCAAATTAGGAGAGGCAACATCTTATGCAGGGAGAATACATTAGCGCTGTGCAAAAAGATGATATTTAATGTACTTATCTTGGCAATACAAGTAATGGGAACTTTCAGGAGCACTTTAAGTGTCCTCTGAGAAATGCTAATTTGCATTGAAACACCTATGGAGCTACATGTGACACCTACATGAATACCTGATGAATTCATTTTGATCAATTCTATTACGGTGCACACAATGGGAATTCAGAATGATAGGCCTCTTAAAATATTATTAAATTTTCTATTAATATTACATACGTTAGGAAGAAGATTAGCACAAGTTAAGGACTGTGTTAAGTGGTCTTTGTTACCTGTGCCCATTATGAAGTTAACAGGTTCATGTTCAAGGCTTGCACAGAAAAGCTCATGTTTGTGCTGCCTCTGAAGTATACCCAGTGAAGTACAGGCAGGTGAAACGCTGCCAACATGACAAACTAATATTGTTTTTTCCCACTAAACTGGTGTCCCCTATCTAAAGTACTCATTAGTTTATTTAAAAGGCTTACACCCTGAGCCCTTCAGGGATGGGCAGGGTAGAAATTAAGAAAGAAAGAAAGAAAGAAAGAAAGAAAGAAAGAAAGAAAGAAAGAAAGAAAGAAAGAAAGAAAGAAAGAAATCATGTCTTTTGGCCAATAGAAGCCTCAAATGAACTTCAAACAAAAAGCAATTAAGCCAACATGGTTTAGTGCAGTGGTTCTCAACCTGTGGGTCGCAACCCCTTTGGGGGTCGAATGATCATTTCACAGGGGTTGCCTAAGACTCTCTGCATCAGTGTTCTCCATCTGTAAAATGGATAAATGTTAGAGTTGGGGGTCACCACAACATGAGGAACCGTATTAAAGGGTTGCGGCATTAGGATGGTTGATAACCACTGGTTTACTGGCTAAAGTGTCAGAGCAGGATCTGGAAAATCCAGGTTTGAATCCCCAGTCATGCCATCAACATTTGCCAAATGACCTTGGGCCAGTTGCATGCTTGGGTTACAGTTGCATGTTGTAACCTACCTTACAGGGTTGTTGTGATAAAACAGAATTATGCAAGCTTTAGATCCCCACTGGGGTAAAAGGTAGAATATAAATAAAGCAAATAAAGATAAATTAAAACTCATAAACATTCAGAAATGGTTTATAAAAAGAAGCTTCACAGTAAAGCAGAAACTATAAGTCAAATTATATCAGGCAGCAAGATAAGATTATGTAAGAGAAAGTAGCATTAAGCTGATGAGCCCATATGCTCATCTAAAGAAATAAAGGAATTTGGTAAGAATTCTGTGTCAGATTAGAGACTTAATTAGATTGTGCAGATTTCAAAATGCCCCACAGTTAGGATAAAGAAGAAAAAAAATGGAAACTCTCCCTTTGGAAAACTTTGTGATAATACCATAGAGGTTCAGCCAATTTGTTAAAAGGCACAGCATCACGTCCAAATTTTCCAGGAAGTCATGTCAAAACATCAGATGATGGAAACTATTTTATTGTATTTCTCTCCCACCATTGTTTTGAGCGGTGGCAGGAAATCATCCCTCCTTAAAGTTGGTCTTCATCAGACACCAGGCCTCCTCCTCCTGAACAACAAGAACAGTTAAAAGAAGTCCAACCTAACTGTCTATTCAGATTCTAATGGCTTTTAACACACTGACTCAAAAGCTGGTTCACAATTTGGCCTGAATTAGACGAATGGTAACAACCTATTCTCTTGTGTTGACAATTCATGACTAATTCCAGTTGCTCATCTACATAACCTGCTGTGACAGATCCAAGCTGGTACTTTCATTGGGTTGTGTTTAACTTCCGACTAGAGGTCAGCTTTTAAATATATATAAATATAATATAACAATATGCAAATCCTGCAGTTTTTATTCTCCCTCCTCTCATTAAATATAGGGTAGAAAGGCACTTGGAATGGAGGAGAGGGGCGTAAATCTTACGGCACAAGGGTTGTGAAGAGGATATTCGCTTAGTTCCTCAGTTGAAATGAATAATCCTCCACTAATTTATATGCTGATGGAACCGTCCTTTTTGGCAAGCCCACAATTAATGTGAATGCCAAGTGGGATTGCAGCTTTGTTTCATCTAGGGAGATACTTAGCCGAACAGCAGCTTTTTCCAGCTGAAAATGTGTGTGCCTCTTTTCTCAACTCGTAAGGAGTAGCTGGCAGTTCTTTGCCACCATTCACTCTATCATTATGATGCATTATACAGTGTAATGATGTAATACACTGGAAGGCCGGGAGCGCGAGCTTCTTGCCAAAAATAATAATACCAAAAGCACACAATTATTTTCATCTGTGAAAGCCTCTCGCGCTATCATCTCATAACGCTACCACAGCCCTCAGAAAAAGCTGCTGTAATGGTGCTGGCTCTTTATGTTGGTGAGAGGAGAAGAAGGGCATCAGGCCATCCCAACTGAGGCAGAAGTTTCCAAGAAAGTAAACAGAAGTATCTCTATCAAGCCGGACTGAGCCTCTTTTATTCATTTACTTGCTTGTTTACTTATTTATTTTTGTTATCATTATTAGCAGCAATAGTTCTTTGCAGAATAACATAAGTCGGAAAAAAGAAAAATCCCTATTCCTGAAGAAAATTCAGTCTTAAATTTCAAATTGCAGCACATTATCTTCTGCCTTTGTAATCATTCTGCTTTATGGTATGATATGCATTGGACAGTGTTTGTTGTTTACATTGTTTTCCAGTTCTGTAATCTTAGTCCCCTTGTTTATTGGATATTTTTTAATTGTCTGATTAGATTGTTTTCTATATTTTCTTATCCACCTTGAGTCTCGAAAAGAAAAGTGGGCTATAAATAGTGAAAAATTAATAAGGAAGGGGATGAAAAGAAGATACAATACAAGGAATACCAATAGGGGATGTGTTATTCTCTTTTCTTACCAATCAAAAGAAATTCTTCTTGAAGGTAACTATTATAGAGCAAGAAATTTACTGTCACAGGATTCTTACCTACTCAAGTCTACTCAAGTTAACAGATAAGGTGTTCTTGCACCTCGTGTTCTTACTTCATAAGGAACACTGTAAGAAGGGATATTTGTTTAGTTATTTAAATCTTTATACATCCATCTTTCCCTTGCACTCTAGGTATAGTATAATTTCCAAAATTGTGTTAAAATTCCAAATACAGTAAAATGCCTGCAGCTTAAACACTATTAAAATTCTTCACAAATAAATGACCTTACAGGTCTTTCTAAAGCCTTCTGAAGATAGCTCTGCCCTACCTCCCCAGAAAGCCCTTTCCACAAAGAAGAGAGTTAAGATAGTAGATACGTGCAGTTAAGTCTCCTTAACTAAATAAGGGAAACTAGAATGAGAGAAACAACTAGAATGAGGGAATTGAAGTCTATTGTTCGCCCATAGAGACATAAGAAGAGAGATGGAGTATTTATGTATTTATTTGTGTTTTTGTTTTATACCTAGCCTTTTCCTGATAAGTTGGGCTCAGAGTAGCTTCCAATAAAATACACATTAAAATCCCAATTAGTAAAACTCAGTTGTGCTGTTGAACGATAAGGGGAATAACAAACAAGAAAGAAAAAAACAATTAACCTCTGATAGAAAGAAAAAAAGCCAAAAATAACACAGTAAATAATAAGGAAAAGGCAGGAGGGGAAGGAGGCCAGCGAGATGAAAGCTGTTACTGCCCTCAACCATAGGCCTGGTGGAACACCTCACTCTGGCAGGCCCTGAAGAATTGCATCAAATCCCTCAGGGCCCAGGTCTCACATGAAAGAGAGTTCCACTCAGGGGCGTAACTACAGAAAATGGTGCCTGGGGCAAGCTTTCAAATTGCACCCCCCTCCAAATTTTTGTTTGTGTTCTTTTTAAGGCTGTGAGCTGGGCACTGTTTTGCTTATAACAATCCTTTTCCATGAAGACACAGAATACTAGCTAATCTATATATATATAAAGCTAACCATCCATTTGTTGATGACTCCCTAACGCCAAAACGGCTGGATGCATCGCCCCCAAATTTTCACAGGACATCCCTCCCTGTTGCGGGCAGGTAATCGGACCTTCAAATCGCCAAAAGTCCATACCTGAGCCAGGTAAAACGTCTTTTTCCTGGCGCATCAGGCCATGAAGCTGCCTCTGTTTAACTGTCACCCTAAGAATGTTTGTTCAGCCTGTCTGTGGCCTGAGGGCTTAGTATGCCCTTAGAATGTTCACAGAGATGGCCACAGATGAGCAGTGAAAACAGTAAATAGGTAATACTGTTAGGTAATACGAGTGGAAGTAAAACACATACACACTTTGCCGTGTGAGATGTCAGGTGGGGTTCCCCCCCCACACACACACACACACATGCAGGTAACTTTCACTCTCTCTGCCTCACCCACTACTACCACACAACACACATACTCTCATCCACATCCAGCTCATCCTCACACACCTCACTCTCCCTCCCTCACATCCAACCACCACTTACCCACTTCTTCACCCTTATTCGCCACAGTTCTCTTTTACTAAAAGCGAGCTGGAGTTTTCCTTTTTCTTCTAAGAAAATCCACGGGGTGGGGGCGAACCAACACTACCGGCTCCGCTTCTTTTGCACGTGGCCCTTTAAGAACCCAGGGAGCTGGCCTCCATCTGAGCGCCTCACCACCCTGCCTCTGCTGCCTGACTGGGATAGCCTGCTTGCCCCAGTTCTGCCTTACCCAAGCCAGGACTGTGCGTGTCAACCAGTCTCATGGACAGCGGGATTCGCACTCTGGACAGTTCCGTTGTGGAATGGAAAGTGTTACCTTATACTAAACAGCACCATATAATAATGTAAATTGAAAAGGGAAAGAGGGATTCCATTTGACCACCCCAAAAGAAGAAGAAGAAGAGGAGGAGGAGGAGGAGTTTGGATTTATATCCCCCCTTTCTCTCCTGTAGGAGACTCAAAGGGGCGTACAACCTCCTTGCCCTTCACCCCTCACAACAAACACCCTGTGAGGTGAGTGGGGCTGAGAGAGCTTTGAAAATCTGTGACTATCCCAAGGCCACACAGCTGGTGTGTGTGGGAGTGCACAGGCTAATCTGAATTCCCCAGATAAGCCTCCACAACTCAAGATGCAGAGCTGGAAACCAAACCCAGTTCCTCCAGATCAGAGTGCACCTGCACTTAGCCACTATGCCACTGCTGCTCCCAAAAGGCTATGCTGGGGATCATTGGACCTGCATGGACATCTGTGTGGGTTGCGGACTGTGATGAGAAGGACAATTGCCACAGCAACGCGTGGCCGGGCCCCGCTAGTAGTCAATAAGGGACATTTTTTTAGATCTCAGGTTATTTATTCTTCTTACTTCTATCTCATCAAAAATAAATAGAAAATATTTTATGAGAATGTATGATGGCTGCATAGCTTTTCTTCTTACACCATGACATTCTTCACCATAGGATCAAATAAGACCACAAACAGTTAAAAATTCAGTAGTTCTCTTAAACTGGCTTCTCAATACCACAAATAATTAGTTTGCAGGAATACCCCTGGTAATGTAATGCATTCTGCTGAACTCACTCAGGAGGGCAAGCTTTTATGGTTCACAGAATTCTTCATGAAATAGAAAGGAACAAGAAATTCTGATATATGGATCTAAATACATCTAAATAAATATACTTATTTAATTAGGATATATACATCTAAGTAAATATAGTCCCCCTCCCTAAGAACTCCTTGCTTTGCTCATGCCTGACCCCTTCAATCCCTTCCTCCCCTATCATACACACACACATATCAGACACACACACACGCCTAGTTGTTCTTTCCCATTAAAATGCTAGCCATCAAAATGGGCACACAACATGACCTCAGTGCAGTGAACCACAACTCTGCACAAGACACACTGAACCTTTTGCAGGGTTCTAGACAGAGAAGGTCAGGCTAGATCAGAAAGGAGGAGCAAGCATTGCTCTCACATTACAGAGTTCTCCAAGCAGTGGTTCACTTCTTCCCCATAGGTTCAGTTAGTAGCCACAGTAGAAATTAAAGAAGATGCACCCGGTTGGGGAATGCCACTGAGGTAGAGCTAAGTTTACTGCCTGCTCTCCCCAACCTCACTGCTGAGAGTTTCTCAGACATGCTAGACAGGATATTTGGAAAACAGGACAAAATGCTGAGAACTGGCTTTTGGAAAGTGATTAGGCTATCATTTCCAAACTTTTAATAACTAAAATACACCCCCTCCCCAACTTAAAATTAGAGAAACATGTTAGTGTTTATACCTTTAAAAGGACATTCAGAGTTTAAGACATCAAGAATATTTCACCCTCAGAAAAGCCCACCATCTATATTTCCATAACAGTCACTCTTCTATACACCTCTGACAACTGAAAGCCCTTACCAGTAACTGAACAAAGAGATTCAGTCCTCAAGTTAAAAGGATCAAGTAGCAGGTGATGCTAAAGACCTCTTCCTGAGATCCTGGAAAACCATTGATAGTTAAGACAACCATACAGAGTGGACAATACAGACCAATGGTTGGACTCAACAAATGTCACTCATCCCACTTTTCAGCAGAACACTAGCCACTTGCCTCAAAGAGCCCCCCACCCCCAATTGGACAGGCACTCACCTGCGAAAACAACAGTAGCATCACTCATACCAGCTCACCTTCCCAATTCTCATGCAGGTGGTTTGTCATTGCTGAAACAGTGTGGGTTGTCAACAAGAGGATGTGCTTTCCATACCCAGATAATTTTCGGGCCAGGGATCACCAGTAGGTTGTTGCCTGATGAGTGAAGCACTCTTTCGGGGGTGGGGATATTGGGAGAGGCAATTCTGCAGATACAAAGCTCCCAGACCGTTGTGGGATTTGAAAGTCAACACCAGAACCCTGAACCTGATATAACTCTGGGTTGGGATATAGATGAAAATTTGCGGGGGTGGAGCTTGGGTAGAGTTGTGTTTGGAGAAAGAAGACTCAGCAAAGTATAATGCCATAGAACCTTCCCCTCAAAGCAGCCATTTTCTCCAGGGCAGGGGTAGGGAACCTGCGGCTCTCCAGATGTTCAGGAACTACAATTCCCATCAGCCTCTTTCAGCATGGCCAATTGGCCATGCTGGTAGGGGCTGATGGGAATTGTAGTTCCTGAACATCTGGAGAGCCGCAGGTTCCCTACCCCTGCTCTAGGGGAACTTATCCTGGTCATCTGGAGATCAATTGTATTAGTGGTAGATCTCCAGGTGGAAGCTTACCATTTTCTCAATCACTACACCTCAACTGATCACGCTACTGAGACAGAGGCTGATTCCGCATGGGCCAAAAACAGCAGTGTGAAAACGGTGTGAAAACGGTTTAAAATGGTAGAAAATGGTGTGAAAGGGTTTATACTGTTTTCCCACTGCTGTTTTTGGCCCATGCGGAATCAGCCAGAGTATAGCAACAACAATACTGCATTTTAACAGGCACAGTTAATCCCATTGATGGTGTTTAGATGTTTGTCGCATTAAAGAGTTTGCTGTTTGTTGCTGGGCAGCATATACCCCTCTATAGTGAAAGGGAAAGTTGGAGTGAGGAGAGAAGAAATAAATATGAAAACAGAACAGGGGCTGTAAGTAAAACAAAAGGCAAAAATATATTCAAAATCCTTCTTTCTGTTTTCTCTTCCATCCAAAGGGGGGGGGGGGTTGTAGAGCAGCATCCATAGACAGCATCACTGCACTGCCTCCAAAGAGGCATTCAGCAGTACAGGCATCAGGGGAGAAGGAGAAACTCCTTTCTCCCCTGAGAAAGCCCATAGGCAAACAGGACTTACGCTACCCTTTTTGGTGGCATAAGTCGGTGCCGCTGAAAGGGAGCATTCCTGGGCCGAAAGTCAACTTCAGTCAGTTCCACTTCCTGGAACGCCCCCAGAAAGCCTCCCTCCCTGCTGGTGCAGCCTCCTGCAGTGAAGGAGTGAGGCACTGACAAACACTTCCTGGTTCCTGGACTGAAGTGCAAAGGCATCTGTGCCACTTTGTGATCTGTGCCACTAACCTCCTGAGGACTACATTTCCCCAGGCACTTCATGCACTACAAAAGTGGTATTCAACATGGCAGGAGAGAAAGAAAGAGGAGACAGGGATAAGCCCTGATACTTGAATTGCCAGCCTCTAGGTGGGGCCTGGGGATCTTTTGGAATTACAGTTCATCTCCAGACTACAGAGATCAGTTTCCCAAGAAAAAAATAAATGATTTAAAGGCTGGACTCTATGGCATTAATACCCCACTGAGGCCTCTGTCCTCCACAGGCACCATCCTAACGCCTCCAGGAATCTCCCAACTTGAAGCACACAACCCCATCCCACCCTCCTCCCAGCTGGCGACCTGGCAGCAGCAACCCTAAGTGATAAAGAGTACCTCTTCTTTCTCCAGTCTGTCTGCTTACCTGCAACCAACATCTACCGCTGCCCATAGAAACATGCTCTGCAGATTATTTGCGTGGGTTACAAAGGAGGGAGAAATGAGTTCTTTAGACTTGAGATCATAACGTTTGTTTTTGCACTGAAGACATGCTGCTGCGATCTGTATTTTGCGTCCAGGGAAACTGGTCATTGGCAGTATCAGTATGTGTACATGAATGGAACAGACCCCTGTTTTAAGTTGAAGGATGTCCTGACCTAAGATTCCCTGATCAGAGGCAGGAGATTAGCTCACCAGCATATCTCATTTAGGAATGAAGCCTTGAAAACTCTGAATAAGACTTACTGAAAACAACATGTGCGCTCTAGACGCAAATTGTAGCAACGGCATTTAGACTTGCAAAGCATTTTAAAAAAAACCTGCTTTCTCTGCGTGCGCTGCAGGAAATGTATCTCACAATAAAGCGTTATCTCTGATTAGAAGCGAAAAGATGAATCCTCCTGCTAAAGGAGGGTAACCCTAAAAGCATGTTAACATGAAATACTAAATAAAATGCTACTCATCTATAATAAATCTTATTATGCATTTTGGCAATTTTACCCTGGCGTGAGTGTGAAGGGTTTTTTTTTCCCAAGCAATGTTTGAAAATAGAAATCTTAAATTGAATCATTGTTGCATGAATATATGCAAAATATTCATTTCTAGCAGTGTGAGGGTTGAGTGCTTTTAAATTGGAGAAATCAGTCATGACTTCACCTTTTCATGCAAGATAAAGCTGTATGTGGTAACATCATTACAGTGTCATGAAAGAAGTGGAAATCATGCAACAGTCTTGCCTTAAGCTAATATAAAAAAGAGGAGGGGGGACTTCAATATTTTTCAATACTGTTCAATATTTAAAGGCACAGCGCGTGGCTTTCAATAGAAAAGAAAAAAGAGCATTAGGTATTTGGCTGTCAGGGAGGCCTTTGCTGAATACAGAGATTAATAAAAATCAGAGATGCGATCTCTTGAATATTTAATAGAATTCATGTCTCAGGTACAAGGCGGGCTGTGAAGAAGGAACTAAAAATAGTAATCAAAACTACAGTTACTTAGGGAGAATTTTTGTGGATGGTCTTTCTTAAGTAGGGCGCTCAGTAACGCTGTTTTCATTTTTTAGGCTTAATTGTTTTATTTAAGAGGATTGGGATGTCAATGATTGGGAAACCTCCACTACAGGTAAAGACAATGCCATTATTGGGTGTATATTTTGTCTTGGATGTGTAGGATTTTAAACCAGCAACAGTCAAATATTCTACTCTCAGAACACAGCAAGTGTTCCCTTTTTTATTTCTTTGTACGTTAGTTTATATATTTGTCAATGGTTTTTAATCTGAGTGTTCACCACTGGTTCTGTGGATTGTAGATGCATATTGTATAATTTTATCCACATTTTTAGATGGTATTTATATGTACAATGTATAATATGGATTTATTGACAATCATATAACATTGACAGATGTGTACGTTTCACAGGAAGAATGTGGTCCAAGGAAACAGAAGACTGCACAAAAACAAAGAATCACCAGTCCTAATTTGGACCTGAGAGAAATGAAATTGAAATAAATATGTTGGGGAGAGGGTTGTCAAAACAGCCAAGATGAGAAGTTCAAAATTATCCTTTCTACTGCAGTTCAACAACAGCATTTGCCACAGACCCATGAACTTCACACAAGATTTTAGCATCCCAGTTCAAAAGCCAAACTACACAACATGTGTGACAAGTTAGATCAGAAAGTCCTCCAACTCAACATGAACTCATCTGAATGATCAGGAAACTCACCTGCCCGAACGTGCGCCATTGCTCAAAGCAGTTTCAGAGCACTGTAGGGGAAAAGTGGGCTTTAGCCTTTCTTCTAGTGTCATTTTGCCAAGCAGAAATGCCTGCAGGTAGAGCTGTTAGCCCTGCTGTGGAGATCTATGTGTACTGGGGTCGTGTGATTGAGCACACATGGAGCCGGACAATGGGGCACCTCCTGGCCATTTTGAGACACACATATTGGGTTGTTTGCCCTAAAGGGCACTCTGAAAAGAACTGCCAAGTGGGCAGACCCCCCACAAAAAAATCTTATCCTGTTCTTGTGCCGTCACCTGAAGTCCAGCATGAAAAAAATCTGCAAGTAATACTTTTCGTTGCACTAGTCACTAGATACTTTATTTATAGTCAATGGCCAATAATAACAAATAGTAGTGACAATTAACATAAAAAGGAATAAAATACAAATAATCATATCTATGTCATAAAATTAATTAAAATGAATGAATAAAATTGATTAAAATCTTTAGAGCATTCTCAACCTCTCACTGAGAATCCTCTAATAAGCTTTTCAGGAACCCTGGAACACAGTTTGAAAACCACTGGCTTTCTGATATAATTCTGAAGGCAGTTGACTAGTATGAGAAGCCATGAATAAACTTGACTTAAAAGTTGGAATATAACTTTTGTCACGTCAGGATAAATAACTCTCCACATATATTGCCCAAAGACTTCCACCAAAGTTCTAGCTCAGCTCTTCTTAATAAGTGGGCACTCAGTCAACTTAGCTGCATCAGTCATGAATGGGAAGACATGGAAGTCATTTAAGAACATAAAAAGAGCTCTTGCTGGATCTGACCAGTGATCCATCTAGTCTGGCATCTAGTTTCACACAGCAGCCAACCAGTTACTCTGGATGGCCAACAAGAGAGCATAGAAACTCAGATCTTTCCTTGATGTTGCTTCCTGGCACTGGTATTCAGAAGTTTACTGTCTCTGGATGGGGAGGTTCCCTTTAGTGACCATAGCTAGTACTCACTGATAGACCTACCTTCCATGAATCTGTTTAATCCCCTTTTAAAACCATCTATGCCTGTGGCCATCACTAGATCCTATGGCAGTGAATTCCACATTCCAGTCACTCATTGAGTAAAGAAGTTTTGTTTGTTTGTCCTGCATGTTCCTGAAGAAGTAAGAAGTCCCATAAATATAGGAAATTTAGCCAAAAATGAGCCACATCTCGAAACATGAAAAAGGTCTACTAACACTGGAAAAAATGGACAAGCACATCTGGCATCATTTATTTTACTACCAGGCAAAAGGACTTTTACATTGCTTGAATCAATCAATTGCTGAAATATGCCGATGAAGTAAAAAACAGGCTTTAAATTTAGAGGATCTATGTGCATGTTACAGCAGTCACAAAAGAGGCATTTCCTTCTGCATTAGAGAACAAGAAATGCCTCTTCTAAGGTGGTACCTGACTGCTGCAGTATTTCTATCAAATGATAACTTACTATTTTAACTGTAAGCAGTGTCCTTTGATGAGGGGATACAGAAATTCCATAAATAAACAAGCAAATAAGCAAGTATGTATTAAAAGCGTATGATTTTTAAAATATCTGCAGTGAAATGAATTGGGGTACTGCCTTAACTGACTGAAGAGTTTTCAGATGAATAACCTAACCAATTAATTGTTAAATAGTAAAGTTCCACGCCTCATGTCCAGATTCAGAATCTTTACAATATCACAATTGGAAATAGGATCATTTTTATGTTTGACTTTTTCCCATCTCCCTGATCCCATATTTTCCACTCATTCAAAAGAATAAGAATTGAAAACGTTAGTCTTCAAAATGCAATGTACAGAAAACAAGACTGTGCAACTCCAATCACTGTGAGGGCCACTTTATATTTTTACAAACTCCAGACACAGCATTCTACATCAAACACACACACAAATGTTCAGGGGTTACACTTTTAATGGTGGTTCCCTTAAATTAGAGCTATCTGTATGGGTGGGGGGTTGTCTATTATTTCTGAAAGTCTTCATGTGTCTCTTCCTGTTCATATACAGTGTGGTGTTTTTTTTATGGAATTTTATTCTTGCATTTTTATGTTGTTTTAAAATTTTGAATTAGGAGTATGTTGCATAGTTAACTGTAAGGGATCATTACAACATGCAACATTACAACATACAAATAGTAAAGATATGTATTTCCTAGTGGAAAACAAGTAGTTGGAGGGAAACGATTGTCATTCTGTTTTGATGCGTTGCAGATACAATAAAAGATATTCAGTATGAAACCACAACTAATTAAAAACTTGAAAGGCTCCTTACTTTAAACCATTCTGTGTTAACGTATTCACTCAAGACTCCACAGCTAATTCTCTTTTTACCAGCTGTTGTGGGTTTTCCAGGCTACGTGGTCATGGTCTGGTAGTTTTTGCTGGAGAAACATCAGAAGCAAAAAATAAAAAACTACTAGACCACAGCCACCAGAGGCATACCTAAACAAAATGGCAACTGGGGCAAGAACTAAAATGGCGCCCTCTTGCGCCCAGCCTCTCCTGCCTAGTTTTGGGGCAGAAAGAGGCAGCTGGATCCTACCCACGCCTACTCGGAGGGAAACACCATGGAAATCAATGGGTTTTGCTTCCAAGTAGGACTGCACCATCAAAATGCATCTTTCTGGCTGGATCGCACCCAATTGTCCCACTTACCCAGTTGCCAGGGTCAGCTCTGATATCCCTGGGGCAGAAAAAAATTGCCTCCATGGATCCCATCACTCACTTTGCAGCCTATCCGTCCTTTTGCTCATCCAGGGGCTCAAGATATGCATCTGGGCTCAGTCGCCTGGCCAGAGCAGCCACGGATCAACTGACACTGGTGGCAGGGCAAGGACCCTGGCAGCCCCCTGCAATGAGAGGCAGGCTGACTTGCCCCCCACCTGAGATGCCAGTGGCCCTAAGCAGTGGGCTCCCATTTGCTTGCAAGCAGAGTGCCTTCCAAAGAGCAAACAGGGGGCTGACAGCCAGCGATGGCACTGCAGGCAGCTTCTGGAGGCGCCTGCCAAAGTTGCAAAAGAAATTGCACTAGGCGTTGCATCTGTAAGAAAGTCTCTTTGATCTGGGCTGAATGAAGCTTCTATGTCAGCAGCCTGGGCAAGCCAGAGCAGCGGCTGGATAATATTTTCCAGACATCTTTTTTGCTCTCTCTCTTTTTCTCCCCCTTTCACACGCCATCTAGTCATGAGGGGGCTTCGTGCCGCAGAAGAGGCTGGGTGCAAGGACTTGGCCGATGCCCGGCACCCCCTTATGTGACTAGATGGCGTGTGCCTGAGTATATGTGACCCCACATGTCCCTGGGGGCCATGCGCCACTGATGACCACACAGCTGGAAAACCCACAACAGCCAGTTGATTCTGGTCATGAAAGCCTTTGGCTATACCTTTTTACTGTTTCCCTACTAACAGCTCTCTCTCCAGCCCTAATTTTCCCTTATTTTTCTTCTTTATGCCATGGGTTTCACTGCATACCAAACTCTCTGTTTCCTCAGACTCCATTTAGTCTATTTCTATTTATTTCCATTTATTACCTGCTCTTTACCATAGTCTTAGCGTGGGTTACAATAAAAACAAAATCTTCCAGAATTACAGATAATCTCCACACTACAGACACCAGTTTCCCTAGAGAAAATGGCTGCTTTAGAAGATGGGGCTGTGTAGTATTATGCCCTCCAGGTTCCTCCCTTGCCTAGGCCGCAATCTTCAAGAATTTCCACAATCTTCAGGAATTTCCCAGCCCAGTATTGGCAACCCTAAATTTCTTCCCTCCAACTTTATATGTGCTCCTGCTTGCTATAGGACACAAAGCTTTCACTCTCCTGGCTATTCCAACCAGTGGAAGAATCTCAGACACAAGTGAGCTATTCAAAGCAACTGGCTACTCACTGGAACAGGATTCAAAATTTGACACCTAAGGAAAGGAGGAGCAATGCAGATGTAGTCATGTGGGCACTTTCCTGTCCCAGATGTAAGAGCCTGTCAGAGATGTCTTCACCAATATGGGAAAAGGCTGGGCGGTTGGAATTCTCCCATTATGTGTGCCTCTGTGCAGAAAGACCAGGAATTATGTCAGCTTGCAAGCCTTCAGGCCTTATATTGTAAAAGGCTACAATAAAGCCAGCCTTGCATCTAATTCCCTCCCCCAAAGTCAGAATTAACATTAAAGCTAAACATTTTTTACTTTAGTAGCTCCACAGCTGTTTCACTAGTCACTAAACTAATAATTAGTACACAAATATATACAAACATGGTCTCAGATTTAAATTTCTGCACTACAACCCAAACACCCCCATGCATTAAACAGTTAAAAATATAAATGTGTAAATGATTCTTCTTTTAGAAAAGCATCCTGGAAAACCCCATGTCCCATTGTCACATGGTAAAATATCTTTACTTTGATTGGCTGTTGCTAGGCTACCAAGAAATGGAATAGACCATTGCCATTGATGAATTAACTGATGAGCTTGGGTGACAGTAATCTTTGTCACTCGATGCGGTAGCTGTCGGAGCCCTGTCATTTTGAGCATTCCATGTTAAACAGATGTATTGAGATAGTAAAACAATACAAAGTAGAGGCTGCTTGGGACGGAAAAACTTTGACAATCTGCATGTCTTTATTTTCTAGGTAGCATCACTGGAAACCATTCTGGATTCCAATATCAGTCTTGTAGTTCAAGTACGATAATCATGTGAAAAATTTGCTGGGAATTAAAGAAGATATAAACAGTTTTGGCAGACATGTTGCAAGTGGGCAAAGGTTGATTCAGTAGATTTTCATTTGAATAGACATTTCCCATGTACAAAACATACTTCTATACCCGATTTCAATCTTCTTGATCTTTGAAGCGAAGTGTTTAGGAGTACAAATGAGACACCATTATAGGCAAAGCAATGACCATTTATTTATTTCCTTCATTTATAGTCACCTTTATTGACCACTGGCTATGGGAAAAACCACTTTGCGTAGGCTGGTGTGCCAACTGAAGACTTTTTAAATGCACTGTCAGCCATATAGAACATCTAGTGTTGCCACGTATCCCCTGACAACCAGTGGGAGAAAGAGGGGACTTATTGGGTACTAGAGTTTCACCTGTGACATATTAACATTGCCAGCAATGTGTTGATACTATGGTTTAATCATAGTACGGTTTAATCATACTATGGTCTAATCATACGTCCCAGGCCCGCAGCCTGGGGGTCTGCCTGGACTCTATCTATGGAGGGCCATGTTACCCGGGTTGCGTTCTTCCATCTTCGCCAGGCTCAGCGGCTGGCCCCCTATCTCTCCCAGTCGGATCTAGCCACTGTGATCCATGCGACAGTCACGTCACGGTTTGATTACTGAAACTCACTCTATGCGGGCCTTCCCTTGCAACTGATCCGGAAGCTGAAACTGGTCCAGAATGCGGCAGCTCGGCTTCTGATGGGTGGTGGCTATGTGGATCATATCACCCCCATGCTTCGCCGCCTGCACTGGCTCCCAGTGGAGTTCCGGAGTTCCGGATCATTTTCAAGGTGTTGGTTTTGACCTTTAAGGCCTTACGCATCACCCCTTATGCCCCAAATAGGCCGCTGCGTTTAGCAGTGGCAGATTTGCTGCAGATCCCCGGCCCTTTAATGATGCAGCTGGCATCAACCCGGGCCAGGGCCTTTACGGCTCTGGCCCCTGCCTGGTGGAATGCTCTTCCTCCAGCTGTCCGGGCCCTGCAGGACCTTGGTGAGTTCCGCAGGGCCTGTAAGACGGAGCTGTTCCACCAGGCCTTTGGCGAGACTGGCCGCCGATTTACTGCCCCCCAATGAGGCTGCCATTTCCATTCTGGCAGGGCCGACCGTGATTCTGTTTTGAGTCTGCCTTTCCCCTCCTAGCCTTTTTGATCAGGTGCTGTTCTTTTGTTTTGATGTTCTGCTGTTTTATTTCTGTTTTATTCATTTTAATGCATTTGCTGATGCATCTTTGTTTTAATGGGGTTACTCTATGTTTATATGCTGCAGCACTGGTTATTGCCGTACCTGTGAACCACCTCGAGCCCTTCGGGGGTGAGGCAGTCTACAAATATAATAAATAAATAAAAATAAAATAATAAATAAATAAATACAGTGTTGCCCAAATACCAGACACACTAATGTCACTTCTGGTACTGTGTTAGCACACTGGAACACTGCTGATTTGCACACACACACACCCCAACAACTCTGTTCAAATTGATTCTAAAATATGGGAATACAGATTGTTATCATTGCTGGAACAAAACCAGCAAGTGTGGGCTAAGAAACACTGGCCAATTTTCAGTGCAAGGTCATTGGCAGTATGGAAGCAGAGGATGTAAGTATATACCCAAGGAGAATGGAACTGCAGCTCAAATGGAAACACAGTAAAAACCTGGCAGGGAAATGGGGGTGGCTACACTGCAACATTACTTCAAGGAAAACCCAGAAGTGATAGAGGTTAGCTCAAGAATCCCCACAATCTCTATGGTAAAAACCATAGCTTTAAAATATATATATCCCACTGAGTGGCAGTGGGCAAATATGGCTACTGGCAGGAAGTCTCCCACCATAACAGAAGACCTGGCAGTCCTACTGCTGGTAAGCAAATAAAGACTAAGGAAATGGAAGGAAAGGGAAAACTCTTAGAAAGCCACATAGGGAAAGCCATAATCTAGCTGCTGCATAGGTAAAGATCCAGGCTGATTCAGAAGCTATTCTACAAAGGCCAAATCAGGCCAGGGGAAACCAATGGACTGCCTAGATCAGGGGTGGGCAATTATTTTTTCCATGGGGCCGCATAAGAAACAGAAAATATTGTGGAGGGCCGGGCCAAAAAGCAGAGGGGCGAGGCGGCTTTTCGAGAAGCCCACATAGAAGCCCGGTGGTAAGGCAACCAGCTTCTGTGGAGACTTCAAAGCATCCTTCACTCCCCAGCACGGACAAGGGTGTGGCAGTCAGGCCTGTCATCAGGCTGTAAGGCCGAGATGTGGCCCATGGGCCGTATAATGCCCAGGTCTGGCCTAGATGGACAACTATGATACCTTAAGAAAATAGAACTGTTTCACTCTTCTGTCTGTAGATCTGAATAGCTCAGGTCAAAGGAGCGTGAAAGAAGACTGTCAGTGAAACCCGAAACAAAGATCATTTCTGCACTGCACAAGGAAAATGTCTTGCAGATGTTTTTAAAAGAACCATTTTGACTTTTTTGTCTATGTAGAATGGACAAAAAAAGCATTGCCAGGGAAAGCAGGGTTTTTTTTCAGTTCCTCACCCCACCCACTAACTCTGTACTTCTGTTTCCCCATAGCTCGTGCCCGCCATTTTCTCCCGCTTGTGATTCTCTGTCGTGCCACTTGCTATTTGGTGAAGGTTTCCTCTGTTTGCAGCTCATCCATCTGCCATTTCCGGGTTCGTACAATTCAATTAATTAATTAAAAGTCAGGCTGTAGGAGTGACTGGCCCAAATCACCCAGCAAGTTCTATAGCAGACTGAAGATTCGAACCTGACTCTCCCAGATCTTAGTCCAACACTCTTATCAATTATAATACCCTCTCTTCTAATTAAGCATCTGCTGTGCCAATATGGTATGGAAATCTAAACACCTGTGCTTTCCCACCATGATTACAATGAACACACAGACTGCTGGTCTGTTAGGGTTGTCAGGTTACTTCTTGGCAACCAGTCAGGGATGAGGAAGTAGGGTGCCAGATCTAGGCTTGGAAGCTCCTGGAGATTTGAAGATGGAGCCTGGAGAGGACAGGGTCCTTCATGGAGTACAATGCCATAGCATCCATTTTCTGTAGGGGAACTGATCTCTGCAGTAGATAATCTGTAAGATTGGGGGATCCCCAGGGCCAATCTGGAAGCTGGCATCCCTATGTCTATCAAGGTGGGTATTGTCAGAATTGTGAAGTATGATGACAGCAACTCTCAGTTTCCTTCACATAGTACTTCATACTTTCAACTGAAGATGTCAGGGACTGAACTGGGGATTTAGGACTGCTAATTGCCCAGAGAGAAAAAATATCCTATCCTTTTTGTAATGGCTTAATTATATTTTATTTATCTCCACGCCACAAAAAGCTTCAGCTGCCCATTTCCATACATTAATCTTCTATTAAAGGGATATTACATGTTTCTCCTGACCAGCTGATAAGACGAAGGACCTTCTATGTGCAAAACAGATGGTCTCATGTTGAGCCATGGCCCCTAACCAGTGCAATGTGATCCATGGATATGTAAGAGGATGTCCCCTTCCTCTCTTTATTTTAATGGGGAAGGATCTTGTTACTTAACCATTAGTATGGCTGCATGTTTTAGGCTTGTTGCCGTTAGCAAAACAAAGCAGTTTATGAACATGTGAGGAAAGTAACCTAGAACACCAACTGATTAATCCAGACATAATGTAATTGAAAAAATGTGACCAACAATATTGGCCCATACACAAAGCAAAAAAAAAATCCATGTAATACCCTTTATTAGGACTGCCATTCCCTTCATCACTGCATACTCTAGCTGTTGTTATGCTAGGATAGGCCCTTTACTCTTAAACTTAAAGTGTCCTTTCAGTTATCCACTACCTTAAATCATCTGCATTGCCTGCCCTTTGTTAGCTCTTTGCAGTAATGGTGGCCATGCAGCTAGAACCAAGTGTGAGAGCTCCATTCACCAAGTTATTCCACAGACTTTGTAAAATGGACCTGATTCCCCTTTTGTCCAGGCAATTTACTACTCCTGTCTGCTCATCCCCTTTTGGGTCAATCTTTTTCATTCTGTTTTTTGCAGGAAGAGATACAATGTAACATTTGGCATCCCCAAGTCTCTGTCATCCCCCAGGTGTCACATACCTGCCAGGGAGCAAGATGGCCTTTTGAATATTCTCTGTTGGCTAGAAGTATTTGCATAACCAAGCCTTGAGTGCTGGATGGGTGCGAGAGCCATGAATGGAATAAGTTGCTTGAGAGCAATTAACTTATCTGCTATTTTGTGTCTTAGTACTGACAGAAAACCTTTCTGGAATAAATGTGATGGTTTGTAGTCTCCAAGCACTCAACCATGTGCTATAGCCCAAAGTAGAATGGATTTCTCCACAAGGACCAACCAAAATGTTCTTTGTCATTTTGGTTGGTCCTAATAAAAGGTATTGTCTGGATTTTTTTTCTATGAAACCAGTCAATTAAAGGAGGGCTAAAAGCTTTAGACAATTAAGTGCTCATTGCAGGTTTTAACTGGTATGGTTGAGGATTCAGGACATGTCAAGAGGTAAACTCTTAATTAACCTTTGGCCCAATGCAACATATTCAGAAGGCAAAGCTCTTTCCTACATGTCAGCCCATCCTGCGGTTTTTGATAGGCCGTAGAAGAACATACTAAATGGGATCCCATTGGGAAATTAGACATGGATTGTCGGCTTTCTATTGTTTGTTTACCTGCCACAGTTTTCCTTACAGAACTTCAAAATGTATCTTCTGTGGATTAATTTCTTGCCAAATAAAATGCCAGGTGACTGAGGCAGGAAAAAAGGTACTAGGCAAATCTTGCAGGGCTGTAGGTTATTGGCAAGATGAACACAACTCTTCAGACCCTAATGCTTCTTGCTCTACAAGGACTAGTGGAGTCTTTGGTTCTAACATGTGGTTTTTGGAATGATAGATCATAATAACAGGGAATGTATTTGTGGAGGGGCATGGCAAGCACTTAATATTTCAGTCCCAGTGTGTGCAGCAAAACTCAATCCCTCTGAAAAATGGACAGATTCAAAGCATGTAAAAAAGGCAGCCAGCAAAACCCAAAATAAAAAAGAAATATTGATAAACTGCTGTAGATATTAGGCAAATATATAACCATATTGCATTGGAATAATCTCTTCTACACAGGAATAATTTATGTATGTCTGCATACGCAGACATATATGACTTTTTCAACAGAAATTTTAAACTTTCCAACATTTATTTATTTACTTATTATATTCATAGATTGACTTTCAGCTGTACAGGCTTCTACTGAAGTTTACAATAACAGAAAATTAAAAACAAATTCACAATTAACACAATTCAAATATGAAATATGAAATCCATTATCATTAAGCAAAAGGCTTTACCAAAGTACAGGAACAGCAGGACAATACCCACAAAGTAAGAAGCAAAGAAATCCTACAGCATGGATAACTTGCTTAAAGGCACAGTGAAGAAAAGATCAGTTGTTATACCCCTCCAAAAAATGAAAGAGCCTGCCAAACTTTGACTGGGAGGTAATTGCAAAGAATAGAATCAATAGGATAGCAAACCTCCAGGTGAGGTCTGGGGATCTGGAATTACAACTGACTACAGATATCATTTCTCCTGGAAAAAATTGATTTGAGTCCTATAGTACCTTAAAAGCCAACAAGATTTACAGAGTATAAACTTTCAAGAGTCAACGCTCCCTTCATCAGATAACCTGAAGAAATGATTGATGGTAGACTGTATGGCATTATAACTGGCAGTATCGAAAAGGATTTGTACCCAGAAGCCTTTGCCAGTCTGGAGCTCTGTCATCATCTCTGCTTTTTTGCCCAAATAAGGCTAGCCTGCCACACAACTACAGTAACTGGGTTGAATCCAGCAATTTTTTTCAGGCACTGATAGCCTCAAATCTTGCCTTCAGAGCACTAACCAACAAGGGACACATAAAGCTGCTTTATCCTGAATCAGACCCCTCCCCTGGTCCATCAAGGCCAGTATTGTCTACTCCACTGACGGCATCTTCCCAGGGTCTCAGGTAGTGGTCTTTGACATCATTTACTGCCTGATCCTTTAAACTGCAGAGGCTATTGAAGCTAGAACTTTCTGCATGCCAAGCAGATACTTTACCACTAAGCCATGCCGGCCCCAAGAAAGAAGATGACTGTGACCTTTTCTGCACACCAGTGTTACTCTTGATTTTTTGGGGAGAATCAATTTGGCCAAGGCTCTTCCTCCCATCTGCTCTCCCTATACATTTTCAAAGTTATGGAGTCAGTTTATATATAATGCTGTAGAGCTGTAATGGTAGTTTGTGCAAGTCCTTTAAATTCCCAGCTTCATTTTTTAAAAAGTAAGTCTGTAGCCCTTTTCCTCATGTCGCCACTAGGGAAAAGACTAGAGACTTACTTTAAAAAAATTAAGTTGGGAATTCAGAGAACCTGCTTAAACTATCACTCAAACACTACATTGACATTTTAGGGCCATTAAAAAAAACGAAATTGCTGTCTTGGGCAGAGAGAGTGTGGTTTAACAATGATAGCAGTCCAATCATTGAAAAGTGGGCTGGAGGTGGTTGGGATGTTGCTAGACAGATGTATGATGGACCAAGGGAACCCTGTTTGAAGGACAATGGTGTCTGTACCCATCTCAGCCAACCACTGGGTGCCTTGCAATGCAATGCTAAAATGGGACCCCATTCCTCACATTGACTTAGTGTACCCACAAGGAGAAAGAACTATGCCTGGACTTGTCTCCTTCCAAACCAACCTTGCACAATGCCTCTCTCACACCCTTCCTGACAGGATTAAGTGAACATAAAGACCTCACTTTTGGAAAGAGTTTTGGAAAGCCCTTCACCATAAACACCAGTGAAGACAATGGATGTGTTAATGGGCTTGCCTGCCTAGTGTTGTACTAACCACTAGTGTTGTTCTTCCTCTAATACCTTTAACAACCACCTCATTTACATTGTCATTGTTTTTCAGCTGTAATTTCATCAGCCGACTTCCCCTTTGGAGGCATTCCGAAGCTTGGAACATCAGGCTGATGCCTCAACCCATTAGGTCAACAATCCTATCATTAAGGTTGATGTCTACCTCTTGCCTTTCCCCAGAGAGGCAGGACTTCTCTTTGTCCTGGGAGATTAAGAATCACTCTGCATTACCCTGAGGGTTCGTTTTTCCCTATAAGAAGCTCTCTCTCCTAGAAGCTAGTATTCAATATCTCTGGACACCTCTTTGTCTGTGATATTACTCCAGAATGAGTTGTTCTTCTAGAGCTAAGCACAGGTTGCTCAGTTCTGTTCATCAGGCCATTCTACTCCAAGATCAGGTGACTAAATCCTTACTCCCCAATTTCCTTGTCCATTCCAGATCTATCCCCTCACAACTGCTTATATTCTAGGACTGAGTGTGTATTCTGCTGATTGTGTGTGCTTGTGTACCCCCGTTATCCCTTAATATTCACTCTCCTGTGAGTTTCTTGCAAAAACTGACTATAGTATACATAGGCATTCAAGGTCTTGAGTTTGCCCAACCTCTAGCTAAGCCAAGAGTCTGCTCTTGTTAATTCCCCACTCTAAAAGGGAGAGATTCCCACCACTTCAGGTAACAGAGAGTGGGCAGGTCAAAGAAAGCCAACAGAAACATTATGCACTAGCTAAAATCAGCTTCCAGAAAAACATTGGGATAAAGTGGTCTCAAAACATCCAGAAGAAACTCATTGGGGCGGGGGAGAGACACCAAAAAACTGAAATGAAAAGTAAAGGCAGGCAGAAATCCAGGGATACAGTGAGGAGTTATGGAGCCAGACCAACTGTGAAAAACATGCAGGAAAGCCCTGTGTCTCTTTCCCTCTCCCTATGGTATGCTTCCAACCCAAATGGCTGTTAGTTTGTAAAGCTATTCATCCATGCAGATTCCACAACCCCTTCCCCAAAGTCAGAAAGGACTGTTAAGATGAAGGGAACATGGGAAAAATCTATGATCCTAGTGTCTGCAGATCATAGCATCCAATCCCTGTGATGTGGAAAGAGCACAACAGACTTCTGTACTTAATGACAAAACTATCCACAAGCAACACTAGGTTGTCTCAACAAACCCATATCTGCTTTGGGGTTTAGCTCATCTTGACTCCAGCTCCTACTGATAATTGTGGCCCAAGTCAAAGCCACCTGTGGTTGCTGTACCACAGTTCTGCAATTTGCTTTTGTTTTCATTGGAATATTGTATTTTAAAGTTGAATTTGATTGTTAGGTTTTATGTTGTAACCCTCCCTGAGCCCTACGGGAAAAGGGTGGGATATAAATAAAATAAAATAAATAAAAATAAAAATAAAATAAATCCCAGCAAAGCCCCATTGAGCAACTGCTAATATGGCAGCAAAGCACAACAGCCACAAAGTAACCCACTTTGGCTGTGCAGAACCAGTTGCCCAGGTTCATGTGAACTTTCCTTCATTCATTATAAAAAAACAAATGGTTGCTTTCCCATTTACCTCCTCCTCAAGCTTGGCACACTCAGTGCACTTGTTCAATCCTTGCTTTCCTTCAAACTTGGCAAAGGTATTTTTAAAAATCAGAGAAACATATCTTCCTCTTAAATTGGCTGTGGAACAGGTGGGCTCCCTGATAATGTGCAAGTGTTTTCCCTTCTCACTGCCACTTTGGAAACCATGTTGTCTGGCAATTCACTAAGTAACCTGCTGACTGTGGGGCATACAAGAGTTCAAGCACATGTAAATGTTTGGCAGCCCATTTTCCAGACAGAAGCAGCTTCAAGTTGCAGCCCTGTCAGTGTGGCAGCTGAGATGAGCAAACATCTCATGCATCTTTTCCTATCCACATGTCTAAAAGCAGCAGTTTCTGTGGAGCAACAGGCTCCATCTGGCAAGTTGGGTGCTGAACCAATGCTGTCACCTTCCCCCATCCCACCTCATTTCACCTCACCCCACCTCACCCCTTCGAAGCATATTGTCAAGGATGACAGAAAATTTATGCAAATATCTGTAAATGTGGGGGGGGGGGCATGGAGAAAGATATAATAGGGATTCTTCCATATATAATTTCCTGGTGCGATGTCTGTCGGAAAAAAATGAAGTGAAATTATATGATGTCAGAAAATCGTGTTTCAAAATGATTGACAACATTGGAGTGTTTTGCATGGTGAAATGAGGTGGAAAATTTTAATTGCATGATGGGAGGACATAATATTTATTACACTCTTGTAACCTCCGATTGGTGGCAAGAGGACTCCCTTGTATATTTTGCATTTAATACAGTGGGTTAAATCTTAAATGAGCATGGGGATGTAAAATTCCCTATCAAAACCCCTTTGCCTTTATGGCATGTGATTAAGTTTTCACTCTCTGATAAGTCAAACAGTGTCAGAGTGACTGGCACATCATCATAATGATAAAGACATTCACCAATATGTGTTACTATTCTGATGTGAGCAATCTACAAAGACAGCTTTCCTAGGTCAATGCTAGAATAAAATAGAGCATTGCTTAAAACACTGGCTAGATCTTCAGAGTTGCATGGCTCACATGGTTCACGCTAAGAGTATGGATCTCAGCAATGAAGGAATCTTCCATGATCTCAGACATTCCAATGAGTATGTTTTAGGTTCCACATTAAGGTCAGAAGAGGTAGCTTATGCACACATAAGCATCACAGTGCCCTGTGTCTCTCTCTTTTCACTATACCAGTGAAAGCCCTGATGGGGCTAACTGCTGTGGTGACCATAAAAGATGTCAACTGCTGCTATTCATTTAGCTGCGGACTGGGCTACGGGTTAGAAAGGTTCTGTTGATTCAAGAAGGAGAGCTCAGAAGCATGGGAAAGAGTAATATTACCACCTGGAGATGACAGGGAGAGAAAAATTCCCCTGACAGAGCCACAAGAAGGAGAGAAGAGTTTGGATTTATAGCCTTTCTCTCCTGTAAGAAGTCTCACAGCAGCTTACAATCACTTTTCCTTTCAATGTATTGTCGAAGGCTTTCACGGCCAGAATCACTTGGGTGCTGTGTGGTTTCCGGGCTGTATGGCCGTGTTCTAGCAGCATTCTCTCCTGACGTTTCGCCTGCATCTGTGGCTGGCATCTTCAGAGGATCTGATGTTGGGAAAGCAAGTGGAGTATATATATCCTGATTTAGGAGTGTCCAGGGTGGGTGAAGAAACATTGTCTGTGAGTAACAAAGAAGGCAACCAGGTCAATAGTTGAGGGCATCTGAATAGAAGTATGAGTAACAATGAAATCTATAGCATGGGAGTAACAATGGAGATATAGGTCACTGGTGGGAGCATCTGAATAGAAATAACCTGGCCTTTGTTCCGCCTGTCTATGGTCATCCCGTGTGTGTGTGGAGCTGGTTAGACACTGTCTTGACTCTGACATTTTTCAACACTTTGTAAGTTCTGTTCCATTTTCATAGTTTCTTCCTTCCTGTTAAAATTGTCCATGTGCTTATGGATTTCAATGGCTTCTCTGTGTAATCTGACGTAGTGGCTTTCAGAGTGGTCCAGAATTTCTGTTTTTTCAAATAATATTCTATGTCCAGGTTGGTTTATCATGTGTTCTGCTATTGCTGATTTTTCTGGCTGAAATAGTCTGCAGTGCCTTTCGTGTTCTTTGATACATGTCTGTGCGCTGCATTTGGTTGTTCCTATGTAGACTTGTCCATAGCTGCATGGTATGCAGTAGACTCCTGCAGCAGCTAGAGGATCCCTCTTATCCTTTGCTGAACGTAGCACTTTTCCTTTCCCTCCCTACCACAAGACATCTTGTGAGGTAGGTGGTATTCAGACAGTTTGAGGACAACTGGGACTAGGCCAAAGTCACCCAGCAGGCTTCATGTGTAGAAGCGGGGAACGGAACTGGGTTCTCCAGATACAAGTCTGCCGCTCATGTGAAGGAGTAGGGAATCAAACCTAGTTCTCCAGATTAGAGTCCACCACTCTTAACCACTATACCATGCAGTCATTATACTGAATTCTAGAGGGGTGCCTAGCTAAACTTCGCTGCCCCGCCTCCATTGAATACAAGGTACTCAGGATGAGTGATTCTCTTCATGAGAGGTATCCAAAGGTAGCAGATAGTCAATAAACTGCCAGCAGTGTTCCTATTAAAGTGTAAAGAAATGGTCACCTGTATGATTCAGCAGGTTCGCACCACTTTGACAGAACCGGTTGTTAAACTGGTGCTTGTAAACAATCAGTTGTTAAATTATTTGAATTCCAACCACCGGAACCAGTTGTTAAATTATTTGAATCCCACCACTGCCTGTATGTATCTTTATATAAATAAAAAGGAATCTGTGGTTTACCCCATATCAAGGAGAGTGGTGTGGAGAACTGCACACCTGGGACAAGTTAAAGATAAATCTTCAGGGAAACACTTTAGGTCCAGAAACATATGGACTTGAAAGTTTGCACAGTCCTGTCTGTTGTGGGGAGGGGGAGACTGAGAGTTTTAAGATTTTCAAACATTCACAGTCAGGCGGTGGACGCACATTTTTGTTTGGATATAATGGTGGGTGGGAATAGAACGCCATGTCTGAATGAGAAATTTGTAGCATGGCTGATCTTATGGAAGGCGTCATGTAAATTTACAGTGCTATAGAAATGTTTTATGATAATAATAACCCTGTCTCGATTGAAAGTAGCATGGGGTTTGTTTGAGAATGGATTTTTATTTGGTAATGCTCATGCCTATTAAGGAAGAGGCTTGAAGGACAGCTGAGCAAATATTGTAATTACGAATGAAGAATTGATCTAATGAATTTCATCTCTTTGTTTCCCCTCCTGGAATAGAAACAGCGGGTTGTGATTTGTTTGGCATTCAGCACCTTTTCTGCAAGTTCTTTTGGGGGGGGAGGGGACCCTGAATTTAAATATTGGGAAGGCTGATATTCACAGCTGGTGAAGACAACCAGCCCTAATCTTACACTGGGCCACCAAGTGCAAGGGACTGAATAACTGTCAGAGCTTATCTTATGACTCCCTGCAGAGTTTGCTGGATTCTGATCATATATTTGCATAAACAAAAGATCTATTTCCATGAAGGCAGGCTTTCAAAATTCATGGAGATTTGGGGCCACAGCCTTAGCAGGGTGGAATTTGGGGAAAGTTCAGCAGGGGATGTGATGGAATAAAAGTGAAATGATTCAGATACCACAGCAAACGCTGTAGCCAATCAAATTTGCCTATGTGATGAGGCCACTGTACAAAGTGCACAGAGGGCACAATGGAGGAAGAAACAGTAAGATAATACATTTTTGCAAGCATTGCCAACTGTGGCAGAATATGGGCTTGCTTTGCCTGGCAGGCCCTATTCCACTTCCTAGCCTCTCCCAGGGATTGCCATCTTTTCTGGGGAAGACTAGCTGTCTCTATGGGTAAACCGCTGCCACCACCTGACCATTTGAGGAACTGCCCACTGGGGAAGGTCAGGGCTCCCCAACTTCCTTTCCAACCATGAGTCCTAGCCTCAGTTCCCCCCTGGTTCCCCTCAGCTGGGTTCCACAAGGCAGATTGGAGGTCCCAGAGGAAAAGCTGTTTGCCAGCTGCCAGTCTTCCTCCCCACTATTTAGATAGCACATCCAAGATGGTGGGGCATTCATGGTACAGAAAACTGTTCCCCACATCTAATGTTTAAAAAGTATTTATTAAAAATAAAATGATCATAAGTATATTTTAGCACTGCACCAGATTGGGCAAGGGTTTCCAAAACAAAGGAGATATAAACGCAAATCCTCTGTTCCTCTCCCTAAACATACCCTAGCAGTTGTTGAAAATAGGGTAGGCCCTTGAAGCTTAGAAGGTTGCAATTCTCAAAGAGTTCCCATTACTTGGCAGGCTGAGTGAGCTCCCTGGATGAGCACATGGTTCAAAAATGGCTGCTCTCTGCACAGCCCCAGTAAGAGGTCCACTCCCTTCAGTGACCCAGCAGAAAGAGAAAGAGAAGAGACCTTGCCCCTCTCTTCCCAGAGTTGTATCAGTTCCTAGACCTCACCCTCTTTTGACCTGGTCAAGATATCTTTTCCCCCTCGGTCAGGTAGCTCTTCCTGATGTCCCTCTGGAATTTCTAAGTTCTCCAAATCTATGATACCTGATTGGGGAAGGGGAGGAGAAAAAAAGGGAGGGGGAAGGAGCCATTTCTCCACACCAACAATAAACAAAAGAGAATGTGGTATGACTGAAAACATTCCCCTGGTTTTTGCTCAACTCACCAGTAATGGGGCCATTTAAAAAGTCTTGGCCAAAGAAGCCAAAACCCGAAGTGGGGTTTTTTTGTTTGCTTTTTTGCTGTGTCTGCAACACACAAAACATTCAAATTCCGATCATTAGTGAAAAGATTTTTTTTAATAAGGATGCACCAAGCCATAAAACATCTGTGCATTTGTACTCAGAGAAGCCTGTCACAACAAAGCAAAGGAAAAATGTTGGGGCTCCTCAAATTGTGAGCCACTGAAGACCGATCTTCCGCTTTCCACCTGCACACACCATTCATTACAACTGGTCAGAATGGAAATCAGCATCTCTGAACAAGGTAGCATAAGAGTACATCAGAGCACAGCAAAGTAATTATGAGTTTATGACATCATCTTAACACTACAAAGGGGAGAGAGAGAGGCCCCAGAGAAAGCCTCGATTTCCCTTTTGGGAAAGTATTAATGGAGCCTTGCAATCTGTTTTCTTTTGTTTGGATGTTACAACCAATAATGCAGTTTTATGTCGATAAATAAAGACTAAAGTTAAATAAATCCGGCAGGCTCCTGAGCCCGCACTTCCCCATCTTGATTCACATTCCCAGCTTGAGATTTATGACTAGCTCACAGAGAATAAGTTGAAGCTGCAAGATTCCAAGGCTGAAATTATTCAAAATGGTGATTATTTTGGGAAATGATTATGCATGCACACCTGATCAGGATGTCACCTGTGCCACTAAGATGCGCATGATGAAACATGGCAATGTTCTGCATACAGACACACACACACACACACACACACACAAAGAAGACAATCATGGTTGCAGAGCCAAACTGATGTGAAATTCTTTACAAGGCTGATATCCTCTATTGATCACTTGTTTCACTAAGATTTTGAGAGATGTTTCAATAACTCACGTATATATGAATAGCCAATAAAGTTCATACTTATTTATTGTACTTAAATTCATACTTATTTATTGTACTTAAAGGTCTCTCTTCCTTAATATGGGCTCTTGCTTTTCTGCTCACCCATACCAGCCATGGTGTCTAGTAGCAGCTCTAGGGGAGGGATTCAACTGGGGAAAGGGCATCTCAATATTATCTCTTCGATGCCCTGTCATTTATCAACTTTGCAGCCTGTTTCCACCCCTGCCCCCACCTCAAAAACCTTTTGGGAGATTTTATCATGGTCATCTTGATTAAAGTTTACTTTGGGCATAATGCACACTTTGGTTTTTAGGTGGTCTCCCATCCCAGCTGGTTAAAGGAATGATGCAATAACCCTTCTGCATCTGTGTAGGAGGTGAAATGGATTCTGTGCCACAGTCAGGTAATTAAATGCCAGGAGGTATGACTCACATAAAACTGTGCAAAACTGTGCATGTGCGAAATAACCGCTATGGTAACATGGACTTAATGAACACCAAATGGTAGATGACTTTTTCAGTGAAATACAGTGGCTTTAACCAGGAACAGCAGTGGTGTAGTGGTTAAGAGCAGATGGATTCTAATCTGGAGGAACCGGGTTTGATTCCCCGCTCTTCCGCTTGAGCTGTGGAGGCTTATCTGGGGAATTCAGATTAGCCTGTGCACTCCCACACATGCCAGCTGGGTGACCTTGGGCTAGTCACAGTCTTTCTGAGCTCTCTCTACCCCACCCACCTCACAGGGTGTTTGTTGTAAAGGGGAAAGGGCAAGGAGATTGTAAGCCCCTTTGAGTCTCCTACAGGAGAGAAAGGGGGATATAAATCCAAATTCTTCTCCTGATACACAGGTGTAAAGGTAAGCACAGACTCAACACAGTTTTGCTTGTGCAAGATCTTGTACACTGCCTTGCACTTTTCTCCCTGTATCGTTTAGTGCCCAGAAATCACTTGCACAACATCTTTTGCAAGACAAAAAGCAGCACAAGATATGCTAGGTTCACCTTAGCATATGGGGCTATCATGAAGTTTTTCCAGATTTCTGCTTTTGCAAGAACCATAGTGCATGTAGAAATCTTGCAGTTGACCCAAGCCAGCATTTGTTTATACTCACCAGATGACTGATTAATTGACTCACTTTTTATTTTATAGAATTGGTAGCGTACGGAAGAGAGGAAACGGGAATTCCCAGCTGGGTTGTGGTGAGAATGGGCATGTGTGAAATACAGCTGATTACACTATATTGTACTACACAACATTGTTTGAATACACAAAAAGTAATCTGACAAATAGGCTTGGACTCCTATTTAGACAAAAAGTTGGTTTCTTAATTGCAACTGGTAAGCAGTATGTGAGGTGAACCAGAAGATGTTTGGCCAGCCCTCCTTAGCTTCACTAGTATGATTGGGCCTACCTGGCACCAATAGCAGTCAAGGAAACTCCTATTAAATTCACCCAGCAGGCTTGATGTATAGGAGCAAGGAAACAAATTCAGTTCACCAGAGTCCACCACCCATATGGAGGCATAGGGAATCAACCCAGTACTCCAGATTAGAGTCCACCACTCTTAACCACAACACCATGCTGGTCTAACTCCAGCTACTGCAGAGTAGCTTATCTATCTTGTAAAAGTCCCAGAAGAACATAATATACAGATCTCCTGTACACCTGTAAGAAAAAAGATCTTTATTTCATAGGATTTTCCTCTACGTTCCTTAGCATACAGCTTCATTTCTGGTGTTCTTCCTTGTCGATGTTTTGTTTCTAGGACAAATCAAAACTTGGAAACATGCTAGGAGGGAGGGGGGAAGCAGCATGGGATCTTTTTCAATATTCAGAAGTAGTTCTTGTGAGAGAAAAGCTTGGTAATTCCTGGTTGATTACATCACACCTGCATGTGTCATAAGCATCCACCAGTGCCATGGAATTTAAACCTCCCACATTAGCCCTGCCCATTCTGACCACCATGACAGGCAGGATGGACTTATAATATGCCTGTAAGATGCTCAGGTTTTGTCTTGACCAATGCACAAGGGGAGGGGAAATGATGGGTTATCCACCAGGTGAGGAGCATCTCTCTTGCAGTTAAAACATGGACGATTGTGTTAGAGTGCTCTTCATTGGCATTAAAGACTGAAGTTTGCTCTGAACATACACTGTACCAATAAGATTCAAGTCTGATAAAAAGGTAAATAAATAATTGGTCGCGTCCTGGTTTTGGAGTAATGTTAAAAACCACAGTGGAGTGCTTATTAGCTTCTGTCATCCTGTTTACAGCATTGCTTTATGGAATTGCTTCAACTTAATCACAATCATCTTGTTTTCAATGTGCAAGCCCTCTCCGTGGGTTAAGACCTATGGAGCCATATGCTACATGAGTAGAATAGGCAATTTTTTTAAAAAAAGAAAAGAGATGGGGGGAATCATTTCTAGTAAGTTCGGACTCTGATTAAAAAACAATCTTTATGAAATAGAAGCTAATAAAATTGCTTTCCTAATTACCCTGAGCTAGTTCATTTCCCAGCAAATATAATAAAACAGAGTTACTTGGCTCCAATTCACAAAATCTGAAACCAAGCTCATTATTAAGGCATTTAGGGATGAAAAAGAGAGAGAGAAAGAGAGAGAGAGAGAGAGAGAGAGAAGAAAACGCATGTGTGTGCATAAGTTGCCGTCCCACAAAGCAGAATGCAAGAAAACCTTTTGAAGTTAGACCTTTGAAGTTTGGAGTTATTGCAGTGGTCTTTAAGAGGGGGGAGCAGGTAGTTTTGACTTTTTTAGGGGGGGAAGGTTCTTTCTCATTTATGCACATAGAACAGGACACCTACTATGCTATAATATTCTGGGGATATTGGGTTTTAATGGGAGTAAGGCTTAATTTGAGAGAAATATTTGGAACTCCTACCTAGGGGTTACTAATCTTTGGGACCGTTACAAAGCTGTGATACATGTACATAATACAGTAGACAATCCAAGCCTCCCAAGGCTATCATTGCAATGCCTTGTACCACTCTGAAGTCTCTTTCATGTGAGCAACCTGGGATTCTGGTTATTATAAATGTATGAAGTTGCTTTGGTTTGGGGGGTTTCTGCGAATGTTTTATTTATTTTTGTTAATGCCTTGGTTTCTTGCATGCTCTCTTTCCTTATTTTCTCTTTTGTAGGATTTAGGGATGGTGAGCCAAATGGTTTACTGAATGGGATGGTACAGAAGGATTGCTCAAGATACAACAGGACTTGCTTAGGTCAGACTTTTTCCAGCTCCAGTGGAGATTCAGAGTCCACTGCAGAAACATCAGGTCGCATTTGCCAGATTTCCATTAACTTGGTAAACAAAGTTTTCCTTCTAATACTGGTTAAGGGTGGCGGTACCAGTAACAGAGGAGAAAGTGCCTCTGGACCATCACTCTCAAGAGGCTGAAAGAGCAGTGACCTTAAAAAGAAAGCTGAGGCATAAAAATGTTATTTTGTTTATTATATTATTCATCACAGAGGAGCACCATCTAGATTCCCATTTCAGAAAACAAAACAAGAGCACCAGAAACACATTTTAATTAATATCCATTTAAAATCTATTATTACAAAACAATTTAAAGTCTTAACAGTGACAAAGCAATTCTCACACATGCAACTCACAATCTTACTAGTATACAAATGCAGTATATAGTACAAGGCCTATTCAGATGTTCAGTTTTGGTGCACCAGTCACACTTAATGGGAGTGTGAATGGGAGTGTGAATTAATGGGAGTGTGAATTATCCGCAATGTTTCTGATATGCACAGTTGCCATGTTGTGTGACAGATCTGAAGATGCCAACCACAGATGCAAGCGAAATGTCAGGAGAAAATGCTACTAGAACACGACCATACAGCCCGGAAACCAAACAATACCCCAGTGATTCCAGCCATGGAAGCCTTCAACAGTAACATACAATTTCTGAACATTAATAACATCACAAAATAAAAATGAAAGTAACCCCCACAATATTTCCAATTAATTTGCATTCTGTTTAATCTTTAGTCTTCCATATCTTCCAAATCTCTTTATGATAATGTTCAACTCTAATGGCATAAGGAGAACTCAATTCTGAATTCTGAAACCAGTTTAGTGAAACAGCTGAGTTCATCTCAGTATTCCAGACAGTTGCAAATTCTCTCTGCAGCTTGAGACAATAAACAGTCCTTCAATCAATGTTCTGTATTCTGTAAGTAACTCTAAATCCACATGTTCATAAAAAAAATAACTGTTAGAGGCATCAGGGACTCTTCACTTGAGAATGCAGATGAAGGCTTGCAGTTTTTAATTCACCTCTCCATCCAAATGCCCTTTAGGTGCTTAGAAAGCTAGCACATCAGGGAGAGGGCTTATCTCAAACCTTCCTTCACAATGTTATGGTGTTCTGCATGCAAGGAAATGTATCGGCAGGGGAGTATTCAAATATGTGATTCAATTCCCAACCAGTGATCTGAACTAGTATAGTCCAGGAAGGATTCAGCCATGTGGTTTTGCTGAGTGTACAGTTACATCTAATAGGCTGATATTTTGAGGTTGCAGTTAAAAAACCAGTGACTTTTGTAGGAACTGAAGAGCTATTCTACATCTAGGAAGAAGGCAGAGGGTTGGCTGAACATGCCTGTACTTCTTTGCAGGAAACCCCTGTCTTCCTACCAGTAGCTCTCCCTGACAGACATTAGACTGCACAGGCATACCGCACACGGGGACATGTGGTGTCATATGTCCCCAAGCGCATGCCATCTAGTCATGGGGAGGCACCAGGCACTCGCCAGGTTCTTGCACCTGGCCTCTCCTGCGGCGCAGCGCCCGGCGGCTCCCTCTATGCCTGGGCTGCGCTCGCCGGCTTCAGGCCAGCTGGGTGCCACACAGCAGGAGAGGCCAGGCACAAGGAGGTAGGGGCACAATTTGGGGAGAGAAAGAAAATTGGGCGGACCCAGGGGGCCATGTTAGTTCTTACCCTGGGTGCCATTTTGTTTAGGTATGCCTCTGTTAGACTGCAATGGAAATGTCATTTTTGTTCAAATGAGGAACAGGCATTTGAAAACTGGGTCCAGTAATTCTTGACCTAGAAAACATCCATATGCTGTACAGTGCAAAAAGATGCAATAATAATGCACCATAAGCCAAACAAGACAGGAACTCTGGAATTTCCATTCCCTGGTTGTGAAAGACCCCTAGGCCAGTCTTGGCCATAGGCAACGGAGATTACTATCTACTACAAATGCCACAGTGCCAGGCCTTAATGTGAGTTCCTGAACCTTTTGCGTACAAGGTTTCACTGGTTGGGCCTTATTGTACATGTCATGTTGAGATGTGTTTCTCTCTGTGGCACAGTTTCTGTAAAGTTTAGTACAATGTGAAAATACTTGCATATCCAACTAAATCTATCAACAATCCAGCATTAGAGCATGATAAACCCAGTCCACACAGCTCCTAACTGTTACAATCATCCCCACACTGCAGCCCCTAATAAGGTTGTTTTCCCCAGCAGTCTGGCTCTCCCCCTTCATTCAACCCAGCTCAATAGTTTTGTCTGCAAAGAGGTAGCCCTGTTGATGTGTTCAGAAAATAAAACAACCTTTCCTCTTTAAATTGTTCTTATTTTTTTCTACACTTTTCTCCTCTTCATTTGGTGGAATATAAATCCAAACTTCTTCTTTTCATTGATTTGGCTTATTTCTCTCCCCTTGTTAGTCTTGGTTTCAACTCTTTCTCATCCCCGGTTGGCAACTTAGGACATATAGTAGTGAAATAGCAAACCTTTATTCTTACACAGAAGGTGAGAGTAAACATTTCCCCATGTTCTATAAAAGTTGTAAAGGGATGATTTCTAGCCTTTACATGCATGGTAGTGGAATGTTAATCTATTTTAGTGGTTAAACATGCAGAACAGAAGTTAGAATTGTTTCTCCCCAACCCACACCCCAAGTAGATTTAATTACATTTTAAACACTTTTCAGGCAGTGGGTTGTTGTTATTGTGGGACATCTAACATGCCTTTGTAAATGCTACTTTGCTACTGTAGACACTAAGATTCATGCTATATGACAAATGACATGATCTTTTTAGAAAATAGGTCAGCAAAATCAATCCCAGTGATCCAGCACCCCTACATAATCAATTTGCCTCTTCTTGCATGGTAGGTAAAGGTATAAGGGTAAAGTGAAATAGCTTTCTTACTGGTTTACTTACTAAAGATTTATTGTGACTGAAGTTTTTGTAAACTAAAGGCCTCTTCAGTAGGTGTGAAAAATGTATACTAGATGGGTACACATATGTATACAAACATAAAATTATAAAATTAGACACATGGTTTGGATCAGGATCATATTGGGGGGCTGAAGTAAAATATTTGTTTAGTGGCTCTCGTCAACCCTGGTCTGTCCATTTTCATCCATTTAGCTTTTATTAAATATTACTCTCTGGGCCTCTCAGCAACCATACTCCAGAGCAAATTTCCCACCCCATCCACAGAATTGAGGCAAATCCATCAACAGTGGTTTCTATACCATCTTTCTCCTTACTGGTCTTGCTCCTATTAAAGTCATTTTCTGCCAACCTTACTGCCTTCTTTTTCCCTTTCCTTTAAATTCTTTTAATCTTATCTGGCCCATCATCCTGTTTTGGTGTCCACTTCAAAAGTCCTTGGTAGCCATGTGTGACAAGCCATGATGTAGTACATCAACATTCCAAAAGGGGGCACTGAGAATGGGCTTTGCTCCTTCTGGGCAGCTTTGATTTTGCGATGATTCGCTTCATTTTTACTCAATGTTACCATAATGCAGTTTTTATGGTTTAATTTCCTTCTCTTTTTTTCTTTTTCGTGGTTCTGCATTTCATAATAATTCTTCTCAAATAAAATCAGATTGCCTCTGACTGAGCCAGACCCATTTCCTTCAGGAGCCCAAATATAATATCATTGTTCCAGAGAGACTAACAACATTGTTAGAGCTGCATTTTTCCCCATCACCTACCTAATGATTGTTTTATGAATACGTCTCTTCTGTCAGGGGTGCACACTGAGAGGGGTGCACCTCTTTATGCCACAGAAACATCACATTTTAATTTGGGATGTAATATTACATCATCATCTTGAGACCTTCTGTAATGAATCTCCATCCACATTCACAGGGCTAGATTTACCAATAGGCGAGGCACAGGATGAATGGTTCACTGTTCTAAAATTCTGGATGGAAAGTGAGGAAGATGAGGAAGCAACACCTCTGCAAATAGCACAATGCATGAAAAGCCTTTTAATGAATAGAGTTGTCAAGTCACTTCAGAGTGATATCAAAACATCCAAACAAAACTGGACAGTAAAATTCTGACATAGGCACGCCAGTTTCCAGACCTATTTTTTTAAGCATACCGCTGCCTCCTGAGCCAAAACAGATTGGTAGGCAGGACTACGGCACATCTGGATTGCATAAATGCACACTCAGGTGGTCCAGAAGGGTTATGGAGCCCACTATGCTGGAAGCTGGTGAATGGGACATCCAGAGACGAACTCTCAAATGCAGGGTGTAAGAGCATGGAGCAAAGGCAGCAGGCATCAGCAATCTAGGAGCAAAGCTTCCACCACTCCCCTCCAAGACAGCCTTGCACACCTGAAGCTTCCATCCTGAATCAGAACATTGGTCCATTAAGGTCAGTATTGCCTACCCTGACTGGTAGCAGCTCTCCAGGGTTTCCATTAGAGGTCTTGCACATTACCAATAGGACCATAGGACCTCTGCTGGATCAGGCCAGGCCAGCATCCTGTCTGATACGGTGGCTAACGAATTCCTCTGAAGGTCCAACTACAGCACAGAGGCTTACTGCATAGAGGCTCACTGTCACCATAGCTACTAACCACTGATAGACCTATCCTCCACGAATCTCTCTAATTCCCTTTTAAAGCGGTCTATGCCTGTGGACATCACTACCTCCTCAGCCAGCAAATTCCACATTTTAATCACGTTAAGTAAAAAAGTATTTCCTTTTGTCTGTCCTGAATATATTGCCTATCAACTTCACTGGATACCATTGAGTTCTAGTATTTGGGGAGAAGGCGAGAAAGTTCTCCCTGTCCACACTCTCGGACCTGTGAATAATTTTATAAATCTCTCTCCCTAAAATGGATGGAGCAGACCTAGCAGCCAGCAGGTAAATCCCTACCAGTGTAGTATGCATGGGGGACTGAGACATTTGTTCAACCACCAGGACTAATATTTACTTGAAAAAGTAGGGCAAATGATAAAGGAGGAAGGACTTCTAGGGTAAACTGAAACACAAAATGATTATAGTCCCAAGAAGGAGGTACTTCCCATTCATTGAGGCAGACTATGGTCTATTTCTCTCCTTTTTTCTGTTTGTCTGTCTCTGTCTCACAGACACATGCACATTTATTACTCTATCTTGTACAAAACTGTTATATAGTTCAGAATGAGGACTTCCATTAGCAAACTGACTAAAGCCTCTGAAAACCTGTGCTTATTCACTCCATTTCCAACCCCCAAGGATGGAATTTCAGCTGACAATTTTAAAAAATCCACAAAGCAGGAATGAGAAATTTGAGATACGGGTGAAACAAGGCACTGGGAAATGGTCAGTGCATACTTCTAATATTGTTGCCATTTGTTTAGCTAACTTGTGCTCAACAAGGTATGAAGAGAAAGCTTAATCTGAGCACAGCAACAGTCCATGTTCCTATGATTATTCATTGTAGAGTTACCTAAGTGTAATTATCTTATTGAATGAGGATGAGGTAGGCTCTGAAAGTGTGCAGGGTACATCATTTACCTTGAAATCAATTCCTGCCTGCCCACTCTCTAGGGAAACCACAAATACTCATCATTTTTGTTTTGAGAGGGAATAATTCAACTTTGCAGCTGTGGATAAGTGCCCCACATAAAGCAACAGGTTTCCAGATACTTATCATTTACTTCATGTACTTAAAGCATTTATGTCTCAAAAAAGTAAAAGCTTAATTAAAAACACAGAGGATTTTTAAAAAATCACTTAGAATTATGAAGAATTCAGTCAGTTAGGTCCCACCCCAAGCTCCTTTTGTCCACCACCACTCCAAGCAACAGCAGAGGGGAAATTTTTTAAAGCCTGCTGGCATCATGTGTGTTATGTATCACTTATGGGGGAAATCTACAAGTGGAATAACCAGAAACTCTATGTTTTTACCATAGAGTTTTCCTTGTAAGTGACATAATTACTGATGCCCTCCCCAAGCCCACCCCCAACCATCTCACTGGTTTCCAGGATCACCCTGGCAACTCTACAGTCAATTTTGCCAAAATAGTTCACTCTATACCAAATGTTCACCTGAATAAAACTATCTTACCTGCTGTAAAGGATTTTACCCTACCGCTGAGAGAGAGAGCAGAGCTGAGAGCAGCTCAGCAGCAGAGCAGGCACACACCCCACCCGTACACACACACACACCCAACCTCTTCAGGCTGTTCCAGTCAGGCTGTCACTCACTGCCATCTCTGAGGGAAATTTGTTAACACTGTGAGGAGATCTCACTTTCCCCTCCAAAACTGTTTACGTTTGACAGGCTGGCTTAGACACTAAAAAAGACACTGTGAGGCTTCTTAACAATCAAAGTTGGGACGTTTATTTACAGAACTATTAGATTAGATGTTACCAAGATAATTAAGCTTTACTTTTTCTTAGGCAGAATAAATCTTTTGTTGTTGTAGACAATTCTTCGTTATTCACTTTAGTTGTTACGGATATAATGTTGACTCAGTTTAAACAAATCTTCCTTTGCTAAGTTACTTTCTTCAGGGTAACCCTTCCTTATACAGATCCAAACGAATACTTAAACAATCCACTGTTTCCACTAAAGAGTGTCATACTGGGCTATGCAGAGCAGGCTTCGAGGTTTCTCCACTGGAACCCACTCCTGACTCTACCAATGACAAAACATATACCCTCAGAGACTCTCTGGTCCCATATCTAGGTGTTTTCTCTGCAGACCTATAACCAAGCCCTATAACCAAGTGTTTTAGTATTGTTCCTGTGATTCAGTTTCCCTTTGGACTTAGGTCTCAGGTATCACACACACCCTGGCCTTTTACAGTCCTTCACCAAACCTTGGCTACCTAGCCTTCTGTGAAGTAATATTCTTTTTCTCTCAGTTTTGAGAACTCTTTCCTTCTCGCACTCTGCCTTTCTCCGTCTCTATCTGCCTCTCAAGTACACACCCTCTGGCCCTTATAGAAAGCTGCAGCACAGCCAGCCAATCAGGTGGAGCTCTGGGTTAACTCTTTGGATTCCTTTTCTGTCAGAACTCCATCTTGAAATTAATCCTTTTTCTGCAGTCTGTCACACCTGCCTTCCTTCATGTACAAGTAAAGATGCGCACAGCCACTCCAAAGAACTGGACCCACCATGGAGAAAGCCCTGGGCCTGGCTGTAGCTGTACTGATAGCTCTAAAGGGGGGGGGGGGTATCATGATGAGAATGTTGTCTAAAGAACATAGCTGGTGTGTGGAAGCATATCAGGATGTCCTGGATCTGTAATCAAAATTTGATCTGCTTCTAATGTTTTTATATTGCATACTAGAAAAGTTTCTGCTGCGGTTTTGATGGTTTACTGTTTCATTGCTTGGATGTTTGATATCAGGCTAGATCCTGGAGATCTATTCTGCTGACAGTGGGGCTTTCCCCTAATGCAAACAGCCTTTCCTGGGCACAAGAGGAAGACTCCTCTGACTGGAATTCAGCCCATTGCTGTGAGGTGTAATATTTATTTATTTAGATATTTATACTCCACTTTTCTCCCCATGAAGCTTACAAAACCATTTTCTTCTTTCTCCATTTTTTCCTTAAAACAACAATCCTGTGAGGTAGGTTATAAAGAAAGAGTGATCACCCAGCAAGCTCCTATGACAGAGTAAGGATTTAAAACTTGGTCTCCTAGAATATGGTCCAACACTCTAACCATAACTATTACTGCCTTTGGGTAGGCATATACATTCACTTCAAAACACATTTTGAAAATGAAACAAAACAGCCCCATTCATCAAAGTAACAAAAATGAATGCAAATAATAGCAAATGAATGAATACAGTGCATTCATTCCATTCATTTCCCCTAGTTCCTGGCAGTCTCAGAATGAGACAGAGCAAGAGACTTGAAACAGACACCACTGAGTCACAGCCTGTACTCGCATATCCTAGAAGAAATGAATGAATGAACCAAACAGCAGTTTCTAGCTGTGTATATTGGTGAGCAATTAAATCTATCGAACAGTGTGGAAGAATGTGAAATAGCCTGCTTTGAGGTGCAGCAAGTCTATTAAGTCTATTGCACAAAATGCAGCCCAAGGGCCCCCTGCAAGGGTGAATAGTAGAGTGGAGATCCACACCTAGGTCTCTCAGATTATGGTCCAACACTCTAACCACTACACCATACTGACTATCAAGATAGTGTGCAGAATATGGAAGAACCTGAAATAGGCTGCTCTCTTGAGCAGCAGCTGACCAGCTAGCATTTTGCAAAGAAAACTAGATGAGCTATAGCAAGACAAATCAAAAGTGACTGAAAATCAAATAGGTGGCTAGATTTTCTGTGGAAATTTGATGCTGAGGCTGGGAAGACAGAATATTGTATGTAGTGTTTGCACACATATCACAAAATACATGGGTATTGTGAAATACATTATTGAACTATAAATAAGATCACCAATAAGAAATCTGTGTTCGGAGCAAGAAAACTCAGTAAATACTACTCAACAGTAGGATATAATTAGCACCAGCAGCAGCACCCCACCATGAGTATTCCATTATCCCTCCTTCATGGACCTCAGGAAGATACCAGAGAGCTACTTCCCATTTCACCTTCACAATTCCCCTTTAAAGTACATTAGATTAAGAGACAAGGATTGCCCCAAGACCATCAAGTACAATTCATAGCTAAACCAACATTTGAACTCAGGTCTCCCTGGTCTAATGTATATGTGTGTGCCATCAAGTCACAGTTGACTTATGTAGGTTTTTCAAGGCAAGAGAATTCAGAGGTGGTTTGCCATTGCCTACCTCCATGTGGGCTGAGATAGTTCTAAGATGCCACTGGCCCAAGGTCACCCAGCAGGCTCCATGTGGCGGATTGGGGAGTTGAACCTGATTTTCCAGATTAAAGTCTGCTGCTCCTAATCATTACACCTCGGTTGCTCTCCCCTAATATTTCCCTAGTCTTATACTTCATCAAATATGCCAGACTTGGCTCCAGTTCATCATCCTACATACTGTGCAAAATCAAACTTTTACCTAAGGGTAATATATGTTTACATTACTCATATTTAAGATATTTCTATCCCACTTTTCTTTCCAGTGGAAATGCAAAACAATGTCATTTTTCCCTCCTCAATTTTACCCTCACAGCAACAGGCAGCTTCGGCTAAGTGGCAGAGTTAACCAGCAACCTTCCATGGCAGAGTAGTCATTTGAACCTGGTTTCCCAATTCATAGTCTTACGCTCTAACCACTACATACACTGCCTCTGTGTTGCTGTTTGTCTATAACTGAATAAACACATGAAGCTGCATTATACCGAGTTAGACCGCTGTCCTATCAGAGTCATTGCTGTTTGCTCTGACCCAAGGCTGCTCTCCAAAATCCTAGGTGGAGTTCTTTCTTAGTACCTACTGCCTGATGCATTTAACTGACGATACTGGAGTCTGAAACTGAGTTTTTCTTCAAGCAAGTCACTATAAGTCATAGCCCCGCACCCTCACCCTACTAAGCTTAGCATTCATAGAGTTCTTAGTTAGCTAAGGAGTTTTACATTCAATTGCTCCGTCTCATGAAGAATTTAATAAGCGGAGGCTATTCCTGAGCAAAATGATCTGATTGAAAGAAACCACACTTTAGAAAGGGGGTTGGAGGAGAGGGGGTGTTAAAATACAACAATATTTTCTTAATCTCAGTATAGCATTTCAGAGTATTATTAATTAGTCTGCTAACCCGTTTTTTTTTAAAAAAAAATGGCAATCACTCAAGGTCACAGTTTGACTTATTTGCCATTGATGAATAACTTGCCAAACTCAGCATTCAGCTTCTCAGTACAATGGAAAATACATTGTCGTTTGGGTTAACAAAAGGCTCGCAACAATGGCCCTGCAAATGAACATCGGCTGACTAAAATCCTAACCACATTTTCACTCTCATTAACCACAGTAGGGTATCACACAATTTCGCCTGGCTCCTGCGTCGACCACTGTGCACCATTTTACTACCAGCGGTTTGATGGGTTTTATGGCAGCTGATATATGGAGTGGGAGTTTTGGGAGTCGTAAACAGAAGCCACAGTGTATCACAATGTGGTTTAGGGATATAATGACTGTGTTGTAAAGCAAAGGATGACAATGCCGCACTCAGCTCAAGGTAGCGAACCAATAGACCAAACAGCTCGGCATAATTCAAGCAACGGAGAAAGAATTCTCGGTGTGACTGTGTGTGTGTTTGTATCTGTGTGTCTGTGTCTGTGCGTGTCTTCCTATATCTTCCATAATTACCTCACATGAATTTGAATAAGAACTGCTAAAACTGAAATAAATCTGGGTCCCGAAGAAAAATTACAGTTTGTCAATCCCTTTTTTCCCCCTGAAAAGAATCCCACCATCAACATGCAAATATTTCTCCAGATGGATTCAGTCTCCACCCAGCATCATGTACCTCCCTTAATTGTATTCCTGCTAAGTGTACTATTTTTCATTATTTGTATAATTAATTAAAATGAACTTAGTCCTCTGCACTGAATTTTTAAAAGAGAAAGTTATGTCTGAAGACTTTCAATGTAACTAAAGATGAGATACAAGAGAGTAGAAAGGAGGAAGAGAAATTCTGAAGCATCTATATATTTCATTCCCGTGCTTCTGAGTACCTGTACCCATGTAAGTGAATGGACACCACAGGAAAACATTGGTTCTGAAGTGACGTCAGAAGATAATGAAAAATTCTCTATCTGCTGGCCCATACACACAAACAGGTCATTGTCTGAGGATGTTGCAGGCATCAAGGCATGAACATACATGTATATATTAGTCATGCTGTAGACATAGGCAGCTCTTAAGTCTAAGGGACTTCTGCACTTGGAACGATGCTAGTCTTCAATGAGGGGAGCATGCAGGGCTCTCATTGCTTTTCATATGTGGCATGGCACACCTTCTGTTAACCTTCTGAGTTGACTTGTGGTTGTCCTTTTCAACTTACCCTCAAACTACTGTGACACATATACCAACAGATTGGGTAAAAAGTAGCTTGTATCCCTAACTTGTTAGAGAGGGGATGATCAGACATCAGAGGGAGGTGGGGCAGAAACTGCAACACAGCCCCAGAGGAAAAGTGAAAGTCTCTGTGGCTTATTCCGCATGGGCCAATTAAAATGAGTTGAGGCCCTTTTAAAAGCGTTTGGCGGGGGCGGTTCCCACAGATTTCACCCCCAAAATGGTACTGTGAGAACACGTTTTAGTGGCCAAAACCAAGTTTAATGAAAATAGCTAATTCTGTGACTTTTTTCCTTAAACCTGGGTTGTAAATCCTTCCTGCTTGCCTGTACGAACTCCCTACCCCTTCCCTCCATCATTATGGTGCATTCCCTGGATGGCTGCCGTTGGAGGGGATACTGTAATAGGTGGCTGCCATATTGTGCAGGTAGGTGGGGGAGGGGATTCTTGGGTGGGAGAAGATTCTTGGATGGGGAGGATTCTCTACTGCCTCCAGGATCCCAGCGATCCTGATGGCCCCTGCAGCCACTGGGCAAATGGCAGCAGAGGCAGCAGAAACGCATTCCCTGAACGTATTGTTGCCAGCAGAGGCGTTCCTCCCATTGGGCAAAGTGGGCAGTTGCCCAGGGCACCCCCTTGTGGTGGGCGCCAAAAATGCAGGTTTGTTTGTGGATTTTTTTGTATTTTCAGTGTTTTTTCCGTTTTTGGCCTACAGGGGGTGCAGTTTTTAGGCTAGCAGCACCAACATTTAAGAGATTTTTCAGGAGACTCTCCTGATTATATTGCCCAGGTTTGGTGAGGTTTGGTTCAGGGAATCCAAAGTTATGGACTCCCAAAGAGAGTGCCCCATCCCCCATTGTTTCCAATGGGAGCTAATAGGAGATGGGGGCTACACTTTTGAGGGTCCATAACTTTGGATCCCCTGAACCAAACTTCACCAAACCTGGGTGGTATCATCAATAGGGGCTCATGAAGATACTCTAAAATTTTTGCATTGCTATCTTAATAATTGCACCCCTGACAGCAGGCACCACCTAAATTGCCCCAGATTTCTCCTTGTAAATCCACCCCCTTCCTGCCAATGCTTGTTTTCTTTCTTTCTTTTATTCTCTCAATGCCTAATAAAAGTTATTGTTGTTGTTGTTATTATTGTTATTAAATCCAACCCCTTTGGCATGGATTTAAAGGGAGAATCTGGGGTCCCCAGTTTAAACATTGAAAGTGATGCTGTTTCGGGGTGGGGGAGAATCAACCCCAAAATAGCATCACTTTCAATGTTGGGGTGCTGTGTGGTTTCCGGGCTGTATGGCCGTAGTTTAAACACCATTGAAAATGATGCTGTTTGGGGGTGGATTCCAGCATCACTTGTTTAAACTAGGGAGCCCAGATTCTCCTTTTAAATCCACCTTAAAGGGAGAATCTGGGGTCCCCAGTTTAATTAACATTGAAAGTGATGCTGTTTTCCCCAATTGGGGGGACTGAATGCAACACCATAAAATGTTTTCATAGCAGTAATAAAACATTTTGAAAACATTTTGAAATTGTTTAAAAAATATTTCTGCTGTGTGGCATGGTCCATTGCTGTGTTCAGATTTGTGAGTTGGGGGATGTTCTATAAGGTGATGGTGACTTTGAAACGACCTGGTGGAAAAAATCATTGTTTGGTCACGGTGTGGGAGGGTGGCTTCCCATGGGGGGTATCAAACTCAGGTTTTGCCCAGGGCCCAGGGCTCTAGGTACGCCACTGGTTGTCAGTGCAGAATCAGCCATTGAAAACTGAGGTTACTGTAAACAGATAACAAAAACTAATGTCCATGTGCTAAAATAGTATACAGTGTATCTGCTTGTAGTTGTCTATCAAGTAGTGGGTATATTTGCAATTTTGTTTGCACAAAAGTGAAGCCTTTATAAGTTTTAAGTTTCTTAAATATCTCAAATATTGTAATTTTATATGCTAACTAAGTTAAAATGATGCATTTTATGTTGTTAAAGCAGTAAAATTAGTTTAGGCTATTTTAATTTTTCACAAAAGTTCTGTGTTTTTTTTCTGGAGGAAATACCCCCTCCCCACCAATTACTTTCAAATGCCCAGAAATGTTACATCTTTAGTGATTGGTCTCACCACTTTCATAGCAGCCATTTTGTTGCAGCACCCTCTACATGTTTTCAAAATTCTGAAACAATCCTCAGGTTCAACAAAGCTGGAAGCTCTTAGTCTACTTTGAAGGGACATTAGATGTTCCAGACTCACTTCAGGGTGGGTGTGATGCCATAGATTCTATCCTCCAGAGCTGTCATTCCCTCCAGGGAAACTGATCCAATTGTAATTCCAGGAGATCTCCAGGCCTCACTTGGAAGTTGGCAACCTTGCTATCAAGATCCTGTCAAGTTCTCATCTCTCCCCTGGCTCTTGACATAAAACTGTGGGATAAGCTGGGAGGAAATGGTACTATGAGAACCTAGCGTGTTAGACTGCTATCTCTGCGCTTTTGTACTTTTGCTGCTAAACACGCGGTAGGTTGGTTTTTTCCTTTTAGATACCTTGCACCTCGACTTCAGGTTAGTGTTGGCCTTGGAAGTGCTTTTAGTGATTTCACCCTCCTGGAATGCTGGGGCTGGGACTGGAGAGGTGCTACATATTGGAACCCAGTTCCAGCAAAGATTGGCTTGTATACTGTTCACAGTGTTTCTATTCAGTAAACCAGTTTCTGAACCCAAGAGTCTGGTTATTGCAGAGAGGATGACAGATCCTGACACTTACCTAAACACACTTATGTGGAAATGGATCCTGCTAAATTCAATGGGATTCACTTCTGAGCAGAATTGTTTAGGGCTGTTCCCCCAGACCTGAATGGGTGGACATGTGGATCTTATTATCATGCTTGCTTTGGGCCTCACTTATCCTGACCTTGTCATTAGTATTCCAGGTTTTTGGAAAGGAGCACTTAGGAGACAGTCACTAACCAAAGGCCAGCAAGAGAATTTGTGGATGTGTTAGGCTCAGAACAAAGATCTACCGTGTCTAAAAACAACACTCTGTCTCAACTCTAGATTCTCAACACTGTGACCGTAAAACTGGAATTAATAAAGGACTAACATGAGAGGTTATCATGAACAAATCATTTCACAGCACAAGCTAAAAGGGGAACCAATTCTCTGTCTGAGAGGCATGCTAAAGTGTCTCACTCTTTGGGCAATATTAGCAGGAGTTATCTCCATGTGCTTGGAAACATTTGAACAACCCAGCAGCACTTTGCACTCAGCATGTTTTGCATATTCAAAGTACTGTACAAACATTAATTAATTAATCCTCATAACTTCCCTGTAAGGTAGGAGTGTGTTTATCTCCATTTGACAGATGGAAGAAAACACAGAGAGGTTAAGTAAAATGGGGGGGGGGGGGTTGATGGAGTTGGAGGTGTGCTTGTTAATTTTAAATTGCACTTTGTGCAGTTAGTAAAATTAGAGGGGGAGCAACTTAAACTTATTGTTCTTTCAAAAAAAGGAAGAGCCATGAAGTTTACATTAGTTCCATGGTAAAAGAATGTGTGATAGAGAATCTTCTGAAGCTGAGGCAGGCCAACAGTGGTATAGGGCCTTCTCAGTGGTATAGATACAATTTTGGGTACCTGGCATAAAACACACAGTGTTCCCTTGCACTCATCCCTTTTTATATATATATATACAAAGTAGGGCTGCCAACTCCACCAGGGAGGTACAGTTTTTTCTGCCAACCTAGGTCAAAGTCAGATCGAAGCTGGTAAAGTGGGGAATCTTCCTCACCGTGATTCTCCCATTCAGCCAATCACAGATAAGTGTTTTGGGCATGTGGGAAAAAGCGCACCTTTTAAAAAATCCTTCTTGTATACGAAGTGATGGCCATACATATAAACAGCGCACGTTTACACACTGCTGATAGCAACGAAGTTGCAACATTTTTTCCCGTCTAGCGACATAAAGGCCAATCAAATACACTCCGTCCCTCCCTCCTTTCTGGTGGCATGCTAAAAATGTTTGTCATTCTGAGGGATAGATGCCATTTTGATCTGATAGCAGTAGAGCAGACAACAGCCAATCAGGAATGAAGAGAAGAGGCGCCGAGGTGATCCCACCCTCTGAGGACGGCTCCAGCTCCACAACCTCGGCTGCTGTGGAGAGTGACACTGGAATCGATCTAGGTCAGTACTTTCATGGACCAGGTCGAACCTAGGTTGATTCCGCAAGTGGGGAATCGACCTGAGAGTAGTCAAAGCTGAACTCACAGCACCCCAAGTGGTCTGAGTGCATCTTTGCAAGGCAAGGATGCAGATCCACTACTAGATGAGTGCTACTCTAATGAGAGAAAAGGTTACATGAGAGAAAAGGTTACATAGCAGTAGCAGACAAGAAAAAGCCTGGGAAAGGGCCTTCTCAGTTGTGGCACCAAAGCTCTGGGACTCAATCACCAGGGAGATTCATGTGTCCCCTTCTGTTACTATCTTCCACCAGTGGGTGAAGTTTTGTTTGTTTGTGTGTTTGTTTGTTTGATCTGGAGTTCTATCAGTGAACCCTGCTTTCCAACCAACATTTTAATTGCTGTTTTTAGGTTTGGCGATATTTTTAATTGTTTTAGTGACGTTTTTAATTGTTTTAATGATTAGTGTTGGGAAGTAATTTCAATGTTTTTAAAATGTGATTTTGTCATATATGTTTTACAGCAGTGTAGTCTAGTGGTTAAGAGTGCCAGACTAGTAACTGGAAGACCTGGGTTCAAATGCCCAATCGTGCCAAAGGAGCTAGCTAGCTGGTGACCTTGGGCCAGTTGCAGATTCTAAGTCTAACCCAACTCACAGAGTTGTTGTAGGGAGAAAAACAGGATATAAATGGATTAAATACATTTATTAGCCACCTTCATGACCCTTGTGAAGGCCAAAAGGAAGTATAAATTTTTTAAAAAATAAAAGTAAAGCAAATATATTTAAATCAGTAGAAACAAAATGAACTGTAGTAGAAAATGAATGGGAATACTATTGAATATAGCAAAAAGTGATCTTTTTCAAATGAAAATGTGGATGGAAAAAAATGGAGAGTTGACAGGGTAAAATAATCTGAGGATTTTATGACAAGAAAAGGAAATGGGAGTTGGAAATGAGTAGATTGTGGTAAAAACAGAAAACTGGCGAAAGTTGCAAAGGGTTTTTAATGATGCAGAAGTCACTTGACTCAAGTGTGACGTCAGGATCTGACGGACGGGCCTTAGTGCTCTGAAGTCTCATGTCATACAGCAGTGTGACCTTTGCATCATTATAAGAACTGCCCCAGTGAATCAAACCAAAGGGCTTGTCTAGCCCAGCATTCTGTTCCTGACAGCAGCTCACAAGATGTCTCTGGGAAGCTCTCAAGCAGTACATGAAGGCACCAGCCCTTCCCCTGTTGTTTGTCTCCTAGCATCTGGCATTCAGAGGTTTGCCACTTTTGAACATGGAGTCTAGAGTTCAAAGCTTTGCATCTACAGCCATTTGCACCCCACTGATCCATATGACTCTTAAAGACTCAAGTCTGCGTCAAAGAAAAGACGCTGGAAGTAAAGCCTTCATGTCTGCCTTCAAATCGTTGCTCTACCTGACCTTAATTTCACACATATTTCTCTGGTCTTGAAATGCAAAGTCTGTTTTTTATGCTTCGTCCCAAGTTTTAAATCACAACGCGTACGCAGCTTTCAGGGAAATGATTAAATCTTCCCGGCACCATTGGCCGTTGGACCCTGTCCGCTTTCTCTTTGCCCTGCTGCTTTGAATATTCCCTCCTCACCTCTTCAGACACATGAAAAGGAGCTTTCTGAAATCCACGAGGTGTCTTACATCTTTCAAATGTCTCTTGAAGCCACAGGGTTTTTCAAATGACCTCAAGAGGACCACATTACACATGAACCTCTCTTCTGGTACATTCCAAAGCAGACCTGCTATGACATCTCTCTAGAAGGAGCTTAAGATCTTATACTTCAAGACCTATTAGTAGAAATATAGCATGGCTAAAAATACAGGGTTGGAGTAACTTTTTATTTCCCCGAGGATAACATTTTTACAAGATTCTAGATGAAACATTTTTTTCACCCAAAAGGAAATTCATTCCAAGCCTGGTGTGGCATACCTGATTAAATACATGTCACCATTTAGCATTGGTTATAATTGGTTCTCTTATGTGCCACTAGTAGTTTTGTTTCTGTTCATTTCTGATATTTTGTTTAAATGTTTGGGGAAGTTTTGGGAATGAAAAGTTCCCTATTTTTGCAAAGTCATTTTGCAGATTCTTCCCTCAGTGGTGTGAAAATGTGAATTTTGAACCAACTGGATCAGTAATCAACTAGTTCCCCAAAAAATGGAAGTATAAACCCAGGAGATGGGGACCCAAGAGGTGGCTGAAAGAATGGTAGTGGATGGAGGAGAGGCCAAAGTGCCTTTCATGGCTTTTTGATTAGTACAAAGGTCCCTTGGCAATAATTGCATCTCGATGGCTGCTGTCACCCAAAGTCTTCCACTTGTGTGGTTCCTCTAGTGTCAAACTCAGGCCCTCCAGATATTCATGGACTACGATTCCCAGCAGCCCGATATGGTTACTCTACTCCAGACATGGTGCATATCCCTATGAGCCAGATGTGATGAAGCTTTCTTATACTGTGACCATCTAGCTCAGGGGTCTGCAACCTGTGGCTCGCCAGATGTTCATGGACTACAAATCCCATCAGCGCTGATGGGAATTGTAGTCCATGAACATCTGGTGAGTCACAGGTTGCAGACCCCTGAGCTAGCTAGTCAGACTGGTGGTGATTCTCCAGGATCTCATGAAAGATTCAAAGCAGATTATAAATATAAAAATTAATTCAACCAGCAAAACAAGCATTAGGACTAGAATTGGAGAACTGGAAAAACAATGCAGACAAAAAACTGTCTAAAGGTATAAAACATCATTGTATTCTGATCCATGACAACTATATGTATTGCCACATACTGAAATCAGACATCACCAGAAACCAAAAATGTCAAATATTCCATATTTGGAACATCTGGATTATTCAGAGACATTCAGGAGAATTTTCTACATCAAAAAATCATGGAGGACAGTTCTGAGGAGAATGTTTGTGAGCATGTTTGTGTCAGCTCTACGCACTATTATGCTCTGTCGTGGCACTGTAAATAACAAATTGAAGTTTTCTAGGTCAAGAACTACTGGGCCTAGTTTTTCAAATGTCTTGAACAAAAATGATACTGCCTTTGAGGGTGAGCACTGCGCCCCCAAACTCAGAACTGTAAACAGTAACCTATGCAGAATTGAATAACAACCCATCTCCAAAAGCAATCCGTCTTTTCCGTTTCTCTTCAGTTGCCAAAACTGCAGGAAAGTATTGAATGCCAAGAGACAGACTGAGTTTTTGCTAAGCCCTGCAACTCGTTATGGATGGCCTTGTGTCCAGGTAAAGGTTAAGGAGGTCCTTTGTTGTTCAAGTTTCCACTTGTCCCTGACATTGCAGCCTAATCATTCCACATAATAACAGCCCTGATACTCAGGTCTGAGTCAGTCCCAAGTCAATAAATCCATTCCGTCCTCCCTTTCAGGCGGAGTGTTGAATAGCACTGAGTGTGCAGTGTCATAGAGCCCTGCCGTCTATCACCTCAAGGTCATCTGGTTTACAGTCCAAAAACTTTCTTTTCTTAAGTGCCTGCTTATCAGAAAAAGGCATATATTCAACAGGGCCAGAGCACAGTTCTGTAAGCTGTTTTTCTAAAAGCTCTTTTTCAGTATCAAGCCTCCTGAGCGGTATTTACCTGGACACGGAAGCACTGGGAACAGTTTATTTTACACAGGGTGCCGTCTCCCTGCCTTCAGTGTCAGTCTCTGCGCAGCACTTCGCAAATGGAGTCCAGTCGAGACAGAGACTATTTTGAATTTCTTATCTCTGCTGTTTTGACCTTTGAAATCCCTGTTTCAATTTTACTTCTCATTTGTGCAAACTGAAGCTGTGATTCTTTATTTTCATACCTTTTTCTGTTACCTCATACTAATATTGCTCTATAAAACGAAGACATTTTTGGTAATATTCATTCATCAATAAATCAGCATTGTACTCTAATACATAATAAATCATATGCACAGAATGTGAAATTTATCGGCTGTGTATAAGAACTGATAAACAATGTCTACACAATATGAACAAACCAGCAAAACTCTGAAAAATGGAGAAACATTGACTAAAATGTAAAGAAATATGAAAAGAAACAAACGTTGGGGCCTCTGTAGTATGATATAATGTTGTTTTTTCATAACTGTAGACTTGGATCCTGGTCAACGATAACAAGAGACTCTTCATTTAAATTACTATAGATGCTCCATTGCAACCAGTGAACTAAACAGAGTTACACGCATGATTCTTGTAACTGTGCTATCATTTTAGTTTTCACATCCTTACTAGTAATGGAGTATATGCCATAGCACAAATTAACTTGATCTTGGTATTCAGTGACACTCCCTTATACTTAAGGATCTTTTCTAGTTTCTTCATGGCTGCCCTTCCAGTTCTCATACTAGCTTTTTAATGATCTGGTTCTGTTTTATTAATATTTTTATGCTGTTTATGATAACTGGTTTGTTGTAATGGCTTGTTCCAAATGGCTTTTGACATTGTTATGTTGTTTTATAAGCCTCGTTGAGCAGGAATCTGAAGAGGCAGCATAGAAATATCCTAAATAAAACAAATAAATAAAAATGTGCTCACAGCACAGGGAATGGGGGTGCTAAAAACTATGCAGGGTTGTTGTGAGCGAAAAACAGATGACACCAGGTGCTTGGGAGCAACAGCAGCAGAAGGCCATTGCTTTCACATCTGATATGTGAGCTCCCAAAGCCATCTGGTGGGCCACTGCGAGTAGCAGAGTGCTGGACTAGATGGACTCTGGTCTGATTCGCAGGCTCTTCCTTTTTTTCTTATGTTCTTACTTTGAGCTCCTGGAAGGAATAGCAGGTGACTAATGTAAAGATAATGCACATTCTTTCAATCTCCTTGGTTCAGGGCTCCCCCATCCCCCCACCCCCGACCTCTTGATCAGAGATGGGTTTTCTCAAAGGAAGGATCAGAAGGAGTATTTGCAAATAAACTCCAGACTGATTGCTGACCAGATCAAGTGATTGCCGAGACTTTTTTTCAGAGTTGGTTGGCCAACTGGATGGCGATCACAACAGGGACTATGGTATTTCATGGTGGAAAGTAGGTGAGGTTAAATGTTACATATTGAGTTTCAAACACGAGCAGCCAACCTGCAAACTTTTTTTAAATTTACGTATTTATACTGTACATTTCTTCATAAGGGGGACTTGTAGCAGCACTCTCCCATCCTCCATTTTATCCTCATAACAATACTCCTCTGAGGTAGTTTATGCTGACAAAGTGATTGACCCACAGAGAACTTCCATGGCAGAGAAGGATCCACCTCTTTCAAATCCTAGTCTGATACACTAACCATACACAGTCCTGGTTCTCTTAAACCAACTAAATGCCTTAAGTGGCACACATAGCAAAGATATGGATATAATGGAGGATTGCAGCATATGATAGATACACACTCTTTCATACTTAGCATAAAGTTGCCTTAAAAGGTAAAGTTTCCCCTTCAGTTGTATCCGACCCTAGGGTACCACTGCAAGAAGGATTTTATAGGCAAGCCACTTTTGTGGGATAGTTTGCCATTGCTTTCCCCAGCTGTTCTTTACCCCCTAGCTATGAGCTAGGTGCTCATTTACAGACCAAGAAATGGGTGGATGGCTGAGTTGACCATGAGCCCAGAGCTGCCAGGATATCTGACCCACAGGGGACTCAAACTCCTGACCGTGTAAGTGGCAGTGCAAGCACTTAACCACTATGCGACGCGGCTCCTGTATAAAGTTGCTAGACAAACCTTTTAATACTGCCTACTCTGACAATGGCTTTTGAAGAGCTCCCAGCCTTGTGTCTAGAGATCCTTTCATTGGAAAGGCCAGAGATCAAACTAGTTTCTTCTAGGCTGACTTAGAAACTCACATCTTGAAACAGCTCACGAGCATCAGGCAATGCCAACTCCGGGAAGATGGGAGTCAAAAGAATGCAGTCAGATCAGGTATTTGCGAGTGGTTGGATTCTAGCCAGGCCAGCTGACACAGCTCCTTTCCCTTTCCCTTCTCTGTTACTCTATGGTTTCTTATTTAGCCGACAGAGCACTGACTCTTCAACTCTTTAGCCTACTCAGCATACTTCTGCTGGGGCAACCTTCTTGGCTGCAAGTCCAGCACACAAAGTTTTCTCCTCGGAGAATGTTATATGTTTCCCCCAATGGTCCCAGTCAGAAGCTGTTTCCGCAACAATAGATCTTGGATCCGGTTCAGCTGCCAGCCAAGGAGTGTCGAAAGCTGAGCCTGATCCATTTCTCTCAGCGCTTTGCAAATCCATCCTTCTTTCGCCTGCTGCTCCTGCAATGTGCAGTGACCCTGCGGCAATTCTTTCATGTTTATAGCTCTTACTCCCTTCCCTGCTTTTCAAACAAAGTCAGCAATAAAAATATAGGGTCCTGCCTGTGTTTGGTTCATTGCATGGATGTAAATCAGTGGTTGCAGTTTCTTGACATTGTGGTGTCTTGTAGACTTGAAACTCTCATAAAATACAACAGAGCCTCAGAAATACATACTTCAGGGCTTATGCGCACATTTCATGTCACCTGTTAGTTGCAGTAGCAAAAGACAGCCATTGCTTTTTACTTCCATAAGAACTTAAGGACAGCCTGACTAGATGACACCATTACCGGATCTGGAAGAAGTATGTTTTTTATATTAAATATGTTCTACTTGAAAAAACCCTTTCTTTTGTCATAGGATACACTTTTGAAACAAGGTGATCAGATCCATACACAGTATTCCACTTGTGGCTGTCCTGGTCATTTATACAAAGGCATTATGAGTTTAGCAAGTTATTCCTTTTCCCTTAGTCACATTGGCTGATTACACAGGGAACACTTACCTTGGCACTCTTCCCTGTGCAGTGGGCTTGCAGACGGCTCTCCCTGCATTCTCTGTTTACACTTGAGGAGGCAGTCCAGTGCCTGCCCCCCAGCTGCTTGCTGAAGTCTGAACAGGCCTCTCCCTTTGCTGCTTCTCTTAACTGCCCATCAACAGCCTTAAAGGCACTGATTTTCCCTTTCCCCTTCTCCTACACACACACACTCCCGATCAATCACTCTCTCACACAGCTGCTGCTGCTGCTGCTGCTGCTGCTGCTGCTGCTGCTGCTGCTGCTGCTGCTGCTGCTGTAAAAGAGAGAGTTGTTTTCAAAATGAAAACTTGTCTGAAAGAAAATTTTTAAAATGCCCTCCTGATCATAAGGGTGGACAGAAGAAGAGTAGGGGAGGTGGGCTGGAGCCAGAAAGATGCCCTGCTTGTGCTGATTCGTTGCAAAACCCTACTCTCTGTTATTACTATATCAATGTATCGTCACAAGCATTTAGAAAAGCAGGAATGAGTTGGCAACAGGGAGAGTGAGGGGGAAGCATGCAAAGTAGTGTAAGGAAGTGGGAGGTGAGACTAGGAGGGCTGTGTGGGCAGAGGGAAGAGGTCCAGGGCAAAGCTGTATTCACTGTCAAATCTGTCCACTCTGGCTGCAAAGCAAAATTAAATTCATGCTAGAAGTGGTTTCGCTTGCTGTGGGGAGAGTAGAAAGTGAACATGGAGCTTGAGGAAATATGTCTGTTGTTAGGTCTCAGAACCTTAAGCCAATAAACAGACTCTGGTGTATTGATCAGCAGTGTTTATTGATGAGGTATCAAAGCATCATACTTGGCAAAAGCCAATTCTGGTGAAACTGACATTCTCAGTCCCCTTTATTCCCTGCTGCAAGCCTCCCTTTCGGTTTCCCAAGAATTTGTGAAAAACAGTCTTTGGAGCCGCGGTGCCCTAAGGTCAGCAGCAGATAGTGAGAGAGCCATGGCTTCTGTTCATAAGCTCCTTACTTCTGTCAGACAGTTAGCAGCAGTCCTGCAAACCTGAGCCCATGCACCACACCAACCTCTTCCTTCTTTCCCTGCCTCCCTTTTATCCCTCTCAGGAGGTTCCCTCCCTCCTGGGAGCTTCTTGCTTCAGTCTGCTAGTGGCTGGCAAGCTATCTATCAAGCCATGCTAGCCTGGAACTGGCTCTTAAGCTTTCCTGGCCCTCCCCCTTGATTGAAGCCTGGGTATGGATGTGCCAACCACGTCCAACTCTCTAAGGCTGCTGAAGACTGCTGATTGCAGCTTGGCCAGGGCTATGCTGTGCTGCCTCCATTATTTTCTCTGAAACTGCTGAGGTTTGCTGTTGCTGCTTAGGCCCTCCTGCCATTTTCTCTGTAGTTCTTCCCAGTTTTTTGTTTCCTTGAGGTCTCTGCTCCTTTTGGTAAGTCCAAGGACAGGTGGGGTGTTCCAGGGTCCCTGGGTGGACATTTGTGACAAGGAGGGGGGGTGGAACTTGCTGCCTGGTGCTGGGAGGCAGCCCCATCCCTGGGCAGGATGTAAGGTTAGGCACTTCCATTCCTTTTTTGTCACCTCTTTTGTTTACATGGGTGGCCTAATGGAGTTGCAGCACCACATGTCTACAGTGCCTCCCAAGAGAAGATCACATAGCACCATCCCTATCAGGGTCTTGTTGGTTGGTGAAGATAGCAGTTTTTCCAAGGGGTGTAGATTTGCAGGTCTTTCGCTAAACCATAACCTTTCTATGATTTGTTAATACTTACATGCTAGTGTACTGGCCTGAATTTTGAGAGTGTGGATCCTTATGTGATGGGAACAACCTCACTGGAATTCCATGCCTGGATGAAGGGGGAGAGTTTACAGGTGAAAATGTGCTTTCCATTGAGACTAATAGAAAGAACAGCCCAAACTGATTAGCTAATCCACAAACCTGCCATTAAAGAATATTATTGTTCTTTAAAGAATTCAGATGGAACTATTAACAAGGAATTAAGCAAATTCAAACCTTGAAAAATCTGTCTGTGAATATCCCTATAGCCTGGCAAAATAAGCAATGCATGCTTTTTTCCAAATAGTACTTTTAGCCTATCAGAATGTATTCAAACATAGCCCTATTATTCACATTAATTTACCTTTCTGTTTCATACAAGCAAGGGGAATTTACAGATCTCAAAGTGCTGTGGGTCCCTTAACAAAGTAAACAAACTGTAACTCACTGTTGTAGTCTTGCTTTGAACCAAGCACATTTAAAAAACCTTTTTTCTTTTTTTTAAGACAGGATTCATGGTTGTTTCTGAGACTTAAAACAGAGGTGGCTAAGAGCCTTGCTGTGCTTCAGAAGGTCACTGGTTCAAATCTTATCTCAGCCACAAACCTCCTCAGAAGTCTTAGACAATCCACATTCTCTCAGCTGAAGTCTACCCTTTGCAATATAGGAATAATAATATTGGCTTACCACATAGAATCACTGTAACGGTTACAATAATAATGTAATATGTGAGGTCCTTTGAACTGTTCTTTGAACAGTAGTACAGAGTAGGTCTAGGAATCACTGGAAAATCTATGTTTTTTTCATTGAGTTCCCAGCGATTCCTAGAGCTACCTATGCCACTTCTGGTATTTTACTGGAAGAGGTTCAACACCATAGCCAGTGTCACAGACTTCCCCCACCCCATTATTCCCACCCATAGCCCTCCCAGAAACTGATCACTGACCAGTAAAGGGACCTCAAACATGAGTAACATGGTCCATAGAGTGGGGAATTAGTGAGAGCAGACCTTTGCTTTAGGGAGTGGCCGACCAAGCTCAAGATCTTTGTTGCCTGTGTATCCCAAGATACACAGAAAATCTACAGGAGAACAAAATACAGTTTAACAAATTTGTTTAAGAATAATAGGGGTACACAAGCACCCAATCATCAAAGCTGCAGAATGCACACAGAGTCCTAGGATATTAGCAGTGTTAAAGGGAATAGTTTGGAACAGATGAAAGGAATTGGGAAATAAGGGTTATAGTTACCTGGTCTTGCAGTGGAATGGTCTGATGAACAGAGCTGAGAGACCCACACTAGCTCTGGTAGAAGAAAGAACAGGTTTTTGGACAATATTAGTAGACAGAGCAGTGTCCAGAGATAGTGAACACTGGTTACTGAGAGAGGGGGCTACTTGTAGGGGAAAAGAAACCATCAGGGCTGTGCAGAGTTGCTCTTAATCTCCCAGGACAAAGGGGAGTCCTGCTTTTCCAGGAAAAATCAACAGGCAGACATCAATTTAAGTGCTGAGTCATTAATCTAATGGTTTGAGTGCTTAGTCTGATGGGCTAAGCTGGGAGTACAAGATGTGGGCAGAGAGCTGAGTCAATCATAGCTGTAAAACAGTGACAATGTAAGTAAAGCAGTCATTAGAGAGAATCAAAGAAAGAAGTTTTGTTAGTGCAATACTGTCAGAAACAGTTGGAGCAAATAAATTAACAAGTCCTTTGTCTTTGCAAGATGAATAGTCGAGAACTGGAGATGGGAAGTGAAGGCTTCCAAGATGGCTTAATCCCTTTAGGAAGGGTGTGAAACAGGTATTTTGCAAAGTAGATATGGGCAAGGGTAAGCCCAGACAAGCCTTTACTGTCCTTGTGGGTATACTAGCCAATGCAGAGAATGAGCTTCCCATCTTGGCAAGGCTCTGCTAGGCACCCCAAGAGTTGGCAGGATGGGTAGAGACACTGTTGTCCTAAAACAGGGCCCATCCCCCCCCCCATGGGTCAGTCCAGTAACAAATAAAACTACAGTATGTATGTCAGACTGAATGTGTTAGTTTATTGCAGCATCTCTAAACTGAAATCCTTATCATACAGGCATAATTCCAATAATTTGAGATCTTATTCTACTCCCCTCATTAGAGAGAATAAATTATCACAGTAGGTGGGAGTGGAGAAATGAATGCTTTCTTAAAAGAATGGAGCAGAAAAAAAACATATACCCAAGGAGTAATATATCAGACCGGCATGTAGAACATCCAGCTGAGGAACAATTTTAATGAAGTGGTGATTTCAGAATCCATGCTGAACAAGTCCAGAGTAGGAACATTCTTATTTCCAGTGCCTTAGGTAATGTAGGAGAATCTGAGTTATACTGTTAACAAACTCCTGGAGACTATAAATCAAGAAAAGAGATGATGCAAGAATTTTCATAAGGAGCACAAATGTACACCAGACAGGGAAATCCAGCTGACGCTGGTTGTTTTTTAATTCTACCCAACTCTTAGAAAATTGTGATGCTTTGGTGGATGCATAACATAAACAGTGGCTTGTGCTGGAACAGCTAAAATGCTGTGATTTTCATATTATAGGAAAATTCATCATGTAAGAAATATTCTAATGCACCTGCTTGCATTGAGATGAAAAGGCCTTTAGGATTCTGCATATGGAACAATTTCACCTGCATATGGGACAATCCTTCTCTTTCCCATCATTCTCAAATGACACTAGCTTCTTGAAATGTGTGACAATAGTTCCTTGTATTGAAGAAACAAGAACGCCAGGCCCAAATAATGGGGGTAATGCTGTGAGAGTAGGGTCAAAGCAGAAAACTGGGCCACTGGTTGCTGCCCAGAGAACAAACCTGACCTAGAAGGCTGTGCAAGGGTTACATCCTACCATATGACCTGGTTTGACCTATTTCTGTTCCAGATATTTTTGATAGATTGCTTGGCGTATTCTCATGCAATTCCCTAATTTAGCAAGAACATCTTGGTGGAACAAACAGGCTGGATCTCTGCCTGATTGTGCATCCATTCAGGTACTATAAGCCTCATTACTGACACTGCTGTGAGGCACACACCAACTCAGAATCCCAAGGCTTCCATAATGGACGTCATATATGGGTATGCATGTGTGTGTAAGTGCCATCAAGTTACAACTGATGTATGGTGACCCAGGAAGGGACTTTCAAAGCAAGTAAGAAGCAGAAGAGGTCTGCCATTGCCTTCGTCTGCAGAGTCTTCCTTGGTGGTTTCCCATACAAGTACTGACCCTGCTTAAATTCCAAGATTGGATGGGATTGCCGCCTTCTCTCCCTGAACACATGATACATTGGAGATAGTTTCAGATGGGAAGCCATATTGATCTGCAGTATAAGAGCTAGATACAGATCCAGAAGCATCTTCGAGACCAACAGATTTTCAGGGTGTGAGCCTCCAAGAGTCAAAGTTCTCGTAATCAGATAGAACTGATGAAACTTCTGCTGCCACCCACAGCTGGTTAGGCAGAGTGGAGGGGGGGTGAATAGATGGGAGACCAGAGTGACAGGGAGGGGGTGTACAATGACAGAGTTGTCCAAGCTCTGGTAACCTTCAAGTTGAACTATTGCATACTACACTGATACTGAAGGATCTGCACTGACTCCAAGGTGTTGGTTATAACCTATAAAGCCCTAAATGGCCTTGGATCACACTACTTGCAGGAGCCATTTTGCCATACAGTCCCTGCCCCATCTGAGGTGAGGGGGGTGGGGCTGCATGGATAGCTTTCTCTGTAATGGACTCTTTAACTCTTAAAAGCTCATACCAAGGCAACCTTTTTGGTTTTTAAGGTGCTCCTGGGCTTGTACCTGACTATGATATATTGGGGTATATAATACATTGATGTATATCATGGCCATTGACCATGGGAACCAGCCAGTAGGGTATAGATTTTAAGTTTTCAGTAGGATTGTTTCCATGTGGTCTATATATACCAGTTCTGTACTGGTTGCACATATTAAACAGTAAAGACTTGTAGCAAAATTGAATGTCTAATTGTCTCCTGCCTACATCATCAGCAGTTTCTGGTTCTGAAGAACTATTTCAGATTGAGTAGTATGATAATGACACTGCTATCCTAAACAGAGGGTATACTCTTCTCAATCCATTGAAGTCAGGGCACTTAGAAGGGTGAGACTGTGTTGAGGATGGAACTGTACATCTTTTTATTTGTTTCTTCTTTTGCAGTAGTATTAAATGCCTTGAATGTTGAATCTGCACCATGCAGGGGTAACATCTCAAAACATCTAATTCTGTAGAAGATGGCAACAATCAGCCTGAATTAGCAACAATGTAAGGAAATGAAAAGTCAAACTGCTGACCACAAGTATTTTACGGTATTTAATTAAAAGTAGATAAGGCAGCGAGAATGAATCACAAATCAGATAAAGGGGATGGCAGTAGATTCTCATATTTAACACAAATTTGACTTGTGGCTGCTTGACAGTATAACTGAACAGAACTATGGTGATCTCTAAATATGAAATTATAAGAGTAATTAAAATACTGCAGGGGAGAAGGAACAGTATTAACTTTAAGTATGAACTGAGCTACTTCCAGTAATATCTTTTAGTCCTTATATGAGGAAGTTTGTTTTAAGGATTTAAGGAACCCTCATGCCACTCTGAGAAACATTGTTTTTAAAACACACTTTGCTTCCCACCGCCAAAGTTTCCTGTTGTATCTCTCACCAAATTTAGATTGAAGTTTTGCTTCAGGTGACATTCCTTAGTAGCTGTAATCTAAGGTCTTGTCAACTTTGGTCCCTTTGGTCACAGCCTGGAGAATTCTTTTGTCCACCCTGGACAGCTCCCAAAGCTGCTGAGAGACAGTCACACCAGCAACACAGCTGTAACTATCAACTTGCATGAATGTTCTGTGGTTCTGAAGCACTGTAGGATTGGGGACATTATGACACTGAGGAGCTGGCAGGACTTGATGAGCAGAAGGATTCAGGTTCGGTGGTAACCACCAAGGGGTTTGGCTGGCCAGGCAACATCAGGGACCATCTGCACAGGACCATCCGAGCTGGGGAGGACAAAGAACTAGGTTGGGTTTAGGAATCAGGGGGGCAGAGGGAGCAGAGGCAGGGTCACTTATTAGGCAATATCTTATAAGCTGAAGTGAGGCATGCGCATGCATAGAGAGCTGAATGGACACAGTGTGACACAGCTTGGAGCTGTTAATCAGGTTTCTGCAAACAGAGATTGTTTGCAAAAAGGAAGAAATTTCAACACTGTAGCAACTCTCAATGGGCTTCCTTGCTCCAAGAAAGAAGGATGGAGTCTTGCCAACTACGTGGTCTGTTACTACCCCCACCCCCACCCCCCATTTTACAGATAACCCAGGAATTGCCAACCTGACCACAGACACATAGATTCTTTCTGAATCTTCAGTGGATGGCTCAGCCTAGGTCCTAGAAGTCTCTACAGAACCATCCTGAAAAATTTCATTATTCAGGTTCAGGTTTCTTTTGAATTCTTAAGAGGCTTTCTCCCAAGCAAGAACATCCAAATTTACCTCAGCATTTCATATTAGGCACAGCTGGGTTGTGATGGCAAGTTTATTTTTCCATTTTGATTATGGAGAGCAAAAAGGAGAGGAAATTATAAGGCTGATGGGTAGAGCAATGTGACAACTTGGCATGTTATGTTGTAGATCCAGAAAGAGTACCGACCATCCAGACCATCTTAGTCAGCTACCAATTCTTAATATTAGATATCTAAATTAGGCCTGTTCAACTTGTGATCCACAAGCAAAATGAAGGCTCCCAACTTTTTTAACAGTGATCCACAAGGGTCTAGGGATGCAAATGCAGAGTTGTTATGAACCCAGCAGTTGAAAATGCTGATGGGTTTCATTCAGCTCAATGGACCCTAAGTTCTAGGTTGCTCCAGGTCCTCTGCCATCTTTGTATTTTTCTCCTTCTTAAATCCTTCTTGGCTTATAGACATCTTTTTGGACTCTGGGGTCCAGAAACAACTTGCATAATGAGTTCTCAACGCTGCAGAGAACAGTGGAATACAACCTCTCTAGATCTTGGACGTATATGTTCTCTGCATCAAAATATCTATTTTTTTTATCTCACCACCCTTCCATGAAGGTCAGAGCTTGTTCCTCTTCTGGATTGCATTCTCAACAATCTTATGAAGCAAGCCTGACTGAGAAACAGTAACTTGCCCAAAGTTCATGGCTGAGTACAGAAGTACAGGACTGACCATTTAATTTAAAGGGAAATTTTGTGGTGAGACACTACCCTAATGGTGGCCAGGAGCAAACAGACCAACCTCTCATGGACCACTTGGCTAAGATCCTTCATCACCAATGACAATCGATACCAGCTCACCAATTGTCTCCTCCTGCACTGCTGCCAGTTTGGGGGAGAATGCAATGGGTGACCTAATGTGCACTGGTGGCCCAAATGAGCTGAGAAACCCTGAAGAACTGGCCTGTAGAGCCCAATGGGGCCACTCAACTGGGCTTACTCCAGGGCCATGTTCACTTCAAACTCCACTCCTGGCAGAGTGGAGACTTGAATGTGGGTTTCAAGAGTCCTAGTCCAATACTTTAACATTACACATTGCTGGAGCTTACTTGCTTGTGTTGATAAATATTGTTCACGTTGCTTTTCCTCTCATACAAGCCTCTGCAGCTTCTTCCTGCTTCTTGAATTAGTTATAATGGTGCTTCCACCTAATCAGAGGTCATATCATGAATGTGCTGATGTCACTGCACCATCTGATGTGATGGTATCACTCCCTGTCATTCCACACAGTCACGTGAGTCAACACTACCTATCAGATTTGGCTACATGAGGATGACACTGTGACCACATAAGGGCACAGTTGCCAAGTTTGGATTGGGAAATTCCTGAAGTTTGGGGAATGGATGACAGGCAGGGTAGGGTTTGGGGCGGTATAATGGGGTACATTGCCATACAGTCCACTCTCCAAAGGAGTCATTTTCTCCAGGGGAACTCATCTCTGTAGCTTGGAGATCAGTGGTAATTCTGGAAGATCTCCAGGCCTCACCTGGAGGCTGGCAATTGAGAGTGAAAGCAAAGGAAACCCATTTAAACAAATGTTTGGAGAGTGCCAACCTTTAGTCAAAAATAGTAAGTAGTTGGGTTGCATCCTCATGTCTCTTCACATGCCTTTTCATCAGGGTTCTCTTCTCTTGATCATTTTTTTTCAGACCCTGGCTGTCTTTCTCAGGTCCAGTTTTCATTCCAGTGCCTCCGCCTCCATGGTTCAAGCCTTCCCACATCTAGCCAGAAAAATATTGTGTGCATGAATTTAAGAAGCAGAGGTTTCTCCAACAATGGGGACCAATTACTGCTTTGTCTATCAAGGCACCATTTATTAACGCAAAATAGCTGCCACCATCCTGCTTCCCCCCGGAGCTGTGTAATTCCAATGGATTTTTTCCCCCTATGTAGCATATGGCATAATGCAATATTTCATGCCTTTTGTCTTGTGAGGCTAGCGATAGCTCTTATTAAATCGGGAGCCAAGCCATTGCTTATCACTTGCTGGGATCTCTCTCTCTTTCTCTCTTTTGCTTATGCCTGACTTTGCCTTCTCGCTGCTTGAGAAAGTACATCACAACACAATGGACTCGGAGGTAATCGATTAAAAAAAGCTTTGGAGGTCACAGCCATTCTTTGACAAACTTTAAGTTCATGATTAAATATTCTCCAGAAGAAACCTCAGCTGGTATTTAAAAGTCAGGCTGCCCCTTTAGCCCTGAAGTTAGTTATCTGTGCTACAGTGTCAGGGGATAGCTTAAGGAGGGACCTACCTTAGCTAGAGGGCATGTGGAAGGTCTCAGGTTAAATTCTGGCTATCATCAGTGAAAGGGAATTCAAGTGAAAGACCAAGAGACTTTGGAGAGCTACTGCCATGCTGCACAGACAAAGTTATTAGGGTGGTTTTTTTGCCAGCACTATCTTAATGAACAGTGTGGTACAGAACATGCCAAACTGAACTTAGAAGGGTATAACTTTGCTTAAGACTGCACTGTTAGGCCTCAGGTGCATAGAGACCAATAGCTCAATACCATCTCACCTGACTTACAGAGGCTTTATGGGGCTCTACAGGGTCTCAGGCAGAGGTCTTTCTCAGCATTGTTACCTAACCACCTTTGCTTGGAACCACTGGAGTCTTCCTCATTTTAAGTATGACACAGAGCTATGGAGTCTACACATGTTCAAAGATGCATGTTAGCTTTTTTCTGGCACACTTTATAGCACTATCACCATGGGAGAAACACAAAGCAGAATTCTACATAGACTGCAATTATTCAGGTGCTGGTCTGGAGCCACTTGACCACTGGTAAAGGTGCAAAGATTGCACTAGGCATTTTCTTAGTGATTCACGTCACAGCTATCATCCCTTCTTTCAAACGTCCTGGTAGAAAAGAAACACTAGTCAGTAGATCCCATCAACCTATCAGCGGGAAGAATATAGATTTCCCTCCTCCCAGTAGTCTTTTTCTGCTTCCAAAAAGTGGTTCCATGGAGTTGTGAGACCTGTGTAGACAAAATTACAACTTCAGGAATCCTCTTTTTTCAGCAGCTAGGAATTTCAGTTATTACTTCTTTGTTTTTCAGAGACATTTAGCAGGAGAGAAGGATCAAGGGCTTGCTTAACAGCAGTAGATGTGGACATTTTAACCAATTTTGACTGATAAACCAGCTACAGCCCTTCCGGGATGGGAAAGATCTTGCCACTGTGGTACTTGCTCAGGTAACATAGATTAGATTATTGCAATGCATGTTTCATGGGACTGGTTTTGGAGACTGTCCAGAAACTATACTTTGTGAAAAATGCTGGGACCAGAACATTGAATGGGCAAGTGACTATATCACTCCATCTTGTTCCATGTACACTGGCTCTCAGTTGGTTTCCATGCCCAATTCAAGATACAGATACTGACCTTTAAAGTCTTGTATGGCTTAAATTCAGCATACGTGAAGGATCACCCAATCCCATATGAACCTACTTGACCACTCTGGTTATCTTGAAAGGTCCTTCTTTGGATATCCCCAGCATCTGAAGCTAAATAGTAGCAACCAAAGAAAAGGCCTTTTCAATCATGGTTCCTAAACTTTGTAACTCTCCCCCCACCCTCAGGGATATTCATCTGCCACCCTCTATTATTATCCTTTGAGAACAGATGAAGACGTTCTTGTTTTGTTTTGCTTGGCAAAATAACTCTTTATAGCCCATCTTTCTGTTTGTTTATGTGTATATGTTTTATTTCATTTTATATATCTGTATATTCATATTTTAAGCACTATTTTTTAAAAAAATGTTTTAATGGTTGAACATTTTTTATGTTTGCACCTGAAGGACCCTGAGCTGGGGTGGAAAGGCAGCATAGAAATGTTTTAAATAAAACAAATAAATTAACCCATTCTTTCCCTGTCAGTTCTCCAACCCACTGATTCCCCTACTGCTTTCCCCCCAGCTGGGATTTCCATGTGATATATTTGCTGCATTGCAGGGGAAAGTATCTAGGGATAGAGGACTGTATTTTGCTGCTTCTGTGTACCCATTCATTCTTGCAGACTTCTGCCACTGTGCCTCAGGTCAGGCTTAACCAACAGCTGCCTGTTTTCTTTTTAAATTCTGCATTCACCATTCTCCTCAGCAAATCCATGAGGGGCTGTTGCCTTCTCATCCCCCTTGTAACTTCATAACTGATTAAGCACAACCATCGGCCCCTATTATCCAAAAGGACAATGCACCCACACAGAGAAACACCGACCAGTTGAGATCATAGTGGTGCTGCTTGGACTCAAAAATACCTCAAGGGTAATTACAGGCCAGTGAGGTAACCCAAGCAGCTTTGAAGTGAGGAAAGAAAAAGATTAAGGCAGTAGAGAGGCTAGCTGTGTCTGTACGTTTCTCCTCTGTGACAAAAGATATGAAATGTTGCTTTGGCACAGCGCTGTGCTCCGCCCCCAGCCCTCCAGTCTCCCCTCCACACACACAAACACACTTGAACAAATATGTACAGAGACACGGACACACAAAAGCTTAACTGCTGTCCTGATACAGCTGCCAAGGGCCCCACCTGCAGATGCTCTGAGAGGCGATGCCCTGGTTGGTCATGGCCGGCTTCAGGGGTCACTTAGAAATTATGTCAGCTGGGATAGCTTTTCCTGTTCGGCTCTAATGAAACTTTCATGCCTGCTTTGCTCCTCTTTGCCTTGGATTTAGTATGCCTGGCTGCTTGTGACTGTGCTGTCCACTCAAGATGGGAGAGAAGTGCACTTTTCTCTTTCCTGACCAGCTAAATAATTTACCCTGGTAACAATTATATAACTCAACAAGCTACATTTCCAAGAGACCCTCTCTTGAGGCAATTCAAGGAAAGCTCCACAGCCTGAATCTCATTCAGCAACAGAGACTGTTTTTCCTTCTTGGAACATTAATATTGTTTTTAACAAATAACAGGTTGCAATGATGCATTAGCAGCTGGTCGTAATGGGCAAAGTCAAACCTACCTTGTTTAGAAGACCATTGAAAGAAAACTGTTAATGAAGAAAACACAACACTGTCCTTAGTCATCCAGGGTAACAACAAATGGCTTTACGGAGGCAAAGTGAAGCGTTATTAAATAGTGTATATTTATTATGTCAGTGACCAGTTTGCCAGAGGGCTGGAGGTGAAAATAGTGGCTCACATACCTTTCTATTTGACTGCAGATGCAGGAAGGTGGAAGGAGGGAGAGGAAAACTTTAAAACTAATTTTATCTTGCATAAATTGCATACAGTATACAAGGAGAGAAATATCACGCGCACACACACACACACACACACACATACACACACACAGACCAAAAGGTAAAATTGATGTACACTCAGAGCCCAGCTCCATGCACATTTACTTAAAAGTAAACCTTTCTGAGTTCACTGTGTCAGGCTGCCAAGTAAATCCATAGGACTGAAGTACAGTGAAGCAGACAGATTATATGAGGCCACTGTAGTTCATTAATACCAACATGCTCCGGAGACAATATTTAATTAAGCCCCACAGCATAAACCACTGCTATTAGTGCAATTCTGCCTTTTTGCAAATTAAATAAATGTAGTCAAATTAAGTGACTGGCCCAAGGCCACGGGGACCATCAGTGTCAGAGGCCCCTTCCGCACACGCAAAATAATGCGGTTTCAAACCACTTTCACAACTGTTTGCAAGTGGATTTTGCTATTCCGCACAGCTTCAAAGAGCCCTGAAAGCAGTTGGAAAGTGCATTATTCTGCATGTGAGGAATGAGCCAGAGTCACAGTTTCAGACACTGAAGCCTCCCAATTCCAGCAATTCTTACCCATATGCATATTTTTATGCCCATCTCTGCAGTCTGTCAAAATGGCACTGCTGCCAAGAAAATATCTGTGTTGTTTATGATCACTGCAGTCATAATCCAAGATGATGTCTTGGGATAATTTCTATGAATTTCTAACAACATTAATAACAACATATACCTACTAATTAGTAGGAGTTTATCAGAATAGAAAGGAAATGCCATGCTCTGCACGTACAAAACTGAATTCAAAACTAAGGAAATCCAGATTCTGTAATCAATTGAAAACATGAGTCAGTTTGATTCACGTTTACTTAGAATAAGATTTTAGACTTTGCTAATCCTGAATGCCCCAATCCATTGTAAGTGATCTGTACATGAAAACATGCTGCTGCCTATGGAATGCTTTCTCCAGATGATCCCATGTGTAGGAAATGATTTTGTATTATGGGAGAAGTGTTAACCTGTATGTTCAGAAAAAGAAGAAGAGTTGGTTTTTATAGTCTGCTTTTCTCAAACTTTAAAGTGGCTTACAAATTCCTTCCCTTCCTCTCCCCTTAGCAGACACCTCATGAGGTAGGTGAGGCTGAGAGAGATCTGAGAGAACAGTGTCTAGCCCAGAGGCGGAACACTCATGGGGACATGTAGGGTCACATGTCCCCAGGCGCATGCCAGCTGGTCATGTGGGGGGGGGCAGATAATCGCTCTCCCACACTTCTCCCCTTGGCCCTGCCCCACCAGGCTGCTCCATCAGTCAGCGGAGCCTCCGCCGGCCAAAGGAGCAGCCTGACTGGGCTGCTGCGGGCTGCCCCTCAGCCCCACCCCATCAGGCTGCTCCTTCATTTCCCCCCATGCACCATTTCCCCACCCCCACCCTCGCCCCAGGCCTCTGGTCTAGCCAGCAGAGGTCTGAGAGGTGACTGGTGACATAGGAGAAGGCAAGGAGGACGTTCTGGTCAGAAAAAGGCAGCCCTGGCAAAGCTGAAGCAGGCATGGTGCAGCAGCTTCCAGGGATAGAGCGGCGGGGGCTAGGAGAGGCCTGTGGAAGCAGTGAGGTGGCAGCAGTGGGACAGGTGGAATGACAAAGTTCACACTAGCTGTGGTGAAAAGAGGCCGGGAGAGGCCCAAGGCAGCTGCAGTGAGTCAAACTAGTTGTGGGGGGAGCACCCTCCAGCTGTAAAGAGACCCAAAGCAGCTACAGGGCAGCAGGAAAGAATGACAGCAAGGGTGAAATGGGAAAAAAAGAGACTGACTTAGGACCCTTCCGCATAAGCCAATAAACGCGGGTTAACCATGGTATAAAACTTGTTTTGGGGGGAACTTTACACAGATCCCACCCAGAGGTGGGATCCTGCAGGTTCTCACAGGTTCCTGAGAGTAGGTTACTAAGTATTTGTGTGTGCCGAGAGGGGGTTACTAATTGGTGATTTTGCCACGTGATTTTTGCCTTAGTTACACCCCTCCTCTCAGCAGTAGCGTGCAGAACTTGAAGCAGTCTAGCAGGAGGTGCACCGGCATGCGTGACAACCTGCACCTGCGTGCATTCGTTTCCCACCCAAGGACGGCGCAGCCGGGAGATACTCCCTTTCTAGGAATATTTTGCTCTTTGAGAAGGAATCATTGGGGCCACACACACTGGCAACCTCCAGGCAACTCACCACCACCCAACTTGCATGACTTATCTAGGTCTGACAAGCAGCTCCCACATGAAAACCATTGTGGTGTAATGGTTATCGTTTCAGACTAGGACTTCCAATTCCCATTCTACGTGAAAACTCACTGGGTGATCTTGGACTAGTTCCACATTCTTAGCCTAATTTGCCTCACAACCAGCGGGGATGACCATTAAGAGCACCTGGATGCCTCATGGTGGCTGCCTGTCACCCACCTGGCCCAGATAACCCTTTGACAAAAGGGCTAAGTATGACCTACCCAAGCCCCACACAAGGTGGGACAGGTAGGCCCCAGCCAGCCTAAGGTGAGGCAGGGGAGATAGAACTTGGCTCATGAGAATCAAGATGGGGAAGCCGGGAGGTGATGGTGCCTGGCACAGTCTGCTTAAGGTAAGGCCAGCATGAGGTACCCAGTTCAGCCAACTCCCTGCAAGACAATGCAGGTTGTGGCACCTTGTGCAGGTGGTGGCACCCTGCACAAGGTGAGGCAAACAGTGGCACCCAGAAAGGCAAAAAAAAAAGTCAGGGGCACTCTGGCCAGCCCTGTGCAAGGCAAGGCAAATGGCAGCACCCAAATCAGCCCTGTGTGAGGCAGATGGCAGTGTCTGACCCAGCTGAGCCCAGCATGAGGCAAAGAAAGGCAAGGCAGCAACAAGCCAGGCCAATCCCAATCATGAGCCAAGAAGGTCAATTCACAACTATTAGTAAGGCTCTAACTATGAACAGAACCATTTCAAACATCCAGTAGCAGACAAATAAAGGTTTTCTAAGCTTTTAGTTATTGCAGCATCTTGCTGTCTGGTTGCAGCTTTCCAGAAAATGGAAGGCAGGAGGGACTGAGGCAAAAAGTAGAAAGAGTGATTTAGCATCAGCAACTATGCACATGACAAAGTTGCACACAATGATACAGAGAGCCCTGTAAGGGTTACTGATATGATCAGAATCATCCTGATTGGCACTTTGTGCCCATCTTTTCCATCAATCATCTCACTGTCTTCATGGCTTTGGGAAGGAATTCTGATTCTGTAGAAGCATGTGTTATTTGTGTGAGTTTTTCTTTTTTTTCTGAAATTGCATGTGTACTAGGCCAGCTGCATACACAGGCTGGGAGACACCGGATAGCACTCCCCACTCCCATGACAAGCCAGCCTGCATGCTCTGCAGAGGTCAAATGGAAATGTTGTGATTGTACTGGCTGGAAGACAAGCAGGGTTGTAGAGCAGGTGGATCACTCTCCTCCCTCTCCCTGCAACAGATAGCCCACATGCTTGAGAGACTGAGACTGATAGATTGATACTGGTCTACTTTACAGGACTGTTATAAGACTTATGGAGATAATATGTTTGCGATGTCTGGGATACTTTTAAGAGCCATAGTACAGAATAATAGAAACTGAGTTGGATAATCTAGTCCAACCCTTGCACTGTGCAAGAAATTCACAATTACACCCTAGTGTAATTACACCTCATACACATACCCCAGTGACCCCTGCTCCATGTCCAGAAGATGACAAACATTCCTTCAGGATTGCTGGCCAATCTGGCCTGGAAGAAAATTGCTTCCTGACCCCAAAGTGGTGATCTGCATTACCCTGGGCATGTAAAAAAATGGCCATGAGAGCCAAGCACTTCTTTGAATATGAATACAAAGTAAATGGAAATAATTTTTTTTCATTCCTGATTTTAAAGCCACAGAAATGTGATAGCTATAATACAAAGCACAACAACAAAAAATCCAAGTGGTGGATAATTAATGAACCAGGTAGCCATGAAATGGGTATCATTTAAAAACATTTACTATACATGCAACATCACATGCTTTAATGACAGTGCATTTCCAGTCTCCACTTGACTCTTTCGGTGAGAGCATTCGCTGTATCCATGGCATTTTTTCAAATATTAAAAACCTAATCTGGGACATCAAAGCTACTTCTAATATGATTCAGGAGGTCAGAAACAAACTGCAAATAAACATTGCCAGGGTTTTTATTTATTTCCCTAAGAATCCTGCCTTCAATCACAGCACCTGCATTTGCTCGCAGTTTAACATCACTGCCGAAATTATCTTTTAGACCCGTGAAATCATTATACCTGTTGTTCTGCTGAAAAAGAAACATATTTAGCACTCGGCAGCCATACCTAATTTTCCTTGAAGGCAAGGAACAAACAGCTAGAATTAAGCAAATATGCTCTGCTCCCAGCAGCTTGGTCCTTCTAACTAATTCTCAGGATGGTTTAATAGCGTACATCCCATAATTTAGATACAGCTTTCCTCATACAATCTCGATCTCTTCAGTCCTTTTTCTTAAATATGAAGCCTTATTTTAAAAGGGGGGGGGGGGCAAATGGAACAAATGTATTTACCAAGGCATGAGATTCTGTGGTACCTGGTCTAATTAAAGTGTTGACTTTCAATGAAGAGTCTACTGTTTGCTCAGAAGTGATGTAAAGTCATCATCTTTTCCAATAGCGTTCTTGTTTGTATTGCTTCTGGAGAGTTATTTTCAGTGTAAAAAATAGATTAGCCCCATGGTAGCCTTGAAAATCACACGCCTCAAAAGAAAATTAATAATGCATTGCAACAATATATAGATTAGAATAAACGAAAATAAAAGGGAAGAGGATGAAGTGGTCTGAGGACCACCTGAGTTAACATCTATTATCCTTTCTAGGTGAATGTAACATCTTCGACCTCTGACAGCCCAAATGGTAGAGGTGAAAAGATTTCTGACAAACAGAACTCAGGTATGAATGTAATACGAATATTCACGTTCATTGGAGGCCACACAGAGAGTGCTAAGCGGGCTATGTAAAAATGTATTTGTAGAAAATTTAAGAAACATCCGTTAATTTATTTGTTAAGCCCTACAATGGTAGAAATTGATATTGGAAAAACAAATATGCATTTAATGTTTCATTTGACTATAGCGGCACGTCTAGTATACGCCAAGCACTGGAAAACAGAAGTACTCCCGACAACGGAAGAATGGAAGACGAAAATACAGCATTTATTTGTTATGGACAAACAAGCTCATCAAATTGCACTTTTACCAGCAGAGAAATATAGAACCAACTGGCAGCTTTGGATAAAACATATATCAGAAGTAAATGACATTAAATTGCTTCCGGTTGAATATTAACTGATTGTCATACAAGTTTTTTTTTTATGTTACTGAATGTTATATGACGTAACCAATATACAGGTGAATAATAAGACCAGAAGGAGTATAATATAAGTTGAAATTGGTTAACGGAAAGTTGATATATATAGTTTAGAAGGAATGAAACTTAAGATAGAGTAACATTTAGTATTATTTAGTTAGCTTAATATATATATATAGAAATAGAGGAAAAGGCAGGCTACGACCTGCTCCTGAAGGTGAAGTCACAATGAATTAAGCTAGAAATAGAGATAAATATAATACCGTGACTTTAACGGTATGAAACCTCTTAACTAATTTGTTTTTCGGTCTTTCCTAACTCTCCAAATATTTCTCTTCCACTTGAGTCTTGGTTTTCATTATATTTTGATATGATAAACATAAAGTAAAGAAATTTAGACTTTACACGTACAAGACAAGAAATCATAAAATTATTTCGATGGTTGTAACTGAGGCTTTGTAAATCTTCTTTTTTGTATCTATTGTATCTATTGATTTTCTGTAACTTTGCCAAAAAATTCTAATAAAGAATATTTAAAAAAAAATGTATTTGTGAGCCATGTTCCTTCCGATTTAACCCTCAGGAGATCAGAAGAGCCATGGGGGTGGGAGGGAATTGTGTGTGTCAAGTGCCATCAAGTCACACCCAATTCATGGCAATCTTGTTGGCTTTTCAAGGCAAGAGACATTCAGAGGTGGTTTGCCATTGTCTGCCTTTGCAATAGCAACCTCAGACATCTTCAGTGGCCTCCCATCCAAGTACTATTTAGGGCTGACTCTGGCTAGCTTGCAAGAACTGACAGGTTCAGGAGAACCCAAACCATCCAGGTCAGGAAAGGGTGCAAATTACAACCTGAATAATCACCAACTGCTTCCAAACATTCTTAGGTGTATCTCCTGCCAGACAGAGTCATATACTTAGCACTCTCTATTGTTTAGAGGTGCTACATAGTTGGTGCCCCTCCCACTGCCCTTCTACAAATAAATGTGAGGAACACTCTGTCACATCTTTGCTCTTAGAGCTATGCTCCAGGCATTGTGAACTGCTCTGAGTTCCCGTTCCAGTAACACACTTCAGTCAGCAAGACAAATAGGCATGGCGTTTTTCTATAAATCAGACCGAGAGCTTTTTAAATAGATGAATGTTTAATAAAAGAATATGCACATGCTGTTCAAACAATTTGAACTTAATAAGGGGACAAAGAAAATGTGAAAACATAGTTTTCTGCCCAATGTGTGGAAACAGCGGTCGAGTTGCAGCTGACCTATGGGGACCACATGGGGTTTTCAAGGCAACAGATACTCAGAGGTGATTTGCCATTCTTGTCCCACCCTGGAAAGGTGCTCACTGGAGTTTTCCCACCAAAAGTCCCAACTGTCCCTTTCAGAGCTCACTGAGCAACTACCAACTGATTTTTTTTACGCTGATGAGGTAGACAGAGTTAGTGTGGTGATTTTACTTGACTTCTTTCACTTTGTGTTTTTCCCACCTTTATAATTTATAATATTTATATTATTTATAATAATATAATTTATAAATAATATTTATAATATAATAATAATATAATAAAATTGTTCTTTAACTGTTCAACTGGGCATCTCTCAGGCAGGTAGAGAAATCTCTCTGAAGGAACACAAAGTTAACCCCTTTCCCTCTGTCAGAAAATAAAAAGTGAGCACCAGAGGCTCACTTGAACAATGAACAAGTTTTTATTTACATACACCCAGAAGAAAAATGATTTTGGCAGAGGAACAACTATTTATAAACAAGAGGCTGATATAGAGTGGTTCATATATACAAGTAGTTATGGTGTCTTTCTTCATTAGGCTACAAGTTTGGGTCAGGTCTTCAAGATGTTACATTCAATTTATTTAAAATATATAAACACACTAGCTTAGGTGACTATATTCAGCTCTTTCTGTTGGTTTTAAAAGACCTTTCTTTCTCCTTCAGGTAAGTATCTTAACACAGTTCCTTAAGACACTAACTTCTAGACAATACTCTCCACTAGATTTTTCTAGCCCACACATTGCTTCAACTAGCAGGAATTCCAGCTAACCCTCAGGAAATTAATCCCTCTCTTTGTCTCTACTTCCACTCTCATAAACTTTCCTGCTTAATATCTGAGTGGGGTTTTCCTCAGAGACAAAACAACCTAGCAACCCGAGTGTCACTGTTTCTGTTTTCACCAATGATGCATCCAAAGATGCATCCTTTTTAAAAATCATTTCCCACACATGCATAGCTACACAGACATGCACAAATGAACCCCACAGTCATGCCAATTTCCCATGATACAACCATCTGCACCTGAGTAGCTATGCGGGTGCAAATAAAGTGCCTCCTGTCAGGCCATTCATTAGAAAGCGGCTGGAACCCAGGATTTTTGAAAAGGATCACTTGTTTAGTGATTTTAAAAAAACTTGGTTTGGGGAAAATAATACAAGCAGACTCATTTTGGGGGTGGGATCTGTCCTAAGTCCCCTCACCCAAAATGGGTTATTTAGCATCCTAACCCCATGTTTATTGGCCTGTGCAGAAAGCGTCTAAGTGTTGGTTAATGCCACAATTGACTTTGATATTTGTTGATAAATGGCAGCATTTCCTACAGTTCCCTCTTAAAATCTGAAGAATGACTTGTGGCATAAGAGAAGGCTACCCTCTCCCACCATGACCAAACAATGATTTTTTCCACCAGTTCGTTTCAAAGTCACCATCACATTATAGAACACTCCCCAGCTCACAAATCTGAACACAGCAATGGGCCATGCCACACAGCAGAAATATTTTTAAAAACATTTTCAAAATGCTTTCAAAATGTTTTATTACTGCTATGAAAACATTTTATGGTGTTGTATCCAGTCCCCCCAATTGGGGGAAACAGCATCACTTTCAATGTTATTTAAACTGGGGATTCTCCCTTTAAGGTGGATTTAAAAGGAGAATCTGGGCTCCCTAAACAAGCGATGCTGGAATCCACCCCCAAACAGCATCATTTTCAATGGTGTTTAAACTAGGGAGCCCAGATTCTCCTTTTAAATCCACCTTAAAAGGAGAATCTGGGGTCCCCAGTTTAAACACCATTGAAAGTGATGCTGTTTTGGTGTGGATTATCCCCCATCCTGAAACAGCATCACTTTCAACGTTTAAACGGGGGACCTCAGATTCTCCCTTTAAATTCATGCCGAAGGGGGTGGATTTAATAATAATAATAACCTTTATTAGGCATTGAGAGACTAAAAGAAAGAAAGAAAACAAGCATTGTCAGGAAGGGGGTGGATTTAAAAGGAAAATCTGGAGAAATTTAGGTGTGCCTGCTGTCAGGGGTGCAATTATGAAGATAGCAGCACCAAAATTTCAGAGAATCTTTGTAAGACCCTACTGATGATACCACCCAGGTTTGGTGAAGTTTGGTTCAGGGGGTCCAAAGTTATGGACCCTCAAAGAGTAGCCCCCATCTCCTATTAGCTCCCATTGGAAACAATGGGGGATGGGGCACTCCCTTTGGGAGTCCATAACTTTGGACTCCCTAAACCAAACCTCACCAAACCTGGAGGATATCATCAGGAGAGTCTCCCAAAAAATCCCTGAAATTTTGGTGCTGCTAGCCTAAAAACTATGCCATCTGCAGGCCAAAAATGGAAAAACACTGAAAATACAAAAAACCCCACAAACGAACCTGCAGTTTTTGCGCCCCCCACAAGCTGGCGCCCTGGGCAACTGCCCACTTTGCCCAATGGGAGAAACGCCTCTGGATAACCTCCATCTGAATCAAGACAAAGGGCAAGCCTGTCTGTTCCTCTTATTGGATTTATCTGCATCCTTTGATAAGTAGATCATACTTTCTTGCCAGTGTACCTGGAGGAAGAAGTAGGTAACAGAAGATGATAATTGAACTGGTTCAAATCATTCTTCACAGATCAGACTGAAAGGACTGCTGTTGGAAACCAGTTGTCATCAATGTGGGACCTATCTCCTGGGGTTCCACACAGGGGTCAATTTTATTCATGTTTTTCAATCTCTAGGTAAAACCTTTAAGGACAACTCATTCATAGTTTTGGGTTGGTTGTCATCTATCTATGCAAAGTTCTACCCCCAAAATAGCTCTTTTTTTGCCATCCTACAAGCATGTTTATTGGCCCGTGCAGAAGGGGCCTTAGTTAAAAGCCTTGGGATATATTGGATCCAGCTTTATTACTGGGGAAGCAAATTAATGCAGCTGTAAAAAAAAAAGGCCTTCCGCCAACTCAGCCCCTTTTTTTGATAGGGTTCATCATGACTACCCTGAATTCATGGCACAGTAACATCGGGACTGGTCTACTGTAGTGCTCTGTACATTGGTCTCCCCTCAAAATCAACTTTGAAACTCCAACTGGTCCAGAATTCTGTGGTTTAGCTATTAGCAGAAGCTAGAAAAGGTGTGCATATTACTCTCATTCTGCAGATGTTGCAATGGCTTCCCATCTGTTACTGGGCTCAGTTTAAGGTACTGCCTATCACATGCAAATCCCTTTGTGGACTTGGCCCCTCTTATTTGTGGGACCACTCTCACCCTTTGTTCCACCACAACAACTCCACTAATGTCAACAGGGGTTTCTGCAGATGGTCAAAATCAACAATTTCTCGTACACACGCTTTCACCATTAGGCCTCTCACCTTGTGCAATGGCCTGCCCAAGGAAGTCAGGAAAGCTTCCACTCTCCTAGCCTTCCGCAAACTATGCAAAACAGAACTATTCAAGAGGGTTTTTCTGCACAGGTAATAAGGCAAAATGGTTTCACAGACTTACTTGGATAAATGATTGGGACTTGTGGCCTTTACTGCTGAAGATAATGTATTGTAAGCTGGATCCTATTAAGTAATTTTTGTATCACTAACTGTGTCATGTTAATGCTTATGCTATGCTTCTGTTTCTTTGGTGGTTCCCGATTTCTAATTTCCTAATGCATTAGTTATTGAATGCCCCATTTGACTCACTATGTGTAATCTGCCTTCAGTTCATGTGAGAAAGGCAGACTATAAATATCATAAATAAATAAATAAATCTACCATTGCACTTAAATTTTGTGTTGGGGGGGGCGGTTACTGATAGGACATTTTGGAGGTCATTAATTCATAGGGTTGCCCTAAATGATGGCACATACACACATGTATGACAATAAGCAGCAGGGAGAAAGTCAAATGTTTCAACACTTTGAAGTTTAAAGGACTGTAATGGATAAATACTGGTGAGGAACAAAAGCATGCAGGCTTGACACACAGACAGAAAGACCAGAGTTGTTAAACATGAATTTTGGGTAAACATCCCTTCTTAAATTACTTTCTGCATTTGTTCATGTTTTTACACTGATTTCAATTCTCTGCTATTTGCTTCTGATTTTGTACATCCATTTGTGTTTTGCACACGTGCTGTATGATTTTGATATGCACATACATAGACACACTTTGTACATGTATGTATGTTATACTTGTAATACCCAGTGCTGATTTACTGACATACAAACGATAGTAGAAAATGTGTAACTTTTATGGGGAGAAATTAGTGCAAGGAAAGAGAAAATGAAGAATCGTCTCTTTGATTACCAGGAAGGAGAAGCAAAAGTGTAATGGGGAAACAGCAGGAACGAGGAGTCTGAAGTGAAGATTTGCATTTCTCCTTGGCCTCCCTTCTTTCCTGTTGCTTCCCTTCACAGGTGTATGGCTGGTTGCAAGTGAGCACTAGAAATGCTGACTTTGAACCAAAAACTGTGCACATCAATTATAAATTGTCAAAAGTGGATGAATTGTTTTGTAATGTTGTTAATATTTCAGGAGGATAATGTGAAATCTGCTGTAAATTGTGAATACTCCATTTTTCTCTCTCCATTTGAGGAAAGCTTTATTTATTTTTTTTACAAAACAACAACAAAAAATAACCTTACTATATCCCCCTGACTCCACATTCTCTGGCTGTGCGCAGTGGTGCTGCTTTTCGAGCTGTCAAGCCAAGTGTTTTTCAGACCCCTCATTAACAAAACAGACAACCAATCTCAATATGCATTACCAAAATTAGATCTTTTCAGAACAGTTGACAATTATGTATTATACAGTTACATACATATAAATCCGGGACTCGGCTTTGTTCGACTTTGCTGCAGACTTTTAACAAAGTGCTACCTAATTACGTTTTGCATTGTACTACCGTTCCATGGGGCATTTTTTTATTTTGGGAGGGGCATTTTACTCTGCAATTTGTTTCACAATGAATGTAAAATAATACAATACCTCCAAATCATAGAGTGCAAAAGGTTTTTATTAGTGTCACATAACTGTTTACAGAGCCCTGGTGGATGCAGGAGCTAAAGTTTCTTCAGTTGTGTTAACTTTTGATATACAAGGGTGAAACAGAGACTGCTGGTGAAATACACCCATACAGAGATTTCACTGCTGACTTCCAGTCATGATAAATGCTCAAGCCACATTTCTCAGAAAGAGTCCTGCTGGGTCATGCTAAAGATTCTTTAGTTGAGCAACCTGTTCCCAGTCAGGTACCACCACCACCACCCTGCGTAGTAGAGAAGTCAAGCAGAGAAGTCAAATTTCCTCCCTATAGCTATCCCCTCCCTTAGCAATAGATATTCAGGGAAACATAACCCCTGTATTCAAAGATATTCAGGGAAACATAACCTCTGTATCCACTCAACTAACTGCCTCTGAGGGAAGCATTCTCCCTGAATTTTCCAAATCCTCTTTTCACAGCTATCAGAATTTATAACTGTACATCTTTCATCAGAAAATTTCATAAGAATACAGCATCAAGGGGAGCAATTAGCCACCTAAAATTGATGGGGCCTCCTCTCAGTTTGACCTCAGGATTTGTCCTATGATGGACACGATTAGATTTCAAAAATACCAATCTTGAATCATCTGAAGAAGTACTCTTTTTTGTTTCTCCAGAGTCTATGGGTCCAGTACTTTGAAACTGGACACTTGGCTACTCTACTGAGCAGCTGGCCATCCATGGGAGAAAACCATGCCAGTGTAGGAATCCAGAGAGTACCACAAGCTTTGAAGGGGAAACAGGTACCAGGGAGGCAGGAAAACCTTGCCATAGAGGAACCCCTGAGAACCCAGCTGTGATTGAGAAGGTGCAGACCCAGTCTGAGGCCATTGGTGCTCATGGCATCCACTTTCTCCATGTAAATTTGTTACCACCATCACCATCCCAAAAATGTCTGAAAAAAAATTAAATTGTACAGCACAAAACACCAAAAAACTTGGCTTTCCTGTGCGTGTATAGTAGCTACAGTGCCAGATAGGATTCAGGTTCAAATACCTACCCTGACCTGGAAGCTCACTGGGTAACCTCGGTCCAGTTATTTCTCTCTCAGGCTAACTTATCTCAAAGAGCTATTGTGAGGGTAAATGGAGGAGAGGAGAACAATGTCATCAATTGGACAGGATTCTGACTGAAGATAAAGGTGGAATGTAAACTTCTGAACAAATAAAACAGTAATAAAACAAAAGGACAATGTGGGGAAATGTGAAACACCGAGCTCTTGTCTCATGTGCCTGTCAAAGTCCAGGTTTCCTCACATAGTCATATTTTTTCAGACTTTTCTCCAAAACCATGAGAGCTAGCAACTTTCTAATGTTATGTGAAATGAAGACTCAAGTAATCAAGATTCAGCAGAAGCTGCAGGAGTCCTCATTATTTCTGCCATTTGTGCAGTCACATGATTTCTTAGTTCCAACATCTATAGCCTCAAGATGTGCCAGCTGTACATAAGACCAAGAGTGAATTCAAAACGCTTCCCAGATTAATAAATATTTCATATTTCATCATGAAATGCCCAAGTCTTTGACAATGTGCCATGAAATATGCTATGTTTGTTACTGTGAGAAAACAATATTTTACCATAAACCTTTCAGTCCTAGCCGTAACCCTTTAATTTAAGGTTCCGCATTGCCCATAAGGCCATAGGTTTAAAACCATTGTTAGGAAAACACTTTATGCTGAATTTTGAAAAGAGAAGTACATCAGCAAGAAAGGCAAAAATACTTTTTTACCCCTGCCTAAGTATGCCATTTTCTTTCTCTAGTTAAGTATACTGCCAAAGGAGGGGGGAGCCTTCTTTTCAGGAGTGGCTCAAAACATTTTGATGCTTGTGTGGTAAAAATGTAATTTAATTAGCCAGTGCCGTTTGCTGGTCTTTAATAGCATTCCCCGATCTGCTTCCTCAGGTGATCCTTATATACTTGCAGAATGATAGCCAAATGAAGACACTCTCAGCCCCGCCTACCACAACAGGCTATTGTAAGGATAAAATGTACTTGGGAAAACCAAAGGGTATACATGATTCATCAATATAAATGTGTTTAATTCTGATTTATTGCTGAATAAATAACCTTGAAAAATGTATACATTTTACAGAGGAAATTCCATGCATTTTTTAAAAATCACAGGCTTTGCTTACACAAGTAAGATGGCAAATTGAAATGAGGATAAGAAATTCAAAATCATTCCCATCTCAAAAGTGCACTCTTGGTTTGCTTCCCCACAAGTAAGCATAATACTTTTTAACATTAGATCCATGTGAAAAGATCTAGAGGTTGCCGCTTTCGTCTGTCATATATTTTTATGGGCTTTTTCAGAATGCTGTTGTGTTTGACAGAGTAACTGACTACAGCTCAAAATGAAGTGTAAGTCAATTCCATGCTTCCATAATTCACTGCCCAGGATTGTTGAAAAAAGATTTAGTGATGCCAATGATAGACAGCAAATCTCTTGAAGTTTTCATTTTCACTTAGTAGCTGTAATACCTCAAACTTGCTGACCCCCCAGAGAACAGAACGGGAAAGGTCTCCAGAACTTCTCTGAAGGTATTTGCTTTACCACAACATTTGCTTTTATTTCCAGTATTTTTAGCAAGTAACTGCAAATTGGCTTGGGGAGGGGGCAGGTTGGAGACAAAGTTGTGTTTATTATTATTTTTTCACTGTCAATGGGTTGTCTTGGGTTTCTAGGTCATTGTAATGTTCTTGTATCTTTCCTACACTGTGGCTATGATAACTCAGGAATTTTCTTGATGACATCACAAACATTGCCCAAAAACATAAATGTCACCATTATAGTAATGCTAGGTGAGGGTTTTTTTGCGAGGGACAGGGGTGGGGACCAACAATTCTGTTACGTCAAAAGTGATAATATTACAGATAAAGACACCCAATCAACCAGGGCCAGTTTAAGAGTTTTGGGCACCCTCAGACAACTTGTGTGGGTGCTAGGGTACCATAGGGCTGCTCACTGCACCCTGGTACTCTAGGTAAAAGCTTAGGCCAACTAGTGGTTGGGTTGCCCCTGCAATAACTTGTCAATTCAGCTCATGGTCTATCTATCCATTGCAATCAACATGGCTGAAAATTCGACCAGTTCTTTCATGAGGGTTACGTTCAGCTGTGGTAGAAAGCACATGTGCTAATCTCATTTAGCTTTCCTGCAGGCTTGTTCTTCTTGCCACCACAATAGCCTTCCATTGCCTTCCATGTCCATATTTCTTTCACAGCGACTTGCACAGCTGCGAGATGTGCTTATTAATGCCACTTGACTTTGAACTCATTCTCAATGAAAAAGACAGGAAAACTGTAAAGACTGGGAATATTTAACAGTACCCCTCTTGCAGTACCCCATAGAAGTCCCCATGCTCTTGCAGTACCCCATAGAAGTCTATTTGGAGGAGGGGATACCTACCATTTCTAAGCAACCACTTGAACCATGAGGGAGCACTGCTTTGGTTAGCTACTTCATGTTCACCTGATTTGGGGGGAAATAGAAGCTGATAAGACACAGCAAGTCTTATCTTCTGGCTTGTAAATGCATTTATAACTAGTCCAATAAATCTAAAGGGGATGAGTTTGGATCTAGCAACCCATCAATGAAAGGTGCTGATGATCACAAATCTTTTATTCACCAACTTAACTTGGATAAACAATTGAGATTGTGGTCTATATTGCTGGGTATAGCTTATTGAAAGTAGGATCCTATTATATAGGTTCTGTACTGCTTAAACAGTCTTGTGATTACTCATGCTATACTTCAGTTCTTTTGGTTGGTTCCAGACTTCTGAGATCCTAATGCATTGGTTACTGAATGTTCCATTTTGTTGACTGTACTGACTCATTATGTATAATCCTCCTTGTGCCCAGATATGCAGATGCTTTTCTGGTGACTAACCACAGGACACGTTCTTGGAATAAATTAGGCCGCAGCCCTTTTATTACTTACAATTAAGGCGGAAGCTGTGCGCGCAAGAGGAGCACATCCATTCACCGGCTGGTCAGCGCCCCTGGCTTACCCCGGGACCAACCCTAATCCCTGAGCCACCAGGGCACCCACCCTTTGTGACCCCTGACTGCTGAGGTGTCAGGCTCAAATTTGCAGAGGCCTCCGCGCCATGACCATGAGCCCGCCCCACCCCAAGCCTCTTAAGGAAACCCCCAAACGCAAGGAAGTCCACACGCATGCCTGGCCTCCCCACAAAGATGTGCTCCTCTGCCCAAACCGCCAGGGCTGCAACAAACAGAGCAGCCAATCCAACCCTAAAATAGGGCGGGTGGGTGGGTCAATGTTGTGTCAAGGAAGGCCAGAGCAACCGCGTGCTACCTAATATATAGGGAGCGTGCTCCACCCTTCCAACTCGTGTATATCACGTGATCAGGGCCAGGTGTGGTTCAGCCGCCCAGCCAGCCCAGGCATGCATGCTCACCCCACAGAGCTCACCATGTGTCCTTCCCCCTGTCACAATTACAGTTGATCCAGTTGATTCTGGGGCCATTATTTGTGTCACTGATAAATAAATCAATGACTTTCTTTATCAAGGGAGTCCTTTCCAACTCATGGACTGCCCAGGACTGCAGGACCCATGAGGATTAATAGCCATGCAGACCATGGGACTAAAGGATGGAAGAGGAAGGGAATGAAATCACACTAATTCATCAGCAAAGTAGAGCTGTCAGGATGAGAGGGTAATTTACCCTCTTCCCCCACCTCAGTGCAGCCCCCTAATGCCTGTGGTTATGAGTCTGCTCAGATCGCTCAAAAATCAACTTCACTGGGGTCAAACAGAATGCTGAGGAGAGGGGAATATGAGAAAGATCCTTGGACTTCAGGTTCACTGGGTCCAATCTATACTATACATTAAAAGAGTAGAGAAAAATTTGTCACAGGAATATTGCTTTCAAGTCCCACATCCAGCTTAGTTCTTATTCTGGAGACTGCCAGAGATGTATGATGTCTGGGTTCAGAAAGTTTTAAATGACACTCAGAATTTACCAGAAATAAACTGACAAGTTAATATTAAAAGGAACAAAAACCTCCTCTTTAATTCCTACTATACCCATTATAATAAAGCTGAAATAATGAAATAATTCTCATCATAGTGGAAGAAAAATAATGTATTTGATTTTTCACCCTGTCCCTTTTAGAGCCTACTGAAATAAAATGGTAAATCCCGCTAGGCAATTATGACTGTTCAATTTTGGCTGTTTTATTTTAGCCCTTTGCCAATGGTTTATTCTGCAAGCCAATCTTTTTATAGGCCGAACAAGTTTATCATAATCCTTACTTTATTTACTGAGGCCAAAGCATCCTAAATAAAAGGAAAAATACTACAGACAGCTGTATCCAAATTTCAATAGCTGAAAAAGAGCAGAATATAAATTTAAATTTACTTCAAAAAATTAAAATGTGATTGATTTGAAAGAGATTTTTTTCTCAGAATAGGTTTAGAGAAAAGGACAGGCCATCCCAATGTCCATTCAGCCAAAATTTCATTGGTCCAATGACAATTTTCAAAGCCATTTGCCAGAACCAGAGGTGCAGTGCCAGAAACAAAATCCAGTCAACCATTGTTGCACACTTATGAGCTGCCACAGTGTTCACTTGTACATTAATGCATCCCTTGAGGGGACCTGAGTGACTGGATTGTATCATAGTACATATGTACACACCCTGCATACCATGTGAGGGAAATACCACCTTTCACTGCAACGTACAAAATTGAGCCTTAACAAAAGAATCGTGGAGGCAGGTGACACCATTTTGTAAAACTGTTGTGTTGACAAACCAGTTGGCCTTTGAGTAGTACCTGAGCCGCTCCACTGATCTCTCATAGTAAGATCTGGCCTACTCCCATTGTAGGTGCAGTGGTTGAGGCTGAGGTGCAAGACCCCAGATTCTACAGCACATCTGGACAGTTTCTAGCCAGGCAACAATATTCTCCCTTTAATGGGAAGAACATTCTGAGAAAATGGGCAAGATTGGTTCAGCCCAATAAAGCTGCAAACTGTTTTGAGAAATGGAGGAAGAGACATTAAAAATGGTGCCTGTTTAAGAAAAGAAAACTTTAAAATAAAATAATATTAGCAATTTTGTGCGTTCTCTTATATTGAGACCTTCTTTGGTCTGTTTTCAATTTCCTGCATCACTAAGAACTCCTTCCATTCATCATGGTCATCAACACGTTCATTATTATTATCATTATTTGATTCCATTATTATTAAGGTATAGATTGTGAGGAAACTATTTTCTCCAATTGTCTGTTACATTCCAAAGTCTGCTAATGGTTTTATTATTTTTGATGATCTCAAGCAAGGATCATTTAATCTGTGAAGAATGGAATACGTGGCCTCAGTATATTGTCAGTTATTATCTTCCATTTCCAAATTGAGTGTCTTCAATGAAAAAATAGGTTGATTTAATGGGTTTGTTTAGTGAAGTCTCAGTATCAGAGGAGGCTGCAAAAAAACAAAAGGGACAATGAAATATATCCCAATAATATCTTTCCATACCCCTTACTACCCCAAGAATGAGGAAGTTTTTACAATGCAAGTTTCCTTGTGAAAATTGGTGTTTTTTCCAATTGTTCTGATAGCTTAAAAAAAACCCAAAATCACAGCAGCAAGTTCCACCCTTGAAAAGAGACTATGGTGGGCTTTCAGTAAGCCCAAATGAGAAAAAACCCCAAAAGGGAGCAACCCCCCCCCCATAGATTTGGCATTGGGGGAGAGGGGGTCCATTCAGCTTATCAACTTTCTTAAAATGGAGGGTGTGTTCACAGGTTAAAGCTGCACCCAGCCAGGCTGAATCAATAACCTAGACAAGTCCAGTATTTAATTCTGTGCCAGCCTCCAAACCACCTGCTGCCTCCAAGACTCACATGAAGTTCACAAGCAAGTATATTTTTTGGGTTCAGATTTACCCTGAAAAATTTCAGACACCCCCCCCCCCCCGGGCAATATGTAACATGGGCTTCTCAAAAATTTCTGGGTGTATTAAACCCAAATCTAACAAATTCTGGAAAAAGGTGGCCAACCCTCAAAGACTCAGTCATTTCAATGTAAAAACAAAACTTATACACACATGTATAGATCTATCCAGCTCTTTTTTTCAGACATTATATTAGGAAGCCCACATCCACCCACAGATCTGTCGTTTCATTGTCCACAGATCCATCAGATTTTAAATTCTGGTCTCCTTCAGTTTTCTAAGGAGAAAGACCCTTCTAAACTTTGGTGAAAGTTCTTGCAGCCTGTGCTTCTTACATTGCAAGATCTGTCCCGATCTAAAACAGGAGACAGACCTCTATAATTCAGGTAACAATACCAAGCTAATGCAGATTTTGACACAAAATTGTAGGTTCATGCTCAGGCGGCACATCTGAGGAACTTCAAGGGAGAACAAGAGTTCTCATAAGACTAGTAAAATTCCTCTAGTCTGAGTTCTGCACATCCCATTTCATTTCACTTCTTCCTACCTGCCCTTTTTGTTGCCTATAGGATTACCTAAAATAAGTTTTCTTAGAATAAATAAATCAACAAAATATTATGTTATGAGATACTTTGAGTTAAAAGCAGGCTTTTAGGAACACAGCAATGCCACAGCAGTACTATTACCACGTTCTTCTTCCCGCAGTAGCTTCTAGGCCCTTCCCAAGCTAGTACTCGCCCACACCCAGTACCATTTAAAATATGAGGCTGTGAGGGGGGGAAGAGTTGAACATCATTGCCTTCTTCATTCTTGCTCCATCAAAATCTCAAATCAAAAGCTGACCCAAGGAGAATGGTCTCTAGAGCAATCTTTCCGCGCCTCATCAGGACACATGGAGGGTCCCTTGACTCTCAGCAGTGGGTTTTAAGAGTGTGTAGAAAGATGCAAGGAAGAGAAACAGTGATTTATTTTTTAAAAAATCCTTTTTACAAACTCACTCAATTCATGGACCCAACCCAATGTTTCTAGGGCAGACTTCACCACTTCCAAAGAAATTACTAAAAACAAAACAAAGCAAAACTGTTATCATTTTAAAAGAAAGATACCTACTGGGTTGGAGCCAGTCAGAGTTTTCACTCAGTCTCCCTCTGCTTACTACAGGTCTCATCCCACATTACTTTTGTCCATGCAGGTCCCATGATCATCAGCATATTCTTGCTGGTGGTCAAAGGGGATCTGTTCCACTTTTTTCACTAGCCGAAAAGCAGCTTTGATGCAACCCTATGTTCTGCATCACCTGGCATCCTGTCCTCACTTGCCTGCACTGTGAAATAGTTAAATCAAGATGAGTGACAGCCTCTGTACAGCACCTAGCACAGAGAATTTCAACCTCAGCCTGCCTATAGCTCCTGTAGTCTCAGTGATAATCAAACTGTCAGCATTTAAGCTTGCTTGAAATTAGAGCTGGCAACATTATTCTAACATCAAGCCGCGTTTTAATTTTTTTTCTCTTCCCGCCTTTCCAAATGTCATTATTATTTAATTTTTCTTCCGATTCGTGCCAAGGTCTTAATCTGTATTGCACCGGCAGTGGGAACATTTGAAAGAATCATTTCCCAAGGCACGTTTAATACATTTCCAGTAAATTGTACCTAAACCTGTCCAGCTGGCTGGGTCATTTAGCGAGTGACACACCCACTCAGTGTTTGTTAGATGCCACCTGAGAGTTACCTCAATGCTTTCAAAACAAAACAAAGCCCGACAAAAAAGCTGGATAGGATGATGGGATAAAGCTTTGCTAATGTGCAAGTGTGATGGGGAATACAATGATAACTGCCCACTGGGGAGCAGAAGGATCTTTTTAAGTTTTGTTATGGGAAAGCTTACAACACAGGATTAGACAAAAGGGTTTGGAAGATCAGTGCTGAAATTACACCAGCTTTAAAGGAAAGCAGCATTCAAAAGCCACTTGATTATTTAAAACCATTTTTTCTTTGCTTTTTTTAATAAAAAAGAAAACCAGACACTGAAATTTATCAAGGGCTTTTTAGCTGAGCTTGTGGGACCTTTGAAAAGCACTCTTCAAAATGTAAACAACCTAATGGGACGTATCTTCATTACAGAAGGAAAGGAGGATAAATCTTTTTGGCGAGAGCTAAAGATTGATGGGAGCTCAATTCAGACATGATGCAAAATCCTGGTTTTTTTTTGTAGTCCTGGTTTAGTGTGTGAAACAAGGACTCGGTTTGCAGGCAGTTATTGAGATCCTGATGTTCTCTGACAAATGTGGGTTTCATCATTTTCACTTTTCACCAAGCTAGTATCCTGACTTACACTGTGACAAGAGAAATAAACCAGGATATATGTGTTTGTAAATTACACACAGGCCAAATAAGGCAACTGGGGTTCATAAACCAACTTCAAACCATGGTTGCACATTCTGACTTACATTGACAAAGCGTAGTCAGTGAAAAGAGCAATCATATATGTATATTTGGGTGCTGTGTGGTTTCCGGGCTGTATGGCCGTGTTCTAGCAGCATTCTCTCCTGACGTTTCGCCTGCATCTGTGGCTGGCATCTTCAGAGGATCTGATGTTGGGAAAGCAAGTGGAGTATATATCTGTTGGAGTGTCCAGGGTGGGTGGGGAAACCTTGTCTGTGAGTAACAAAGGCGGCAACCAGGTCAATAGTTGAGGGCATCTGAATAGAAGTATGAGTAACAATGAAGACTATAGCCTGGGAGTAACCCTGTAGATAGCAAGGTCACTGGTGGGAGCATCTGAATAGAAGTATCCTGGCCTTTGTTTCTTTTGTCTATGGTCATCCTGTGTTTGTGTGGAGCTGGTTTGACACAGTCTTGACCCTATTATTTTTCAACACTGGCAGCCAAGTTCTGTTCATTTTCATAGTTTCTTCCTTCCTGTTAAAATTGTCCATGTGCTTATGGATTTCAATTGCTTCTCTGTGTAGTCTGACGTAGTGGCTTTCAGAGTGGTCCAGAATTTCTGTGTTTTCAAATAATATTCTATGTCCAGGTTGGTTTATCATGTGTTCTGCTATTTCAGACTATTTGCAGACTATTTCAGCCAGAAAAATGAACAGAACTTGGCTGCCAGTGTTGAAAAATACTAGGGTCAAGACTGTGTCAAACCAGCTGCACACAAACACAGGATGACCATAGACAAAAGAAACAAAGGCCAGGATACTTCTATTCAGATGCTCCCACCAGTGACCTTGCTATCTACAGGGTTACTCCCAGGCTATAGTCTTCATTGTTACTCATACTTCTATTCAGATGCCTTCAACTATTGACCTGGTTGCCGCCTTTGTTACTCACAGACAAGGTTTCCCCACCCACCCTGGACACTCCAACAGATATATACTCCACTTGCTTTCCCAACATCAGATCCTCTGAAGATGCCAGCCACAGATGCAGGCGAAACGTCAGGAGAGAATGCTGCTAGAACACGGCCATACAGCCCGGAAACCACACAGCACCCAAGTGATTCCGGCCGTGAAAGCCTTCGACAATACATATATGTATAGTTTGAGACATGTTTTTACATAATATCTGGACGAAGCCATCATATTCCTGCCCAGCTATCCAAATACTTTTAAAAAGTATTATCTACTCAAGAAAACGACCCTCCTTAGATATTTACATAAGTGAGTTTAAACCTAACAAGCACATGATAAAATTAACCCAGGTTTTTTGGGGGGTTTGTCCTATGTTCCTTCTAGGGTTGCCATTTGTCTGCTGTCAGTAGGCAAACTCCAGACAATTTAACCCCCATGAGTTAGTAGGGCAGAGTAAGTGCCTGGAGCTCAGCAATCAAGGAGAAACCTGGTTGCTTGAGAGCTTGAGAGCATTTTATGAGGTCTTATCACCTCAACTAAGGTAATTGGAATCACACTGCATGTGTAAAATTATAAGTATGTGTATATGTTATGTTTAGTCTGATATTATTGCTGGAATCATATTATTATTGCAGGAATATAATACCTATGCAGAAGACAGTTGCTGGGGTCCAGTTCATTTCGCAATAAAGAGATTTGCAGCAAGGGACCCTGGCACTTGGAGAGATTTGAAAATTGGACTTTGCTCACCCTGAAGGGGCATCAAAAGACAACCAGTTACCCAGCTTGTCGCACTTACATGTTGAAATAAAATAAAGTTGGATTGTTCTGACTGATGCAAGGCTTTGATTTAAAAGAAATTTCTTAACTTACCTGGTCTTTCAAATTTAATTAAGCCCCATATAACCCATGTGGAAAGAGGTTACACAACACTCTGCCATCCCTACTGGTGCTCATTTGAGTGGTAAGGGGAAATTAGAGGAGGGACGGTCATCAGTGCATTGCCACATTGGTCCTTAGCAGAACAATTATATTTGAATCCAGTAGCACCTTAGAGTCCAACAGAAGTTTCAAAGTATAAGGTTTCAAGAGACAATGCTTCCTTCATCAGAGGCCGAATCCCCACCGGGAAATTTAATCTAGATCAAACCAAGTTTGAAAATAAACTGTACCTTTTCATTGAGGTTTCAACCTCTCCACCACAGCATGTTTCCAGTGAAGACATCTAGGCCTATCTCAGATTCAAGAAATGTAACAATCCCCACTACCACGCGATCAGCTTGGGGGGGTCTCTCCTGATTGGCTGTCATGCTCTGTTGGGGTGGGATCTTTTTATTCTCCCACAAAAACATGCTCACATTATGACATCAGCCCATCTCCCCCACCTAAGTTTCTGGTTGGTTGTTGTTCTCTCGTGCTCTCGCGAGAACAGCACAGCACGCACTGATTGGTTGTAAGGCATTTGAATCATGCTCCACAGCGGGAAATTTGAACCAGGATTAGACCCCCGATCTTCCCTTCCAAACTGGATCGAAGACGTGTTTTTTAAAAAAGTAGTACTTTCAAGCAGGTTCGGCAAAGACGCGGATTAAGGAGGAGAATGAGCATCAGAACTGGGATGAATCCTTGTTTGTCGATTAGGCAGTGGGGAGTTCTTCCTGAATCTTTGATATTTCGCGTTAGTACCACGCGATTAATTGACTGTGAGGAATTGGCCAGACACTTCTATTCCACTGTGTCTGATGAAGAGAGATTTGACTATTGAAAGCTAACACCCTGGAAGTCTTTTTTGGTCTCTAAGGCACTACTGAACTCAAATCTAACTGAACAAACAATATTTAGCAACAGCAACTCCAAAACCTTGACTCTGTAAGATACTTTTTGAAAGGTTGCTACTGGAAAATGGTCCATTTGTCTTCTCCTATTTTGCCCTGTCCATTTGGAATATCTCCTACTTTTATCTATATTGTACGGCATTGGAGTGGTGACAGTAGGAAAGTGGAGCCTCTGGCAGTGATTGATTGACAGAAATGAGAGGAGTGTGGAGCAGTCAGAAGAGTCTCTCTTCACCATTGGCTGAGATGCTCTGAAGCTAAGGGACCCTCTCTCTGTGTTATTAGCTCATCTGCTATTACTAGGAGAAGCAGGACAGGCAGAAGGCTTTAAGCCAGAAGCAGCAAACTTCTAAGAAAACTGGAAGCCAAGCCCTGAGGAGGCAGCATAAGCAGAGAATCAAGGTTGACCTAGGAAAAGCAGTAGTCCAGTGGAAAGGAAGTAACACAAACTCTGGAGGCAAGAATTCAAAAGAAGGAAATCCAGGTGGGACAACAGACAAGAATGTACTCACAGTATCAGGAGCAACAAAGGGGAGGAATTCATGTTGATTTGAATTAACCAGCCATATTTTACCTGCACTCCTGTGTGCATTGTGGGTTGTGGCTTCTTAGCTTCCGTTCATTACCGCCATTTAAGTGAGTTTAATAAAATTATTTTCCCAAAAAATGTTTTAGATGCCATATCTCCAAGCCATAAAATTTATTGTACCTTTATGTGGAATTATACTGGAGTTGAACATATAAATCAATTTATAAGGTCTAATGACACACAAACGCTTAAAAACGAAAGGTGATGTAGTAAATTCAAATTACCATTACAAATGTAAGCTTTGTAGTCAGTGTGTGACCCGCTAAGGATTATATTTAACTCCCCTGAGAGTGGTTTATCATAAAACTTTATACTTTTATTACAGTGAATTATTAACTCCTCCATGATGTGAGTCATTCCATGCTCTGACTATAGCTTTTTTTAATGACACTATAATAGACATCTTGCTAATAGCAGTGGGATTGCTACCTCTGAGGTAAAAAGGGGGAAAGGAGAATAAAACTAAAAGAAGAAGAAAAGAAATGAAGGGGACAAATAGCATATTTCCCAAGGGAATAAAAACAACTGTTCATACTAAGAACTGTTTGAGACGGCGGAAAGCTGAACCCACTACTTTCTACTCTTGTTGTAAAACAATAGCTTAACAGGGTGACATCTGAAAGGAACTAAATTTAAATGTCATACCTTTGGAGAAGGGAAAAGGAGGGTCATTATGAGCTCTTTTGCCAAAGTAAAAAATGAACAAAAGTTTTTCTCGCCAGTACTGAAATCTATCTGAATGATGGTAGAAATTACTTTTGGAAATTATTCATGGCTAGGAAAGCAACCTGGGATTGTAGGAATATGCATCTAAAGATGGGTGGTAGCTGAGTAGGTATGTGCACGGCAGCCCCAAAGTTCTTTTTCAGCTTCTCATCTGATTTGACGTGCATTTCTCTTGGTTTTCAATGTTTTCTTTGGCAAGAGTTCTGTGCTTTTAGAAAAAGCAGAAATGCTGACCTAGGAAAAGGGGATGGCAGAGAAGGGATAGTTCTGGATTCAGGGTTGAACTTTGTGGTCTTCCAAAGCAAGAGTTCTGTGCTTTTAAAATAAGCAGAACTTGCATCTCTGCATTTTTATTTGATGTCACAATGACATCTTCCCACCCACCCACCCCAAGTGGTGGGATTCAGCAGGTTCATACCACTTCGGTAGAACCGGTTATTAAAATGGTGCTTGTAAACAACCGGTTGTTAAATCATTTGAATCCCATCACTACCCCCTACCCCAATGTATAGCAGCAGGGGAAAGAAGATTGGTTACTAGCTGTACATGTCACAAGTGAAATGTTGTCAAGAAATATATAAAGGAAGGGGGGTGAGACTGATGAAGCAGTTTTTTCAGCAAAATGGATGAGATCCAGAATTTCCCGTTTTTATCTGCACTTACCTGCAACTTATTTACCTGTGGCTTATCTGCCTCTCCCCGCATGTGAGAATGCTCAAGTTTGATCTGAATTGATACTATTTGTACCAGAACCTTGCTGAATTCTCCATTCATAAGCCAGTTTGGCTTGCACATGAGCATTATTTACTTCGTGTTTGTTCTTGTTTTACGTATACCTTGCATATTGTTGCACTTTATTCACACTGATAGATTATTAGACAGTATTCAACTGAGCATTCCTTGAACATATTCTGCAGCGTTGCGTGGTTTTGTATAGCCAGTAGCCTGGCTGTAGTAGGTCCTCACAAGTGAAATGTTGCAAGCTTCTTTCTTCTCACCTCTCCAATGGAATTCTTCCAGCATGTGCTACACCAGTGAAGAAGGTAAACAAGGTTCACTAACCTCCAGGTGGTAGCTGGGGTTCTCTTGGAATTACAACTGATCTCCAGTTTCAAGTTATAAGGTTTTTTTTTCTTAGAACAAGCCAGCTGGACCAGATCAGAGTCCATCTAGTCCAGCTCTCTGCTACTCACAGTGGCCCACCAGGTGCCTTTGGGAGCTCACATGCAGGATGTGAAAGCAATGGCCTGGGGGGGGGGGCAAGTTCTCCTGGCGGGGGGGGGGACAGCACCTTCAGAGAGTGGACTTTCTGGCACCACATACCTGTGGAGCTTTTTCCCCAAATTCCACTCCCCCATGCTGTTCCCCAAATTCCCCCCAATTTCCCAGTCCAGAGTTGGCAGCCCTAATTAAACTGATTCTCACACCTGCGCACTCAAAAGTACCCAAAATATTACCTTTATTCAGCAGCTGTTCCAGAAGCAAATCAATTTAACTGAACACAAGAACATCTTTTCTGGTTTCCACTAAGTATCTCTCTAGTTAGAGCTTCAGGTTAGTACCAGTACCTGGCAAGCCCAAGGCCTAAGGAGATTTGGAAGACCACAAAGTTCAACCCTGAATCCAGAACTATCCCTTATCCACCATCCCTGATCTTCTACCAAGGATCCAGTACCATGAGGAGTGGATTACAGATTCTGGATATGATACAAGTATTGGTTTTTCAATGAAGGAGAGAATGTATCATGTCTAGGGTCGCAGGAAATAAGCAACACAGGTTTCTTTCCCAGGGATAACCTGTAAACATTCTGCCTCTAACAGTGCTGACCATCACCAACAAATGAAGAATGAAATAGTCATCACTACCCATTCTCTCCTGTCAAGCTCATCATTTTCATCATCACTGCAATCATGTCACTGCTCCTTTTACATGTTCACCTTTGCTCTCGGCATCATCTTCATGCCTTGATGTGTTTCGCCCCACTGATTGTACCTCCCTCCATATCTCCTCTTCCTTGTTCCTTACTTCCCAGATCATCTACTATGGGTCCTCTTCTCCCAATCTATCTTTGCACCATCTTCATCAGCTTCCTGCCTCTGTCAGTCAAGTCCCCCTTCTCACAGGAGTCATCTATTCTCACAAGCACTTATTATGAAAGGCTGTGGCTCACCAGTCTCCCCAGTATTGGCCAGGCTTCCCTGAACGGACTCCCAGTTCTGCTCCTCTTCCTGTGGAACCAGCACCTCAGCAAGTAATTGGGCCTTTAAGGGAATGGCTGCAATTCACATTGCTCAGATAAACTGCTCCTATTTTAAGCAATAACAAAAAACCCCACTTGTTCTCCTCCAGGGTCACATTTCTCCCTTTCACTTCTTCTTCTACCAGCGGTAGTCAGTGATTAATATTCTTTTTTAAACTGGGGTGCAACACAAAGCCTATGTGAAGATGCAAGTGTACAATTCTGTCTGGTTAGTTGCCCTCATTAAACCTCTGAACCAAACCAATAGCTACTTTCTCATTTACTCTCTTGAAAAAATAAACAGATTAACAGTCACACATACAGGGAGCCACCAACTGCACGTAACAGGAACATGAGGGAGTACTCACATAGTAAATATTGTATTATTGTCCCTGTTCACACAACATGACAACCAGGAATATTGGAAGAATCATGTATAGTTCTCACTTCCATTACACACAGTTTGTGGGCTTCCAGTACATGTGATTGTAACATCTGTGAAGGGAAGTATTACATAATTCAACATTAAGATTGAGGGCGAGGTTTCTCTGTGTCTTCACCCTAGGTATACTACTTGATTTTAAGCATAGAAATGTCTGTGGTACCCAAAGTTTGAAGATCAGTGTCTGATATGACAGAATTTTCTGTAGCCTAGAGCCATAAGCTACCAACCCCATGTTACTTTTGAAAATTAACTATTCTCCCAAAGTGAAAAAAAAGGCTGCTGGGGTTAATATGTGTACTATCTCTGATAGACTGCAATTGGTTTATAAGCTTTTCCTACTTCTAACAAAGACTAAATTTTAGGAGGGGAATACTTGGAAGGTTCGAGGGAAGTACTGCCAAGAGCAAGCAGGGAATAATTCCCAGGAACCATGGAAGTGTTGCATGTGTGAAGCACACAACTGCCAATTTCCAAGGATCAATACTTGTCACAGCAGCCTCTCTTTGTTCTTCATGGGGACCTTTTATTAACAAAACAGTCAGTCCCCCATGGCCTGCTGCACTTGCTGCACAACTGAACACATCAAATCAGACTCAAAACAACATTGCCAGTTAAATGTGCCTAGAGATTTAGGGAGAGCCAAGGCCCACTGAATGCACTGTAAGGCCATGTCATTTTTTTTGAACATAAATATAACATGGTAAGAGACTAGACAATTAGGATAGGACCCTCTCTGGGAGCCAATACTGCCTATTGACTGGATTGCTATGATGTCACAGAATCTTTACATTGAGGGATCAGAGGGTCTGAGAGCTATGAGTAGGCAAGGTTTGGGAAGATAAGGGAACAGAAGTCAAGAAAGGGTTGGAAGAAGCTGAATTATATAAGGAGGGAGGTTCAGCGGATCTGTGGTGGAAAGTGGTATCAAACTGTAGCTAACTTACAGTGACCCTGTAGAGTTTACAAGCTAGGAGACGAACAGAAGTTTGCCATTTCCTGCCTCTGCATAGCATCCCTCGACTTCATTGCTGGTCCCCCATCTAAGAACTAATAAGGACTGACCCTGCTTAGTTTTTGAGATAGCAGTAAGTCCTATGATATTCAAATGAATTTACTCCCAGAAAAGTGTCCTCAGAATTGCAACTAGGGCTGTCAGTATATCTAGTATAGCAAGAGGTCTCCTACTGCCACCTGCCAACCCCAACAGAGGCTTAAATGAGCAGCTGGAGGAAAATGGGGAAAAGAGGTCAATTGATGTTGTGATAGTACTTCCCAGTTTCACCGAGAAGTGAAATCACAGTGTTCTAGGAAGCCCCCGAAACTCAGTGCTTTTACCAAAGAGTTTTGGAGGATTCCTAGAGTGTTGTGGCATTGCTTCCAGGTGAATCCGGAATGTCCTTGCTTACACAGTATTGCATCTGTGATCTCACCATAAATTTGTACAAGGACAATATGACAGTAGCAGTTTTATTTCTTGCCTAATTACTGCCAGCATGGAATTTGTCTTTCTCACAGCAGCTGCAAACTGGATTGACATTTTCATCAAGCTATCCACCACCACCACAAGATCCCTTTCTTGGTCTATTGTACCAACTCCCATGAGTATATGGCCCCTTCCGTACATGCAGAATAATGCACTTTCAATCCACTTTCATAATTGTTTGAAAGTGGATTTTGCTATTTCACACAGTAAAACCCAGCTGCAAAGTGCATTGAAAGTGGATTGAAAGGACATTATTCTGCATGTGCGGAAGGGCCCATAGTGTGATGGTGGGATCTTTTGCTCCAATATGTATCACTTCACATTTGCTTACATTGAATCTCATTTGCTATTTTAATGCCCATTCCTACAGTTTGGAGAGCTTTTTGGAGCATTTTGCAATCCATTACCGTGTGGTAAGAAGCAGCAGGGTCAGATCTACATTTTTTTTGAATGGGGGCAAAAGTACAAAATGATGCCCCCATATATTATATTTTTTCTTTATACATAAGTATATAATCAACATATACAATTAGCAACCTTTTAAAAATAATTGAGTAAATTATGTTGACCACCTTGAACAAATAAATAATTATCTTTTTACTTTATTTTTATTTATTTATTTATCTATCAGACTTATATACCGCCCAATCCCCGAAGGGCAATCCATAATGTTTAAACTGGGGCATATGCTGCCAAAACAAGCTATCTCTCCAATTCTAGGAGCAGCCTAAATCAGGGGAAGGACCACACACACTGCAGAATGAGCCATCTCCTTCATGCAGTTGAGTCTCCCCCACCTCCTAGCAGCAACCTAATCGGGAGGGTGGAACAAGGCACATGCACTGTAGAATGAGTCATCACTGGTCAATTCAACCTCCCCCACACCCTAGCAGCAGTCTAATTTGGGAATGGGGCATGCACACTGCAGAACAAGCTATTTCTGCTGGGCAATTCATCCTCCCCTACCAGAGGTGGAGCGAGAGGAAACTCCGCCCATGGTGCACGCGCGCCCTGCCACCCCCACCCCAGAACGCCCCTCTGTGGTCTGACCACGCCCTCTGTGGTCTGGCCACGCCCTCTGTGGTCTGGCCACACCCCTCTGTGGTCTGGCCACACCCCTCTGTGGTCTGGCCACGCCTCCACCACAGCTCTGACCGGGGCATCGCACCCCACCCTGCCCTGTTGGCGTTAAGCCTCTGTTCCTTACCTCCCAGCAGAAGTCTTTGGGGGAACAGGCCACAGATGCTTTAAAATGAGGCATCTATTCCATGCAATTGAGCCTCCCCCATTTCCTAGCAGCATCCTAATCAGGGGATTAGGCTGCAGAACAAGCCATTTCGTCCATGCAATTGAGCCTCCCCCACCTCCAAACAACAACTATTCAAGGAACAGGGCATGCACTGTAGAATGAGCCATCTCTGCTGGGCAATTCAACCTCCTCCACCTCGTAGCAGTAGCTTAATTGGGGGAACCCCACTTCTTCTTCAGAAGAGCCATCTCTGCTGGGCAACTCAGCTTCCCTTACCTCCTAGCAATAGCCTGATTGGGGAACAGGCCATGGATGCTGCAGGATGAGCCATCTCTTCCATGCAACTGAGTTCCTCCCGCCTCCTAGCATCAGCCTAATCAGGGGAAGGGGGATCACGCTGCACTTTTTATTCTCTCTTTTTTCTGTACTGAACTTTTAAGGCTGTCTGTAGCCTGCACCAGTGAATAAAACCCACTGTCACATTTTGCACCCATCTGTTGGTCCGTCAGAGTCTTGAAGCGGTTAAACTTCCTTTTACCTCTGTTGCAGTTCCTTTAAAAGAAATAGAGATCTTCAAAAAGGTTGGAAGGTTGGCAGGCCAGTAACGTAAAAGTGTGTGCAATCACTCAGATACAAGTGGCACCACTAAAAATTGCCTTCATATATCTGCTTATGGTTTATACACTGTGGCAGAAAGGACACAAAAAGGTCAGCAGGAAATCTGTGTATGTGAAACCCCAAGCTCCAGTTCCAAAGTTCTTGAAGGCAGACAAGATCCAAAAGGTGTTCTAGAAAGACTGGATAAACACTTGATACGGCAGGATTACTTAAAACAAACGTTCTTTTTTAAAAAAGGCATCTGCTTGCAAACGTCAGCATGTGAGCCCAGGTATATTCTTGCTGTAACCTCTTGTTATGACCCCTGGTGACAAGACAGATCGTTCCATTCATCTATGGGTGAACGGTGGGAGCTCGTTGCAATTTAAAAAAAGAAAAGACTTGCTATCTCCGGATGAATTTGTGAGGAAGTATGTCACTGCTTGCAATGTCCTGATCAGTCATGGACGTATGGTGAAGTCACAGTAGACAGAAAGGGAAACTGGAAAAAAATCTAAGGCAAATGTTTGTCTCAGGGGCTTCAGGGATGCTAGCTCATAGCCAGCAAACCATCTCCCACTCAGTGCTAATGGAGAATGTGACTTCTAAACAGAGGGATCAGCAAATATGCTCTAAATTAATAATGTGCCCTTTTAGTAGCAATTGCCTTGTGAAAATTGCTGGGTATGTTTTTTTCCCCTGTCTCCCTGCTCCCTTTTTCTTCCCCTCGAAGAAAGGACTAAGAAATAAGTGGGTCTCACTGGAGTTTTTGTTTAAGACTGACCCCCCTATTTTATTAACCTTGTAACATTTTTAAGGTAGTTCCTTCCTCCCTGTCTCCTACAGCAAAGTCTCTATTGATCACTGTTTACTGTTATAATCCCTTTCAAATTTATCATCCATGACTAACACCCTGTGTATTGATTAACGCTGACAGATGTCCCTGTATAGTATATGCTCACAGTGATAGTGCAGCGGCCGGCAGAATATACTCTCTCTCTCTCTCTCTCTGTATAAATATAGGATTAGCATATCTAAATTTAGGAACTTTGGTTTGTTATTTCTGAAGAGTTTTGTTTTGATTCAAAGTCCTTTTTTTAGATAGTTGTCTTCTAAATAGCAGCGAAGTAGACAAGCCCTGTAGGGGGTCAGATTTATGAAGGGCAGCAAAAGTCTTAACCTGAGGCCTAAAGGAACAAAGAGGTACGGGGCTAAAAAAAATTTGTGCATGTGCATGAAGGTACAAATTGGATGTCATTGGTGACTAAGGACAAGGTGTCTGAAATCTGGACTGTAAATGGACTCATTTGTCAACCTTGCATTTTTGCTTGCTTGCTGCAACCTTTCTTCTATCTCTCACTGGCCAGAAATAGAGTTTAAGGTTAATCTCTGTGGTGACTTAATTTTTTTAAGCACAGCTGCATTTCTATTTTTATTGCCTCAAATGACCTTAGAGTTTTTTTATATAACACCACATAGCGTTATGTCTAAAAACTGTTGGGTGGGGGGAAGGTGTCACAAAGGAATTTTTCCTCCTGACAAACTAGTGGGTTAAAGGCATGATCACAGTAAAATAAAGCATCTTTAAGGCCTGATTTAAATAGAATGTACACTGGTGGAGATGAAAAACCTATCTGTGCAATGGTGAATGCTCCCAGCACCTCATTTAAACTGAACATACGAATACCACAATGTGTACAATACTGCTGCATGTGCCCTAGTGTACTGGCACAACACCCACTGGAACTACAGATCTCTGGTATGCTAGGTTTGCACAAGTATAGTGCAAACTTAAACAGAATTAATTTATTCTAAATCCATCTAGTCTTACTTAGGATTGCATATGTAGGTAAATCATACATACATCCCTTTTATATAAAATCATACATGGAACATCACATGGGTAAGTTCTTGCCTGCCAGCATCACATTTTCATTGATTAACTCCATACATCTTTGAGGTCAATGCGACTTAAAAGAACTTCACTTTAGCTGTATTAAACCACGGTTGGTTTCTGCAGTCTGCTCTGAAGTTTTAGCATAATGGGATAGCACCATTCTCTTTTCAGTCAACAAATCAGTCAAGTTCAGCCAACTTTCAGTCAACTTTCAGTCAACTTTCAGTCAAGTTACAGAGCAGCAGTTCAATCAGTCCCTAATAAACTGAATTTAATCCCCTCCCTGCTTTCCACATTATTTTTTGCAACTTGGTCGGGTCATCCTACATCCCAAATGTAACATAAGAATCCCTCAATCATGTAGGAGAAGCCACGCTGCAGTTTACGCCTCACAGAAATTAGGATAACATTGGAATCAGTAGAGCTCACCCCATGTGGCCTTGGACTTCTCTGACGAAGAGGATAAAGAAAGATTATTTCTCCTCCCGCCCAGCCCAACTGTTCCATATCATTCAGTCCCTTTCCTCGTTAAATGAGGGTTCAAAAAATTCTCAATTGGCTATCGGCTGTGAGGCATTTATGAGCTTTTTTGCGGATAAAGTCACGTCGCTCCGCCGTGACCTTCCTACCACCTTTGATACAATTAGTTAAATGAAGGCTCCGTGGCCATCTTCAGGTCCTTGTTTGGACCAGTTTCCCCTGCTTGCTGAGGCCGATGTTGACAGGGTCCTGGCTGCTGTTAGACCTACTACCTGTCCTCTGGATCCGTGCCCCTCTTGCCTAATTAAAGTTTGCTGTGAGGAGTTATGACCCCACCTGTTGAATATTATCAACTGCTCCCTTGAACAAGGAGTGTTTCCTGGTGGATTGAAATAGGCAGTGATCCACCCACTCTTGAAAATACTATCTTTGTATCCTAGTGATCTGGCCAATTACCACCCCATCTCGAATCTTTCGTTTCTGGGGAAGGTAATTGAGAGAGTGATGTTGGAGCAGCTTCAGGGCTTCCTGGAGGACACATTGGCACTTGATCCCTTCCAGTCTGGCTTCCATGCTGGGCATGGGACGGAGACCGTCCTCGTCACCATCACAGACACACTCTGCATGCAGCTTGACCGAGGCGGATCGGCGCTGCTGGTATTATTGGATCTTACCACAGCGTTTTGATACAGTCGATCACGATCTTTTGACCCACTGCCAGGCCGCTTCTGGGGTGTAGTGCACTGTCCTTCAGTGGCTTGTCTCATTTCTCTGGGAGCAGAGTCAGCAAGTGTGGTGCGGGGATCAGGCCTCCCAATGGTGTATGCTCCTTTGCAGTGCACCTAACTGTTGTCCCCGCTTTTATTTAACATCTATATACAACACCTTGCTTTGCTGCTGTTTTGGGCTGATCTGTCACCAATACGCTGATGACACTCAGCTCATTCTGTTGATGGAGGGGAGGGGTGGCCACTGCCCCTGCGGCTCTACAGCATTGTTTGGAGGCTGTTGCTGGGTGGTTGAAGCAGAGCAGGTTAAAACTTAATCCAACGAAGACGGAGGTCCTTTGGCTGGGCCATGAACAGGCCACTTTTGTGGGAAGGAGGACGCTTTGGCCGCCGGCTTGCAACCTGGGTGTCCACCTGGATTCTTCTCTCTCAATGAAGACCCAGGTGGCATATGTAACCCGGGTTGCTTTCTTCCACCATCGCCAGGCCCGGCGACTGGCCCCCTACCTCTCCCAGGCTGACCTGGCCACTGTGACCCATGCAATGGTCATCTCCAGGTTGGACTATTGTAACTCGCTCTATGCAGGCCTTCCCTTGTGGCTGATCCAGAAATTGAAGCTGGTCCAGAATGTGGTGGCCAGTCTTCTTATGGGTGGTTCAGTTAGGGACCATATAACCCCCGTGCTGCACAGTCTGCACTGGCTCCCAGTGGAGTTCCGAATCATCTTCAAGGTGTTGGTATTGACCTTTAAGGCCCTTCACAGCCTGCGGCCCTCATACCTCTGAGACCGCCTTCCCTCATATGTCCCGACCCGGCCTCTCCATTTGGCTGAGGCAAACTTACTGGTGGTCCCCCGCCCCTCTATGATGCGGCTGGCTTCTACCCGGGCCAGGGCTTTTACGGCCCTGGCTCCAGCCTGGTGGAATGCTCTCTGTCCAACTGTTAGGGCCCTGTGGGACCTTAGTGAGTTCCACAGGACCACCAAAACTGAGCTGTTCCACAGGGCTTTTAGGGGAGCTGGCCACTGAGTAACTGCCCCTTCTCGATGCCCATGTACCATCTGCTGGTCCCCTCCCAGGGTTAGGACCGGGCAACACCTACCAAGTGGTAGATGGGTTATACTGCTGCTATTTTAATTATTTGATTCCATGGATTTTAATGATTGTTCGATTCTCTTTGTGCACTGGTTTTATTGTTTTATTCTTTTGTTTACATGTACACCGCTCTGAGCCCTTCGGAGGTAGAGCAGTTAAGAAATCGAATTGTTGTTGTTGTTGTTGTTGCTGTTGTTGTTGTTGTTATTAACAACAACAACAACAACAACAACATTCCCTTGACTCAGCTGCACTGCAGTGGCTATCCCATATAAAGATAACACAAGAAAAGGTCTTCTAGGGAAGGCCAATGAAGAAATCTAATAGATAAATAAATAAAAATAAAGATCAAAGGAATTTGGTCTGTGTAAATAATAGGAATGAGTGAATCATGAAAATTGTTTGCTCTGAAATAAGCCCCTATTGATGTATTTCTTTGCACTGTTGATCTTACTAGTGCTGTTCAGTACCAATGACCACAGTCACAGGTCACTGCCATGCTAATTGGTTGATTGGCCATTTGACTGGTTTGCACTGATTTAATTAATATTTATTGAAAATATTTCTATCCTGCCTTTTTTAAGCAACAGAATTCTTTTGTATTCATTTGTGCTGGCCCAGTAATTTGATACACCTACTGCCATCATTTACTTGACCTCTGAGTCTCACTTTTTAGAGGAGAGATATGTGTGTTTGTTGCCAACTCCGAGTTGGAAAATTCTTGAAAATTTGGACTTGAAGCCTGAAAAAGGTGGGATTTACAGTAGCAATGACATAAAGTCCCGCCACCAAAGTATCCATTTTCTGCAGGTGAACTGCCCTCTGTAGCTGTAATCCTGGGAGATCTCTAGATTCCACCTCTAGGCAGGCAACTCTAACTGTTGTAGCCACTTGTCAGATGCAGAGACCCACCGACAAGCATGTATCTTGAGGCAGTTGGTGGTCTGGCAGCCCAGCATGAAGACTTAATAACCTTTCTCTTCAACAAGTCGCTTAGAACTCTGGGAGAGCAGTAGATCACTGAGTGTGGTGTCTAACAGGGCAAAAAGTGTCACCTGATTCCTCAGGCCAGGAGGATTGTGATTCCGGGCTGTTGTGCAAGAGTGCCAGCTTAATGAGCCAGCCATTCCTCCCTCCAGCATTCCCGAAGGAGCAGGGAGCCAGGCAAAATAGTGTGTGGCATGGAGAGCATCTGGTTTGCAGCTGACACTAATGATACCCCCTCCACATACACAGGCAACCCTGCTATTCCTTCCTGTCCTCCTGGTACATTAGAGACTTTACGGACATTCCCCCAAAGTCTCAACCAACAATGTTTTATGATTATGAAAGAGTTAGCAAGGTGCAGGGATTTTAGCAGACTATTGTTGTGCGACAGCTTTGTTTCCTGTTGCAATCTGTCAAGGCTGTGTTTTAAAAAGATTCCTGCTTCATTTTCGCAAGCTGCCAAATTGCCTTTGTTACTTCTTTCTTTTTTAATACAATATTTGAAAAAGATTGCTTTCAATGTTCCTGTGTCTTTTAACAGTCCATTTGTAACATGTTTCTCCCCCAGAGTTTTGACTTTTTTTGTTGTTCATTTCACTTGTCACACTTTCATTTTTATTCAGGTGTAATAAGGTGGCAACAACCACATGAAATCATTGTTAATCCTCGGTATAAAAAGATTCTTAATAATCACTTGGCATTTATTTGATATATAAGCCCTGTCTTATTAAATCAAACTCTTTAGATTTAATAGGATAGTTTATTGTATTATATAGCTTTGCAGCTGCAGTTCTGCTTGAAGAAGCATCTTTATTATAAACTGTTTGTTGCAAGTGTATAGAAGTTTCACAAGTAATGATTTGACTTAATGCACTGCATTTTTGTAATCTCCTCCCCTCCCTCGCTTTTGCCTGTTTAGTTTCATTTTATTTTTTATTGAAAGTGACGATATTTATTTTTCTTTAAAGGTTCAAATATATTAATACATTGTTAAATCAAGGAAGTGTGCAAAAGTGAGCATATTTTAAGCTTATCATTATTATTGTCTCATATAATTCCTCCTAGGACCTCAGGACATCCTATGTGGGAGTTACTACATCTTATGCACAACACCTCTCTGTGAGGTAACATGGTTTGAAAGGTATTGACTAATCCAGAATTATCCGATCACTCATTCCATTTTAAGTACGCCATCATCTACAAACTTTATTGGCTTTCACTGAAATCTTCCATGTTCTCAATTAACTTGCTGAGTAAGTTAGTCCTGTTGTTGGCTCTCTCCTCTCCCCAAACGCCAGGCTCTACCCCCAAATCTCCAGGAATTTCTCAGTCTGGAGTTGTTAACCTTACACTTGTTGCAGTGCTAGTGGCTACCACACCTTCTGAAGATACTACATGGCCACACACATACACAAATATGTCAATATTGAGACATGCCAGATGGCAACCCAGTAAAAACTCCCACTTTGTTCCTTATCACACACACCCCTTCTACCACCCTCCACAGATAGGAGAGAGGGTACAAAATGGGAACCTTACATTAAAAAAACTTTTTTTCAAAGACGTCATTCATTAAAGGGAAAAAACAAAGCCTGCTTATCCTTGACCTTAAAATGCTTGATGCATAAAACACTTTACATTTTCATGTCCTACCCGATTATAATATGACCCACCTTCTAATGCCTCAGATCATAGGACAGGGCTGATCTGTATGGCTTTTGAAAGGCATAAGGTGTTACCACATACCTAGGTCCTGAGTATGGCAGCTCAAAAGTATGTTTGTTAATACGGGTAATTCTACTGTGATTCCATAATTCGGTCAGAGTCTGGTTGTATACACAGGCTGACTTGGGAACATTAGAGTACTTTTAACATTCCAGTGCCACCTGAAAACTGAAGAATTTGGGACTTTGCACTCTAGAAAAAAGAAATGGCTAAAAAGAGAACATTATAGAGACTTAAGAACGTAAGAAAAAGTCTGCTGGATCAGACCAGAGTCCATCTTGTCCAGCACTCTGCTACTCACAGTGGCCCACCAGGTGCCTTTGGGGAGCTCACATGCAGGATGTGAAAGCAATGGCCTTCTGCTGCTGCTCCCAAACACCTGGTCTGCTAAGGCATTTGCAATCTCAGATCAAGGAGGATCAATTGGTAGCCACAGATCAACTTCTCCTCCATAAATCTGTCCAAGCCCCTTTTAAAGCTATCCAGGCTAGTGGCCATCACCACCTCCTGTGGCAGCATATTCCAAATGCCAATCATGTGTTGCATGAAGAAATGTTTCCTTTTATTCATCCTAAATCTTCCCCCCAGCATTTTCAATGTATGCCCCCCAGCATTTTCAATGTATTTTAAAATTATTTATGGGGTAGAGAAAATGGATAGAGGGAGACTGTTCTCTCATTTCCATAATAGTAGAATTCAGGGGGCATTCAATGAAACTGCTGGGAAACAAGATCAGAACAAACAAAACAAAACACTTCATTACTCAACAAGTAATTAAACTGTGGAATGTATTGCCAGGTGAGGTAGTGAAGGCCATGAGCATAGCTGCTTTTAAAAGGGGGTTAGATGGATTCATGGAGGACGTGCTAGCCATGGTAACTAAAGGTATCCAAAGATACCAGCATTTGAATACCAGCGCTGGAAGGCAGCAGCAAAGAGAAGGCATTGGCCTCAATGCATTGTTTGCTGTCTGGGGGGCCTTTATGTGAAACAGGATGCTGGGCTAGATGGACCACTAAACTGATCCAGCAGGCTCTTCATGTTTTTTTGTGGTTGAACATAATAGGGTCACCAAACCTGTCAACAAGCAGGAAATGGGAGGTAAGATGGGGGGGGGGGCAGCCATTAGCAACAGCACCTCCTGGAAAAGCTGGAAGTGACATCATGCCTCTCTAGGAATTGCCAGAAACTCTATGGTAAAACTGACTGAAAATCTTGCTGGCCTCTAGAATGCCAGCAGCACATGACAACCCTATTATAGCATGAAACCTTGTGAGTTCTTCAGATGCATTAGGCCAAAAGTTCAGGTTTGCACACTTATCTATCATAAAGTTCAGAAGTTGTCTATCATAAAGATTTTTAGCCATAAGAAGATGCCTGAGGTGTTTTATGATTCTGAATCTGGGGAACAGTTGCTTACCTCACCACTCCTCCTTACTGGGTCCTCTCAGCTGATCATAAAATTAGGTGCAGAAAAGGAGACTTGCCTTAACAGATATAATCCCCATTAAAGTATGTTAGGTTAAAATGAAGACATTATGTTGGGTTAGAAGAATTTTGTATAACCGCATTTTTAAAAATTAGCCTCCACCAAGAAAATCTGGCTGAACAGACTAGTCACCCATGCATACTGAGCAAATTTGCATGATTTCCTTTGTTTTGCACAGCTACTTCTGCAATTGTTATAATTATTTTTCACCGCTCATTCTAATTTTGCTAGTCAGGGGCCATGCAATGCCCCACCTCTCACTTAACTGGGAATCTAATTCAGCCTGCTTCCTGGTTTCTAAGACTTCTTTGAGCATTGTCCATTTGTAAGCAATAGTTATAAATCTGACCTTTGGCCACACTCAAATACTGACAGTCTGAAGGCTTTGTCTCTTTTTCCTCTTCAGATTGCAGGAACTGAGTAAGGGGGAGCACGGCAAAGAAATTGGGGGGGGGGGGCGGGGGGACATTGTCCAAGCCATTTTCCCCTTCCAAATTTAAGTTGGCAAAGATCAGTGATTCCAGCAGGGCTGCTTTGTTGGCCAATATGTTTCTGATAAACTCAGCAGATGGGAGAGGAAAGTTCCAAAGTACTGGCCACTGTGAAGATTTCCACTGTCAGTAGAATCTGTGAAGATTAGCAACAGCTTGGGAAGAGGGGTGGGATTCATCAGGCTTCTACCCTATGTTCATGCCCTGCTTTTTGCAGAATGGGTAGAAGTTACATACACAAAAGCCTACAACAGAGTGTGATGGCATTATCCTGCTTTAATCTAGGTAGTTTGTAGGCCACAATAGTATTACCTAAACATTTTCAAGCAATAACCGTAAGGCCTACAAACTTACATTTACAGATGATAACTCAGATGAAACGGAAGTATACACCTACTATTACATTCTGCCTATTTTCTGTTTTGCGACATTTGCACATCAAACACTGCTGTGATTTGGCAATGTAATCCCAAAACAATTGTTATCCCAACACATAGTTCTCTGGCAGGTGCCAGCCAGTGTATATGATGCAACAGGCATGCGACCCAAGCCTCCACAGTTTAGATTCCATCCACTCAGCGCCATCATTTATATTAATATCTCTTTCACACACATTCACATGGGCTGACTCAGTGACATTCAGGAAAGCTAGACACCCTGAACATTTGAATATATGTGTGTGTTTTGTCCTATATATATTTGTGATTTGCCATTCTCATATATATATACACACACACACACACACACGTCATTCTCGTGTGTGTGTGTGTGTGTGTGAGAGAGAGAGAGAGAGAGAGAGATGAGACAAATATATATATATATGAGACAAAACACTCCATAAGTACATATAACATATTTCTCCTCAAATGCAAGGAAAATGTTTAGGCTACTATCACACTTGTTAGGAAGTTAAAACTTGGTATTCACAAGGGCCAAGACATTTTGTCTATGAAAAAAGTCTGAAAGGGTAACTTGTAAGTTTGTCCATATAACCAGGTCTGTTCTCATAACATGTTTGTTTGCCTTTGTCTGCTAGCCTGTTCTTAGATCCCACAAACTTTAGCCTTGAAAATTAACCAAGAGCGTGAACATTTAGATATAGATAAGGCCACAGCTCTGGTAAAAAGGTGTAAATCCTTTACTATTATATTGCTTCTCTAATCTAAACCAGAGCTTCCTGGGTAGCTTTACCCCCAGTAGGGAAAACACCAGGCTTCCTCTATTTTGCTGTTTTTCCCCCCACTGAGACCAATAGCGCTGGTAGGATCAAGGAAACAGCCCAAGAGAAAGGTTTAAACCCTCTCCCCTGCCCGTATCCCTGATGTAACACCCCCCATACACAACTGCTTTTAAAAGTTGACTTATGCATAAGGTGACCCAATTATGCCCCACCCACCCCAAAAGCATACCCCTCACCTTGCTATCACATTGGATGATGACTCTTAGCTGTGCCATACATTATCAGTGTCCACAGAGGAAGAGAGATAGAAAGAAATGGAAATGGCTGCTGACACTCTCTGAAGTGTAATTACTGCCATTACATCACTCTGGCACCTGGCAGCGGTTTCCTTGCCATTGCAACTACTTCCGAGAAACAGCAGACGCTGGCATGGAAACTCTCCCCAGCTGGCCCTACAATGACATAATGGAGAGATGTCTGACAGCCATCGTTGGGGTAAGTCACCATGTGGAAGCTATATGCTGTATCCATATGATGCTGGTTAACATATGCTGTGGCTGTCAAGACCAGAGTACACAATCAGCAGAATGAAAGTAGTAAAACTTTTTCAAGATATATGTGGAGAGGTTTACCAGCCTGCATGCTTTCCCATTAGGGCCAAAATCAGCATACCTTACAGTGAGGCAGCTACCGGAACCAAGGGCTGCACACAAGCCCTTCCCCCATTTGCTTTCTTTGAAATCAGTCTGCCAGCCACATGCCCAGCTGCAGACCCTGACCAGAGCTGGCATCTGTGAGTGCAAGTGGTGATAGGTTCAAGGGGGTTAGGAGAAGGGTGCAAAGGCACTAGGGGAAGGGTGCAAAGGCACTGGCCACCAGCAGGACATGGGCATGGGGGATAAGGATGCCAGCTTCAGATTGAGAAACTCCTGGAGATCTGAGAGTAGACTCTGGGGAGGTTTTAAGGGGCAGTCCACCCTCCAAAGCATCCAATTTCTCCAGGGGAACTGACCTATGTCATTCTGGGGAATTCTGGCTGGCATCTGTAAAAGGCAATACTGAAAGATATGAGGCCAGCCAAGCCTAAAAAACAAGGACTGTATATATAGGGATACAAGGCAATGAGGTATAAGCAGTTAGTTTGAGTGTAATTTGAACAGATACTTCATAAACCGTTCATAAAGATTGTTCATAAGGATATATTATGGTTATTTAACTGGATAGAAAGGTAATAAACACATATATAATGAGAGCATGTCATAAACATTGTCCATGAGGCACGAAACTTGCAATAGTCATATTATGCCTTCCAGTCAGTAGAAAGTATCAGTATCTCCAAAAAAATTCAATGAATCAAAGAGATTAAGCTGAGCTGTGGTGAAGTTGACAGCAACAGTTCCAGCAAGTGATGAAGAAAAACCACGGCGACAGCAGCCACATCTTCGCAGAACGCTGCTGCGCCAGCTAATCCACGTTTTCAACAGAAATTTCTTCAGTGCGTTCAGGTAATTCTATTAGAAATAGAGATTGAATTCTCTTATTTGTGTGTTTAGCTAAGTAAAGCAGCATACAGCTTCTACATTCAGTGAATCATCTGTAAAATCTGTAAAAGGCATGCAGGTCAGTGGATGGGAAGGGAAGAACAAGGAGCTGGTGGAAAACTGAGGAGAGTAGGGGGACCGTGACCACTCTCTGCCCAGGGCCCCCAAAAACTGGAAATACACTGCTTCCCGTTCCTATCTCATCTATGCATATCAAGCTCACAAGCAGGGTGTCAAAACACAAGCCTCCCCTGTGTTTTGGAGTAGTGGTAAAAAGTAGGTATACTCTAATCTGGAGGAACCAGATTTGATTCCCCACTCTGCCGTCTGAGCTGTGAAGGCTTATCTAGGGAATTCAGATTAGCCTGTACACTCCAACACACACCAGCTGGGTGACCTTGCGCTAGTCACAGCTCTACAGAGCTCTCTCAGCCGCACCTACCTCACAGGGTGTTTGTTGTGAGGAGTTTATAAGCCCCTTTGAGCCTCCTGTAGGAGAAAAAGGGAGGATATAAATCCAACTCTTCTTCTTCTTCTTCTTCTTCTTCTTCTTCTTCTTCTTCTTCTTCTTCTTCTTCTTCTTCTTCTTCTGTGGTTCGTTTTAACACTTGGTATTAAGAGGAATACTCCCTTTGGATAGGGAGGTTCCATTTTGCTACTCTATCTAATAATGGTTAATAAACTACTCTCCAATAAATTTGTCCAGTCCTTACAGCCCTCTATGCTAGTAACTCATCTTGCATCTGCAAACGGCCAGAGTTAATTATTTATTATGTGGAAAAGTAGTTTCTTTTATCTGTCCTGAATCTGTTACCCATTCTAGAAGAAAGAGAATTTAAAAAAATAATTTAAAAGTTCTATCTGTTGTCCCTGTTTCCTGTTTAGTTCCCCCATCTCCCCCACCCCCACACATACACACACACATTTAGAAAAAAAATAACATGTAGGAAAAGCCCTTGAAATGTTGGGCTAGGGAGAGGGGGCAGGTGGAAGATTCAAGCTAAGCCCAGGCTGGGGTGGGAGAGGCAAGGCAATGGGGAAGAAAGGAGGCAGCCCCTTAGGTGACTGCCCCATCCCTTGCAGACAGACAGTATCCCTCTCTCCATCTGAGGCATCCTGGATCAGAGGGCAGACAAGCTCAATGATAAATTCCCCGGGGGGACTCAACGGGCACAGAGCTTCTGCTTCTGTTGAAGGTTGTAGGAGCCGCACTAGTGGTCTACTGATCCTGATGATATTGATGACAATTAGTTGACAGAGATTAAAATGGAAATGAGGGGAGGCTTTTGTCTGTCACTTTATCCATCAGCTGTAGCTTGCCCCAGGCAACGGACACACGCTGGGCTTTCTGTTTTGTTGTTATTCCCTTGTTTCAGGCTCAGTTGGCTTTCAGCATTTGTTTCTTGCCGTCACTAAATTCCTCCTCAACCTCCCCCCCCCTAAAAAAAATGCACACAAAAAAATAGGTTTGTCCAAAAACCCTTGTTCGCTCTTCATTGTACTTCACAGTACCACTGGCAAGCTTGACAAGACAGCCCGCTTCCTGCAGGTAGGCAAGTTACAGTCTCACCCTCCTCTCCATGCCATGTGTGCAGTAATAGTGGCTGTTGTGGGTTTTCCAGGCTATGTGGCCACGGTCTGGGAGTTTTTGCTCCTAATGTTGCACCCATATCTATGGCTGGCATCTTCAGAGGCAAGTCATCATAAGATGTGCCTCTCTCTTACCATGACATGCCTCTGAATGAAAGCCTTCAACAATACATGCAGTAATAATTTAGAAGAAGAGGAAGAGGAAGAGGAGGAGGAGGAGGAGGAGGAGTTTGGATTTATATCCCCCCTTTCTCTCCTGCAGGAGACTCAAAGGGGCTTACAATGTCCTTGCCCTTCTCCCCTCACAACAAACACCCTTTGAGGTAGGTGGGGCTGAGAGAGCTCTGAGAAGCTGTGACTAGCGCAATTCACCCAGCTGGCGTGTGTGGGAGTGTACAGGCTAATCTGAATTCCCCAGATAAGCCTCCACAGCTCAGGTGGCAGAGCTGGGAATCAAACCTGGTTCCTCCAGATTAGATATACAAGCTCTTAACTTCCTACGCCACTGCTGCTCTTTTTTATTTGTTTTTCTATCAAATTTTCTTTCAAATTTTAAACTAGAAGACAACTATCTGCTTCAGAGACTGGGAAACTCAGGATCAAACTAGACATCGCACAAAATGGAAGCAACTTGCATACTATCTGGCTACCCCACATCATGAAGAGGAGAGCCCACAGAAAGAAGATAGCCAATGGACACTTTTTTAAAACCATGGAAATGCATCAGAATAAACCTTTGAATTGAAACTGGCTGCAAGCTAAAGTAAATCAGAACTGGAAATGGAAAGAGAAACGGCTCTTTCTGATAGCTTGAAACCCAGCCCTACTTAGTATGGCAAGTGGTTCAGCCGAATTCTGTACTCGCACAGTGACACGCACGCACACATACCACAACACTGAGTATAGTTTGGCCTTATCCTGATATCACAACATTCTGCAGACTTTGTCTTTTCATCTGGTGGAAGAAACAGGATGTTATTGTTATGGCATTAGAGCAGGGGGAAGCTATCCACCTACATATGCTGTAGAGTGCTGTGGTAGCATGAACTTTCAGAATGCAACAGAATGCAGCTGAAGAATCACATTTTGAATGCTTCATTATGTCAGTACATTTTTTGAAAAATAATCCCCAGAAAATGGAGAAGAAGAAAAAAAAACACAACAGGGAACCAGCTGGACTAGAACCTTCCTTCCTGCTGTGTTAGGTTTTAAAAAAAATTCTGCAGGGTGGTTCCATAGGGAGAGCATTCAGAGTAGAATTCCTTCTCTTGAATTTTGAAGTGGTATAAACCATTCTGAGGAATCTACCACCATATTAGAGAAGGGTAGAAGAAAGACCTAGAGCAGTGATGGCGAACCTTTGGCACTCCAGATGTTATAGACTACAATTCCCATCAGCCCCTGCCAGCATGGGGCCAAAAGTGCCATAACATCTGAAGTGCCACCAAGGACCAATAGGAATGGCTGCCATTTTTGGCACTGTTCTTTGCCTGATTTGCAGTATCAACACTTTTATGAGTAGGTGCACATCTGATACCAAAATGGGCCTTCATTGACCCATATTGTAGAGTACTCTTCTTACTGAGAGGTTCAGGTTAATTCTTCCATTAAAAATTCTTAAGTAACTGTGGTAAATTCCTTAGTGGTCCCTCAGACAGTACTAGATTAAATGGATGTCTAGTTCATCCCAACAAGGTAAGGAAAGAGATCTTAGACTGCATAAAATTAGTTTGAAAATGGAGATTTATACAATTGAATTCTCCTTCGAATACCAGATAAAAATTCTAGACTAGTCTTCATTATTTGCTAGTTTTGTATAAGTGAAGATTCTTTTTTTCCATGGCAAATTATTCAGTTATGTGATCCACCCCTGAAGTCAAGTGATATACAACCAGAACAAGGTTTCTTTTGGCTGTTTGTGTGAACACGGCCTCTAGGCAGCTGGTGTCATTCAGTACAAAGCAGCTTTCTATATCAGTGTAGTTTCAATCTTTAGTCTAACATGATAAATGCAAAAAAAAAAGCAAATGCTTTTCCTAGATCCACTTATTTTTTTAAGGTCAACCATCTGGATCCAGATTTCATTAGAGGTTAAACCTGATTTTAAAACCAATGCGAAACTTTCCACATGATTAAGCTTAAAATTATCTGGGCTTTTTTTGCTGCCGCTAATGTACATCTGACTAATCAAGGGGTCAGGAGTGCAAATTTCCAAGCTTGGCTACCAGCCAGGGTTGCAAACAAAAGGCCTCCAAATGGCTATATTGGATGCAGTGATACAGATTTTTCTGCACAGCCTATACTCGTTGGCATTGGACTACGCCCGGAGCCTCCGATGCCAGCATAATAACAAAAAACTTGCCCTAGTTCTAGCTATTGCCAGTGATGCTAGTACAGCAGAAGGATCATGCACAAAAAAACCATCCTGAGAAAATCAGAGCCACCACAATTTTTAAAAAGCCTGCGGGGAGGGGGGATGAAAGGGAAAGAATTGTGCACAAGAATACAGTGTTTGTGGCAGGGGGAGTAAATTATCCCTGCATCCTTAATGGCAATCAGCTAGGTTTTGACTGTATCTGTTTTCACTTACAGCAAAACTATAATAATGATCCCTACCTAGGGTTGCCAACTCTGGGTTGGAAAATTCCTGGAGAAGCCTGAGGAGAACAAGGGTTTGGGGGCAGGGGAGGACCTCAGCAAGGCATAATGTCAAAGAGTCTACCATCCAAAATAGCTATTTTCCCCAGGTGAACTGACCTCTGTAGTCTGGAGACTGGTTGTAACTATGGAAGAACTCCAGGCCCCATCTGAAGGTTGGCAACTTTGTTCCTGCCTTCCTTTGCTATAATATCCAATTCATTAAGCATCCTGTGACAAATGCCCATATTTGGGAAGTGGTTTCCAGGGAGAGACTGCCCTGAAATAGTTAAGTCCTGCCCAGTCCTGATTGGCTGGAGGAAATTGCCAGGGAAAAGAAAAGGGGGCAGCTTGAGTGCTGAGGGTTCCTTTGTCTTGGTTTGCTCCTGGACTAGGTTCCAGAAAGCTGAGTGCAGATCAGGAAGAGAGATCTGTCGCTGCTTGTGCATTCTGACAAGAAGTCAGACTGCTCTATTCAGGCTGAGGAGGCTTGAAAGAGTGTGAGGGAAAGCCCTGGGCTTGGTGGAAGGTGAATCCGCCGCTCAGGTGCTTGGCAGCTTGGCTGTCCAGACTAGTGTCTGTCCAACCTCAGTTCAAAACCCAGTCAGGAGAAGACCAGTCCATAAAGGGGGCAGTTAGGCCTTAACAGGGGACTGAAAGGGAAGGTGGCGAGTGTTAAGCCAGAGTCCTTCCAGTCTTAAGACTTGGGTGGTTATGTGCACTGGAAAGGGTGTGGAGAAAAGAGAAAATCTAGTGTCTGTGCGTGTAACAACTAAAAGCTGAAACCTCTGTGAGAGAAAGTTGAAGTAAATCAGAACTTGTGTGTATGATAAAGCTTAAGAACCAGAACCTCTTTAAGAGAAGGAGTATAGTGGCCACCTGCGTGTAACCAATCAGAAAATTTTAGTGTAACTGACTGAATAACCTCTCAAGAAATAAGTTTTACTTTCTGTAACCAACAAGCGTTTAAAACAGGGGTAGGGAACCTGCGGCTCTCCAGATGTTGAGGAACTACAATTCCCATCAGCCCCTACCAGCATGGCCAATTGGCCATGCTGACAGAGGCTGATGGGAATTGTAGTTCCTGAACATCTGGAGAGCCGCAGGTTCCCTACCCCTGGTTTAAAACCTCTCAAGTCAACTGAGAAGCCTTCATTTCTAGCCAAATAAACTTTACAAATTCTGTTTCACGTTACCAAAGAGTTCCAGTCTATTTTTCTGTGTGCCTACAAAGGGTGGTGTCTGTCTGGCTGCGAAAAAGCCAAAACTCTCTCACATAGTTTCCCTCCATTTTTGTCAGGAGCTTTACTTTCTTTCTCTGGGGAGAGTTGGAGTGAGGCAGATTCCAGAAAGGGAGTCTGAACTTTCAAAACCCTGCTACGCATGGTCCTTCGTCTAAAGTAGGATTTGCAGTCCCAGCCTAACAACCAGCAGGAGACCATGTAGGGCTGGGACACAAGGAGGGCAGCCACCAGCAATGGCAGAATAAAGCCATAGAATAAAACAATAGAATTTTCAACAATTCCTAGAGAGGGCTGTCATGTCACCCCAGAAAATAATGCCAGTCGTCTTTAGGAAATGCTGAAAACTCTGTAGTTTCAAAATAGAATTTTTAGCAATTCTTGGAGAGGTATGAGGTCACTTACAGATTTTTTTTAAGTTACATCACACTATTGACAACAGTGAGTTAAAAATTTCTCTCTTGCTATCCACTGATGTGTCTATAAGGAAGCTTATAGCAAAACTAGAAGTAACTAGTATAATGAAGACAGTCACATGGCAACCGCAACAGAAAACATGTGCTCGACCACTGAAATATCAGGGTAGCTCATCATTTGTGACTAGGACACTACTAAGAATGAACTGCTTTCATAGAACCATAGAATCATAGAGTTGGAAGAGACCACAAGGGCCATCAAGTCCAACCCCCTGCCATGCAGGAACACACAATCAAAGCACCCTTGACAGATTATCATTCAGCCTGTTAAAAAACCTCCAAGGGAGACTCCACCACATTCCAAGGAAATATATTCCACTGTCACATAGCCCTAACTGTCAGGAAGTTCCTCCTAATGTTTAGATGGAAACTCTTTTCCTGCACCTTGAACCCATTACTTCTTGTCCTAGTTTCAGGAGCAGCAGAAAACAAGCTTGCTCCCTCTTCAACATGACATCCCTTCAAATATTTAAACATGGGCTTACTAAGGGCCACCTCTTTAACCCTCTCTTCGGCTAAATTTTAAACATATCTAGCCTTCTCTAAGGCCCTTTCCGCACATGTTTAATAAAAGCAGGAAAAGCTCAGGTTATTACATGGAACTCCGCGGGATTGTGCCAGTACATTGGTCAAGCGCATGCGCACCTTCGTACCGTTTTTGTTATTCCCTGCCAGCTTTTTCCCCCCAGCAGGACCAACCCCCCCCCCCAGGCCATGATACAGCCCATTTCCCCTGCATGGGGTCTTCTACCATATTGAAACCAATTACCAATGGGAGCATGTTCTCCCTTCCTTGAGGTGTTCAAGGAGAGGTTGGAGAGCCATCTGTTGGGGATGCTCAAGCTTTGGATTTCCTGCACTGAGTAAAGGTTGAATAAATTAAAGCCGCATGGAGAAGACAGTTGTCCCTTTTTCCCTATCTGCTATGGAAAACAGGACTCCAGGTGCACTGTGTACTATTTATTTATTCAGAATGTTTCTGTGCCACTTTTTTAGAGTCCTGCTTCAGGTGGCTTACAATTAGTAACTACAGTGTTTAAAATATACAAGCTATTAAAAATAAGCCATTGGCAGAAGCAACAGAAAAAAAGTATCCATGAAACAGGGGGCGGGGGGGAGCTGATTAGATAATCCCTGAGTTGTTGAGAGGGCAGATGCAGGTCAAGGGAGGTGACATGAGTGAGGTGTTACAATGGTCTTATCTTCTGCTGCATCAAGGATTCCAAGAGGCATGTCTAGTTCAGGTTCCAAGGTGGCAACCCAAAGACAAAGCTGCCACATGCGCTAATGAATTCTTCTCTTGATATTTGACTAGTCAATTAGTGCCTCTAATAAAGATGATTCTGGCTGACCTTTTATGCTCTTTCCCAATTGGAGGACTTTTTTTTGGCCTCATTTTAGAATCAGTGTACTAAGAGCATTTGGTTCAGTACATTTGAAATTCACGCCAGGCCACATACCGGTATGCAACACCCATCTCTAAGGCACATGTCCAGCAAGCTCTCTCCCATGCCTCAACTGCTGCCTGTCTAGACATACACCAATGAAACAGCCAAGCTCCAAATTCCCATGAAGACTTTCATAATTACTGTTATTAAAATGCAAGGCTTTCTACAAGTTCATAGCAAACAGATCTCTGTTTTACAAGCCGAGGAGGAGATGGCGACCCAATTTCTCCCCATTATGTACCCAATTTAATATGGCCTTTTAAATAGCTACTCCTTGTTCGGTGATGTCAGTTTTACTGCACAGGTGTCACGTCTTTAAATGTCTGAACTGATGCGCATCTTTCATGCCAGATCTTAGCATATGACTTCATTTCTACTGAATCTCTAAGGCAAGAGATGCCATCAAAACAACATTATATTTTCTCATGTCATGAAGGTATCCCATAGAAGAAAACCAACAGGGGTGCTCTCATACGCTGTTTTTCAATTTGTAGATTCAACACCAGAGTAAGGAACTGGTTCTCTTCAGATGTGTTTAGTCAGCATTTGGACTGGAGCATGCTGCATGCCACTTTTTGCTACTTGTCTACTACTTAGATGTTCAGCATTTCTGTATTCCCAACAGACCATAGTTTGTGTCTTCCAAACTGGACAACATGGCAAACTATGGTTTGTTCTCTTGTATGTGCAGCAGAATACCAAACCAGGAATAAACGATGGTTTGAAATAGATTGTTGGCAAGACAACAAGATATAATTTGTTGCTTTATTCCACTAAGGTAGCAGGATGACGAGCAGTGGTTTATTGGGAATATGGAAGAAGAGGAAGAGGAGTCCCAAAGCTGTTTATAATCCCTCTCCTTTTGCCTCCCCACAACAGACACTTTTGTCCATTCTGCACAACACAAATAAAACGTCTTGAGGATGCTAAAGAAGGCATCTTGGGGAGGAACTCTGCACAGCTTTTTCCTTAAGGTGTCTTTTTTTCCCCAAAAATGCTTCAAAGTATGTCTTTTTTCCTTAAGCCACTTCAAGACATCTTCTGCCTGGCTGTGCAGAGCACAGCTCTAGAGGCATCTTATTTTTTCTGTTCAATCATTTTGCTCTCTATTCAGTTTCATCCTCCCCTTGCATATGACACTTTGTGTGCTGGAAAAGGGATTCTCCCTGTCTCCATTTGCTGAAATGCCCAAGGACATTTGCTCTATAGGCTCTGATCCTGGGCACATTTTCAGCTTGAAGAGTATACAGTTGTACTTAGCTCGTCCTGCCAATTCTGGCAATATATAGTTTTCCTTTTGTTAAAAAAATTGATGAAGTATCTGTGAAGATACATGGACATGCACACAAGAATCTTAGCCACTCAAAAGTTGGCTCTACTCCCCCCCCCCCCCATTGAAATGTTTTGGGTAGACCTGCCCTCCGCAGACCATCTTCCTGTTCTCTTCTCGCACAGGGATATTCCAGGTGCATACGAGCTCAGGCACTCCTTCAGGTAGGCAGGATCCAAGTGTTTTAGACACCAGTATCATCTGGTCACATTACTTTTCTGGAACACAATATCTCTATTAGGTTAGTAGGGCTAGTAAAAATGTCTACCAGGAAATATCTAAGAAGATGAGGAGTGGGGACCTGGGCACTCTTCAAGCTGAAAGCCTACAGTTTCCAGTGCTGAGACCTTCTGAAGGAGAGCTGTTTCCCTCATAGCCCCATAGCACAGAACACTGTCAGACACATTTTGCAAGTGGTATTTTTATTAGATAGTAAATGCTATTTAACTGGGTTTTAATTACTTTTGGAGGCACAAAAATAAATAAATAAATATCTGTCAGGACTGTTCCTCCTTTCTGGGCCCCATTTTGCCTTCTGGGAAGTTTTCTTCTTAAAATGGTCTCAGTACATAGGTAGATTTCTTTAACATCTTCAGTTTTCAGCCTCCTCCCTGTCCCTCTAGGGGGCAAAGATGCTTCTTGATTTTAGAAGAAGATGAAGAAGAGGAGGAGGAGGAGGACGAGGACGAGGAGGAGGAGGAGGAGATTGGATTTATATTCCCCGCTTTCTCTCATGTAAGGAGACTCAAAGGGGCTTACAATCTCCTTTTCCTTCCCCCCTCACAACAAACACCCTGTGAGGTAGACAGGGCTGACAGAGCTCCGAAGAACTGTGACTAGCCCAAGGTCACCCAGCTGGCATGTGTTGGTGCACAAGCTAATCTGGTTCACCAGATACGCCTCCAAAGCTCAAGTGGCAGAGTGGGAATCAAATCTGGTTCTCCAGATTAGAGTGCACCTATTCTTAACCACTACACCACACTGGAAAGGTTGGATTCATACCCCACTTTCTCAAGTCTCAAAGCAACTTGCAAACTTCTTCCCATCCTCTCCCCAAAACAGATACCTTGTGAGGTCAGTGGGGCAGAGAGAGTTCTGAGAGAATTGTGACTAGTCCAAGGTCATCCAGCAGGCTTCATGTGTAGGAGTGGGGAAACAAACCTAGTTCACCAGATTAGAGTCCACCGTTCATGTGGAGGAAAGGAGAATCAAACCCAGTTCTCCAGATGAAAGTCCATCACTCTTAATCACTATACCATACTGACTAACTACATTTACCATCTAACAGAGATTTTGCTGCTGTCCAAACACTGTCATGAGCATTATGTGGTATCCGTACAAACCCATCAAACAGTATTACAGTCAAGGATGCTGAACCCCAGGTGTTAGGAGGGATCTCTAAGGCCTTGCTGAGACTACAGCTTGAAATTGATGCCTTGATGCATTCCGGACTCCAACCAGACTCATACCCTCCATCATTTCACAGATGAAAAGAGGGACACTCTCTCTGCTTGTAATGCAATACGGATCACTGCCAGCATCCCTCCCTCCTCCCCAATTATTCATTGTTGAAGACTCTTCTGCATACGCTATATTCTGTGTTTGTTGGCCATGTAATAGCCTGCTTTGAACTGGCTTCTAGATCAAGACAGTGTTAGTGTGCTGACTATAACCAGTGTCTTTCCTTTTTTTAAATTTAAGGATGTTTAATAGAGTGTTTAATCTCACAACAGATATGGTGGTTGGTTTGTTTATTTATTTATTTATTTATTTGTTTGTTTGTTTGTTTGTTTATTTGAATATTCAGACTCTTCCTCCGTTTGCCAGACCAACTCAAACTTATTCAGCAACATGTAATTTCTTGATAAAGCAGCTGTTCAGTTGGGGGATCAGAAAGACAGATGTACACTAGAATTTGTGTGTGATTTTGCATGCAAGTTCACTAGAAGAGCCAACATGGTGCAGTGGTTAAGAGCAGTGGACTCTAATCTGGAGAGCCAAGTTTGTTTTCCCACTCGAACACATGAAGCCTGCTGGGTGACCTTGGGCTAGTCACAGTTCTCTCAAAACTCTCTCAGCCCCACCTACCTCATAAGGTGACTGTTCTGGGGAGAAGGGAAATGAGTTTGAAGGCCACTTTGAGACTCCTTATGGTTGAGAAAGTGGGATATAAATTCAACCTCTTCTTCTTGAATTGAGAGGCATCTTCTCTGCCATAGAGGGCCCGGGGGTGGGCGGAGGGGAGCTGAAAACTGAAGATGTTAAACAAATCTACCTATGCACTGAGACAACCCAGCATCTTCCCAGATGGCAAACGGGGACCAGAAAGAGGGAACAGTCCTAGTAGGTAGGTAGGTAGGTAGGTAGGTAGGTAGGTAGGTAGGTAGGTAGGTAGGTAGGTAGGTAGGTAGGTAGGTAGGTAGGTAGGTAGGTATTGTATGTATGTATGTATGTATGTATGTATGTATGTATGTATGTATGTATGTAAGTGCCTCCAAAAGCAATTAAAACCAAATTAAATGTCATTTGCTATTTAATAAAAATACTAATTGCAAAATTCATATGAGAGACAGTGTTCTGTACTACCGGTATGGTGCTCTGAGAGAAACAGCTCTCCTTCAGAAATTCTCAGCAGTGGCAACTGGAAACTGTGGGCTTTCAGGTGGAAGGGTCCACAGGCCTCATCCTCTTAGCTTCAATAGCAGAAATTGGAAGCTGGAAGAGGTTATGTGAAATCATATAGAGATGCCTACCTAAATGTGGCAAAATGGGAGATTGAATTCTGCCCTAAGAACAGAGACTCAACAGTTTCTTGTAGACTTTGAATCTTGAATAAGCAAGCCATCTGTCCAGTGGAAGAACCATCCCTTAGTCTGGAATGTTTTCCCCCCTCCAAGTAACATGGAAAGGAAAGGAGGGGAAGAAACGCTAGCAGCATAGAAATGTCACTTCAAGCTTGAACAAGTTTATCCTACTGGCTGTAGAGCTTGTCAGAACACAGTGAGGGAGAAGCTGACAGCTATAAATCAGGTTCAAGACCTCAGAATATACCACTGAACAAGGGCCCAGTCACAGCTGCTTTATAGGGGTACACTGACTCTCTGACAACAGCCATCTAACACCCCCACAGCTCTCAAAATGCAGCAAAGCACATCCTTGCCATGCACTTTCTTTTCTTTTTCTTTTCATGCTGAAAAACCTTTCTTCTCAATCCCTGTTTCTCTTTGTCAAAAGCAGCAGAGAAGTGCTTTCTATTGATTTTCCTATTAAGCAGTTCTAGTAAACATTTTTACTAGCCCTGCTAACCTAATACAGATGTTCTGTTCTGGCAGAGTGCTGTGAACAGGTGATAACAGTGTCTAAAAAACTCTTGGGCCCTGTCTGCCTGAAGGAACGCCTGTGCCTGCATCTACCTGCCCAGGCACTGAGATCACAGGGGGAGGCGCTCCTTGTAGTCTCCCCTCAGAGATTCACAACGTGCCTACCCTTTATGAATTTAGGCACATGGTGAATATCTTCCTATTCACCCCAGCTTTTGATTAAGCTAACTAGAAGCCCGCTCTGCAGCTGCTGGTCTGAAGGGCTGGGGTTCTTTTAATGTGATTTTTATTGCTGTTTTAATAATCATATTTTATTCATGATGCTTTTATTATGATTTTTCTTGTTTTTTGTATGCCACCTAGAGATGCTAATATGAGATGGGGTATAAATATAATAAATAAATAAATGCAACAACTGTGAACCTTAACTAGGGAGGAAGCTTAAGAAGCAGTTGGTTGTTGTGGGTTTTCCGGGCTGTGTGGTTGTAGTCTGGTAGATCTTGCTTCTAACATTTCACCTGCAACTGTGGCTGGCATCTTCAGAGATGTATCATACCTCTGAAGATGCCAGCCACAGATGCAGGCAAAATGTTAGGAAGAAGATCTACCAGACCACGGCCACAACAACCAGTTGAATCCGACCGTGAAAGCCTTCGACAATACATTAAGAAGCAGCTTTTTGCAACTTAAGAAGAATACTGCAGGATTGGACCAAAAGTCCCCCTAGTGTGCTATTTACCATAGTGACAGTGGAATGCCATTACAAAGCCCTCAATAATAATACTCCTCTCCTCTGTTGCTTGATCCCATTATTTGAGTTCAGAGCCAGACCAGCCTTTTGTGCAACTCCAAGGAGGCTTATTTCAACATTGGCTGTGCCCCTGTCCACTTCCCCATCATGCCCAGCTGCCTAGAGGTTGGGGCATCTATCTTGTTCACCCTATGGCCAGTCTGGTGAAGACCATGGTCTCACAAGCCCCCCCACCCCGCCAGCATTCTGTGACTCCCCCTGTCCATCCACCACTTCTATATCCCCCATGGGTGGACTGTGGCCCTTGATGCTTGACCACAGATCCTCTCCCTATCAGAAAGGGACCTTCCAGTTGGTATGAGCATGCACAATCCCTGTGGTTTTGCTTGGTGCCCCCTGGACAACTGTGGTGCTGCATGCACTCTTGAGTGACCTGTCACCTGCCATGATCTTCCCTATTTCCCACCCACCCCTATCTCCATCTCTCCATCCCCCTCCCTCTCCCTAATAGAGACACAAGGATGTTGGTTCAGAGAAACTTTAATGAGGAGGCCCCTGTCTACAAACCACTGCCTTGTTTTGGCCACTGACCAGTTTCACTCTGCTCCACAGATGCATGGCACAGTGCATGACAACTGCAGCCTCATCCAGCACTGTCCACAGTTGCTTTCAAGCATACTCAATGCATCCCCTACAGGTCAGCAATGGGCACAGCATCTGTTGGGGAAAGCAGTAATGGTATGCGAGGCATGGTGAATGCTTGCATCAGGTGACAGTGTGTCCCATGGTCCAGTGTGGCTGTCTTGGGAGCCAAGTCAGTGGCACTGCGACACTGACCCAGCCCCCATCAGTTCTGGCTCCTGGTTGTCCTGCTGCAGTTCCATTCCATTTGTGCAGCCATGACTCTATCTTTTTTTTTTCCTATTGTCTCCCATTTTGGGGCAATTCCTATCTCTCTTTGTAAATTTCGAAACTGACACAAATAAAGTTTCATATGGAACAAGAGTTGAGCAGAAGGGGCTGGGGATGGCCCAGTTGTGGTGCCTCCACACACACAACCCAGTCCCATTGGCCTTCCCCACCACTTTCCTGCCCCCCACTCAGCTGTGTTAACAAATGGGTGAAAGCACCTACTGTGCTTGTGCCCTTGCAGCCAACCCCATGTAGAGCCAGGCTAGGGAGGAAATGGACCTTGCCTGTGGGGGTGGAATCTCATCTTAGCTTTCTGGATGCTGGTTCACAGCAGGGCTTGGCCACACAGGGTATCTAGATTTTGCTCTCCCAGGAGGGTTGCTGTGCACTGGGTCAACCCAGTAGTGCAAAATGCTAGCCCATTATGCTAGAAGTGAGCTCAGTGTGCAAGGTGTCTGACTAATGGTGCAAAGTAAGTGCTTACCCCCCCCCCACCACCACCACAGGTGTCCCATGTTCATTCTAAATTCATACATCTGGTAGCTGTCAGACAGCATCCCAGGACATGCATCTTACCTGCCAGGAAGTATGTATGTCTAGAAAGGTATTCATGACGGAGGAGGGACCTGCTAATGGCCACTGCTCAGGGGGCTGGGATGGCCTCTGCCACTGCCACATTGGCCAGCCACTGGATTGGCTTCCAGAACGAGCTGTGGCTGTAGAGGTGGGGCTGCTCTGATGAAGGGAGCTTTCTCATAGTCTAATAATGCAGCTTTATGGGCTGTGACACAGCTGTTGCTGGCATAACTTTGGGCCAGAAAAATCAGGCATTCCCGGACCAAAAGGCTCAGGGAGTTGACTATCATCAGCACTACCTTCGGAGGGCGAGCCCCTGTGCTAGAGATGCACCTCCATGATGCCCCTGCATTGCATTCCCATGCTGCTCCCTGGCACCGGTATATGTGCTGCAGTGCCATCATAGATTCCCCATGCTGGTACAAGTGGCATTTATGCTGTACCAGGATCATGGTGCCTCCACAGCATTTTCTATGTAATTTCTCTGTATCATTCATGTTTTCTAAACCCTTCTCCTGCCCCTCACTGTCATTTACTTTTTATTGTAGCTGTGGGAGGCGGAGTTCAAAAGTTTTGTGGCAAATGATTAACAAAGACTCAAGATACTCTATATTTGGATTAAATGAGAACATACTAAGAGAATGACAAGGAGTCAACAATTAAAGATGTTACAACACACTTGAGAGGAACACATTGAAACCTGACAAATCATTCCATAACTCTTTAACAGCCATCTTGCGGCAAGAGGGCATAATTCAGCCCCAAACGGTTTCTCATGGTCCCTGGGAAGAGTCAGGAAAGAGTTTAAAGACTGACAGACTGAAGACCATCAATAGAGCTGATACAGGGTTTATATCTATCAGTATCAACAGGCTGGTCACCCACCACTGGATTAGATCAAAAGGAATTCTAGGATTCCTCATCAGATAAGCCAAAATAGTTTATCGGACTAATGAAATTTCTTAGCGTGTTTACTTCAGCAATACATATGCTAAAATCGGAAGTAAGAAATTTGTCAAGAGGACTTTTGCATATCCATAGCCTGAATCCCCCTGTGATACTCCTGGCTGAGAAGAAAATGTGAACTGCGACTTTCCATCACCAAACTCTACATCATCACTTTCATATTAGCTTTCATTTCTTAAAATGATTTTTTTAAAAAACAGTTTGCAAAAACAGGAGTAACATCTGTGCTTCTTGGAATGTCAAAAGGAAATGAAAATTTGCCAAGTTTACCATGTCCCTCACAATGAGGAACACGAGGGCTCGTGCTGTCTATGAACCCCTGGCAAGACTCATACACCAATCTGAAAATAATCATTTTAAGGTTCTAATCCAGTTGGGCCTCAGCACAATGTGAACTATATCTGCAAGTCAAAACAAGAAAACTGTTACTTCCAGATTTCTCACAGACCGCTTATTCTAAGTTACACCCACCAGACTGCCCATGAACACAGTGACAAGCCCTAGCTTGTGACCAGCCCACAAAGTATCTCTTTCAAATGAATAACAAACATTCTCTGAGGAAAAAATTAGCAAACACAAATCAGCAGGAAGTATAGTATACAAGAAAGGAATATTGTTAGCATTTGCTGCCGGATTTTATTTAAAAGTGACATTTAAAATGAATTTCCTGCTCAGGTAAAAGCTATGTCAGACTTCTGACAGAAGATAAATCAAGTTCTGAAGGACTTGTGAGAGATTTTGGAGAGGGGGCATCTGTCATGTATTGGTATATCTGCGGTAAGTGCATAGATTTCAACTTGAAGACTTTTAAAAAGGCAGAGGCAATATAATTGCCTCAATAGTACTTGAGGCAATAAGAGCTTGGCAGGAGGCCCAAAATATTTGGGAACGCAACATGGAGAAAAGCATGTGATCTGCACTTCCCCTAGTTAAATAGCAACACTAAATTGACCATTTGCTGCTCAAAATCCCTCAGAATTAGCCACCACTACTGGCCCAATGTTAGAGCTGGCTCTCACTGGGAGCTTCCTAATTTTACTAAGTTAACATCTGAGTGCACATTTCCCTATGGAAGTTACCAGTGTTCCTAGTATTTAGAGAAGCTTTGCCGTTTGGGCACTGACCAGATCCCGACCTGCTTAATTTCACAAGGTTGTTGTTTTTGTATGCCTTGCAACCATGCTGTGAGACCCATGAATTTTCTGACATTGGCAACTGGATTCTCTCTTGTACCTGCCTGCTTTCAGGATACAAACAACACACTGGAAAGTCTGCAGATATCCTAAAGGATTCTTTGCATACCCAGTAGAGATGACATGATCTATTTTGGGTACTGTCTACTTCAGGCAATTTTTGTTTTTTTGATAGCAAGTTTTGTAAGATGGCAGACTTTTGCCTTTTCTTTTAAGTGACCATGACATCCCTCAATGGAATGCAGGAATTCACCTCTGCTTTGTAGGTTAAATGAATATTCTGCGGATATTGATTGTTAAATTCTCCTAGCAGAGGGGAGGATGTGATTGGCATCAATAATCAGAAAAAAATATCACTTCTGATATGGAGATGTCGGCTTTTTATCACCTTCCCATCATGCCATTGCCTGGGATGTCAGGAAAATCTCTGCAACTGAAACTTAATGGCATCCAGAGGAAGCATATCTGTATCTTTGGAGACATACATATGCATATTTTGTTAAGTGACACTAACATTTGCCCTGTAGAAGTCTAAGACCAAAAACTATATTTTTAAAAGTGTTGTATAAGTGTTGTACATTTAGACTAGTACATTTAGACTAGTTAACACAAGTTAACTGAATGAGCAACAAGCCAAGAAGTCCAAGGTTCAAGCCTTATCTCAGTAATGAGTTTCCAAAAATATCTTAAGCTTATTTCCTATCTTCTATTGGCTTGGATCCCTCAGAGAGTTCTGCAGACAAAAGGATTTCTGTCCATGGAGAGTAATTTTCTTACTTCCTACCTCTTAAGAGCAGAATTTGGTGGGGCATTTTGGGCTGCAGCAGAAGAGGGGAGGCAAGAAAGTTACTCTCTGCAGGAGGAATTCATTCAATCTGTGGAAATGATCTGGTGGACCCAGTTTGTATTTTTATGCCTTCCTTCCTTCCAAAAGTGGAAGGCAGCATACATTCCTTGGTGCCGACCAAAGAATGGGGAGTCAGCCAGTTCAGGACAGGGGTTGCACCCTGGAAGTTCAGATTCCCATCTTTGGGGTGCTGGTAGGTTCCCTCTTTCCACTGGGCATTCAAGCCTCAGTTCTGGCATGCAGTTTCTTTAACAGACTGTGTCACTTCTTGGCACAGTGAGAGTTTGTCTCAGTTTATCATGCACATCCAGGCAGGATTAGTGCAATGCATTCTGTGTGAGGCTGTCTTCGAGAACTGTTTGGAAGCTACCGATGGTACAGACAGCAACAGAAAATCTGCTGATGACTACCTCTGCAAAGGAACACATCTCACCAATCTTACGAGAGCAGTTCTCACCGCCCAGTTTTGTTTCTGAGCACAGTTCAGTGTGATTGCTGATGTGGCCATGAAGAATGGGGCCTTTTCAATATTAACAACAGTGCTGTGGAATTCTCTTTCCACTACTATTTTTCTAGCACAGTGATGGTGAACCTATGGCACGGGTGCCAGAGGTGGCACTCAGAGCCCTCTCTGTGGGCACTCGCAAACAGAGTCGCACCCCCCCACACACACACACACACACACATCTATGGCCTGGGCTGCTGGGCTCGATTATTAGCATTAAACCTAAGACCTAGTTTTGGGGAAGCAGTGTAGGTAACCCTGTTAAACGCTGTTAAACGCTGTTAAACTGATTTTCATGTGAAGAACTAAAGCATAATCCCTTACCTGAAAGTAAGCTCAGTTGCTGGCAATGGGGCTTGCTTCTGAGTAAACCCTCCTAGGGTTGTGATTCACCCATTGGAAGAGTTGCACGGTTGCTTCAAAGCAAAGCCGGCAACTACCACCAAGCTTACTCCCGAGTAACGCACGCCTAGAAATGTTTTTTCTAAACTAAAACCTCAGTATTCAGGTTAAATTGCCGTGTTGGCACTTTGCGATAAATAAGTGGGTTTTGGGTTGCAATTTGGGCACTCAGTCTCGAAAAGGTTCGCCATCACTGTTCTAGCATTTTCTCTGTTACACACTAAGTGTAAAGGTTCCTTTTCTTCCCCAGCAATTTGGTGCCTTGTTCTTTCTTGCTGACCACAAGCCTTGGTTGAGTCCCACTTGTCTGTTAGGGTTACTTTTTTCTCTGAGGTTACAAATTTATTTTAATTCCAATGCTCTGCTGCCAACTGGATCCATTGTAAAATAATCGTAGTTGCTGTTGCTTTATATTTTCATGGTGGTTTTATCAGTCTGTTTTTCTTTTTAGATTATGTGTCTTGTTCGCTGCTGGGACAGTGAAGTGATAGCTAACTTAAATTAATTCATTAAGCTATTGAAACCAATTAATACGTTTCATAAGGTACTATGGAAAAAAAGAGAAACACACATAGCTCTGTAGACCATTTTTTTCTCAGAACAGCCATGTGAGGATGGTTAGACAGAAAAAGTAAGTAGTTTAAGATCACTCAAGCTGCAATCCTATGCAAAGTTAACAGATGAAGAGGAGGAAGAGGAGGAGTTTGGATTTATACTCCTTCCTTTCCTCTCCCCACAGCAGATACCTTGTGAGGTAGGTGGAGCAGAGACAGGGCCATACTGTCCACTGGGACAGGGGGGTCAAATGACCCTGGGGACAATGGGGGGCACAAAATCACCCCCACCCCCCTCCTCCCCTATGCCCATGCCCACACAGCTCAAAAGAGCTGGGTCAGCATGGGGGAGGTGCCTAAAGGCAGAGCTAGCCTGCTGCCAGGAGCTGGCCTGCTGCTGTGGAACCCGTCCAAGCCACCTCCTTCCCTGCCCAGGCACTCAGGGGCAAGGGCAACTTAGACAGACACCACAGTGGCAGGCCAGCTCCTGCCTCCCCTCCGCCCTCCCTGCAGGTCAGCTTCTACCCTCCCCAGCTCGGAGGGGCGCCATGCCCAGGAGCTGGCCTGCCACTGCAGTGCCCATTTGAGCTGCCCAAGCCCCACTCCTAAGTCTCACCCCCAAGTACTGGGGGCAGGGGTGTGTGTCCAGAGTAGATGTTGTCCCCGGGTGCCATTTCCCCCAATATGCCTCTGGACAGAGAGAACTGTCACTAGCCCAAGGTTATCTAGCAGGTTTCATGTGGAGGAATGCGGAAACAAACCTGGTTCACCAAATTAGACTCCACCTTGAACATTCCATTACAATCCGCCATTTATGAGGAGTGGGGAATGAAACCAGTGGTGGGATTCAAATAATTTAACAATCAGTTCCAGTGGTGGGATTCCAATAATTTAATAACTGGTTGTTTAGAAGCACCATTTTAACAATTGGTTCTGCCGAATCCCACCACTGAATCAAACCCAGTTCTCCAGATTAGAGTCCACCACTTTTAAATACTACACCACGCTGGCTCTATAGGGACTAACAGAAGTTAGTCCCTATACTTAGGAGTACTCATACTTAGGAGTGTACTGTCAGTGATTTTTCTGGTTTTGAACCCTCCTTCCACTGGATCTAGTTCAACCATTAAACCACGCTGGCCTAGCCTACTCCTATATGCAGATGATAGTGTAGCTCTCCTAGCTGATGAAGATTAAAGGATGATGCTAGTTTTGGCACACAGCACATTCTTTTTTCCTATCAGACAGACTACAGTATTATAGATAGCCCTGATGATATTTGACAGGAATACTGTTTAAATATGTACTATGTGTTTTAGATATTAGTTTATATTGCAGTATTGTTGGATATTGCAGTGTTGTTGCAATACAATGATCATTTTAAACAGGATAATTTTCCTGTGCAGACAAGATAATTCTGTTGTGAATTGTTGCTATAGCACAAGGATAGCACAGTATCTAATTGTGAGGGTGCAACTGCTGTGTAATCATGAGTTAGGACTGATTCTATCTCTGGGTTAAAAACACTGATTTCAAGGGCCTAGTTGATGAATGCACATTTCTCCCAACCTATTCCCCCCACACACACACACACACACACAAACACTTGAAATTTGAAATGACTTTTTCACTACCTGAAAGCTTCTACTGGAGACAGTTGGGGCAGCCCATTTCCTATGAAGTGGTTGATTGCCAAGAACCCATTACACAGTGCCCCAGAATCTACATTCCTCTTTGATTTTCCATGTCAGATTCCTCTCCACATGTATAACAATTTCCCCTTCTGGAAACTGGAACAAAATTTCCCTCTATTCTTCTGCTAGAAGTATCAGAATAAGTGTTATGTATTAAAAATGAAAAATGGACATACACAAGGGATAAATGACATCCTCCCAAAAACCAAGAATGGAGCATGCTCAAAAATATCTGCTCAAAAATATCTACCACCAAGGCATGATATGTGTGTTTGGAAAACAGAGAGCTAAGAAATTAATACATGGTAATGAGGAATATTTTGGAGCCTCTATGTCTGTACTGAATATATCACAATAGGGAGTAAAGTTATCTTAAGCTGCTACCTGTCATTTTCTACAACATGTTTCTCAGTTCAAAGAAAATCCCCCTTCTTTCTTCTCTACTCTGAGGAAAATTTCTGTAGATCCACAAATGTACTTCATTGTCCTGTTTGTCTTCTAGGCCCAATTCAAGGAACTGATTTTGACCTTAAAGTGCCTGAGAAACCACAGACATTCCATCACAATCTTTAAGATTAGCTGGGAGCAACTCTTGATTTCATGCACAAGTCCAAATAGCTAAGCCCCAGAAGAAGGAGGTTCTTAGCAGCTGCCCACAAATACACAGCTTGTTTTCCTTAGAACTTCTCAAAAGTCCAGTTATTTTCTAAGGAGTGCTGCAAGCTCTCCTTGCTTATGTGATTTTGATGGTCGGGGAGAAGTAATGGTGGGGCCATTAGGAAGTAATTATGTGCAGAATGACATGAGAAATGTTGACAGTATCGAGGAGAAGCCTCTTTTCCCTCCCTCTGAAATCTCTTGGCTGTGTCTCCTGATCAGGACTTTCCAAGTTCACCTCTCATTTTTTGATTTAGTTTTATTTGAGACCCACTGCCATGTAGTGGCAAATGATGGGCCTGGGAAAGGAGGAGTTCCTGGTTTAAATGATCTCAGCGTTTGACATTAGGCAAGTTCTGTCTCAGCAGTCCTGGCACCATGGGCAATGTTGGGGTGGGAAGTTCTAGGCTGCAGCAGGAGAGGGAAGGCGAAAAAGTTATGTTCTATTAGCAGAGATTGTTCAGTCTGGAATAGTTACACATATTCAATACTAAAACAGACCTGACACATTTCAGCAAAAATAATAATACCCAGGGTTATATATATATAAGGCTGTGTATTATTATTTTTGTCAATGACAGGATGCATATATCAACCTCCAGTGGGCTCACCAGGCCAGATTGGGACTTGAAGGTGGGGTGCCTTAGCTGGCTCACAGGCCTGCTAAGCCCTCTCAAGGGGCCAGATCTGGCCTGTGAGCTGCATGTTTGATTCCCATGCTCTGACATTGTACCCCACTGAGATCTCTGTGTTCCCCAGGTGCTATCCCCAAATCCCAACTTGGATCTGGCAGCCTTACCTCCCAATCCCTTCACTGGCCAAGGGGAACTGACAACCCTAGAGTATTTATACATTTTATTGAATTTTCTAAATATTTTATATATACTTAATTTTAAATGCTCTTTTAATGTCTTGATATTTTAATGTTGAAATGTTTTAAAGTGTTGATGTTTGCCACCTTGGAGACCCTATTTGGGCGGGAAGGCATCATAGAAGGGCTTTAAATAGAAAAATAAAATAAATTAAAATGTAATATTTAGTAAATAATTTACTCAAAAATCCTCTGCTGTTGCACCCAACCAGCATCTACAAACATTTACTGAAATATTATTTTAAGTGTTGGTTCCAGGTTTTGGAAACTTTTGTAATCTGAGAATTGCCTCACATGACCTCTAGCCTTCTTAGATGTCCCAGTTCATGTGAGAATGGTAGTATTGGTGGGGCAGTGGGTCAATTGCTTGTCATTGGGCCCTGGCAAATGGCTGACCTCTCTGGCCCCAGAACAAAAATCAGTAGCAACTGTACTTAAAAGTGTTTTAACAGATCACTTCATATTTTACTTTGATCATGCATTTCTCTGATTTGATCACCACTTTTTCACAGAGTAATAAGACAGTGCTGGAAATGTTCCTGAATTGGTGAAATAAATCCATCCTGAGATTTCCACTACCAAGAGAGTGTTAATCTGCCATTTTGTGGGGGTCCTCTTTACTTTTGTGTCAGGATTCCGTGAATAATAAATAAAACATTCTAAGAGAGCTGCCCTCAGCTGATATGCATGTGAGGTATTTCTCAGGATTTGCTCCTGGGTGGAGGGGTGGAGGGACTGATTGCACTTCCATTCAAAAATCAACCTTGGGAATAAGGAATCCTGCTCATTGTATGCAGAGCTGCCTGAAGACTTTATCCTTAAAACAAATTACAGCAACTTCTATGCAACTCACACTCGACCACTAATTCTAATCCTGTAGCTAAACCCTAAAATTAAACTTTAATCTAGGCTATAAAGAATGTTGTGCTTGTGATCAGTTTTAGTGGGAGTTTCTAATGTTGCTGTTTAATTTTTTTCTGAGGGATTTAGTTTTCCCTCCTCCCGAATATTATATTTTCAGATGCTGGGTATTGTGGGTTAGGTCTGGTTGTTGTTTTTTTCTCCTAACATTTCGCCCACATTTGGGACTGGCATTTTCTGAAGGATGTAATGGTGAGATGTATTTCACTTGTGTTTCACATCTTACTGTGGCATGCCTCTGAGGATACCATGGCATAGATGCAGGTGAAATGTTAGGACCAAAAACTGCGAAACCACAGCCACACAGCCCGCAACCACAGCCAGGTGATTTCAGGCTGTGAAAACCTTCAACAATACATTTTCAGGTGCCTTGGAGGAAAACCTTAACAAAAGATCAAGGGTTTTTTTAAACTTTACCTATCACATCTTTATTCTTCTGTTTCTCTAAGGAGTTCAAACCAACATATATACTCCTTCTGTCCTTCATATTATCCTCACAATAATCCTGAAAGGTAGGCTAAGTCAAGATAGAGCAACTCACCCAAAGTTACCCAAAAAGTTAATATCTTAGAGGAGGCTTCAGTCTAACACAATCTAAGTTCTGCTGAATACTGCTTAGTACTGTTCAAAAAATGTAAGATAAAATTTGATATGAATCCTGGAATTTACCTGTAAGGAAAGTTTGCTATTGAAATCTATATATATAAAAATGTAACCGTGTGTGTGTTCTTCACGCCCTAATGCCGAAACGGCTGAACCGATTGCTCCCAAATTTTGACACTCCGCCGGTGTCCATTCTGGACATGTTTCTGGACCATCACCAGGCTCCCAGGTCACACTGGAGCCCAGTAAAACTCATGCTTAGGGAAAACCATGGCGGACCAATGAGGGGCCACCGTATCACAGAGGTTGACCAATGAGGGGGGTCGGGCCAGATTGCAGGGGATCGCAGTTTTGCCTGCCTCTCACTCTTGCTCTGTAAGGCCCCCCACCGGGCAAACCTCCCTGCTGCGGAGCGTTCAAAGCCAAGGCTCAGGAAACCGCCAGTCATCCTCTCCCCTTCCTCCTCCCTTCCCTTCCTCACCACCACCACCCCAGAAAGCCACAGCGAAGCATGGCCGGGTCTGCTAGTGTTAAATAAAAATGATACCTTGTTTATCTATACAATTATAGCAGTGAGAATGACTTTACCAAAAAGCTGGAAATTGTTGAAGATTTCGACTGAGGCTGAATGAAATTTAAAAATTTCAGGAATTAGATAAGCCAACTAAAACGTTGAAAGAACTAACGTTACAAAATTTTGAGAAAATATGGTCTCCCGGGGTTTAACTGTTAGAATGAAGATGATAATTGCTTCTTGAGGATATTATATTAGTTCAGTTTGCTTTTGGTTCCTTTTTGTATTTCTGATTTTGTATAGGATATTATTGTTAAATATATATATGCTCATTAGCAGAGCTGCAAGAATAAACGAGTCAGAGTCTTCGTTCCTATTAAAAAGAGAAATTTTTACTAGGTATTAAAGTGCAATAAAAAGAGGGTTGTACATGTGGTCTGTAGCTATCTCTTGTCTCTCTGTGTGTTGTCTGCTGCAAGAGGATTTCTGAACAAGGAGAAAAAGTTAGCTTTTACAAACATGGTCATATGTGCTATCTGGCTCCCTAGCAATGTTGGGCTAAAACTAACCAATAGCTAATTGATTGACTGTGTACTTATGCAGTGATTTCAGCAACTATTTAACATATTAACAGTTAACTCTTTCCTGGCTCGGTTGTGTGACAAACACTTGCGAAATCCCAACAGATATGCATTTATTATTGTAATGACATACATTAGTCACAGAGATGGAATATAGATCATTATTCCTCAGATGGATGAGGAGATGGAGGTTGGAATTCATGTTGATTGTCTGTATTTTTTCTATTTTGTTGTAATTGTTATTCTTGCACTCTATGTATTTTTACTGAGAATTAATGCAATTAATTTATTGGGCAGAGTGGTTGAAATTAAGGGTTGGAGAAGTTACGGTTGGAGGTTGGAGGGAAAAGGATTGGAGAAGTTAAGGCAACTGTACATTTGGTTCATGTCCAAACTACTTTCTGTGTAACTGCTTCTTTTTGCCAGTTACCCCAACGTGGAGTTTTCAGCTGTCATTATATGACAATGTGGCAACATTTTGTTGAATGTGATTCTTCTACAAGCAGCATTACCTTCACAGCACTGATCGTTTTATTGTATTTTATTTGTAAAATGTCCAAAAGAAGATTGTGCCAGGAATCGTAGGACCTGCATGGACCAAAAAAGAATTTGTGGTAGAAGCAAGGTTGCTAACTACAGGCTGGGAGATTCCTGGAGATTTGAGCATGGAGCATGGATGGCAAGGGAGGAAGGGGCCACAGAAAGGTATTCAGTCCAAGAACACATAATCCAAAGCAGCTATCTACTCCAGCATAACTGATCTTTGTATTCTGGAGCTCAGTTGTAAGTCCAGGAGATCTCCAGGCCCTTCTTGGAGGTTTTGAACTTAATAAGGAGGAGAACTGATCAAGATTGGGAGGGTAATCCTAAGCAGGTCTACGAAGAAGTAATGGCCCTTATAGGTAGTGGGGCTCACTCCCATAAAAGTTTGGTGATGGAACTAAGGAATAGAAAATCTTCAAAAAAATTAATTTTCTTGTTGTCCAATCTAATTCTCCAGTAGTCATTACTTGTGTTTTCTTCATGTTCAGTTGTAGTCCTGGTTTCTCCTTTAACACTCAGTGTAATGTAGCATCATCACCATATCTTAGTTTGTTAATGTTTTCCCCCAATTTTCACACTACCTTCATGTAAATCGAATCTAGCTCTCCTTATGATATATTCTGCATATACCTTTGCCAATTGGAAACCATTCTGTTTCTCCATATTCTGTCCTAAAAGTAGCCTCTTGTCCAGGGTGCAGGTTGTGCATCAAAACAATGATGCTGTGGTACGGCCATTGGCTTTAAAACCAGCTATAGCTTCTCATACTCTACACAGTCAAAAGCTTTGCTGTAATCTATGAAACACAATACTTTCATATGCTCCAGTAATGGATATAAATTTGCAATATGATTTCTAGGGCCCCTTCCTTTTCTGAATCAAACTTGAACATCAGGCACTTCTTATACCATTTATGGTAATAGTCTTTGCTGTAGGAGTTTGAGCATCACCTTACTCACATGAGAAATTAATGCAATGGTCGAACAGTTGCTTCAGTCATTGACTGCTACTATGTCAGACTATACAGAGAAGCCACTGAAATCGACAAACACTGCAACAGTTTCAACAAAAAGGAAGAGAGACTGAAAATCAAGAAAACCTGAGTACCAGTACTAAAAAATACCAAAACCCAGAGAAATTCAAATGCAACTGCAAATGAACTCCATCTGGACATATGTAAATGCAACTGCAGATGCAACTGGAAATACAACTACAAATGAAAACTATACCTGGCAGTTTGCCAAAAGACTTGTTATGAACACGAACCCAGTGGCTTGAGATGGCTACCATAATCAGCTGCAAACTAATAGCCACTCCCTCAACTTAGAGCAGAGAATGGTATGCACTAATTATCTGTGGCACTTGTAAACACTTTGTTGGCTTGTCCTGCACCTGCTGCCAAACTGCTTCTTTGAGGCCGCTTCCACACGGCCACGCTGGGGGTTGGGTCGGCGTACATTATTATTATTTTATTATTATTTTATTCGATTTTTATACCGCCCCATCCCCGAGGGGCTCTGGGCGGTGTACAGTATTTAAAACAGTGTAATTAAATAACATTTAAAAGCAGCGATAAAACTCCCAATACATTCTCAGTTTAAAGCCCAAGATTAAATTTAGATAAAAATTCAAGATACAAAGATATAAAGTTATAAAGTGGCGTCCAGCGTTCCAATATTGTAAAAAAAAAAAAAAACCCTCCCTTCCCAAGGTGGAGGGGGGCATGGCGAGTCTCAATGATGTAGTTGTGGCCCAGATGTTGAGGGCCAAGACAGGGCACTATTGGCAGCTGGGTCCTCCAAAGGCCCGGCGGAACAGCTCCGTCTTGCAGGCCCCGCGGAACTCCTTAAGGTCCCGCAGGGCCCGGACAGCTGGAGGAAGGGGTTTCCCGCAAGCCGGGGCCAGGGCAGTAAAGGTCCTGGCCCATGCAATTAAGGCCACCAGCTTACCCGAGGGGCCAGGGACCACCAGTAGGTTGGCCTCAGCGGATCCCGAAGAAGCCGCATAGGGGCGTATGGGGTGATGCGGTCACCGAAGATCACGATGGTCCCAGGCCGTGAATGGCCTTAAAGGTCAATACACCAGCGCCTTGAAGATGATCCGGAACTCTGCTGGAAGCCAATGCAGCTGCGCCTTTAAAGGCTGGATGTGTTCACGAAAGGTGCTGCCCGTAAGCAGGCGATGCTGCTGCATGGTGAACCAGTTTTAATCGCCCGGATCAAGCGCCAGGGAAGGCCCCCGTAGAGCGAGTTACAATAGTCAAGTCTGGAGATGACCGTTGCATGGATCACCGAGGCTGAATCCGCTCTGGAGAGGAAGGGGGCCAGTCGCCCGGGCCTGGCGGAGGTGGAAAAAGGCAGCCCGGGTTGTATGGGCCACCTGGGTCTCCATTGAGAGAGATAAGTCCAGGTGGACTGGGCTGCGAGCGGAGGGTGATCGGTGCCAGTGTGACCCCCTCCCATACCGGCGGCTGGAAAGGCCCCACCCCCCCTCACAGCCCAGCCAAAGGATCTCCGTGCCAGAGAGTTCAGTTTCAACCTGCTCTGTAAGCAACCAACCAGCGACCGCCTCCAAACAATGCTGGCAAGCCGCAGGGGCGGTGGCTGCTCCCCCCTCCATCAACAGAATGAGCTGAGTGTCATCGAAATTTGCTGATGTAGATCGGCTGAAAACTCCGCACCAACTGAGCAGCAGGGGTCGCATGTAGATGTTAAATAGCTTAGCGGGGACAGTAATGCCCCCTGAGGCACACCGCATTGTGGCGGGCACCTCCGGGAGGCCTGGTCCCTGCGCCTCGCTATGATTCCGGCCCGGGAGAAACGAGGTTACCTCACTGAAGGACAGTGCCCCGCGCTCGGGCCCGACCAGGCGGTAGGTCAAAAGATCGTGGAAACCACATCAAACGCTGTGGTGAGATCTAACAACACCAGCAGCGCCCGATCCGCTATGGTCAGGCAGGATCGCGGAGTATTGTCTGTGGCGGCGTGAGTACAGTCTCCGTCCCATGCCAACCGCGGAGGCTTGGGGACTGGAAGGGGTCAAAAGCCGATGTGTCATCCAGAAGCAGAAGCTGCTTTCCAGCACCACTCTCTCAATTACCTTCCCCAGAAGCGAAAGATTCGAAGCGAGTGATGAGTGGCCAGATCTCCTATGGATCCTAACGATGGTCTTTTTAAGAGTGGGTGGACCACTGCCTTCAATAACCCATCCGGGAAGGTTCCTTGCTCCAAGAGAACCATTGATGATACTCAAACAGATGGGGGGATTACCGTAACTCCGCCCGGCAAGTTTTTACAAAAGCCAGGGCGGACACCGGATCCAGAAGGACAGGTAGTAGGTCCTATACAGCAGCTAAGGCTCTGTGTCAACAGCGGCTTCAGAGAGCAGGGAGAACTGGGTCAAACAGAGGCCCGAAGACGGCAAGGGAGTCTCCAGTTCGCTAATTGTAGCCAACGTGGATGGAAGGTCATGGCGGAGCGACGTGATCTTATCCGCGAAAAAGCTCATAAATGCCTCACAGCTAATGTCCAATTGAGAATTTGAAGATCTCTCCGGTAAGGAGGTCAATGACCGAATTATACGAAACAATTGTGCTGGGCGTGAGCTAGCGGACGCGAGGGAGGAGGAGAATGATGCCGACCCAACCCTCCCCCCCAGACCATTCGCATGAACAGTCCCAGTAACAACAGGGAAGACAGCGCCACGCTGCGCCGTCGCCCAATCCACTTACCTTCCCTGCGACCTTCCGGCGCATCGCCGAGGCCAGGGAACATGTCCCCCTGCCCTGTGCGACCGCTCCGGAGTCACAGGGCAGGGGGCATGTCCCCAGGCCTTGGCGACGCATCGGAAGGTCGCAGGGAAGGTAAGTCAATCGGGAAAGGGGGGATGGCGCCTTCCAGCTGCTGCCATTCACATGGCAGCGGTGGAAGCCGCTGTTTTCCAAAAACCTCGAGGTGGGAAAATGGCGGCTTCGCACCGCTGGGGGGGGAGCGAGGGCGGCGCGGCTGCGAAGCAGCTGCACCCCCCATGCAGACAGCTCCCTAGGGATGGCGTTTTTGCCGTCCCTAGGGTGCTGTAAACAGCCCGTGCGGAAAGGGCCCGAATGACCCTAACATTAATTGTCTTCTGGAAATACATTTGTCTGTTCGCTTTCTTCACACAAAACATAATTTCATAAGCCTCAGCTAATCACCTCCCCAATATTACCAAATGCATTTTTATTAGAATAATAATGCCCCAGTACAATGGCACTTTCTTCTTAGGGAAGGTGCTGCATGCAGATCTTACACATTAAATGGGATGTTTGCTGTGGTGCTTGGATTCTGCTCTGTATCATATTAGACTGCAAAGGGTGTCACCACCCATATACAACAATTTAAGATTGTGACTTTGAGGGCAGGGCCCTGTCTTTTGGACATTATAATAGTTTATTTTTAAAGCAGGGTTGCCAACTCTGGGTTGGCAAATCCCTGGAGATTTGGGATGGCGGCTGGGCAAGGTGGGGCTTGGAGAGAAGAGGGATCTCAGTGTAGTGCCATAGAGTCCACCATAGCTGACAGTTTCTTCTGATCTCTGAGATCTGGGGTTCACTTGTGATTCCAGGAGATCTTCCAGAGCCTGTGGAAGGTGGGATTTGTGAAGGAGTATAACGCCAGAGAGTCCACCTTCCAAAGCAGCCATTTTCTCCACCCAAAGCAGCCATTTTCTCGTAGTCTGTAGATCAATTGCACTTCCAGATCTCTAGGTCCCAGCTGCAGGTTGGCAATCCTAAAGCACTCCATAACATAAATCATACTGCTACTACTGGACACCAGGTTGCCTGTAGTGAATTATAACATCAGAGAATTGGCAGTGCCAAGCCTTTCTTTTGGGTATGAGGTTGACTACATACGGGGCTTTTTTGAGTGGGGTTCACTGGCAACATGAGGCAGAAGACTCCAGATTTCTGTCACCTCAAATGACCATTTCATTTTGCATAATATATAGTTTAGACTAACTATAGGTTGAACAGTAGCAATTAGGAGCAAGGTACAAAACAAACCCTCACACAGTTGACATGTAAAGACACTCACACCATAGTAGATGATCACTGAAATCTGTTACAGAGGTAATGTTAAAAACATCATCAAAAAGACACACTTAGAGGGGTTTTGAGAAATCCATTTGCAAATTCAAAATTTAAGAATCTGAGGGTACATTTCCACGTGCACCTCAGTCCTTCCCCTGCCTCCTCCCCCACCCCCCCACCCCCCGCAACTCTTTAGTGTTTCAGCTGTACTTGTATCCCACTGGGAGCTCTGGTTCTACCACACAGATCACATTTTCTGTGTACCGCCAGAGAAGTGGGCAGACTGCCATACCATTAAAGCAATTATTCCTACTCTCTTCGATATGAAAGCATTAGATTCTGTCCCTTGGAACAGCGTACCTCGAGGGACTGAAATGTAACAGCTCTATCCATAGAGGGAGAGAGACAGAGAGAAAGGGTGGCGAAGGAGAGAACTCTGCAGAAAGGCAGCCGGGGCTGCAATGAGTTAAAAGAGTTCAAAGTGCGCGGAACTGTCTCTTCCAAAGTTGATGCGGCAATTCACCATCCTGCAGGAACCTGTTCAAGATGCTCTGATAAGTCAGACAGAATTCACAGGAGATTACCATACAGCTCCTGCCAAGCTGTGCTGCAGCCGGGTAATAGATACACTCCAGCACTAAATCCTAAAAGGCCCCTGCTACATCTGTCAAGCATGCCCTGGAAAAGCACCTTCAGTTCAGATGTTATCACTGTTCTGCCTGCATCAGAAGATTTAGTGTCCACCCTGGAGGTTGCTTTTGCCGCACAGTTTTCAGGGGCAAAACAACAAGGAAGAAAGATGATAGGGAGGGGGAGAGGGGGAGAGAGAGAGAGAGATGGTAAGGGAAAGGAGGGAGGACTGGGGAAAAGGCAAATTATTCTTGCTTAAAGCAAATGGAATAAAAGTGAAGTGCTAGCAGTCTGACACAGCTCCCCATCTTCCATCAAGAAAATTCCCAAACCCCACATTACGACGGTGCTGATGTTCTAAGATGATTAGCCAGGACATCTTTTGATTCCCTAGACTGTGACGCCAGGAAGATGATCTTCTGTGGAGTGACTCAAAGAGAAGCAAAAAAAATAACAAACCTAGCCAGAGATGGGAAGATGAGAGATGGAAGATGCCAGGCCTTGATAATTAAGTGGGAAGCTGGTCTTGAAATGACCCTGTTTTGTCATGAAGGCAAACTGAGCCTAGGAAGGGAGAAGAAATGGAAAGGTGCAAGGTCAGTTGGAAATGCAGATTCAAAAAGGCTTTATCAGGTGTTCAAGTACACCCACCAAAAGTGCCAGAATGGATAGCAGTAGGCAAAAAAAATTGCAAGGACAGGGGGCAGGCAGAAGAGTTCCATTTGCATATGCTCCCATCTTCAGAGATTAAGTTACTGTGACATATATATCTCTCATGAACCTACCCAAACACTGTGGACACCTTGCAAAGCCCTGCTTTGGGTATCTCTACCTTCTGAGATTACGCAGGTGGCAATAAGTCATGATGCAAAAACTCTAGAACTCTCTCTCCAGAAAGACTTAAGTGTCCCCATCAATTGCCATCTTACACCAGTGGGTAAAAGCTTTTTGTTTAATTTAATCTCTAGTTTTAAGTGTTTTAATGATCCTTCTGTTGGTTGTTGTGAGTTTTCCGGGCTGTGTGGCCGTGCTCTGGTAGATCTTGTTTCGCCTGCATCTGTGGCTGGCATCTTCAGAGGTGTATCACAGATGGAAGTCTGTTACACACTGTGTCCAGTGAGAAGATTTCCCTATGTGTCCAGACTTCCCTCTGTGATACACCTCTGAAGATGCCAGCCACTGGTGCAGGCAAAATGTTAGGAACAAGATCTACTAGACTACGGCCACACAGCCCAGAAAACTCACAATAACCAGTTGAATCCGGCCATGAAAGCCTTCCACTATCCTACTGTTGTTCTTAATGATTTTTGAGACATGATACTATGATATATGCTTTTAATTTGTTGGCCGCCTTGACAGTTGAAAGGGGTAATAAATTCTGTAAAATAAATAAATATATGTGTGTATAGAACCACATATGGTCCTATAAACTTCTGGATAGAAACAGGCACAAACAATAATCTAAATCTCATGCAACAAGATGAACAAAACATAATGAGTATTCTGGCCAGATATTTCAAATCAAAGAGGTTTTATGACCCATAGATAGCTGAAGCCTATTTATATAAGTTGATGCTGCACCTCTGGAAAGTAAGGTTTCTGGAGATCTTAAAAATGTCCACAGCTACTATCTGACTGCAGGGAAAGCGAGTTGGTTTGGAAAATCCCTTATTTGCCAAGAAATGTAACATGTAGTTTGGCCCTTAGAATCTAAATGTGAAAGGAGGACCTGGATCTTTTATGTTACTACATGTACAACTACTCCAACGGGTGAGAAGTTCCAGGATCTAAAATTTACCTAGGCCCCTTTCCTTCAGAAAACAGAACACTGGAGACAGGTATAGTTGTAATAGTGGCTTTATTTGCAAATATACAAGTAGAGCACAAATTGGAAACACAGAGTAGCTGATCCCCTACACCACACATGACCCTTAAGAGACATTCTGCACCTGTACATTCTTGGGGGAGGAAGTTATCCTAATTACAAGCAAAGTATTCAAGAAAACATAAAGACACTGTTCTTCTGGCCCTTAGGATAGTCCCATCCAAAATCCCATTCTTTGGGTAATTTTTATACATGATGTTTTAATTGTTTATTTGTTAACTCAACTCCCAATGCAAAATATTGAAGTCTGATTTTTTTTTCCTTCTGAATTCTCCCTCCATAGCTATAGACCCGGGCAAAACATTAACAGCAGACCAACGCCACACAGCCAGGAAAACTCACAATAGCAAGTTGATTCTGGCTGTTGACAATAAATTGCTAAAATGCATTGAAAGTGTGTTATCTAACATGTGAAAGCAGCTTAAGTTGTGCAGGCCTCACCAAAGAGCACATTTTAATGATCTATGAATGCTGTTGGAGGGGGGAGGCAGAATTCAGAAGAAAAAAAACAGACTTCAATGTTTAGCACTGGGAGTTTACAAATAGGCAATTAAAACCTGATGCACGAAAATGACCCAAAGAATGGGATGTTGGACAGGACATTATCTTGCATGTGTGAAAGCAGTGAATCTGGGGCTCAATAAACCACAGTCCAGAACAAGGCCATGGGGCTTTATGGTATGACGTCCAGCCGTGCTCAGTAAAGTCTAGTCCAATGACTAGCCACAGTTCTCCAGAGTCTCAGGCCCCTTCTGCACATGCAAAATAATGTGTTTTCAAACCACTTTCACAACTGTTTGCAAGTGGATTTTGCTATTCCGCACAGCTTCAAAGAGCACTGAAAGCAGTTTGAAAGAGCATTATTCTGCATGTGCGGAATGAGCCTCAGAGACAGGGTTTTCCCAACAACTAATACCTGAACTACTTCAGTTGAAGACATCAGGACCTGAACAAGACTCTGTCTTTCTGCACAAGAAACAGGTGCAGGTGCCCTGCCATTGAACCACAGGTACTTCTTTTTCATCTTCATGTGTCATCAAATTGTACTATCTGTACAATTGTACTATCTGATCAAAGCAGGCAAACCTTGCCACATTTTCATTCATGTGAATCTCATGGCATCTAGTTCCAGCCTCATATTTGCAAATAATGCATTTAAGTTTCCAAGAAGCCAATTTCAAATTGAAAAAATTAGAACTTCTAACCCGCCTCCCTCTTTGGAAAATATACATGGGAATTATCAGTAAGCAACTTCAAAAATTGCTCAGTGGGGGGAAAAAGAACCATTTTCTACATACAGCCCTGTAGCCCGTGCATTCATAAGTGATTTCTACATGTTTGCGCTGTTTGATGCTGACATAAATCTTGAATAGTTCAAAAAAGAAAGGACTTTGACTCTGACCTTCTGCTGTCACAAACAGCTACTGTCAAGAATAATCTAAAACAGCTTCATAAGGGGTGTTTTAACTGATTAATCTCTGAAGGTCACACAATCTGGTTAGACTATCACCCATCGGTGCCACTCGCAGAATATCGAAAGTTGTCAAGTCCTGGGAAGCTGAGCTCTGAAGGGCAGCTATAAATAATTAGCACAGTTAAAAATTCAGTTATTTTGCACATCTCTGCCTTTGCACATCTTCCCTGTATGAGCAATGAAGGCATGGGTATGTAGCCATCTTATCTTAGTGGCCATGGTAACTATTATTTAAAGGGAGAACAATGAGCAGCAAGCACATCACCACCCCACCTATACTGGAATGCCTCTTCAGGCTATATGGTGCTAAGTAGTACCACCTTCAACAGTTTAGCAAGAGGAATGGCTAACAGACAGGAAGACCTAAACAGGTGTCAACTCAAGCCATTCCGCAGACCTAACAGACTGCAGCGCATGATATTTTATTTATTTTATTTATTTATATTTTAGATTTCTAGGCCGCCTCTTCCCCGGAGGGCTCGAGGCGGCTCAACAACATGGCTGTTGTCAACAGCAACTCAAACAACATAACATAACTTAGACATTAAAACTCCGGCAGCAGTTTCATACAATTTAAACAATCCAAACAATTCAAACAGTTTAAAACAGTTCAAACAGGCGCCCATTCCTAAGGCTAAAAGCAAGGAAAAAAGATAAAAGAAGAAGGGGAGGGAACAGGCGGGCCCAGATGGAGTCACAACAGGCCCGACCAAGATGACAAAGATGGAAATCGGCAGAGTTTCAGTGGGGGTCAATAGAACCACGGCCAGCCTCTCCAAAGGCCCAGTGGAATAATTCTGTCTTACAGGCCCTGCGGAACTCGCCAAGATCCCGCAGGGCCCGGACTGATGGAGGTAGTGTAAGGAATTCCATAGAAGCAGAAATAAAAGGCTTTTTTGGTGTAAAAGACCGTTTATTCAGACATCCTAGAAAGCTCACGTACACGACGTGGCAGGAATAAAGTCTCCCGCCAGAAGCACAGGTTATAACTCTGTCCATCCCATCCCCCCTCCCGGATTCCCATGGGAACGGAGTTCTCATCTCTCTCGCAGAGATAAGGTCTCCGCCAGAGTCTCCGCCGCAGATGCTGGCCCAACGCCCGGGTTATGGAATGCAGTCAAGGCCAGGCGGCTGTCCCGCTCATCAACACCATTGAATCCTTTACACTGGCCTCCCTTAAAAAAGACTTCTCCCCCCCAGGTTTGTGCGGAAAGGTGCGATGGAAAGCAGAAATGAGGGTAGGGGCGTCAATATTTTCGGAATAAAACCCATTGATTATACTCCAGAGGAATATCCCACCCAAGAGACTAAATATTGCAAGCGCTTATGATTAAAACGAGAGTCCAGGATGGTGTCAATTTTATAATGCTTGTGGCCATCAATTATAGTCGGTGGGGATCTCTCCGGCTGGTCGTACCAGGCATCGGAAACGGGAGCCTCCTTTTGAGCAAACTGGAATGAAAGACAGGGATGGATATTACTTAGAGAGAATTAGGCAAGTCCAATCGGGCAGTGACATCATTAATCACTTTAGTAATCTGAAAAGGTCCCACCTAATCTTTTGCCCAGTTTTGAAAATTGGCGCACGTCTCCTGAGATTTTTGGTAGATAAATACACCCAGGCTTCCACACGCAAAGGGGAAATCCTCGAAAGGTGCTTATCCGCTTTGGAAGCTTTTGGGAGTCTTTAGCTCGTTGTAAGGCGGTCTCGACCATTTTTCCCACCCCTCGGCCAGAGATGAAATCCACTGTTGAAACTCCGGAGGATTCAACGCTTCCGCAGGTAGTTGGCGCAACGGAGGGAAGGATCGCACTGACACAATTTCGAAGGGGGTTTTTTTGTACCGCTATGAACCGCATTTCGAGTTATAGGCGAGCTCTGCAAACGGAATTAACTCGCACTAATTGTCTTGGTGGTAGTTGGTGTAACAACGTAAAATACTGCTCCAGGGTTCTGTTCGCTCTCTCTGACTCACCGCCACTTTGAACGCGGTAGGGGGCTGCAATTACGTGGGCTGCCCCCAACAAACCCAGAAAAGCTTTCCAGAACTTTGAAATGAATTGGGGCCCGCGGTCGGAGACCACCCGAACGGGGGCGGAGTGTAGACGACGCAATATGCTGAATGAACAGACGCTGCCAACTTAGGAGCGGAGGGGATGGAAGCTATCATGGGATGAAATGGGCTTGTTTAGAAAATAAGTCCACCACCACCCACACAAGACCGTATTGCTGTTTGACTTTCTCTGGCAAATCTGCAATAAAATCCATGGAGATGACTTCCCAGGGCCGGGAGGCCACCGGGAGAGGCTTCAACAAGAATTGCCATGGGGTTTTCCCGGAACGGCTTTGGCTTCCGCGACAAACAACAGAGCAACCTTTAATATATGTCTCATCGTCCTTACAGATCGCTACCACCAAAATTGACGGCGGCCAAAATGCAGAGTTTTTAGGAAGCCAAAATGTCCAGCCGAAATGGCATCATGACAGGCCTCGAGAACCTGCTTTTACGGAGGGGGGGAGGCATCGCGAACAACAATCCCCTCGCCGCCAAAACAACACCATTCTCCAGGCGCAATTGGGAGTCACCTTCCTCCGCTTGGTGGCTTCCTCGCTAAGAGCTCCGGCCTCTTCGAAGTTCTCAGAGGGAAAGGAGAGACCAGGCTGGGAATGGGTAGAGATGGAGGAGTGGACGCCTGAGATCGAGTGACAGCCAGCCCCAATTGGGAGGGGGAGAGAACAGCGCGCCGAATATCCCGTAAGGCAGCTCCACCCCCCTCCCCGGGCAGGCGCTGAAGAGTGCATCAGCTAGTTTATTGGTTTTTCCGGGGGAAAAATGGACAGTGAAAGAGAAACGAGAAAAGAAATCGGCCCAATGGAGTTGTTTTGAATGACATCTTGAGGGGGGGGGTGGAGAGGGCTGCCAAGTTCTTGTGATCCGACCAAACTTGCAAGGGGAGTTTAGCCCCCTCCAGACAGTGGCTCCAAGTGGAAAGTGCTACTTTGATGGCCTAGTCTCTTTATCCCCTACAGTCCAGTTGAGCTCAGCACCGGAGAATTTCTTTTGATAAATAAGCACACGGAACCAGCCTATCATCTTAGTTTCTCTGCAAATATACGTTCTGCTCCAAGCGCTTTTGTCCGAGGCATCCACGTGAACCACAAACGGAAGATCTGGGTCAGGGTGTTTTAGGATAGGTTCGGTAGTAAAAGCTGATTTTAAAAGCTGAAAGGCTGTCTGACATTCTTCAGACCAGGAAAGGGGGGCCCCGGGCTTGGCAGCTCCGTGGATCTTGCCCTTAGTGCGCGTAAGAGGTCTGTGAGTGGGAGAGTCAGTTCAGCCAATTGGGGCATAAAGTCACTATAGAAATTCTTTGGCAAACCCTCAGGAAAGATTGGAGTTCTTTCTCGATTGGTAGGGGCAGGCCATTGGAGTGACCGCTGGCCAATCTTAGCAGGATCCATTTTTAGCCCCCTCGGAAGAGATCCGGTAACCCAAATAGTCGACAGAGGCTTGGTGGAAACAACATTTAGAAAGTTTGGCAAAGAGGGAGTTGTTGAGCAAGCATTTCTGGTCAGTTTCCGAACCAAATGCTTCATGCTCTTCCATGGTTTGTGAATAAATTAAAACGTCATCTAAGTACACCAATTACTCCCTTGTATAATAACCATGGAGAACTGGCGCTGATAAGGGCCATAAAAGTTCCGGGGGCCCCACTCTAACCCGAATGGCATTATTAAGCATTCATACTGTCCAAATTTCGTGAGCAAATGCAGTCAAATGTTCATAGCCTTCCAAATCCTGACCCCTGTAGTAAGCTTCTCTTAAGTCCAACTGAAGTTGTAACGCGCCCCTTGCCCAATGCATCTAAAAGGTCCTTGATTAATGGCAAAGGGTATTTACTGGACAGGGAAACCGCGATTGAGTCCTCGGTAATCCGTGCAGAGCCTTAAAGACCCATCCTTTTTTTTTAACAAACAATACAGGAGCAGCATGTGTGTGTTTGGTAGCTCACCGTATGAACCCGCTGAGCGAGGTTCTGGTTCAAGAAGGCACGAAGCTCCTTCTCCTCATTGGGACTCGGCGCGCAGATTCTACCTTTTGGGCAGTTGCTCCCCTGGCTGTAACACGATTTTGCAGTCAGTGTCTCCCGCGGTGGCAATTGATCGCGATGCTTGCTCCTGAAATACTCTGGCTAAATCTTGGTAAGCCGGTGGAATGCCGGTAGAATCGGGAGCAATTAGAGCATGCATCGCTGATGAAGCCAGGGGGGGGGGTAAGTGTCAGGAGAAGGTGTGAGTTTTCCCCCCCAATTCATGTGTTCTCCGCAGGGAGTGGCCTGCGAATTCTATGATCCTTTCTTTCCAAATGAATTTTGGTTCATGCAACAACAACCACGGCATGCCCAGAACTATGGAGTGTTTGAATAATCGCCAGAATAAAACTAATTTTCTCCCAATGGTCAGCTTAGCGGAGGAGGACCGGTTGCGTTTTGAACTGGGCCGGTCCTCGGACTTCGTAGAGGACTGGGCTGCCCATTTGGGTGAACGCGTATGGGCTTAGCCAGGGGGATTCCGGTTCAGTCCAAGTTCCTCCGCCTACCTGGGGCCGCATTAAACAAATGGGAGCACCTGCAATCTACAAGGGCTGAGGCTATAATACGAGTATGCTTAGCGGCTGGCTGGCCAGGAAACGCTTTTGAATCGTAATCGGAGCGCTGCCTTCGCTCACCGTGATCTGGAGTCGAACCCATATCCATACTGAAGAGAGGTACCAGGCTGCTTCCCCCTCCTCTGGGTCGCCTTCGGTAACTGCTCTTTGACGAGTCTGCTAGGGGCGGCCCGGATTTATGTGGTGGCTTTGGCAGGATGGGGTGCGCGCGGCCGGAGCGGTTGTTGGCTTCTGTTTTTTCGGGCAGTTGGCAGCTAGATGACCCGGTCCTCCACAGTAAAGACAATAATCCCCAGACGGCGCTAATGGCGCTCGGAGGTGGTCTCGGCAGAGCCTGCTGGGCTTGGCTTGGGAGTCGCAGCGGTGGTCGAAGCGGCGGTTTTCGGGCGCATGCGGCCCCCGGCACGAGCGCAATCCAAACGGTGACGCCACTTTGGGATCCTAAGTCGATCCAATCAGCAATAGTGCGGGGGATCCTAATTAGAAACACTGCTTCGCTTCAGTTTGCCGCCGACAGCATCCGGTGAAGTATTCACATTTCATGCGCTCAGGCCACTCATATAGGAGGGAGTCGAAAGCAGCCGCCGCATCGAAATTCACGGGCAAATTCCTGCAAACGAAGCGGTTGCCTTGCTGGAATAGGATTTGATGGTGCGGATGGCTTCATTTTCAGCACTGGATCTTGGAAGCGGCAGCCCTTAAGGCTTGGAGGAACGCCGGCACCGCGGCGCAGTATCCTCATCTTGCAGATTCAAAAGAGTCATTAAACCAGTCGGCTGCCGCCTTCCACCTAAGACGGAACCGGATGTCCCGTGATTTTTTTCGCTGCTCAGACCGGTAATAAATCGGCCATAGTCCTCCTCATGGGCATCGAAAGGTAGGATGAAGTGGGGAAGTGAAGTTTGGAAGCCGTTCCAATGAAACGGGCAGGTATTGGAGGTCTGTAATATCCTCTCTCCATCGGCCCTTGGCACCAGCTGGGGCGGCGGTTGGCGCAGGCTGAGGCAGCAGCGCAGGGAGGGCCGGAATCGGTGGAGGTGGGGGTACCAACGCCGGTGCCGCTTTGGTGTTCTGCAGCCGGTCCTTGGAAGGTGGCAGATGCGCGAGTAGCAGGACCCAGCAGCATCGCCCCTCAGGCAGCTGCAGCCTTGTGACAGCCGTAGACTCCAACTTGGGGCATCTTGTCCTGCTGCTTCTTCAGTTCCCTCTCCAAGGCGGCTAAATCTCTCTCCGGCGAAAAGTCAAGTGCGTATCCTGGTCATGCAAAGCTGCTTTCTCTCGCTCCAGTTTGGCCAGTTCGTCCCGGGCTGCTAACAGCTGCAGTTAGTTCACTTATGCGTATCGCAAGCGCCTGAACGCCAGACATGGACGCTTTGTAAGTCCAGTTTCAGCCGGGAGTGTCTCCAGTGACTCTTATCATGGACTGATAGGTTCTTGGCACATATTGCCGCAGCGCCAGCCTTTTGGCACGTCCAATTCGAAGGATTTCTTTTATGGCGCTGCTGTTCCCGGTCTCTCTTTGCAGGTTTTCACGCTCTTGCTGCAGCTGCTCTCGTTCCTCTTCCCATGATAGCCAGTTACGCTCACGGGCTCCATATGCTTCTGGGCATCTCAGAGTCGGCCCACTTCCTCATCCCAGCTCTTTTTGATGGGAGGGGTAAATAGATCCGTGATGGGAAGCGCAGGCTTTCTTCGATTCCTCTTCACTTCCAGAATGTAGACCTCGTGCCCACCGGTGGCTCCATCGGCACCGCAGGTGCAGCTGCTGATCCGGGATCTGGGGGGTCCGGGATCTGAAGCTGCGCACGGATAACCCTCCCACTGCTATAGTCCCGGTTTCAACCGTGGTCACCCAGGTTCGGACGGGCCCGGCAGTGCTATGCCACGGTGGATTCTTGGGAGCATCACCAATAAATACGAAGTCCAGGAATCGCTCTAATGGACTCCTGTGTTGCCGCATGAAAGGTGTTCAGATCCTCGCCTCTTCCCGCGACAGGTTGCATCTGAGGTTTTCGGTAATCCACAATTGAAACGCGGCAGATATCCTTGGACCCACAGGCGCCGGAACATCCATAGACAGCGCTAAAAACGACTCATGCAAATCCATTGATGATCGCGTTTTCCTTCGCCCCTCGGCCCCCCAACGTAGTAAGCGGAAGACTCGTGCTGGATACAGGATCGGGAAAGCTATCAGAGAGACCTTCGCTCTCCCGCCGGGTTCCTCCAAATCCATAAGGGAAAGCCCGGAAAGCCCTCTTTGGGGGCTACAATGACTCTTCCACAGATTCTGGAATATTCAACCTCTCCATGCCGAGACACCAGAGGTCCACTGCACTTTACCAGGAAGATAGATGGAACCAGGGTTTCCTGCCACAATGGGTAAGGAATTCCATAGAAGCAGAAATAAAAGGCTTTTTTTGGTGTAAAAGACCCGCTTATTCAGACATCTCTAGAAAGCTCGAATGCAAAACATTACCGACGCGGCAGGAATAAAGTCTCCCACCAGAAGCTACAGGTGTATTATAACTCTGTCCATCCCATCCCCCCTCCCGGATTCCCATGGGAACGGAGTTCTCATCTCTCTCGCAGAGATAAGGTCTCCGCCAGAGTCTCCGCCGCAGATGCTGGCCCAACGCCCGGGTTATGGAATGCAGTCAAGGCCAGGCGGCTGTCCCGCTCATCAACACCATTGAATCCTTTACAGGTAGGGCATTCCACCAGGCAGGGGCCAGAGCCGTAAAGGCCCTGGCCCGGGTCGAGGCCAGCCGCATCGTCGCAGGGCTAGGGGTCACCAGTAGTTCTGCCATAATTGCCGAGCTGAAGCGGCCCTATGTGGCTTTACATAAAGGGGTGATGCGGTCCACTGTAGGTATGGCGAGGGCCCCATGCCGCCGCAAGGCCTTAGTAGAAAGTTATTACTTTCAGCACCTTGAAAGACGCATCCCGGAACTCCACTGGGAGCCAGTGCAGACGGCGTAGCACAGGGGTGATATGGTCTGAATAATCACCACCTGTCAAAAGCCATGCCTCTGCATTCTGGACCAGCTTCAACTTCCGGATCAATCGCAAGGGAAGGCCCGCGTAAAGCGAGTTACAGTAATCTAACCTCGAGGTGACTGTCGCATGGATCACAGTGGCCAGGTCGGGCTGGGAGAGATAGAGAGCCAACCACCGTGCCTGGCGAAGATGAAAAAACGCAACCTGGGTAACATGGGCCACCTGGCAGACAACCCCCTCCAATATAGGCAGCTGGAATTCCCTTGGTCTCTCCCTCCGGCCCAGCCAGAGGACCTCCGTCTTTGTTGGATTAAGTTTTAACCTACTCTGCCTCAACCAATGACAGCGTACTCGACTCCAAGCTAATGCTTGTAGAGCTGCAGGGGCAGAGGCCGCCCCCCTCTCCATCAACAGAATGAGCTGGGTTTCATCTGCATATTGCTGGTGACAGACTTCAGCCCTAAAGTCTCCGCCAAGACTAGCTGGAGCAAGGGGTCGACATTACGTAGATGTTAAATAAAAGCGGGGAAAGCAAGGCCCCCTGAGGAACCCCACAACTAAGTGGAGCCCTTTGGGAGGCCTCAACCCCGCACCATACCTGCTGACCCCGACCCTGGAGAAACGAGGCAATCCATTGAAGTGATACTACACAATACTATATTACACAAGTGCAAGCACTGCCTCCCTAGCCACTACAATAATGTTCTAAGAGATGTGTCCCAGGTCGTTTCTGCATGGCAAAATTATACCTGTGAACCACCATTTTTTAACCTGGGTATATTTATCCCGGGATGTCCGTTCGCATGGCTGCCCATTTTTTGAAGGAATCCAGTGAAGACCAGGAGGAAAAACTCCAGCTTGTTTTGCACGAGCCCGGGACTTCTGTATTTACTTCGGAAACATATCTGAGCATCCCCCTTGTTCTGATTGGCTATTGTTTTTGAGTGGCAGCTGCAGGCATCTCTGAGCATGCCCTTTGTCCCACATACTGATTGGCTGTTGTTTTTGAGTGGCAGCTTGAATGAACGTCAGGCAGGGAGATCAGGCAACTGGGCAGGAAAAATAAACCGGTCCTGCTCCTGATGGGTGTTTGCATGGAAGAAGGTTTTAGCATGCTCACCCCTGGTTCATTTTAAAGAACCTCCAGATTTTGAATACCCTGGGATGAGGGAAATATCACGGGGCAAATTTGCTTTAGGACCGGGAACCGTGCGGAATTCTTGGCTGCACTGGGATATTTTTCTTGCTCAACCCAGGATATTTTGAACATGCGAAAAGACCTGTGCCTTTCAATACACAAAAGATCCCTGTCATACAGTTTCCAGCTTGATCCATGCAGCTCTTGTGCCCGTATCATCTGTAGCTTTGCAAAGGATTATTGTTCCTTTCTACATTTCCAGAACATTTTCAAACCCCCCCCACACACACACACACACACACCTTTTACCAAGATGTTTGTCTGCACTCACCTCCTCCAAACATTTCTTGGCTGCTATGAGGGGATTTCAGTTTTATTTTGTTTTGGGGGATTATTCGTAGAAACAATACTTCATTGACCCCACAGAAATGACAAAAATAAAGAGGCGAGGGAAAAGGAGTGAAATCAGGGACATGAAAAACTGGGGCTGAGGGGAAAGTTGGGTGATGGAACAGAGGCACGGAAAACATCAGCAGGGAAGATAAAATGCTATAAATATGATGGCACATTGAGAAAAAAATCTTGGAAAATTTCAGTCAAAATAACCATTGTATAGAGTCTTAAAAAAACAGGCTAAAAAAAACCAGAAAAAAACTGTTTGGAGGTTTTTTTCAAAACCAAAGGGGGAAAAAACAGTACGAAATACATGGAGGAAACATTTTATTTTCAGCCTGAAAACAATATAAGTTTCCTATGCGGAAAGAGCTGCAGTGTTGCACTCTTCAGATCACACACTGTTTCCAGCATCATTTGCGGCACGTGATCACAGTCGGCTGTGTAGCAACAGCTCCTGCCACTCTGCAGGGGATGCTGGGACACACAGTTCAGTTTGCAGGGTCATTTCCATTGCTGGATGTAATGATGAGTAATTAAATTAAAAGGTTATTACATTTGTTTATTTATTTATTTGCAACAGTTTTCTGTCACTGCATTTCAAGATGCTTTATGAGTAACATCTACTATATGATACATGCCACACCAAGGAGAAAGGGGACAAAAAGGGAAGAAGGAATCAAAGTAAACTGAGGCACTAATAGATAACTTACATGATTGTGTCATAATGACCAGATGGAATGGCTGCTGCAGGATCCAGTTCTTGGCAGGACATGGAGCCAACTGGCAGTTGATCCCAGGTAGGCAGATGGAAGGGGTCCACTCTCTATCAACTCTCTCTTTGACATAGCCCTGAGGAATGCTCTGCTGGTAGAGACAAATTTATGGAAGAAACATTTATCAACAGTTATTGTCCATGATGTCAAAATGGATCCTCCATGTTCAGAAGCAGAATATTTCAGAATACAGTTTTGCTAGATGCAATTTAACTGTTTCAACCTGATGCAGTTGTAAGTGCTCCAGGAAGTAGCATGTAGGTATGGATGACAGAGGGTTTATCCCTTTGCTCCACTCTGTCATCTTCCTTCTCGATTCCATTTCAACTGGGATAACATTCAATCCGGAATTAGAGTATGTGCATGTTGTTGAAACTTTCAGTTCCTTTCGTTCATTTACTTCTTCCCACCACTATGCATTACTAATGCACATGCATACATTGATGAAACACTGCAGAAAAGCAAAATTGATGTGAGTGTACTTACCATTGCATTAATGCATTACTTTTATCTACACTGTTTCACTGATGTGCACCTGTATGAGTTTTTTTTGGGGGGTGGGAGTATTTTTTGTTGCTGTTTTTTGCCAGAGTGTTATCAATGTAAATGAGCGTACTGGTAATGAGACCCGGGGGTGGGAGGATGGAGAGAGGAAGGGGAGTTAACAGCACATTACTTATGCTAGCACTTTCTCCAAACGTTAAAATGTTATTTTTATTTATGCTATATACTTTAAAGTTTGCCTTTCTTGCTGAGACACAAGGTAGATTACAGTGCAATCAGACAGCATAAAATCAGCAACAAACAATGTAATAGGAGTTGGATTGCAGAATTACACAACAAAACAAACAACAAATTATTTAAACTCGAGATACCCTGCTGCCACCATTTGCTTCATCTGTTTCCCATGGAGGTTTCCGCTGCTTGCAGCTCATCTGATTGCAATTTCCATGTAAAAAGTTCATGAATAAAGTATGTTTTCCCTGGAGGTCCTGTGCACGTTTTGTTGTTTTTTCTTTTCTTTTTGTTTAGAGGGAGCTATATTCATAGCTACGATGACACACATAAGCAGCCGTGTAGCTGGCATGGGATGGGGGCACTGTGCCCTGGGTTTGCACCATTGGGAAATCGCCCCCCCACATTCCTCCCCCTTCCCCCTTCCCCCTTGCCCCGCCTCTCGAGGTTCGGCAGAAGCCACTGCCGGACTGTTCTTTTGGGGCTAAACCCAGCAAAGGCTGCTGCTGGGTGCCCCTGCTCGGCCCCAACCCACCAGCCAGGCCCTGCAGCCCAGAGCAGCCTGTCAAGGCCAGGCTGGGCCATGGGGCTAGGCTGGGCTGGGCGGTAGCCCAGCCAGGCTGCTTTTTCAGCCAGCTGCAAAGAGCAGCTGGCTGAACTAAGGTAAGTGGGGTGGGGGCATGGGGGTGCCCCCCCCACATGCCTCCTGGC